>NC_083101.1:33806884-34406884 GCF_949774975.1 Lagenorhynchus albirostris | reverse complement strand
TTTAAAACTGGTGGAATTTGAATAAGTTCTGGATTATACCAATGTCAGTTGCCTGGTTTTGATATTGTACTATGCAAGATGTTACCCTTGGGGGAAACTGGGTGAAGGGTACATGGGACTTCTATGTACATTTTTTGCAAATTCCCATGAATTTATAAATATTTCACAATAAAAGGTTAAAAATTGATAGCAAAATCTTTTTATATGGTTTTAGTTTTGAGAATTAATATAGTATATGCTTTTGTCTTTTGCCTTTCTCCATAAGAATTTTGAATTCCATATAGTTGAATATCTTGTACATTATTGTACAATGATTTCTAGAACTACATACCTATTTGTCTTCATCTGTCTGACTTTGTATGGATTATATTTCAGACTATTTTAATTATACACTATTAAAGATGTTGTAAAACATCTTCATCAAATCTTTTTTTAAAGAGCATAATACAAATTGAAAGATACATTTAAAGAGAAATCTAAATACCATCTGGTGGCAGAGGTTATGGGCTGCCTTTCTAATTATAAAACCAAAGAAGTTGCTCTTACCAAAATAGAGCAATAGCAAAAGATTTTATTTCTAAACTTATGAAATATTAAGCAGTAATATTAAGTAGTATAAGTTATTATGAGCTTAAACTTTTTAGAGTCACAAAATCTTTAGAGTCACTAATGAAAGCTATAAATTATCTTCCCAGAAAAATTAATTTGTGCACATATACATGCATCTTTGTATACTAATGCAGGGAATACATGGGCCCCAGAAGCCCATTCTCAAAAACTCTGGTTAAGAACTCATGCCTGCTGGTTAACAAACTGGAGGGTTCTAGAAAAATAATATAACTGATATTCTCTAATATTGTAGGTATCAATCTAAGTTTACCATGTGTCTACAGTAAAATAGAAAGAGGGGCCAAAAGTGAGGATGTACGATTGATTTATGGTTTCTCTGGGAAATGTTTATTTCTAAAAAAATACAATTCATGACCGTTGTATTTTGTTAAAATGATGAGATTATTAAAATTTGGTTTTTTAATGTATTTATGCATAAAACATAAATGAGTATGGCACTGAAGACCAGGGTTCCATTAGGCCTAGAATGAGAGAAGAAATTGCTGTATATATATTGTAGTGAGTAAGATCATGGACTTTGGATATGAATAAAGGACTGTCTGGCATTAGCCAATGGGAACCATGATTGAAAAGGCATCTTTCAAGTATTAAGTTAAAGTAAATGAATGTAGGTTTCTGAGATCTTGTAGGTTTAAAAGTCATGTACTAAATATTTACAGGAAGCATTTTCTAAAATACATTTATTGCTTTCTTCTGATTACAAAAGTACTAATGTGTATGGTATAGACAATTTGCAAAGTAGAAGAAAGTAAAAGGAAGAAAAAAGTCACCTCTAATCCAGACATAAATGTAACCATTAAAAATTAACTTTCTACATTATTTATTTATATAAGTTTTTAAAAATACGTATTGGGTCATGATGTATATTACTATTTTATAACGTGTTTTGAAAGGCAATATATTGTGAACATTTTCCATATCATTAAGTACACATCTCTGTTATCATTTTTAGTGTCAGGCTAGTCCATTGTCCAGTCACTCATTGTTGAATATAAATGATTTTCACTATTGTAAGCAATACTACAATGAACATATTTGTAGAATGATCCTTGCATATATTCACAACTAGTTCCTTAGAATAAATTGGTAGAAATAGACTCTCTGGGTAAGAGGGTATACACACTAAGGCTTTACTAATTTGTGCTCTAAACAGATTATACCAGTTAGATTCTTCTAGAAGCATATGGGAGTGATAGTTTGCTTGTGCACTTGCCAACATTGGGCATCAGTGTTTTATTTAATACTCTAAAAGGTGAAAAAATGTACATATGTTTTAATTTCTATTTCTTTGATTTTGATTCTTAAGGAAGTTACATTTTTTCATATGTTTATTAGCCCATTTATAGATCTTTTGTAAATTACAGGTTTTTGTCTTTTGTTGCTTTTTCTTTCTAATCGGTAAAATGATTTATAAATTAAGGATGTTGAGCCTTTTGTCCTGTAATATGTTGGCAATTTTACCAATGTTGGCAAGTTTGTTTAATTATGGTATTTTTGGTATACAAAAACTTTAAAATTTTCTATTTACATCTATTAATCTCTACCTTTATGGCTTCTGCCTACAGGTGTTATGCTTAGAAAAGCATTTCTACCCCCATATTATGTAGTATGTCTTCTGTTTTCTTTTAGAATTTTTATGGTTTCAGTTTTTGCATTTAAACCTTTAATTAATCCAGAATTAATTTTGTTGTATAGCATGAGAGTAGGAATCCTGTTAGCCAGATGTCCTAATATCAATTATGACATAATCCTTTCTTTCCCTGCTGGTTTGAAACACTATCTCTATCAATACTAAATTGTTATAAATATATGACTCAGTTTCTGGGCTTTCCATTTGAAATCACTGATTACCTGTCTATTCTTTAGCAGTGCCAAACTACTCAGATTATTATAACTTTATAATAAGTGTTAATAACCTTTACTTTTTACTTGCTCCTCTCTCTGCCTCCTAATTTAGTTGGTTGCTTTTGTCATGTGCTTTTGTTAACACCTACTGCCCCTATTATAGCACTTAGTAGACTTTGTTCTTACATACAGATTCTGTCAGTTCATTAATTATCTGTTGTGTAACAGGTTATCACGAATTTAGCAGTTTACAGCACATACTTATTATCCTGTAGCTTCTGTGAGTTAGGAATCTCAGAACCACTCAGCTAGATCCTCTGCTTCAAAGTTTCTCATGAGGTTGCAATCAAGGTATCGGCCATGGCTGGGTCAGCTGAGCAGGAATCCCCTTCCAGGCTCACTCGTGTGGTTGTTAGTACAATCCATCCCTTTTGAGTTGTCCCTTAGTTCCGTCTGGCTATTGGCCAAAGACCACCTTCAATTTCTTGCCATATAGCCCTTCCTAACATGGCTATTTGCCTCATCGAAACCAGCAAGAGACAGATTATGCTAGCAAAGTGGAAATTAGAATCTTCTGTAATCTAATTATGTATAATCCCCTCAACCTTGAAGTATCCTATTGATTAGAAGCGAGTTACTCAAAGGGAGGGGATTACACAAGGTTGTGGATACCAGAGGGGAGAATCACTGGGGGCCATCTGCTAGCTGCTTGCTACAGTCACTTTTCTCAACTATACGTGTAGTCCATGAGAATAATGGTACCTTCCTCTTGTTTAATCATTACCCTCTGACACAATGCCTGGCATGTAATAGTAGGTCCTTAAATAAATATTTGTGGGATAATAATGTGTCTCTAATAAGTGGCATATGTTTGAGTTGGGAGTTTTTTTCGTGGGGGGACAGTCTAAGTATTTAAGAAACAAAATAATAAGTCTTTTATACTTACTGTTATAAAACTGGTTGGACCTCTATTATCTTATTAAGTTTGTTTTCACATGTCCCTGCGGTTTTCCTTGAACATCTTTCTTTTGCTGTGTTGACAGGTTTCTTTCCTGTGCATTAGGCCTACCAGTGTTTGCATGATAGCAGTCTCTGCTGTATCCTTGCCGTACTTTCACTCTTCGCTTACATCCCTCTGCTTTCTGCTAGAGCCCTCACAGCTGACTCAAAGCAGGGGAAGATTCCAGTTTACATTTTTAGGGCTCTGGTGCAAGGGAAAGGATTGCTGTCTCCCTGCCAGTTCTGCAGAAGTAGGAGCTGGATATGTTTTTGGCATCTTCTGTCATTACCCAGATGCATTAATACACAAGTGTGATGCTCTTATAATTGCAGAGCATCGTATACTAAGTAAGCTTTTGCTGGTAGCCTACAATCTGATAATTTCTTTTAGAATTAAAATATTTTGAGGAGATGTGCTTCATTTCAAAGAATTGATCTAATTTTTAGAGTATTCCATACTATTGAAAAATTGCGAAATAGGTGTACTGTCACTATCACCACTAGTCCCGTACCTACCGCTGGGCAAGATGTACTCTTTGATTCATTCAGTCATCCTATTCATTCTTACAGCATTCACTCTCCCTTGCATGTACCAAGCACTGCCCTAGGCACAAGAAACACAAGTAATTAAGACACTTGGGGTATAGTGAGGGAGACAGACATGAATACAAATTATTTCACTTTGTGGGTGGTGGTGGGGGGTATTTCTTTGTCTGCATATTTAGAAAATTTTTCTACATATATCCAGCACAATTCACATAAAAATTTTTTTGGTGAGGGTATGAGGTGGGAAATCTACATTTCTTTCCTAAGTAGTTAATTGAATTTTAATTTACCTTTTTTTTTATACCTTAGGTTTAGCCCAAAGGCATCCCTTTCGCCACCTTTTCAGATGCATCTCTCAAGAACCTGTATTAAGGAAATGAGTGGTATGTTTTCTAAACATTATTTTCGTAATACATTATGGTTTCTGGAGCCTCAGAGCCCCCCCAGAAATATCTAATGGTGGCTTTTGACATTTGTTCTCACCTTCTCCCACTTGGAATACATCTCTCCTCCCCTCTTTTTTGATTTCTTTAAGTTATGAATTGAAGTGATCTAAAGAGAAAGTAATACCTCCAAGGATATCATTATTATTCTGACTTGAGGCCTTCCTCACACCAGACCTATTCTGTTTCACTTCCACGTGTTACCTACAGAGATATTTGTGTCCCTTGTCACTCTCTTACACATTAGAGAGTAAGATTTAAAGCACATAAATAGGGGACTTCAACTCATAAAATAGTTCCAGATACTCTACCAGGTAAAATCTGGGCCCCTAAACTATGTGCATTGGCCACTAAGCATCTAAATAGGAATATAAATATATAAAATCCAAAAGGACTGTTAAGAAATCAATAGAAGACATAATAAAGTTGAAGAATCTGAAGATTAGAAGTGCACACACTCATCTTGTCTCCTTCAACCAACGTGTAAATTCCCTGCTGTTAGACCCACCCAAGGGATACAGTATTTTCAGAAATTTTGCTGCATGAAATTTAAATGTGGTTTTAAATGATTTGCTGCTTTAAGTGTGATTCTTACTGAGTTGAAATCATTTTTTTCCAAAGGAATGTATCTCCAGTATTTCTCATGGAAATTAATTGAACAATTTGATTTTTGTTTATATCAATTACTTTTACATATGCATTTTCTGAAAAATGACTACTCAGTAAAGTCATATACCCTTTAGAGGCTGTAAATCCTTTACATTAGAATAAGCTTTTTCTGCAGAACCAGGAGGACTTGTTTCAGGAGGATTATGATTCACCCAGCAGCTGATTTACACACACTTATACATAACCTCTCCTACCTGCTGGCAGCCTAAATTACTTCCTTGATTTGTTTAACAAAAGGTACAGAAGCTTAGCTGACTTCAGTGGCCCCACAGAGCAGGTGCATTTGCAAAGCCTCCAACTATATGTCAGCTGCTGACACTCTCTCTTTAAGGGAGGGACTGGCCAGTTCCAAGAAACTTATCTTTTCTTTCTTCCTGGTTCTTTTATATATCATTATTTGGGAAGAACTTTATAAATTAACTGTGCCTTTAATAGGAAATGTATGTGGACATCCTGGACCCTTCTGTTGGCTGAGCCAAACTAAGTCTCAGCAAGGGCAGGTCTCGTGCCCTATGGTGGGTAAAGGAGAGTCAGCATCCAGCCATACTCAAGGAACAGCTCTCCCTTTGGCTTCCTGGCATCCTCAAAGGCCAGCATCCCCAAACCAGCCTATGTGTCTCCAGCAGCCAGTTTAAAAAATAAAATAAAATAAAAATTGTTGAATCCCAGCAGAAATGCTATATGATTAAAATATGAATATATTTTGCTTATAGATGGTAATTTTTAAAATATTCTGATCTGTATCCCAGTGAAATTTAGAAAAGGTTTGGAATTAATTTCATAGTTCTTAAAATACCAGAAATATCAGCTATTGGGGACACTTAAATTTCTTTATTGCCTTAGGATGTTAACTCAGGCATTCTAAGTTTTAAATAAAAATAAATGTAAGAGAGCTAGCCAAAACTTTATAAATATTCACTTATGAAAAATGAATGATTTGGATTGGAGAAATAAAAACAAATCATTAATAGTTATGAGCACCAAACTTTTTATTTATGTTTATAAACTGAACCAAACCTTTTATTTATGTTTATAAACTGATTATTACAGGTGGATCAATTTTTGAACTTTCATTTATTGCTAAATTATTTTTTCTCATTAATAAAGGGAAAAATTGGGCTTCCCTGGTGGTACAGTGGTTGAGAGTCCGCCTGCCGATGCAGGGGACACGGGTTCGTGCCCCGGTCCAGGAAGATCCCACATGCCGCGGAGCGGCTAGGCCCGTGAGCTATGGCCGCTGAGCCTGCGCGTCTGGAGCCTGTGCTCCGCAACGGGAGAGGCCACAACAGTGAGAGGCCCGCATACCACAAAAAAAAAAAAAAAAAAAAAAAGCCTGGACAATTATTTAGTTTTTATAAAATGTTCTTTGATCTTACTATTAAGGCATTATCCTTAGGCTTTGTAAAATATAGCTTTAAATTTATCATTACATATATACCATTATTGTCTAAAATTTAACCTTTCTTAGAAAATGATTGGTTAAATAATAAATTTCATTATTCTTTATGAGTTTAAATTAAACTATGACGAATCCTTGGAAAATAAAGGGACTAGGTTCCCTCTCTGAGTGGCTGTTGACCTTCCTGGTTATTTCAGGGTTAAAACTTAGAATGAAATTGTCATGGTCCTGCTCTCCTAATCCTGCTCTCTTTGAAAGTCCCTTAACCCCCACAAGCCTGAAGTATAACAAAGCCTGAAGACACAAATACTAGGTAATGGGGATAATCTAAAATGTTAAGCATTCTGGTTAATTCTATCATATTTTTTAATTTAAAGATAATTTAAATCAGGCTGTTGAAAAACCAAATGTCACGCCTCCTGCCTCTTACACTTATAAAATGGATGAGGTTCAAAACCGCATAAAGGAAATACTAAACAAGCATAACAATGGCATTTGGATATCTAAGCTTCCACATTTTTACAAAGAATTATATAAAGAAGAACTTAATCAAGGAATTTTACAACAATTTGAACACTGGCCTCATATTTGCACGGTACGTTTCTTCTTATTCCTCCCTCCTGATGCCTCCTCCCTGCCCCACTTTCAGATTTTGAGTTGTTAGTAATATCACCTTTTATTTGGGGAGCACGAAGCTCTTTACATAATATTACTTCATTAATCTTTATGACTAAGATTAACACATACTGGTTCTTATTTATAGGAGAAATATGTCATGGCTGAGGTCTGTGTGTGTTGTAATTGCTGTTTTTATAGATTTTAAGTTATTTTTAAATGCATTTAATATGTGATAATATATATACCATTTTGTATTGAGCTGTTACCAATAGATATTGATGGCTTTGTAATTTTAATAACTTGAACTTAACTGGTAATTGAACGTTTTTTGTTAGCCTCAAATTTTATATTCTTGTTCCTGAGCATTTTTAAAGACATTCAGCTGAACAAATTTTAGTTATTTTGGCTAATTATTTATAGAATACATCTAAAAAAATTAATACAGCGTTCAGATTTAAACTATTCACAAATTTCTTTGGAGAAAAATATTGAAAAGTGAGCTGACATCTATTTCCATGCCTCTTCCTATTTGAGAATCTATTATAATAAAACGATGGCTCAGAGTAGTTTATTAGAAATCTTTTAGTTCATCCAGAGATAGAGACAACTAGATTCTTAAAACAAAATAACTAATTTTTAGATGTTTCTTAATGTTTTTATTTACATAGAATATATTCAACAAAATAACTTTTAAATTAGCGATTACTTGGTGCTTCTAAGCTTATAGAATTGAATATGCATGACAATTATTGCTTGGTAGAGGGCTTTCATTTCTTTAACTTAATATATATTTTGGCCCCCAACCCTGTTGGGCAGAGTGTGGACCACTCTCTCTTATAAGCACCTGACCTAAAGACAGCATGTATTTTTATAACCACTTCTTCCTCCAGGGCACTGACACCCACTCCAGTCCCATGGGCTTTCCAGTCAAGAGTCATCCATCCATCCATCTATCTGTCTTATTTGTTCTTACATCATTTACTCTGCACCTGCAGGTACCATGCACTGCTTTAGGGGCTGAGACCACCTTAGGGCAATGTGATGTGCTGATGAATATACATACAGTGTGAAGTGGGAAAACAAGAAGAAATGTCAAACTCTGGAATTATGGCTGTTTCCCTACCTATAAAGTCAAGAATGATCATAAGAATGTTATCCCTGATTTATGTTGAATATGGGGTTTATTCTTGTAGTGGGAATTCCTAAGGTTGCTATTCAATTCATTCCATTTTTACTCCTTTCTGAAAAGCATATTCTCACTGGATGCAGGTTTAGCAGCATTTGAGGACCCCCTTAGGTTTCCATAATCTTGAAGGGGACTTTTGAGGTTTCACCAGGCTGCTTGATTTGAAGGTTCAGGGCCTGGAGCTCCTTTTTGGAATGCATATGGTTCTTTTATTTTTTAAATCCATAGACATTCATGAACTTATGTCTTCAATGAACTTTAAGCCCTTTTATTGTGAATATACACATAAAACTCACTATTAAGCTTCGATAGAGAATTATCTTTAGAGTAAAAGAATTTTAAATAAACTTCACAGATTCTTCTTAATGTATTATGTTTCTGGTCACTTTGTTTTACACTGCATGATAATTACTAGTATTTGTGTAGCTTAATTTATGACTTTTGGGGGGAAATTTTCATCCTCGCTTCTCTGCATATCTGCAAAGCCTCAAAATTTCTCTTGCTAGGACTGCAGGAGAGAGAGTACCTATCTCTTTGATGTTAAAACTTTATCTAAAATGGGTGGTTTCCTACTAAATTTCAGGTGCTAAAATGACTGATTTTTAATTTTTTGGTTGCTTATATGCATCTATGTTGCATGATTATTTTCTGTCCAGGCAGTGAGGGTGGAATGTGAAGCAGAAATGTAATATATCTTTCTTATCTCCATGCTGTTTCTCTCAATTTTGAGTAGGACTGTTTAGGTGCAATCACTATCAGTTGTCAGGTATGAGAATTTACTTAGTGAAGCATTGTGCCTAGGATGACAAAAACTGCCAGTTTTAATGACATCTGTTGATATTTTTCAAAACTTTTTTTAATAGCTCTGATTTTTTTTTTTAACAGCCTACTGGTAAACAGTTTCAAACTGTTATACCATGTTTATTTTTAGGCAGTTTTAAACAGTTACACCATGGTTAATTTCCCTTTCTTCTGACTTCTTGCTTTTCATCTTGCTGAAAAGCAGGAACACTGATAGCATGCCCAGGGCTGATTCTACTGCAAACAGGGTCAGACAGGTTAGAACACAGTGCAGAAATTTTAGGGTAAGAAAGACTTAGTAATGTGTATCTCCATGTTGTTGTGTAACTGAAGAAGAAATCTGAGTGCAGTGTACTTCTTTATTTAAAAAAAAAAAAAAGTGCTTTCTCCCCTCAGTCATGTAAAATGTCCCATATAAAAATATTGAAAACTAAAATTATAAATGAAATAAAAATCACCTATCATCCTACCTCCCAGAGATAATCACTTGCAGGATTTCCATTTTAATATAGGATGGGTAGCATCAGCTCAAGGGACCAAATAAAAGCTCTGAAATTTTACCTTCATGAAGGTTTAATCAGCTATACGCTATAAGTCACTTTACAAGGTTGTTAGATGGTATTTTGATGCAGGCAGAAGGATGCTTTGAATCTGTTGTTCTTAACCTTTTGGATCTCTCTGACAACAAAATGTGGACTGAGAGTTTTGAAAGCTAAAGAGAATATAAAATCATATTAACAATGGTGACCCAGTTCCACAGTGTTCCTAGGCAACTTTCGAGGGAAATGGAACTTGTGCAGAAGCTGTCTTCAAAAGGCAAAGAGCCCAAGATGGCAGGCTTGACCAGTATCCTTGATGAAGGATACTGGCATCTAAGAATTGCCATTGAGTCCTAGGAGAAGGATAGCAACGTCTCTTGGCTGTTCTAAAGTGATGGCCTTATTAATAATGTTCTCCTTAATTGTTGTATTTGGCTAGTATTAATAAAATGCTTCTGTGAGCCACCCACTGACCTGGGTGCTAAGAATAACAGTAAACAAGACAGACCTGGACCTTGCCCTTACGGAACTTACTGTCCAACAGGGAAAATAAACATTGAGCAGATAAGGGCAAGCCTGCAATAGTTATGAAGGAGAAATGCAGGGTGCTAAGGAAACATGTAAACAGGAGGATGAGACGTAGTCTGATGAGTCAAGAAAAGCTTCCCAGAGGAGGTGTCTGTTACACTAAAACCTGAGAGATGAGTTGAAGTAAGTTAGACAAAGGTGGGAATGCTGGGGAAAAGGCACCTCAGACAAAAGAAACAGCTTGTGCCAAAGCCTGAGACAGAAAAACATGGCTTTTTCAGAAAATTGTAAGAAATTCAATAAGAAGACAGTGGCTCAAGAAGAAACTCAAGAGGCAAATGGGCCAATTCACTTTATTAAAGAGTCATAATTTGGTGGAAACTTAGCGGGTCCCTGCCATGAGGTCACACAGAATCCAGAGCCTCTGGCCGACTTCAGTTTCTAGTAAAATTTCAAATCTTGTGACAATTACTGTTGAACATGAGAGATTTTGTTGAAATCCTCCACTCTGAAACATGGGTGGAGAAATGTCTCCATTCCTACCTGAGACAGAATATCTGTCTTTAGTGCCTTACCTGAAGCTGTGTGGAGAGCTGGGTGGCTCGTTTAGAGCCAGACAGGAATAGATGCACTCAGCTGAGAAGGCTCTCTGACAGTAGCCTCAAAGACCTATAGCGTAGGAGCATTGGGAGGCAACTTCAGGATAGTGGGAAACATTCTGAGTTCACCTGGAAGCACCTCAGGCCTTAATTACAAAACATAACATTTAGTGAATGAGAACATAAAATGTTGTAAATGAGAAAAAATACCTAATGACATTAATTATTCATGCTTTTATAAAAAGGTTTTACTGTTAGGCTGTATTTTATATGTCATTTTTCTGTCCATTAGAAATCACTGAGCTTTAAGTCATTTAGTCCTCTAATACCTCAGACTTTTAAAAATTCCTAAAGTTCTGGATTGCGTCAATATAGCAATTTCTGTAATATCAAAAGAGGCAACAGCAGTTCTGCCACTTACGTATTTTTGTATGTTCAGGAATTTGTCTTAACTTTAATTGTGGTAATTAATTATATAAGATAAAGCATCTGTCAGCCCATGCAAAATGAATTGCCTCTTTTTTTAAAGCCTAGATATTTCTGGGTTAAAAACAAATTGAATTTCTAAGGAAGCGAACATAAGTGAAACAGCAGTGATATATCCTCAGGCTTAGTGGTGTTGATACAGTCTATGCAGCCATTCCAGCAGAAGCAGCAGTGAGAAGTAAAGCTAGGACTTGAAAGTACAGCCATAATATCTAATTGGAATCCAATTTCCTTTCTAACTTTTCATCAGCAAAAAGAAATATGCAATGAACACGTTGGAACAGTTTTTAAATTCAATTTCAGTGACCATCTGAATAGAAGAAAGATAAAAGAGCACTGTGGCGAAATCAGAATAGGGCAGTAGGGGAGTAATGTGAAATTGCTGTTCTGGAACTTGAAACAGAAAATTACCCATAAAGCCCAATAGTACAGTAGAAAGAGTTTGGGCTTTGCAGTTAGGCTTTTGCCCTGGCCATTTCTTAGTGGTGTTACTTTCAGCATATAAATCTGGGCTTCAGTATGCTCTAAAATGTGACTGTTTCTTCCCATCTCTTAGGGTTGTTAGAATTAAGTTACACAAACTATAAACAGCTGCCAGTACAGTATAGAAACATAGCAGGTACATAGGGGACTTCCCTGGTGGTCCGGTGGTTAAGACTCCGTGCTTTCAATGCCGGGGGCATGGGTTTGATTCCTGGTTGGGGAACTAAGATCCCACATGCCGCACAGTGTGGCCAAAAAAAGAAAAAGAAAAGAAAAAAAGAAACATAGCAGGTATATAGGAAAAGACAGCTGTTATTTTTCCAGGAACAGTCTAGCTTAAATGCAAGCAAGTTAAAACCCACTGGTAATTTCCCCCCAAAAGTCATAAATCAAGCTACACAAATACTAGTAATTATCATGCAGTGTAAAACCAGAGGCATACCCAGCAAGCTCTACAGAGGAGCCTATCTCAATGAAAACAGAGGAAATGCTAAAGAGGGCAGAACAAAAGTTTAAATTGAAAAATAAGAGCAGTGGATACAGGAACTAAAACTCTTAGATGAAGTGAATTTCTGCCATCCTAGAGGAGCAGATCCTGCTCCCCGCAAAGGTAATGAGAAGCATATCTAGTACCTGCTTAGCTTAGAATGCACAGTGAAAGCCGCAGCTGCCAGCCAAGATCATGCCCAAAAGGTCTGCACACAGTTAACCAGGATAGTGTCTTCCTGAAGGGGACCTGTGAACAAGGGCCTAACCTTGGGCCACACTGAAGGAAAATGGCTTGAAGTTTATCCAAACATAAATGGTTGTAGTCAGCATCGGTGCGAAGTCCTTACTAGGAAAGGGATGGGAGTGAAAGAGTATTAGCCTTGAAATACATAAGTCTATAAAACTACTTACCCAAGATGGTGGAGAAAGAGTTTCTCTGGATAGGTGGTTTGTGAACAGACAGGGTACCATCTACAAAGAACTTTTTTTTTTTTTTTTTTTTTTTTTTTTTAGTGTACGCGGGCCTTTCACTGTTGTGGCCTCTCCCGTTGCGGAGCACAGGCTCCGGACACGCAGGCTCAGCGGCCATGGCTCATGGGCCCAGCCGCTCCGTGGCATGTGGGATCTTCCCGGACCGGGGCACGAACCCGCGTCCCCTGCATCGGCAGGCGGACTCTCAACCACTGCGCCACCAGGGAAGCCCTACAAGGAACTTTTTACCTTTACCTTTGATTAAACCTCTGTGGAATATGCCACAAACACCTGTACTTTCTTAAACAGAAGCGACTAAAAATTATAACCCTTTCTGAATAATCTTGGGCGTAGCATGAACTGCCGCAGAGAGGGTGGCAGTTGTAGGTGGTCTGGAACACTGAATTGGGTGTTAGCTCATCTCAGTGTATTATCCTGCATTCAGTATAAGCCTCACCCACTACCCTTAGAGGCTTCAGATCTGAACCTATCAGTTTGTCTTCACTGTGGCCCAGTCAGGCCATTGGGGACCATTTCCTCGTCTCTTTCTCAGTTGTCTAACTTTCCCAGCACTTCTCAGCATTAACACAAAAAGACTGAGCTCTGTAGAAGGTCATCAACCAGTCTTTCTGTCTGTGAACTTGGTAATCATAGGGTGCAAGCTTCTGGTCAGTGACTCTTTGATGTTGTAGTTGTTGCTAGGTACCCAGAGGTCTTTACTGCCTGCTGAAATTGAGTTTTTTAATTGGTTTGTTTTTGAGTTCCAAGCCACTGCTAATAGTTGGAGTGCTGGAAGGCAGGTCTCCAGGTAAACGTGATTTTACCATACTGTCTGAGGTTGGTATTGGGTGGTGAACGTATAAAATGAAATTTAGAATGTAATTTAAAGCTTCAACACAAAAAACTGCTACCCAATGGAAACAAAACTGTGTCTGAATGACACCCATACAACTGCTTTGAAACTTTCTGATTTAATTGGACAATACCAATTCTGTTACAGAATCCCAAAGAAAATTCTAATTCCATAAGAAACAGTAAGTTTACCTCAGCAGCCTATGCTGCAGAGTTAGCAGGTGAGCCTTCATAGACTCAAATGAGTTTGGCTTCAAGAACTTTACAGAACAGGTAAATTAGGAAGAAGTAAAGACCTCTTAGAATTAAGAAGACAATTTCTAGGCATATAGCATGAAGACTTCTATTTGTGTGAACTTACAGGGCTCCTGAAGAAGTTGATATTTTAAGCCCTTGAGTCTCACATCTACCAAACCTAGTCTGTCAACTCCAAACTTACAAAAACTCAGAGGGATGTGAGAGAAGTATCTCATTCAAGTTGTGATTCCAAATGAGGCAGAAATCAAGCTAAATATAATGAACTTGTGGGAATAGAAGGTTTAAGGCATGTTAGATACTAGAATCTTCTGATGATCACCAGAGGAGATGGCTTGAACTCCATGGTGTAAGGAGTTAATCCTTTAGGTTACTACCTGTCTCTGCTGTTGGGAGGTGGAGGTAAGGACCCATACATAGTAAATCTATGGAGTTCCAGGTCATGCCAGTTTCCAGTCATTGGACTGGCGATTTTTTGGGTGAATATCCAAAACCAAACACAAAACTGAAGAGCCACAAAACAATGAAACCGTGGAAGAAAAAGGCAGGATTATGATCCTGAGTCTTCTCCTATAGAACAGGAGGCCTTTTGACCCCCTTCTCAGGTATGTACCTGAATCAATTAGACTACAGGAACTATTGGGTTGGCCAAAAAGTGCCTTCGGTTTTTAAGTAAAAATAAAAGGCACACTTTTCATTTTCACCAAGAACTTTATTGAACAACGTACTCACCCTTTTGTTCCACTACTTTCTGCCATTTTTCAGGCAACTTCATAATTCCATCTTCCCAAGATTTTTTATCTTTTTGAGCAAAGAACAGTTCCAGGTGCCTTTTACAGTCTTCCAGGGAATTGAAATTTTTTCCATTAAGAAAATTTTGTAAAGACCTAAATGGAAATTCGAAGGTGCAATAATATCTGGTGAATACGGCGGATGAATCAGAACTTCCCAGCCAAGCTGTAACAGTTTTTGCCTGGTCGTCAAAGAAACATGCGGTCTCACGTTATCCTGATGGAAGATTATGCATTTTCTGTTGACTCATTCTGGATGCTTTTTGTCAAGTGGCTGGTTTCAGTTGGTCTAATTGGGAGCAGTACTTGTTGGAATTAATCGTTCAGTTTTCCTGAAGGAGCTCATAACAGAGGACTTCCTTCCAATCCTACCATATACACAACATCACCTTCTTTGGATGAAGACCAGCCTTTGGTTGGTGGTGGCTCATTTTGCTTGCCCCATGATCTCTTCCGTTCCACGTTATTGTACAATATCCACTTTCCATCGCCCGTCACAATTTGTTTTAAAAAACAGAACATTTTCATTACGTTTAAGTAGAGAATCAAATGTGGAAATATGGTCAAGGTTTTTTTCGCTTAACTTATGTGGAACCCAAACATCAAAGCGATTCACATAACCAAGAAGGTGCAAATGATTTTCAATGCTTTATTTGGATATTTGAGTATGTTGGCTATCTCCCGCGTGGTATAACGTTGATTATTCTCAATGAATGTCTCGATTTGATCACTATCAACTTCAACTGGTCTACCCGACCATGGAGCATCGTCCAGCGAGAAATCTCCAGCACAAAACTTCGCAAACCACTTTTTAAAATTTATTTATTTATTTTTGACTGCGTTGGGTCTTCATTGCTGCGCACGAGCTTTCTCTAGTTGCGGCGAGTAGGGGCTACTCTTCATTGCAGTGCATGGGCTTCTCACTGTGGTGGCTTCTCCTGTTGCGCAGGATGGGCTCTAGGCACGTGGGCTTCAGTAGTTGTGGCTCACGGGCTCTAGAGCACAGGCTTAGTAGTTGTGGCGCACAGGCATAGTTACTCTGCAGCATGTGGGATCTTCCCCGACTAGGGCTCGAACCCATGTCCCCTGCATTGGCAGGCAGATTCTTAACCACTGAGCCACCAGGGAAGCCCCGCAAACCACTTTTGACATGTTCGATCAGTCACAGCACCTTCTCCATACACTGCACAAACCTTATTTTTGCGTTTCAGTTGCGTTTTTACCTTTCTTGAAATAATAAAGCATGATATGTGGAAAATGTTGCTTTTTTCTTTCATCTTCAGTATTAAAATGGCTACACAAAAATTCACCAGTTTTGATAAGTCTTTTTTTAAATGCACACTGATATGACGACTGTCACAATACAATCTAACAAAATCGTTTCAATTGAAATTAAAAACAACTAAGTGCTACTAGAACCATCTTTCGGAAAAAAACGAACGAACCTTTTGGCCAACCCAATAGAAGTTGTAAAAGCACCCTCCTGAAAGATCCAACTGGAATGATTAGCAGCTGATTATCACACTAAAGAAATAATAAAAGCCATGTTTCAAGTAGCTATTGACTTACCTTGGTCATTTATGAAGGCCAGAAGACAGCTGTTCTGTTTTGGGGGATGAGACAAGAGAACAGCATGTAGATCTGGTCAGATGTACCAGAGCACAGTGAAGAGTGGACACCATACTGTAACCCACATTCCAGCAATTTCTTGCCTTTGGGAAGATTCTCATAGGCTGGGAATAGATATAGTAATAGGTGTTGTTTCTAAGCCCATTGACCAGAAAATTAAAAAGAAGACACATGTTCTGGAGGACAGATGGTGATCACATTGGAATGCCTGAGAAAAGCAAATTTTCACTTTCATGAAAAATTTAAAACAAAGAGTTTAAGTTGAAAAAAATTACATTTGTCTTAAATTACATATATTTTAAATTCTATACAATATGAGTTTCATGATCTTTTCCTTTGAATTGAGTAACCCTTCAGCTGTTCTCCAAAGATTGGCTAATGACGTACGTGGACCAGGCATATTTTCCATGTCACTAAATTATCCATGAATAGTTGTCTAACATGTTGAAGAACATCTGCATCAACTCCAGTTAGTGTCAGGTTCTGTTCCTAAAGTCAGGCTTATGTTTAATCTTAGTAGATGCTAATTTGAATTTAAAGAGGCCAAATTACTAGAGAACAAAGTGGAATTAGGCACATAACTGGCCTATGAGATGAAGAAGAAGCCAGTAAAAATTGGAAAGTGGCTACTATTCAAGGAACTAGTCATTTGGGGATTGCTGGGGGCTGGGGTAGGGTATCTGCTTTAAACAATGAAAATAAAACTGCTGAGGAAACAAACCTGCCTTCTAGTTCAGATGATTATTTGGCCATTGTTTGTACTTTGAATAAACTCAGGCTTATTGGTCAAAAATCTACTTTATAGGCTGACTGGCAAAGCTTGATATAAATGCTACTGGCAAAGCTTGATATAAATGCTCCAGACAAAGCCCTGGAAGCTTACTACTTCCAGGTGATCTTTAAGCATTATTCTGGAATAAAGGCCAGAAAAATGGGAATTCTTCTCTTGTCCTGACCAAATTCACATCAAGTGGACCTAATATTCATAACTTCTGTTAAGATAGTAATCCCCGGGCTTCCCTGGTGGCGCAGTGGTTGAGAGTCCGCCTGCCGATGCAGGGGACACGGGTTCGTGCCCCGGTCCGGGAGGATCCCACATGCCACGGAGCGGCTGGGCCCATGAGCCATGGCTGCTGAGCCTGCACATCTGGAGCCTGTGCTCCGCAGCGGGAGAGGCCACAACAGTGAGAGGCCCGCATACAGCAAAAAAAAAAGTAATCCCTAGTTAGAAGAACTCAGTGTGCTGGTCATGTTCAGAGGTCATGTTTAGAGGTTTGACAGGTTTGACAATTACATTGTTAGGTAATTGGTCCTGATTGCATCTAAAGCACAGGTAGGAATGGAAGCTTTGAGGCCAAGAGTGGGGGAGATTAGTAAACAAACATTGAAGTATCTCCTATTCCCAGTTAATTTATTGGAAAGAAAAGGATCATTAAACTGAAGAACTGTTGTCCTCTTTTGGGTTAGAAGAAGCCATGTGGACAGGTAGGACATGTGGCTTGTGAGAGTTATTTTAGATGAATAAGATGGACTATATTCCATTGAAATTAGCCTCTGCCATCCACTTCAGAGAAGGTGTTGCAAAGAGTTGAGAAGATGTTGCTAGGTGAAGACTGAAGAAGGGTTTTAAGATGGGCCCAGCAGGCTCAGCTGGCTTTGGATATGGAGGACTGCCATGTCTAAATCTAAAATTGTACTAACCGGGATTCTTTTTTTGTTTTTTTAACATCTTTATTGGAATATAATTGCTTTACAATTGTGTTAGTTTCTGCTTTATAACAAAGTGAATCAGCTATACATATACATATATCCCCATATCTCCTCCCTCTTGCGTCTCCCTCGCACCTTCCCTATCCCACCCCTCTAGGTGGTCACAAAGCACCGAGCTGATCTCCCTGTGCTGTATGGCTGCTTCCCACTAGCTATCTATTTTACATTCGGTAGTGTATTTATCTCCATACCACTCTCTCACTTCCTCCCAGCTTACCCTTGCCCCTCCCCATGTCCTCAAGTCCATTCTCTACGTCTGCGTCTTTATTCCCGTCCTGCCCCTAGGTTCTTCAGAACCATTTTTTTTAGATTCCATATGTATTTGTTAGCATACGATATTTGTTTTTCTCTTTCTGACTTACTTCACTCTGTATGACAGTCTCTACGTCCATCCACCTCACTACAAATAACTCAATTTTGTTTCTTTTTATGGCAGAGTAATATTCCATTGTATATACATGCCACATCTTTTTTATTCATTCATCTGTCGATGGACACTTAGGTTGCTTCCTTGTCCTGGCTATTGTAAATAGAGCTGCAATGAACATTGTGGTACATGACTCTTTTTGAATTATGGTTTTCTCAGGGTATATGCCCAGTAGTGGGATTTCTGGGTCGAATGGCTGTTCTATTTTTACTTTTTTAAGGACCCTCCATAGTGGCTGTATCAATTTACATTCCCACCAACAGTGCAAGAGGGTTCCCTTTTCTCCACACCCTCTCCAGCATTTATTGTTTGTAGATTTTTTGATGATGGCCATTCTGACTGGTGTGAGGTGATACCTCATTGTAGTTTTGATTTGTATTTCTCTAATGATTAGTGATGTTGAGCATCCTTTCATGTGTTTGTTAGCCGTCTGTATATCTTCTTTGGAGAAATGTCTATTTAGGTCTTCTGCCCATTTTTGGATTGGGTTGTTTGTTTCTTTGATATTGAGCTGCATGAGCTGCTTATAAATTTTGGAGATTAATCCTTTGTCAGTTGCTTCATTTGCATATATTTTCTCCCATTCTGAGGGTTGTCTTTTCATCTTGTTTATGTTTTCCTTTGCTGTGCAAAAGCTTTTAAGTTTCATTAGGTCCCATTTGTTTATTTTTGTTTTTATTTCCATTTCTCTAGGAGGTGGGTCAAAAAGGATATTGCTGTGATTTATGTCATAGAGTGTTCTGCCTATGTTTTCCTCTAAGAGTTTTTTATATTGTCTGGCCTTACATTTAGGTCTTTAATTCATTTTGAGTTTATTTTTGTGTATGGTGTTAGGGAGTGTTCTAATTTCATTCTTTTACATGTAGCTGTCCAGCTTTCCCAGCACCACTTATTGAAGAGGCTACTAACTGGGATTCTGTATGACAAGTGAAAAACTTACATAGAAATAGAATTCTGTTTTATTTTTCCATTTTCTCAAAAAGTATATTTCTCAAATCTTTTCTGGATACCCAGTCTGTGTCCTTGTATCTTAAGTGTCTTAAAGCACAGTGAAGATAGGCATTTTAAGATTCCAGATTTTAAAATGTGAGTCTTTGGAGAGGTAGGCTAACCATTGAGAGCAAAATGAGGAGTGTCCCAAATGTTTGTGTTTCCAGCCTTAACATTAAGGACACAAATTGTGAATATCATATAAATACCATCCAGAGTGTCACACGGTGTCAGCTGGGTCAACTGTATTTATGTTCTCTCTTCCTAAGCATTATATAGAAAATTAGTAAATGAAGTCAATGTTCTTTACTGACAAGCTACTCACCCAGCAACTTTAATATTCTATTCTTCTTGGGGAAGGGGGTACTTCTTGTAAGCTTGTATTATCACCTTAGTGGTCTGCATAGCCTCCTAAGGTCTTAAATTTCAGCTAAAGAATAGGTGAATAGGATATGACAGAATAGAAGATTTCAGAGGGCTATGAGTACTAACTTCAGTCTAATCGGAAATTGAGAAATTCTTTTTGTAAAGGACCAAGTAATAAATATTTTAGGTTTTGCAGGCCAAGAGCTATGTGACTGTCACCCATAGTCTGGCACAACTACCCGACTCTGCCATTGTAGTGCAAAAGCAGCCATACGCACTACATAGAGAATGGCTGGGGGCCAATAGAACTTTGTTGATGCACACTGAATTTCATATCATTTTCATGTCACGAAGTAATTCTTTTGATTTTTTTTCAGCCATTTAAAAATAGAAAAACCATTCTTAGCTCATGGGCTATGGAAAAACAGGTGGCACACTGCATTGGGCTGGAGCCAGTGGTGTGCTGACCCCTGGTCTAGAAGTGGAAAGGCTTAGAACTTGGAAAAATGGTGCCATACATCAGTTTCTCTTTTCCTCCTTCTCTCATATTGAAGCCATGCCTCTCTGGAATGTTATGAGAAGAAAATTAGAAATTGGATGGTATACAACTGCTGGGCATTCTTAAGTCTTGTTCATTAGAGGGACAACACTTTTAGCTAACTTTCTACTGTAGTTGTTGGAAAATGTGTGC
Organism: Lagenorhynchus albirostris; assembly: GCF_949774975.1. NCBI lineage: Eukaryota > Metazoa > Chordata > Mammalia > Artiodactyla > Delphinidae > Lagenorhynchus > Lagenorhynchus albirostris. The sequence continues at coordinate 34,386,382 of NC_083101.1, read as the reverse complement.
CTTACCTCTGGACTGACCTTCCTACATAATGGAAAGCTGAGGGTTTTCTCAGGACACTGCAGGAAGAAGAGAGACAGCACCTCAGTTTTGCCTGAATATTTCCTAGCTTTCTTCCCAGTGGTTTATTCCTGACAGTTCTGATACCTTTTCATGGTTTCATTCCTCCTTGTATTCTGTCAATTTTGTAAGCTGTTGCTTTGTATTTGTTAGAGAAACTAGGTGAGACAAAACTACTTGTCAGAGAAACTAGGTGGTGTACAGGGCAGAAGCTCTCATGATTTCCTAGGGTTATTGGAGGTCAGGTGCTTCACATGGGAAATTCATACTATTTCATTTCCCTGCTTGTTACTGAAATGTGGTGCATGATCATGTTTGCAAGTGAAGGCAGTGTATTAAAGTCTTAGTGACTGAGAAGAGTAAAATGTACAATTTTGTGTTCTCTTCATAAATTTGAAAAGTGTTTCTCTCAAATTTAAAATGCATTAATGTGCTCTCAGGTTGTTTTTAGCCATTAAAATATCTGTCATTTGCTGTATTTAAAAATTTCAGGTGGAAAAACCTTGCAGTGGTGGTCAAGATTTACTTGTTTATCCAGCTAAGAGAAAGCAGCTTTTGAGAAGTGAACTGAATGCTGAAAAAGTGCCACCATCCCCACTACCTGCTCCAAAACAAATACCACCACTCAAAGGGTGTCCAACAGTTATGCCAGGAGACTTTAAAGAGAAAGTTGAGGAGCTGCTGGTGAAATACTCAAGTGGTCTTTGGGCCAGCGCACTCCCCAAAGCATTTGAGGACATGTACAAAGTGAAATTACCTGAGGATGCCTTAAAAAATCTTGCCTCGCTTTCCGATGTATGCACCATAGACTACATTTCTGGAAACCCTCAGAAGGCCATTCTCTATGCTAAACTTCCACCACCCACTGACAAAATCCTAAAGGATTTAAAGGATGCAGAGCAAGCACATGGAGATTATGATGTCAAGTCTGTGATTGAACAAGAATATTTGCAGATAGAAAAAAACATTACCAAAAGTACCGATACCTTTATGGAGACTGTAACAATTCCTCCGTTAATCATTCCAACTGAGGCATCCCCATCTGTACTGGTGGTTGAACTGAGCAACACAAATGAAGTGGTTATCAGGCAAGTTTTATTTTCTAATTCTTTAGAATCCTAGTGTACTGTTGCTACTTGGCTATTCTTCATATAGATGCTGGTTGAGGAAGAATAATATATTTTTAGTTCTATAGAGTTATATTGAAGTATAATGTTTAAAATAACTATTTTTGCGAGAAAAGATTTCTTACAGTTTTAAAAATTGAAATGATGATATGGTCTGAACATGAAAATAATCTATGTCAAAAGCATAATGGTAACTGTATAAGTCAAGAGCAATACCTAGTCCATAGAAAGAGCAATCACCCACTAGGTAGGTAATACTGTTTAATCTGGGATTACGTAGTGTTTCCTAAAAGTCAGAATAGCTAAGCACCGCCTTCTAGTGTAATGCATCAGATTAGCCCTCTGGTTTCTCGAGCCTTTTGATATCATTGCCTGGGAGAAGGAATTATTGCCTAAGTGGCTAATGATAACTGGAATTCCAAAAAACAGTTCGGTTCAGGCACTTGATGTGGACTTTTGGAGGAAATGTAGAATACATAGAAAATGTTGAAAGACTATAATTTGCTGTTTCTGACTTGGGATGAAGAATGGTAACCACTGTAGCTGGATCTCTGGAGGCAGCAGCCCAAGGTGTGGCTGTGGCTGGAACAGAACAGAATCCAGGCTCCTTCACCCAAAATGTCCCTGTGCGTTGGACTCTTACTCTTCCCAAGGATCATAGCTGAGCTGGGAAGATCCAATGAAAGGCCACAAAAAATAATCAAAGTCCTATACAGCAAACCTACTGAAGCTTTTCTGTTTGAACAAACTAAGTCTGATGATGAAGTGAGAATCAAGTATCTTAGGATGTTCAAACTAGAACATGTAGGAGCTTTGTTGAGGTCCTTTTTATAGAGGGGTGGTAAATGTATAGAGCTTTTATTCTAAGATGTGGTATGGCCTGAAGATAGAAATAGCTTGCTGAGGGTTAGGGTTCCTACTGTGGGTCACTAATAAACTGAGGTAAAGGAAGGATGTTGAGGAGCACATTGCTAACTTTTACCATTTGACATTATAAAGAAAATCTAAATCTGCTTCCTTGGCAGGATCCTTTGGTATCTGTTACCAGTAGTCATTGGTGCCACTTTCAGAGAGCCAAGCACCCAGCACTGGACTGGATGAATCATGTGATTTCTTACGTTCTTCCCAAGATCTGGCAAGAATCTGGATCAGTTCCAGGGCTTCAATAGGATGGGGGTTCAATCTACTCCAGGATGATTAGGTCCAGGGTCCTCAGGTTATCTAGATCCCTTTTTCAGTATAAGTTAGAATCCCAGAGCCGGCATTCTACGTGTTCATTAGGGTGGCTGGCAACCAGCAAGCATGATGGGTAATGTCTGCCCTTAGGTTGACCCTAGGTCATTAGTGTCTCCCCACCACCCTGACCCCAGCAGGCTGAGCCCTATTCTACATCCACACCTTTACCCAGGCAGTAGACTCTGGAAACTAGTAGGCTTGTGACTCATAAAAGTTACAGGGAGGTGCCGTGGCAGGACCCTTAGGTCAAGTATGGGAATCTGTTGTCTCCAGTCTAAAAATTAACTTTGTAAAACTTTGTATTTATGGCATATCTAAATTGGCCTGCATATCATTCTTTGTTCACTTGCTCAGGTAATTTGGGGATAATGTATGACCTTATTCTTGCCACTACCCACTCTTATACCAACTGTCATATAACCTCCTTACCCCGCCCAGGCATCGTTCTCTGTTGGTGGCTACAGAGAGCAGAAGCTGCCTGCAGATCTCATGCTGCTTCTCACCACCTCCCTCCTCCCTGGCAGGAGCCCATGCTATGCAGACTACCAGACCACAGGCTACAGCCTAGGCCTCTGCCAGTTGAGCTCCCAGGACTGTAGCAGCGCTACCAGGAGGCCCCATGAGACTCCAGGTCCCAAGGAAATGGGCACTTGAGCAGAGCTGCAGATCTACTAGGAGACTCCAGAGCCAAGAGTGCAGCTGTATTCCAGGCAGTACCCTAACATTTGTAAAGCTCAGTAACCTTAAATGATAGAGTATGACAAAGCTTTTACAGCTGTTTCTGGAGTGAATAATATGCATGTCATATTTTGTTTTAAAATAGCCATTGCCTCCAAAAGAGGCATTATTTCCACATTGTGTAGGGCTTTTAAAAGCTTTTTTTCCTCTAGTAACAAATAGGTTGACTCTGGTTTCTTCTGTCCTGCTGATAGTTACCAAAAATACAGGAAGATACTCCTAAAAGGAATAGTTTCTGAAAGCTGTATAGGACCACTTGAGCCCTGAGTAGAAGCTAGAACAGTTCAAAGAGCAATGTTCTTGTGGCATATCCCCCATCTCGCTGGCCAGGTGATTCTGGTGCTGGTACAGCATAGCCTTCAAACTCAAAAGACTTCATCCCATGGCTGAGATACCTCCTGTTAAAGGAGCCAGGTTTGATTTGCCAGGTTTTCCATCCTGGAAGGAGGCCTTTGTTGGAATCATCTCTGAAGACTAAAGGACAAGGAAGCAGCAGCCTATTTATGGCAGAAAGCAAAACAGTATGTTTTGATAACATAAACTAGGACAAGGTGATTGCAGTTGTCAACAGCCAAAAATTGTAGAAAGGGGATAGAAGAGTATCCTGGAAAAAAACATTTCTTAAAGAGCATGCAACTTAAAGAGGCATTTATCTAGAACATGTCATCTCTTTAAGGGTATCAGAACTCAACATTTTGTTGTAATTTGTTCAAATTTGTTCAGTAAGTTGGAGGGATGGGTTGTCACATGGTTCTATCTATTGTTTTCAAGGGTTTGTTTTTCTCTAGGAGGAGTCAGATTTCATTGGTTTTCAGAGATTGAGACTTGTTCAGACCCAGCCTTAGTTAAGGCAGAACTATCAACTACATTCTCTTCTCAGAAATCTACACACATCTGCAGCAGCCTGAGTCAAAATCTCAGGTTGACTCTTGCTCATCTGGCTTCCACTGGTGTCTTCCTTTCCACTTCCTCCCTTTCCTTCCCTTGAGTCTTCTCTCAACCTGGTCCTCCCTGACTGCTTACTGTTATATTCTCTAGTTCTCTGGATTGTTGTTGAGCATTTGCTCTGTTGTGTGGTGTGTTGGACCTTGGTCTTTTTTTGTGAGCTCCACAGTATTGTATTCTCCTTTTTCAAGGTACAATTGTTGGGCTTCCCTGGTGGAGCAGTGGTTGAGAGTCCACTTGCCGATGCAGGGGACGCGGGTTCATGCCCTGGTCCGGGAAGATCCCACATGCTGCGGAGCGGCTGGGCCCGTGAGCCATGGCCACTGGGCCTGTGCGTCCGGAGCCTGTGCTCCGCGACGGGAGAGGCCACGGCAGTGAGAGGCCCGCGTACCGCAAAAAAAAAAAAAAATATATATATATATATATATATATATATATATATATATATAATTGTTTACTAACTCCATGTTCTCCTCCCTGTCAGTGTAAGCAAGTCTGAGCCTGGAACCAAAGATGACTGTAGAAAAACAGAGTAATATTAATGAATTCCTGTAGCTTTCCTTCTTCCAGGTTGCTTCATTTGTGTTCTCTTCCTTTAATTTAGGTATGTGGGCAGAGACTATTCTGCTGCTCAGGAATTAATGGAAGATGAGATGAAGGAGTATTACAGTAAGAACTCGAAGGTCACACCAGTCCAGACTGTGCAGATTGGCCAGTTGCTGGCTGTAAATGCTGAGGAGGATGCCTGGTTACGGGCACAGGTCACCTCAACAGAAGGGAACAAAATAAAGGCAAGCATTATGAAGGCAAACATTATTTTTCAGATGAAAATGTTACATCTAATATTCTGTCCTCTCTAAATATTTAGTTTTCCCCAGAAGTTGAAAAAATAGTATCTGTAAAAGATTATCTCTGTCAACTGTTAAGTCAGTGGTAGTTATATTATCTTAGAGTTTTAGTTTAAAAAAAAGAAAAAAAATTCTTCTCCATTGTTGTACCATAACCCATGATGTAAGCAGGAAAAAAATCTCTATTCCTATCCCCCAAGGTTATATAATGAATACTGATCAGAGCTCTGTGGGCTTCTTATCAAGGTCAATACTTTGGAGTGAGGGAAACCATACTGATTAGAGGAGATGGCATTCTTCTCTCCCTTCTTGCACAGCCAGCTGAGGAGAACCCCAGATAAGACTTGGGCCATGCCCCAAGTCTTGCCCTCTTGGTCATCTTCGACATCTTGGAAAGGTCAGAGGGCTCGTTCACCAGTCTCTTCCCTCAGAGGCTCTAATACTTCCAGACTTGACGACATTCATGGTGATCATCCTCTGCCCCATTGCCTCTTTTTTCCCTCAGCTCAGAGACCCAGAATCAGAACTCATTCACGAAGGCACAGTTTTGTCTAAATTTTGTAAGCAGGGTTAGCACATCTCAGAACCCTTAGCACTGCAGGGGGCGGGAAGTCCAGGTGAACAGGACCCCAGTCAGTGTGGCCCCATCACTGCTTTGTGCTCAGTGAGAAACCTGAGTGGCCTCTAGTCGATAGGAGATAACTGCCCCAGACATTCCTAGCTAAACTTCAGTCTACTTGCTGACCGTTTCCCTGCCCTTAGGAAGTCCAATACAACTTAAGCTATTTGAAGGCACAGGGATTGCTTATGAAGAGAAGAACCATACAAACCCCGGTGACATGTTAACAGTGCATCAGTGTTTATAATAAATGCTGCAAATACTCCACAAGGATATCTCCTAGTCTGAGATCTATAAGGCAAAAATAACTTGGGCCTTCCCCTTCCTTCCTTACTTCTACTTTGGGAGTTTAAGCTCTGGAGTCAGTTAGACCTGAGTTTAAGTCCCAACTCTGCCACTTCTAGCTGTGTGGCCTTGGGAAAGTTATTTAACTTCTCTGATTCCTTACCTATAAAATGAGACACTATCATTATGCTAGTATCTGCCTGTTAAACTTTTCATTCATTTTTTTCCACTGTCCTAGGGCAGGAGACAAGACTGACAAGTCCTTGTTCTCAAGAAGCTTATATGCTAGTAAAAAAAGACAGATAATGAACAAGTATACAATAAATAAACAGGACAATTTAACAGCAGTGAAAGAAATAACCAGGGTGCTGTGATAGAAAACAAATTTGAAGGAAGGGATAAGCAGGGAGATGTGATCTGGTTTATTTGCTTCAAAGATTGTTCCAGTGCCTGTGTGGGGCATGGATTGTAGTAGTGTAGAGAACATGGATTGTCGTAGTGTAGAGAAGGAAAGTAAGACTGGCTAGTTGGCTGTTGCAGTAGCCAGCAACTTGTAACCTGAATTAGGGTAGAAACAGTGGAGACACAGGTAATGGGACGTATTCAGGATGGATTTGGAGGTAGAACTGACAGGACACTAATTCATCGGATGTGGAAGAGAAGAAAGGAGAAGATTCAGGATGGCTGCTGGGTTTGGGACTTGAGCAACCTGGTGGATACTGGTGCCATTTATTGAAACTGGGAAATCAGGGGAAAGAACCAATATATAGGAGAATCAAGAATTTTGTAGGACCTGTTAGGTTTGAGAAAAGCTATCAGATTTCACCTGGACAAGCCTGGAGCTCAGGGAGAAGTCAGGACTGGAGATGAAGCAGCAGGGTGGGAGGCATCAGCGTGTAGGTGCTACTTGAAGCCATGGGCCTGGGTCAGATCTCCTTGAGGAAGAATCACCCATAGAGCAGAGAAGGGGACCCAGAACTAGGCTCTGAAACACTTCAGCATTTAGATGGTGGGTGTGAGAGGAGCAAAGAAGACTGTCAGAATGGCCAGAGAAGGAGGAAAACCAAGAAGGCAGTGTCTCGGAAGCCAGAACAGGAAAGTACCTCATAAAGGAGGAAGCAACCGGCTGTGTCATTGCTTCTGAGAGCTGTGAGCTGGTGTGAGGAATAAATAGAGCAGCTTGGTGTGTTTTACGGTGGCAAGCCCTTAAGGCAGCAGTAGTTGTGGCAGTCCTGGCCTCATCTTGTTCCCCATATCCCATGAACCAGACAGAGATGAATTTTACCCTTTATTAGGAGAAACCCCAGCTACTTGGAAAGTCTTGTTTCTCTTGAATTTTACTGTGCCTGACAGCAAGAACAGGTTCCCTCCTTGCTTTCCACAGAGCTTGCTGAGTATGAGAAACAGGAACATGCGGTCACCCCCTCAGGTTGGTGCCAGTTTGGCCTGGCGCAAACCCACATCCCAGGGGTGTTTTCTGGTTATTACTCAGGTGGTGCTGTGAGACCTGCGGCCACTTGAGGGAGCCAGAGATCCAGGAATGAACTGGGGCCCGGTGCCGCAATTATGAGCCTGCTTGTGCTGATCTCAGGGCCAAAGGACACAGGACAGAGGGTGGTGAGAGTCCAGCTGGACAGTCCATGGGCAGATGTTTTATGAGCTGCAGATGACATACAAATACATGGTATCGTGATTCAAAAGAAGAAAGAAAAGAAAACAAGCTCCAGACATTACAGAAACCCTTTGAAGATTTTAGAGCAGTATTCTTTAGTCTCTTAGTGCTAGGAGTACATTCGAAATTGCCCAGGAGTCATGATTTCACATACTATGTCCTATTCACAGACACGTTGTCTCCATTTTAGACCTAGGAAGAGCAGAATCCAAATTGTGGGTGTTGATAGCTATTAAAGGACACAAAAAGCTGCGTGAATCCTGAGGCCTTTGGGAAGGAAAAGCAGGTGCTAATTAGGGGTTGGAGAAGTGGCTGGCTGTAGTGTGGGGACCCTGCCAGGGATCAAGGCCTCGGCGGGCACTGAGTCAAGATATGGACTCTAAGAGATGATCCTTTCCAACGTGGGATATACAGGCCCCACAGACACGGCTATCAGGTGGTCAGGGAAAGGCGTTAGTCATCTCTCTATTCTTTTCTTCCTTAGATTCTCTGATAGGGAGAATTTTTGTTCTGTATACTTACTGTCAGAATCTTGGTGCTCAGAAGCTGTGGACTTTATTTTACTGCAGAAAGTAAAACTCTGTATTACTTGGTATTTCTTTGCCATGCCTTTGCCCTGCGTTTTTGTGATTTGTTCTGTATTTGTAATAACCATCTGCTTTAATTAGAGAAGCGTACTAAGTTTTCAACACTTTCCCTCTGATTCCTAGTTATCATTCTAAACCACAGCTTAATATCTCTAGATTTATTTTTCTCCAAAAAGAAAAAGCCGTTGGTTATATAGTCCTTCTCAACTGAAGGTTTTATTAATACACTAAAAATAATATCCAGGCTCTCCATGATCTGTGATGGTGGTGAGGAAGTGCCTTGCAAGTCTCTGTAAACACAGAGCTCTGTCCAGCAGACTGGGACCTTCTCCTGAATTGGATGAAGCCCTAACCCAGCTGCACAGCCCCCCAAAAACCCAGAATTACCTACCTTTACAGTGTAGAATTCCATGTTATCCAGCCATGACATCATTGTTGTCATTGACAGAAAGCATCTCGGTCCCTGGAAGCATAACAGCTGAGAGCAAGCCGTCACAAGTGCTGCTCTGGGGATTTAGAATCTGATAAATACCACCAGTGTGATGCCTCCTCTGGAAATAAATAAGGATCTGCCTAAGGAAGCAGATCCTTAGTGGAGTTGTGTAAATCAAGAAAGAATAAGGTGATGTAGGCATTGTGCCAGCAAGGAAAGGGCGGGGACAGTCAGGGCTGGCAGACCAGGTACGTGTGCTGCTGAGAAGCTGACAACAGAAGGCATCGGAGTTCAGCACTCTTCCCTCTTCTCCCCTTTGTGGCAAAGGCGTGGCAGAGGAGTGCGGCCTGGAAGTCAGGAGCCCTGGCACCCCTGGTCCCATTCCCAGCATTCCTCTTCCGGGCTAAGTCAGGGGCACCTCCCCTGGCATTTTCCAGGCAGTGGTGCCACTTCACATGCCGATTATGGGGTAAAATGAAGCCAGTTCAATGCATCAAGTGATTTTTTTTTTTTTTAAGAAACAAGGATAAAGAATTTTATTTGAACCTAAACGTTGTTGTTTCTGTTATCATTAGGTATGCTATGTTGACTATGGTTTTAGTGAAAATGTTGAAATGAGCAAAGCATACAAATTGAACCCGAAGTTCTGTTCACTGTCATTCCAAGCTACGAAGTGTAAGCTCGCAGGTAAAAGGAACTTTTTTTAAAGTACTCTCCACTTTGACAAACGTATGGACCCCAAGCGGGGAAAGTTGGGGCCGGTGTGTGGGGGGGATGAACTGGGAGATTGGGATTGACATATATACACTAATATGTATAAAATAGATAACTAATAAGAACCTGCTGTATTTCTCTTTGTAAGATTTGATCATTATAAAAATGTTATAATGTTTTAATATATTTTTGTTACATTATATATAACATATAGCACATTTAAATTTATTATTAAAAAGCCTGTTGGACATCTGAGAGGGTTTGGTTGCTGTTGCCGTAACTGCCCTAGTAACAGCTGTTCGAGGCCCTGTATCGTGGGATACAGGATCAGTGTAAATCATGTTGTTCGACCTGTTGTAAAGTGACTCCCAGCTTCGTTCCCACTGAGATGGACTCCGTGGGTGCTGCTTGTTAGCAAGGAACACTCCCTTGTGCACCCAAGCACGAGTCCAGCTGTGGGTCATGTGCGGTCTCTGGCACTGTCACGTATCACTGTTCTTTTCTTTCCTCCTCAAGGAAGCGTAGAGAAATGCACATGTGTGAGAGTGACGTGTAGGGATGACCTGAAAGTATGGGGGGCACATGTTAATGATGAGGAAAGACATTGGAATATGTATGCCTCATGCAGGAGAGCCAGAGCTATATTCAGAAAACGATCAGAATTGTTTTCATGAAAATTAGACCTGTGAAGAAATGCCTCCTTCCCAGCAGGGATGTCTTTATGTCAGAGGAACTGGATTTGGCTCTCTCTGTGAGATAAATCTAGAGTAATTTAAAAATACTGTTACAAACCTGTGGGAGTTAGTTTTGAAAAGAACGTATCAAGAGCATAGGAAAAGATTTAGGATGCTGAAATGAAAGCTTTGATAAAAGCTATACAGGTGTGTGTCTGGAGAACAGAATATGAAAAAGAGAAAGGTAGGTCAGAAGGAGTCTGTAAACTTTTGCTTACAGATTTAAAGGGGAAAAATATAGAAATAGACATTGTAGTACCATTGGGGAAATGATGCCCTAGTTTAATTAGTTTAATGGATTAACTTGGAGTTGTCATATTATGTTATATGAAATTACAATTTTCCAAGAATTTAAAGAATAATTAGACTGCAATAAAATTCACCTAATACCCACATTACATTAAACAGTATTTTACCTTTCTTTCATAAATCTGAAAGTTCTTTGGTATCCTCAGGGCCATGATGGTTTACTTAAAAAGAAAGAATGAAAGGGAGGGGGAAAGGTTGTCTAAATTTTCAATAAGTGCATGTTCATGCAAGAAATAATTGTGCATATTTAATTAGAAAATGAAAAAACCAAGGGTATATTTTTAGGAAGAGTGTTACAAATACATGAGTGGCAGACATAATTGGATGACAACTTCTTTACGTGTTAGTCTTTTTGTTTTAAATATGTGTTTGTAAGTAAAGTGAAGGCTGTTTCTCCTAAGGTAGAAATTCAGATTGATCGTCAACTTTTCTTCTTGTTTTAAGATTGCCCGCCTTCGTGTAATCATTCAAAAGGGCATTCATGTTATAATAAATATTTTTAAACCTAAGGGTGGATGGTATAAAGAAGATTGTATAACAAAGCTTCCCTATAAAATTTAAGAATTTTGTAGTAGATTCATAATTGTAATAAGTAACCAAAACAAACACAATCTCTGCATCTTAAAATGATTCTTCTAATTAAGTAGAAATTTAAATATTCAATATTTTTCAGGGTTGGAAGTTCTAAGTGATGATCCTGATTTAGTGAAGGTGGTTGAATCTTTAACTTGTGGAAAGATCTTTGCAGTGGAAATACTTGACAAAACTGATATTCCACTGGTTGTTCTGTACGATACCTCAGGAGAAGATGACATCAACATCAATGCCACCTGCTTAAAGGCCAAATGTGACAAGTCACTAGAGGTTCACCTTCAGGTACCACTGTGACCACTGTTGTCTATTCACAAGTATCACAGGAAAGAAATTCACCAGAAAAGAACGTTGTACATTTTAGGCTAACACTAGATAGAGACAGATTACGTATGTATTGGAAAAAAAAAGGAAGGAAGGGAGCTAAAAGGAGGGGAAATGCCAAAATATAAATAGTAATTATTAAGAATTGGATTTTTGTTTTATTTTCCAGTTTCCACAATGAGCATATATTAATTTTATATGAAATTATTTTGCAAAGATAATAAAGGAGGATAATTCAAATGAAGGGAAAATTAGATCAGTGACGATGCTTATTAAATTGCTAGCTTTAACATTTTTTAAATGTGAAGAACATAGATGTCTGTACGAAAGGACACTTTTAAATAAATTATAGAGCAGCCACTTGAAAGAATAGGATGAGATGTTAAAAATGATCATTTTTAAGGCTTCATAGCAACATTGGGAAAATATTTGTTTTAATAAGTAGAACAATAGTAAATTGCCTTTATATTATGATTTGACTAAAAATGGCTAAAATTAAACCTTTACTGTGATTATAATTTTTAAAAGTTACTAAAAATTCCTGTGGCCCATGGACGTGAATTAGAAAGTAAACTGATAATGGGATTGATTTTGTGAGAGTTTTTTATTTTTATTTCTGTTAATGCTGCAAAAATATGTTTTATATAATAATTCTTTTTCTAAATTAATGGGGAGAAGATAAACCAGAGTTAAAGCAGAGCTAAAAATACTCTTAGCCTTTCAGACAGTAGAAAGTGGTAATAATATAATGTGTGTAAAATGTCTACTCTGTGCCTGACACAAATGATACCAGATATTCCTTTTGGAAAGAGTGGTATGCAAACTAGTTTTCCACATTTACGTTATGAATTTCATTCTATCTGTCCTCCAGCTTGCTTAGAAGATTGAAAAGCGCAGAAATTTTCAGTGAGCTATTTAGATAGATACCCTTAGGTAGGTAAGAGCTGCACTCTGTTCTCACATCCTTGGTGTGTCCTTTGTTTCAGGTCGATGCCATGTACACAAATGTCAGAGTGACTAATATTTGCTCCGACGGCACACTCTACTGCCAGGTGCCTTGTAAGGGTTTGAACAAGCTCAACGACCTTCTGCATAAGATAGAAGAATACTTTCATTGTAAGGTATGGCCAAGCAGCATCCACCTCTAAGATGAGTCCTAACATTGCAAACAAGAGGAATCACTAAATTGTACATGTGTAGTAAGTTTTGTGTATTTTAAGGTAGACTGTCTAAAATAGAGGGTAAGAGCCCCAGACTTCAGAATTTAAAACAAAAATAAAAATCCCCACTAGTTTCTTCATGGTAAAATGAGGATAATAATAGTGAGTACCCACAGGATTGTTATGAGGACTAGTCACAAGGCTGCTTATTATTAGCACAGGGCCTGGCACATAGAAAGTGTGCAACAACCGGTAGATTTGTCATTCACAAGGTGCAGTTGATGAGCCTACAGTGCAGCTGCCTGTGACTGTCTGCTCGAGCAGCTGGCTCCTCTGCCTGGGCAAAGACGGAACCATGGAATTTAGAAGGAGAATAAAACTTCCGAGGCATCACTCTCCAACCTCTTTATGGTCCCTGAGAGAACCTGCGCCTTGGAAAATGTGGTTGTGCAGTTTACATTTATTAGTAATCTCTTTTCCCTTTAATTCTAGTATTATTTTCTGAATCAGGATCTGTAGGGGTTTTGTTTTAAGGTCCTAAAGGGATTTCCTTACCTCCATTTGGACATTATAGTTGTAATCCACAATATGCTGTGGTTTCCAAGTGACTAAACTCTGATGCTGCTTCATCTCTGACCCCCTCACCTGGAAGTGAGCCCTTGCCTCTGACCTACAGAGCACCCCGAGTGCCTCATGACACTTGTATGCAACATTGTTTTAGCTGTTTGGGTATTTGTTTGCTTTACTAGAGTATAGGCTTCCTGAGGGCAGAGACTGAGCCTCACCAGCTTCTGGTAAGTACCTAATTCATTTAGGTACTGTAGTAACTTATCTAGTGTCTTACATAAAATAGGTATTCCAAAATATTTGCTGAAGTGGATTAAACTTGTATTTAGACTACAGCCTAGAATCGAGACGTTATTAGATCTATAGCTTTACCTCTTTCTGTTACAGATGTCTTAGCTTGTATCTCAAGGTCATTACTGAAGTTTGATTTGCTGATCTATCCTAGAGAAATCTGAGACATCCAGAGGGTGACTGTAGTTACTCATTTGCATGCATGTGCTTATAATCTATAATGGTGAAAAGCACTCTTGATAGTTCTTAGTGCCCTGGAAACTCAAGTGGAAGGAGACATTGCCTGTGGGGAGAGTAGAAACATTCACCCTGAAGGAAAGAGGCAATGGCAGGTCCCCCATTTCAAGCTACAGCAGAGGAGGAGGATGAAAACATTGAACAACATTGAACTGGCACTGATATCCATATTTGGGTTGATAACGTTTCTTTTGTTTTGGATTAAAATCTTATCTTTGAATCTTGAATGTTAAAAGATGAAAAGAGGAGGCCTTATGAACTGCTTCCCTTTCATACAGGCTGTTCATTTTATCGGATTCATCTCCCCTCTTTGTGTTTAACTGATGGTGCCTGAGCCTGGATGAATTATACTGACCTCCATGCTAACATTTTTAGACATTTTAACAAGGCTGATTTATGAGCCATGTGCAAGGAAGAAGGGTAGATGGCTGCCACCAACATATGAGAAACAAGGCAGAAGCCCTACAACCCCTGTACATGTGCTGCGTCCACTGTAGCACACACCTCACCGAAAGTCTGATCACATACGGGTGAAGCAGCTTGCCTGTGCCACAGCGGTGTTTTTCTCATGGTGTAGCAACGTGCTCTTTGCTGAGAATAATAAGTGTCATGCGTTTCTGTTTTGCAGCACATGACCTCTGAGTACTTCGTTTCATTACCCTTCTGTGGGAAAATCTGCCTCTTCCATTGCAAAGGAAAATGGTTACGAGTAGAGGTAAAATCAGTCACTTGACTTTTTTTAAACTTAAGATGAAATATTTCAGACATATAAATGAGGTTTTTAAAAAATGGAGTAAGCATCCATATACTCATCACCAGTTTAAGAAATAAAACATGATACATAAAACCAATATACAGTTGATGCTCCCTGTCTGCAGCCCTTTCTTTTACTCCCACCCCTGGGGGAGCTACCAGCTGAATTTGGTGTTTCTCCTTCCTATTCACTGCTCTAGACTTTTACTATATTTGTGTCTAAACACACATACTCTTACTATCTGTATATTTCAATATAGAGATATTTAAAATGTAGAAGTGAATAGTATATATAATATTTATAGTAAAAACATGAATAAAGTATAACTAAATGAATGAATGTCTTAAAAATTTACACAAATTGTAAGATGTATTGATTCTTCTATAACATGCTTTTTCATTCATTATGTTTGTGATGTAATCTGTTTTCCCTGCTGTATGCTGTAACAGTGTACGAATATGCCAACATTATCACTCCATTCTTCTGACAATGGATATTTAGATTGTGTCGAATTTTTTGCTATAAACAGCACTACCATGACCCTTCCTGTGCATATCTCCCAGGGTACGTATGTAGGAGTGGAATTTCTGGGCATAGGGAATGCCTAATTGCTCTCCAGAGTCACCCCTCCCTCGAGGGGTAGCCCTTTGGGTGTTCTGGCTTCTTGGGGGCATCTCATGTCCTCCCTCACCCCTGCCCAGGATGGCTTGGGTTTCAGTGTTCACAAATTCCTCTATTTCCAGGGCCTAATAATTGTTTTATTTTCTTACAAGCTCAGTTATGAATTTGCAAGGAGGTTTGTTATATTTTGTCATAGATTTCTGTATGTTTTTCAAAGGTACGTTTTGGATTTTTGTGGTTTCTTTCTTTTCTTCGTCTTCTTCTTCTTTTTTTTTTTGATATCTATTTTGCCCAGTTAGTAAAATTGCAAATCTGGGCTTGATTTTTTTTTTTTTTCCACAGTGGTGCTTAACCTAGGTGCAAAGACCTCTGCTTACAGGGAGCGCCTGGACCCCTCCCCAACAATTGTATGCAAATTATGTGTGTGTGTGTGTGTGTGTGTGTGTGTGTGTGTATTATGTATTTTGGAGGGGAAGTATTCATAATTTTCTTAAGATTCTCAAAGAAACCAACCCTAAGTAAGAATCATTGCTTTATTGAGTTTTATTACTGCATAGCAGCATTGTGATAACTTAATTGTACTGATTTTCCCTTTATTTAAGTAAATCTTGGTCATGGCCACTTTAATGAAAGCATCAGTTTTGAAATAATTATTGTCAATGTGAATGTGTGTCAAAGTTGAGATCTGGAGTTATATGACTAAGATTTGGGTGCTTAGTATAAACTTCAAAACATGATTTGTTAAAAAGAACACGACATTATCTGAATTTTAAAGCTCTGTGCTGTTTAGTGTATAATATATAAATGCACAAATACTTAATTTTTTAACCTTTTATTTTGAAGTAATTTCAGACTTTTAGAAAGTTGCAAAAATATTTTAAGGAGTTCCCGTATGCCCTTTACCCACCATCTCCAATTGTTAACGTCTTACATAACGATTATCAAAATCAGGAAATTAACATTGGTACAATATTATTAACTAATCTGCAGAACATACTGACATTTCCCAGATTGTCCTCCATATGTCCTTTTTCTGGTCCAGGATCCCAAGATGTATTTAGTTGTCATGTCTTCTTAGTTTCCTCCAACCTGGCAGTTGCTCAGTCTTTGTTGTTTGTGGCCTCTTGAAGAGTAGCAGTGTTTTGTAGAGTGTCTCTCAACTTGAGTTTCTCCGTGTGTGGAATCAGGCTATGCCTTTTTGGCAAAAATACCTTCTCAGTGTATGCTCAAATACTTTAGATTAATATCTAGTATTATTTGTATTACTATCAAGTTGTGTATTATCTACTTTTGAGGTAGCAAAAGTGTTCATACTCTTAGTGATGCATAGAAAGTTAAGGAAAGAAAGATGATTAATGAAAAGCAGATCCTGTGTTTAAGTGATGTATTTGCTCTTGACATTGTAACTTGTCTAAACTTGTCTAAACTATAGTGCCTATACATTCTGAACTTATTCTGTAAGTCCAACCAACTTTATTCAGTGCAGTGGCCACTACTCTCCCTGTTTCCCTGTAGAAGTGGTCTGCATTCACTCTGCACCATCTTCCAGTCAGTCCTCAGTCACTGCCACATGACTTCTGCCCACACTCCATCACAGAGCCTGTTCTTGTGAACAGCGTCTTAATTTTGCAGTTGTATTAGTATCTTCCAGGTCTTGCGTACCAGACCTCTTTGCTGCATCGAACAGTGTTGAAACTTGAAATTCTCTTCTCACTGGGCTACCATGTTATCAAATCCTAATTTTCCTCATGATAGTCTAATAATTCCTTCTCTTATTTTTCACCCAAACCTCCTTCCACCCCCACTTCTGAAATGTCAGTGTCCCTAAGTCCTGTCCAGGCTCATCACTCTTCTCGGCCTCTGCATCCTTCTAGGTAATCCTATCTCATAGTTGCAGGTACCATTTTGGCCCTAATGACTCCCAAATTTGTTTTCCAGTCCTTGATGGGCTGCAGATTTGAGCAAAAAGCCAGCCTAATTGTCCATCTCACAAACTCTTTTAAGTTCTACATGTCTGAAACCAAAATTATCTTTCCCCATCCTTACCTTTCTCCCTTATCTCTATTTTAGTGGTACCTCCATTCATGCAGCCATGCAGGCTGTTTCTTAAGAGTTATCTTTGACTCCTTCATCTTCCTCAGCCCCAAGTGCAACTAATCACTGAACACTGCTGATTTTACAACTTTGTTAATTCTTGCCTGGAACACCGCAGTACCACACCAACTGGTTCCTCTGCCTTCACTCCTGTCTTCCTCTAGTCAAGCTCCGTATCACTAAGAGTAGCAACCCAAAATGCAAATAATTATACATCCAACTTATGACGAGACTTACTGTTTCCATGACACTAAATGCTTTTTTAAACATGACTGATCTCATTTCATGTTCACAAAACCCTGTTATCCCTGTTCTTACTGATGAGGAAAGTCATCCAGCTAAAAAGTGGGAGAGCTGAGATTTAAAACCAAATCTATCTGATCCTAAAGCCCTCACCAGCAATTTTAGAAAGCTGACCATCTCATTCTTCTACTTAAGGCTTGACATTGGCTTCTCATCTACAGGGTAAAGTCTTAGTTCTTGAAGGCATGATATCTGCTTCTCTTAGACCTTGCCTTTGCCTGTCTCCCAGCCTCACCTCTTGCCTTGCCCGGCCTCTCATTTTATGCTCTAACGTAACCAAAATGCTTGTAGGCCCCACACGTAAGAAGTATGTGTGTGCCTTTGCCCATCCTCTCCCCTCTATTTGAAATGTCCAGATTCGCCCCTAACTGGACTCCTACCAACCTGGTTTACTCCCATTCATCATTTAAGGTGCAGCTCTGAAAGGACATAAATTTGTGAAATTTATGAAATTCCAGTTTGTGAAAAAGGAAATACAAATGCCCAGTACATATGATTATTTCTTAAAGTAACAAATTTGTGTAAACAAATTTACACAACTTAAATTATCCAGCCAAAGTGATTTGATAGATAAGTCACAATGTATGTATATGATAGACTTAAATAA
This sequence comes from Lagenorhynchus albirostris, assembly GCF_949774975.1. NCBI lineage: Eukaryota > Metazoa > Chordata > Mammalia > Artiodactyla > Delphinidae > Lagenorhynchus > Lagenorhynchus albirostris. The sequence goes on along the minus strand of NC_083101.1, from coordinate 34,368,529 downwards.
CATTAAAATGACATAGAAGACAAATTACATGAAATATTTTTATGAGACACTGAGTGGAAAGCAGTCAACTATGAAATAGTATCTACAAATGTTTTGTAATTCTTGTAAATCTAATCTTTTGTGAATCATGGGTAAAAGACTAGAAGGATAATTGTAACCTATAGTAGATTACAAGTGATTTTTATATATTTAAGTATATAAATTTTCTACAGTGGAGGCATTTTACTAAAATAAGAAGAAAAAAAAGTAAATTTTTAAAGAAAAGTACCAATTCTAGGCATTCCCTCCTCCTGAAAGCTTGCCCTAACACCTGCTTCCTGCTGGGTCAGGTACCCACCCTCTGTGTTCTCACAGTACCCCAAGCGCAACTTCATTATTGCCTTTACTACATTATAGTATGGTTATGTATTTGTGTCGTCTCTCATGGCACTAGGAGCTCTTTGAGAAGAGGAAGTATATCTTTGCAGCCTAGTTATGCCTGGATATAACAAGCATTCAACAGATACCATCCATACCAATATATATGTTCAGTATGTATGTTTGAATAAACAAATACATTTTAAAATATTCCTCCATGGGACTGTTTGTGTTTATCATGTCTTAGATTTAAAAATTTATGCTATTATATTAATCAAGCATTCTCTCGGGCAGTAGAAAAAGGCTTCACTTCTGGCAAATCTGACTTCCAAGACGAAAGTGGCCCAGTTCTCAACAGTCATCATACCGAAGGCACCACCACGCTTAGGTAGCAGTTAGTGCAGTTGTAGGCGTGAGATCTCAGCCCAGATAACCACCTCCATGGGGCTATATTTGGCCACTGTAAATATTTAACAATGGCAAGTGTCACAATGGCATTTTAGGGGCATATTAGGGGAGATTGTGGCATTTAAAGGTGCATCCAGAATCTTACATTGTGTTCTTGCCATTTGGCCACAGGTAGGTAATTATTGCTTTGATTCAGTGTGTAACTTACCCATTTTTTTTTAAACATCTTTATTGGAGTATAATTGCTTTACAATGGTGTGTTAGTTTCTGCTTTATAACAAAGTGAATCAGTTATACATATACATATATCCCCATATCTCTTCCCTATTGCATCTCCCTCCCTCCCACCCTCCCTATCCCACCCCCCTAGGTGGTCACAAGGCACTGAGCTGATCTCCCTGTGCTATGCGGCTGCTTCCCACGAGCTAGCTATTTTACGTTTGATTGTGTATATATGTCCATGCCACTCTCTCACTTTGTCCCAGCTTACCCTTCCCCCTCCCCGTATCCTCAAGTCCATTCTCTAGTAGGGCTGCATCTTTATTCCCGTCTTGCCCCTAGGTTTTTCTGATCATTTTTTTCTTTTTTCTTTCTTTTTTTTTAGATTCCATATATATGTGTTAGCATACAGTATTTGTTTTTCTCTCTCTGACTTACTTCACTCTGTATGACAGTCTCTAGGTCCATCCACCTCACTACAAATAACTCAGTTTTGTTCCTTTTTATGGCTGAGTAATATTCCATTGTATATATGTGCCACATCTTCTTTATCCATTCATCTGTTGATGGACACTTAGGTTGCTTCCATGTCCTGGCTATTGTAAATAGTGCTGCAATGAACATTGGGGTGCATGTGTCTTTTTGAATTATGGTTTTCTCTGGGTATATGTCCAGTAGTGGGATTGCTGGGTCATATGGTAATTCTACTTTTAGTTCTTTAAGGAACCTCCATACTGTTCTCCATAGTGGCTGTATCAATTTACATTCCCACCAACAGTGCAAGAGGGTTCCCTTTTCTCCACACCCTCTCCAGCATTTATTGTTTGTAGATTTTTTGATGATGGCCATTCTGACCGGTGTGAGATGATATCTCGTAGTTTTGATTTGCATTTCTCTAATGATTAATGATGTTCCCATTTTTGACAAATGACACAAAGTATCATTGGGCTTTCTGACTAAGCTATAAAATACCAAAATGTGTCATGTTTTAAAAATACATAGTATTGGGACCTCCCTGGTGGCGCAGTGGTTAAGAATTCGCCTGCCAATGCAGGGGACACGGGTTCAAGCCCTGGTCCAGGAAGATCCCACATGCCGCAGAGCGTCTAAGCCCGTGCACCACAACTACTGAGCCTGGGCTCTAGAACCCACGAGCCGCAACTACTGAGCCCGCACTCTAGAGCCCGCAAGCCACAACTAGTTAGCCCGCACACCTAGAGCCCGTGCTCCGCAACGAGAAGCCACCGCAATGAGATGCCCGCGCACCGCAACGAAGATTAGCCCCCACTCGCCGCAACTAGAGGAAGCCCGCGTGCAGCAATGAAGACCCAATGTAGCCAAAAATAAATTAATTTTAAAAAAGACCAAGTTTAACTGTAAAAAACAAAAACACATAATATTTACCTACTACAAGTAAAATTCTGTCTCTGAATTCTCTCTATTATTTCTTCATTGCTAAGACACAGTATTTTTTTTTTTCCTTCACATCCTAATACTTTGGAGAACAGACTGTATCTTACGATCAGCAGTATATAATAATGTATCAAATTGTTTTACAATCAGTAGTATCCTAGAATTGAAAACATAGTAATTATTACTATATTTATGAATTAACAGCAAGATGTTGAAATCAATTCTACTATAAAAATATCTATTTGGTAAATAAGTACATTTTAAAATAAGAGAAAATTCAATCAGCACTGATAGTTTTTGTTGCTTTTTATTTGCATTTTAGAGCTGTACAAAATGTAATTGCACAGAAGCATTGTGGCCTTTTGGATATGCTAATAAATCAGCCAACACTTGTCTCATTGCAGATTACGAATGTTCACAGCAGCCGGGCTCTTGATGTTCAATTCCTGGACTCTGGCACTGTGACGTCTGTGAAAGTGTCCGAGCTCAGGGAAATTCCCCCTCGGTTTCTCCAAGAAATGATTGCAGTACCACCTCAGGTACTATATGTTACAAGCCTAGGAGATTGGCTGAAAGGGATTTGGATGTGTTCATAATCACATTGTGAGATGCTCTCTCAGTGTTTGATGATGATTGAGTTTAACAAAATTGGAAATGATCCAAATGGTGGCTCACTTAGACAAGAAGACCAGTGAGACTTACAGAATATTGTTTGATAAATGTTTGTTTTCAAGCATGTTGAGTCATCAGGCTATATTGTCCAGTTAGAGGTTCCACTTTAATAATTAGATGCCAGTGCTGGCTTCTACACAGTTTCAGGATATTATATGTAAATATTTACTTCCAGAGTTCTTAATTTAATTAGGTAACCATTCTCTTCGGATATATGTTTATATTTAACCTTCATAGATTTTAGTGAAAAGATTAACTTCAGTCTATCCTTCCTCTCTTGATAAAAATTCAAGTTGATAAGAAGTTTGAATTATTTTGAATTAATTAAAATTATTAATAGCTATTTCCTACTTAGGGGAAGTAGAGTTTGTACAGAAATCCATCATGCTTTGAAAATAAAATTGTTCAACATTCTATAATTTCAAGGGGCCCCTTGACCTATATTTACCGGAAGATTTCTTATGTATCAAAACTCAGTGAATAAAAAGTACTTGACCATAATTAGCATGGCTTTTATAATTTCTCTCACTGCAGTCACTGTTGCCTTTCCTAAAATGACTATTACAGAGAAGCTGTTTAACTTGAGTTCAAGCCAATTTTCAGAATCACATTTTTTCTTATTGCTGCTCAGCATAATATTGAAAATTGTTAGACCTTTAAGTGCTTTCACTTGATAACACCTCTGGCCTCTGTACCCCTTGTTAGAACATCCATCTAGGGCCAGCCTTACCTAGAAAAGGTTTCCAGGGCTGGAGGAGTTGGGTGATCTGTCCCACTGCTTCTGACTGTCTGAAAATTACACAGGTGTACTTTCTTGGTAAAAGCCACTCTAATTTTTTCTATTAATCTTATCTGGATTTTTTATTTGATAGATGCGAAGTTGGGGGAACCTTTAAAACAAGCTAGGGCAAGCCTCTCGCTAACAGCATCTCCCCAAGAGGTTCAGAGTAGCAAACTGATGGCCTGTTGGCCAAGGCTGACCCATGAATATTGGGTCTGGGCCCTTGGCTCGTATAGTGTTTTAAAATGTGAATTAGTTGTCTGCTTCTAGCTTCTCTTGACCAACTAGAAAACATGACTCTATTGAGCAGTCCCCTTTATGGCACAGTGCTCTGTGGGAGCTTGGGAAGTGACGTTCTCCTCTGCAGGGCTTGTGCTCTCCAGTGCGCAGGCCCCAGCTGGCCCGCCTCACTCCCTCTTTGCCCACCTGGCACCTGCACTAGTAGAGTCTGCTCTCTTTGCTCTAAGTGACCTCCTCCCCACCCAGAAAGGTACCTCATGCAGGGGGCACAGTGGGAGACTTGGAGCCCCCAAGGATGAAGGGAGGGTGTACGACAGGGAGGTTGGGGCTCAGAGAGGAAAGAAGAAATCTAGGAATCCTGGAAGTAAGTTGCATCTCCTGCATAAAATTGCCTCCATCAATTCAAAGGCTCCCATGAGACTGGAGGGAGTCCCTGGGGTTACCTTTTCCTCCCTGATGTAGCCATTCTGCAGAAGCTTGTGCAGTGATGGTGGGAGGTAAAAAGCATCAGGGAAAATGAGGCTTTTAGGTGTCACTGGGTTTTAGTTTTTCTTTCCCTGCTTAATTCTCATTACAACCTCCTTCAAAAGGTAAGTACAAATGCCTGGGGTACTCAGCAAATGCTTCATTCAGCCGGAAGCCTCCACAGAGATTTTTACAACAGGAGTCAGATTTCATCCAAATGACACTCATTTTTTTTTTAGTTGGGCATAAAGGGAAGACCTAGATATAAGTCCCAATCTTGTCTTCATGACTTTGTGATCTTACACAGGTTAGTATCTCTGAGTCTGTTTCACCGTCTGTAAAATGAGATCACAACACTGGCCTGCCATGCAGAAGTATTGTAGGGTGAGAAGTATGTGAAGTGCCTGGTATAACCCTGGTTCATGATAGGAGTAAAGACAATGGTAGTAATATAAATAGATCAGGAACATAGCAGATGCTCCAGCCCGAGAACTGTGATTGTCATTATTAGCTATTGCTGTTGCTTGCTCTCTACCTTGGCAACATTTGACTTGTAGGAAAATAATATTGACACTACTCATAAGTACCTATTTTAAGATGGTGTGTCCTCTTTTCCGTTGTGTTTTCTTTTCAGGCTATAAAGTGCTGTTTAGCAGATCTTCCACAGTCTATTGGCATGTGGACACCAGATGCTGTGCTTTGGCTAAGAGATTCTGTTTTGAATTGCTCAGACTGTAGCATTAAGGTTAGTTATCTTATTGGTCTTGATAAAAGGGGGCTGTCAGCCAGAAGGACTCTCTTTTTTTTTTCCCACTTGTTTTTGTGAAGGAATTTTTTGCTGTAAACTGATGCTTTTACCTCCGACACACTTTTATAGTCAGGAGGTTGGTTACATGTGTAGCTATAAGATATCTGATGGTTTGATTTTTATTTAAGAATTTATCCTATATCTCCAGTGTTACTTTTAAACCCTTTATATAATTTTTTGACTATTAATAAGGTAGCAGGTAGTTCCGTGCTCCTATTTTGCTCCATGATAAGGAGTTAAGTCTGCAACAGAGGACCATGTATCTCTTGATAAATGTTTCTAAAGACCATTTAAATAAGTCCGGTATTTCTTTCTTTTATCCCTAAAGTAAAATGGATTATAAACAAATATTTGCTTGTAATCTTGGTTTTTGTCTCTTCCTAAAACTTATTTAAACTGCTTTATTTCTTTCACTAGCGTGTTTCTTTTTCACACTCTTGCATCTTCATATCAAAAACACTGCTCATATTTCCAAGAATAGAAATGTAAGATAATATTTCTCTATTTTAACTGATGTAAATAGTGTTATCATTTTATATAAGCATTTAACAATGTTAGCACTGAAATGTCCTTGAGAAATATCTTCGTGAAGACCTCTCACTTATTCGAGCCCACACTGATTTTCCTATCTTCATTCTCCTCTAGGGTTTATCATGTGCAATCACACAGTTATATACCATTTTATATTCTTCAGTTGCCACATGAATGTTGTTTTCTCAGCTACATTTTCAGCTCCTAAAGCCAGGGTATTGGGTAGTCAATAAAAATCTTTTTAATGGTTGATTTTTGAAACGGTGTTTCTGTACCTTAAATATCAAAATGAATTAGCAGTCAGTACTTCATTAGCCCTCCAAAGAATGAATTTAAATAGACTCCTCTTGCTAGGAGAAAAGCTTTTAAAGTAAATTACTTTAGAAGGATTGCCTTGCTGGTGTCTCCTTGTCTTCATGCCTGTGTTCCTGCCTTTCATTTCTAGCCCAATTTGGTAAAAGATAGATGTGGCTAGAAGTGTCTCATTTTTGTTATTCCTGAGATAAACCAGAGGAGCTGATGAGAAGAATTAACAGTCACCCAGCCCTTTGGGACACACAGTCCAGTTATCAACGTGTGGTGCTCCCATACAGACATTCACCCCTCTGACAGAAAAAGGTAGCCAGGTAATCAGAGGTCTCCTGGGCGAAAGGTGCAAAATGGTGACTATAATTTTGGCCTATTCAGTGGAGCTTTCTTCCCCTTTTTCTCCCAAGGTCCCTCTCCTCTCATGTAACTGGGGGAAAGGGAGAGGAGTGAGAGCAGATATTAGGACCAAACAAGGACTTTGGACCAAAGATCCCAAAGGGTATGGTGAAGGTCCAAGCTTTTTCTTTCCCTTCCCTGTCTGAGGGTACACCAGCATTAAGCAGAATTCTTACAGGACATTTTGCCGTTTTTATTATTTTTTATTGTTGAAGTTGGATGATGAGCACATGGGGATTCATTGGGTTACTCTTTCTTCTTTGAGTGTTTTAACATGTCATTAATATAAAAAAATTAATCATGATATATAGAATCACTTCCTCTCAGTGTTAATGACCTCTAGCCAGTCATAGATATTCTCAGTTTTTAGAGGTTAGTAAATTTTTCATTTCCACCAGCTTGCCACTGGTTTCTAGACTACTTGGACCTACGAGCTTATTCATCGCTACAGCTGTGCTAGATAATTCATCTGACCTCAAATAAAATGATTTTAGCAAGTTGGGTTCTTTGCAAAATGCTGTTTTATAATATTTAAAGTTAATATTATAACCACCTCAGAATTCAGCGTGAACTTGGATTTCTTTAAGTTGGTTTTGTGTGTTTTCCAAAGGTGACAAAAGTGGATGAAACCAGAGGGATGGCACATATTTATTTATTTACCCCCAAGAACTTCCCCGACCCTCACCGCAGTATCAATCGCCAGATCACAAACGCAGACTTGTGGAAGCATCAGAAGGATGTGTTTCTGAGTGCCATATCCAGCGGAGCTAGCTCCCCCAACAGCAAGAGTGCGAACACCTCCATTGTGGGCAACACTGGAGAGAATTTCAGAAAGAGCCTCTCGGATATCCTCAAAAAGTCGTTGGTAGACCATACCAGCTCTTTCTCCATGGAGGAGCTGCCACCTCCTGTCCACTTGTCCAAGCCAGGGGAACACATGGATGTGTACGTGCCAGTGGCCTGTCACCCGGGCTACTTTGTCGTCCAGCCGTGGCAAGAGATACATAAGCTGGAAGTTCTGATGGAAGAGATGATTCTTTATTACAGTGTGTCTGAGGAGCGCCATGTGGCAGTGGAGAAGGACCAAGTGTATGCTGCAAAAGTGGAAAATAAGTAGGTCCTTGGACAGACAGAGCCTTTTATTCTCCTCCTAAGAAAAACGTGTAGAATGATACCAAGAGTCCTTAATCCTTGCAGGGGGACTTGGAACTGCACAAATGGGAATTTTGAATGTGAAATGAGACCAATGAATTGTGCAATTTTCTAATATTTAAAATGATGCCATTTATCTAAAAATCTAATGACCCTAGTGCTGTTAAAAACCTCATTATATCTAAAGTGAATGTTTAAATATTTTTTCTACTTTCCTATGAGAAAAATATTTTTTTATTTAAGAAATAATGTTTTTTATTTAATGACTTTCTAAATTTTAAAAATAAAATGTTTAGGGGCTTCCCTGGTGGCGCGGTGGTTGGGGGTCCGCCTGCCGATGCAGGGGACGCAGGTTCGTGCCCCGGTCCGGGAAGATCCCACATGCCGCGGAGCGGCTGGGCCCGTGAGCCATGGCCGCTGAGCCTGCGCGTCTAGAGCCTGTGCTCCGCAACGGGAGAGGCCACGGCAGTGAGAGGCCCGCGTACCGCAAAAGTAAATAAATAAATAAAATAAAATGTTTAGGGCTTCCCTGGTGGCGCAGTAGTTTAGAGTCCGCCTGCCGATGCTGGGGATGTGGATTCGTGCCCCGGTCCGGGAAGATCCCACATGCCGCGGAGCTGCTAGGCCCGTGAGCCATGGCCGCTGAGCCTGTGCGTCCAGAGCCTGTGCTCCGCAACAGGAGAGGCCACAACAGTGAGAGGCCCGCGTACCGCAAAAAAAAAAAAAAAAAAAAAAAAAAAGAAAACAAAGTCAGTCAACCAACATAACCCTTGTTAAACTACTTATGTATTTCTTCTAGTTTTTTTCCTATACATATTTATACAATTGGTATATTACTATATATAATTTCATACCTACTTTTTCACTTAACATAATTCTGTGAACACTTTTCCATGTGATGAGATTTCTTCATAAACATTTTAATGGCTAAATATTCCATCATATAGAGAAATCATAATTTACTTATCACTTTCTTTTGTAGGTTTTTTTCTCCCAGATTTTTCACTGTTACAAATAATGTTGAACTTAAATCTTTGTTCGGCTCTCTGATTATGTATTTATGAGATAGATTCCTAGAAGAGAAGTCACTTGTTTAAAGATTACAGGATTTTTGATATATGCAGTCAGTTTCTTTCTAGAGAGCTTGTGGCCCCCTTTATAAGGTGCAACAGTGCCTATTTCACTGCTCTTTGGCCTTTGGACAGTGAGAATCATAATTCCTTACATTTGTTTTAGCACTTTCAGTCTGTTTTCTCACGTTTGCACATTTGGATCCACACTCTCCTCTCCTGAAGCCCCCAGGATGTGCTGGTTCCAACCCAAGGAAGCCCAAGTTCCTCAAGCTATATGCTCACTCCGGGAAGCCCTGGACGATGGCACAAGCTCCCGCTCCCCCTTCCCTTTGCCGGCTTTCTTAGGGGAAATGTGCCAGCTTATTTGACAATGCTGAACAAAAAGAACAATCTCTCCCCCTACCCTCCCTGTCCCAACACACAGACATACATACACACCCCCCAAAACTCAACTTGAAAGGTCAACTGCTTATTTTTTTCTATAAAATGCTTTCATTCATTCTTTTGTTTGTTTGTTTGTTTTGCGGTACGCGGGCCTCTCACTGCGGTGGCCTCTCCCGTTGCAGAGCACAGGCTCCGGACACGCAGGCTCAGCGGCCAAGGCTCACCGGCCCAGCCGCTCCACGGCATGTGGGATCTTCCCAGACCAGGGCACGAACCCGTGTCTCCTGCATCGGCAGGCGGACTCTCAACCACTGCGCCACCAGGGAAGCCCCTCATTCATTCTTAAGATAACAAGTACAGGCATTTATAAAATTTTGTTATTTTTATGGGAGGAAAAAAACTAGTTTTCAACACTTAAAAGTGAAAAGTATAATAGCTCTCATTCTAAAAAGCATTCAACTTCTATGTCATAAGCTTTTCATCTTTAAAAAATATTTTTACTATGTCATGTTATTTACAATCATAAGCATAAATGGGTTCCAATTTGCCTCATCAGAACTCTTTGTTATTGGATAGTTTAATCTCAGTTAAAGCCAAGCTAATGCTAACTCTTATCTGAGGAGCAGATTAATGATGATTAGTGGTGGGGAGGTGCCACTTGGAGGGAAGGATCATGTGAAGATCTCTGAACACTGGAGATCCGTAGTGTGGGACTTCAGACTCCACCCCTACTCCCCCATGGATTGAACAGTTCTGCCTCAGGACTCTGGGGCTTTAATCAGTTAATTTGTCCCAGATAATCAAGGGATGTCTTATATATGGGAACAGATTACCTGATATTTTTTGAAACTTTATGAACTGAATCAATGTAAAGTGTTCAGAGCTTCTGTCTTGCTTACAACCCAGGACTATTTACTAAACCTTGTTCCCAGCTCTGGTAAGTTAAGATTTAGGAATTTCAGGTACAGTTTTGATTTACAGTGATTTCCAAATCTATCCCAATTTAAGAATAACCTGGGCAGCCTATTAAAAATGCAGATTCCCCTTCCTCACCCCAGGCCTCCTGAGTCAGAATCTCTGGCAGTAGAACCCCAGAATCTGTGTTTTAAGTAAACTCTCCAGGTGATCCACATGTAGCCTTGCACTGAAATTGGTAATGTCGTCAAAACTGAAGCCTTTATTTAAGCTCTTAGTTTTGAAAGTTGAAAGCTAAATAGAAATGCAACACATAGGTTTCCTGATGGTTCTCTCCTCACAGCTCTGTACCTCTTATTTATAGACTAAAAGCACAGACCATCAGTCATTTGCCTTGTACAGTTTAAAGACAGTGATATTGGTGGAAACCAAATGTTTTTATCTCCGTTTACACTTATATGAATTAGCAACCTGCACCATACTGGCATTTCCACATATGGAAATTTCTCTTCAAATTAATCTAAAGTTCTTATTTGCACAGCTTATCTTCATTTTAAGAATACTTATAATAATGGCTGCCATTTGCCAACTGCCTGTTATATGCCAAATTAATGTGTTAGGCACTTCATATGTATTATTTCTGCAAGTAAATTAAAACTAAACATTACACATGAGATAATTGAGGCACAGAGAGGTTAAATAAAGAGCCCAGAGTTAACATGACTGAAAAATGGCTCAGTGGGACTCCAGCTCAGGTCTGTTTGGCCCCCAAAGGTCAGGTCTGTTTGGCCCTCAGGTCATGTACTTATTATGATACCTTTCTGTGTCCCTGTTGTCTCTGTGATTCATGGGTAATTGCTTGCTTCACTTTGGGCTTATCTGAAGGTTTCTAGAGTTCCTCCCAGAACCCCCCAATTATATACAGTGTTTGAAGTTGGCCTCTTTGTAGCTTTTTTTTTTAATAAGTTTATTTTATTTATTTTTGGCTGCACTGGGTGTTTATTGCTGCCCATGGTCTTTCTATAATTGCGGTGAGCGGGGGCTACTCTTCGTTGCAGTGAGCAGGCTTCTCACTGCGGTGGCTTCTCATGTTGCAGAGCACGGGCTCTAGGCACGCGGGCCTCAGTAGCTGTGGCACGAGGGCTCAATAGTTGTGGCTCGCGGGCTCTGGAGCACAGGCTCAGTAGTTGTGGCGCACGGGCTTAGTTGCTCCGCGGCACGTGGGATCTTCCTGGACCTGAGATCGAACCCGTGTCCCCTGCATTGGCAGGTGGATTCTGAACCACTACACCACCAGGGAAGTCCCGAAACCATTCTTATTAAAGATATAGAGCTCATTACCGAGTCCAGTGGCTTCTGCTAACTCAATCCTAGTTGACCTCCCTGTAACATGGAATGCTTTACACTACTTGTCTCTTGGTTTCTGCAGCATCACTCTTTTCAGGACCTCCTGCTGCCACCTACCTTCTATTCCTCAGTCTCCTTTTACTGGGTAACCTTCTTTTGCCTTAAATTTTTGTGTTTCCCAGGATTCTGTCCTCACTTCACTTTTTTTCAAACATTCTCTGCTGAAGCATTCTCATTCTCTCTCATAGCTTCATAAACTACCTTTATTTTGATGACCTTCCCCCCTACCAACTCTAATCTGTATCTGCTGCTTCAGCCATTCTCCTGAGCTCCAGACCTTTGGTCCAGATGCTACCTGGATAGCCCTAAAGTATCTTGCCTGGAAGTCCCTGAATTAATGCATTCTCCATACCTGGTCCCGCTTGCTTCTCTCTTTCCATCTTCCACACATGGACCTTGTCCCCATAGTATGGCCATTTCCTGTCTCCCCATCAAAGTGAAGGGATCTGCCAGCCTTGTCCTGATTGTGCTCTGTAGCACTGTTTCCTCCTGCTTAGTGGTGGTTTTCCTTTATTAGCTCCGTGAGGCCTGTAAAAGGGTATTGAGTGAACAAATTGCATCAAATGAGCCAGTGACAAAGCAGAGAATAGTAACCTTTGGAAAAGAAGAAGCAGTCTCTTTAAAAACTTCTACAACAGCATAGTTTTATATTTTAGTAAATAACATTTGTATTAATTTTCCTTTTTATCAAAAAATGTTGCCCTTAAAGCAGGTGTTGACTTTGTGCGTTTTTTTCTTCCTTTTTACTCCAATGCACATCTAGGTGGTACAGGGTGCTTTTAAAAGGAATCCTGACCAATGGACTGGTGTCCGTGTATGAGCTGGACTATGGCAAGCACGAATTAGTCAACATAAGAAAAGTGCAGCCCCTGGTGGACATGTTCCGAAAGCTGCCGTTTCAAGCAGTCACAGCTCAACTAGCAGGTAACTTCTGGGGAATTTGGACTCATGACACAATAGTAGTATATATTGTCGTTTTGTCCTGGGTACAGAATCATTGGCCTATTGATAATTTTTAATGATCTCTCAAGGTCATGCCCTTCCACTATATCTATTTCTGTTTTTCCATATTCCTTTCTGTCTCTGGTTTCATGTATGAGTATTTTTCTAAAACTGTAATCTTCATACAGGTACAGTATTGCATTCTGCTTTCACACTATTGCTTTTTGGGTGGTTGTTTGATGGTCCTGATAACAATTTTTAATAGCTGCAAAATATTCTGTTTAATCATTGTTTCCCTATTGTTGAACATTTAGGTTGTTTACACTTTTATTGTAGTATTGAGGAAAAAAACCCACAGCTACATATATTAGCCAAAACAAGCAAATGGAAACAATGAGACAAATAACCAACAGGAGAACATTGCGCGATTAAGATTTCATAATTTATTGCAGGAATTATAATGCATCTACGTAATGGACTTTCACAATTATAAAACATTCCTGGCTCGTAGAATATGACCATTTTCATGGCCAAATCAGTTTCCACTTGCATCGCAACTAACAACACACAAGTGTGTGATTTCACCACACTCACACCAGCCTGTTGACTGTCATAAAATCTGAGGAGCTGAGTTAATAGGTGTAGAGTGGTACTTCTTTACGATACTGTCGGATGAGATTTGTTTTATCTTCTGTGAAGGCAGTGCAGATATCTGTGTGCCCTCTACCAGTAGGTAGCATGGGTGCCTAGCTGAAACTCCACCCAGAGAGCTGTCACCGTGAGCAGAGGGTGCGGAGGCCAAGAGGGCTGAGGGGTGCCGACACCTCCAGTTGTCTGGAGGTCCTGCTCTGCTGGGATAGGGCAAGTTATGACCACATGTGCAACCCTCATTCCTCACCCCCCGCTCACCCCATACACTTAGCAGTGGCAGAACTGACTTGATCTCAGAAATGAGAGAAATTATGTATATAAATTCTTCTTATTGACAGCGTTTATTGAAGATATATATATGTAGATAGATAGGTAGAAAGAGAGAGAGAGAGAGATTGCCTTATTTGAAGTATTTTCCAGTTTCTTTGTGTCTCCTACTAGAACTCAAAGGAAACTCCCATGGTAGACAGATATGAACCAAAAATGGCATCTTACACATGGCATGACTACCACTGATCTGCTTTGAACTCAAACTTCTAAATGGTTTCTTCAGAATTAATGGCTACATTTTTCATTTTCACTTTTTAACATTCAGGTTTTTCTAACAACACATTTTGTTAAACATGACAATCAAACGGCCCAGTGAAGGGATCTCCGTGAGGGAGGATCGCATGGCCCCATCATCCCCACCCCGGCTTCGTGGCCACAGTCACTGGTGTTCCCTGTGCAGGGGACTCTACAGCTGCTTCATTTCACTGAATTCGTGCCAGTGCTGGGAGGCTCAGGCTCTGTTACAGTCACTGAAGCAGCAGCTTATAGACAGTTCTAGGCTTCTCTCATGGGAAATTCTTAGTAATCAAAGAATTTAGCCCACTCACTACACCGAAAAGTCTTTTAAATTATATGTGGAACGCCCAGACCTTCATCACTATGGGGCATAATTTATATATCTAATCTAACATATGTGAACTTAATTTATGTTAGTTAATAATACTTCTTGAAAAATACATATTCTTGTCTCAGTTTTGTTTTAAAACCTAATTCAGAATTCTCTAACTTGAGCTCTCGAGTTTAAAAGTCATGGGGATTTAGAAATGCATGGGACTTAAAATTCATCTGGTCCAACCACTTTATTTTACAAGAAGTAAACTGAGGCCTGAGAAATCAACTGGTTTCCTCACGATCATACCATTTGATAGAGGAAGAGCTGGGAATAGTAACTGAGTCTCCAGACTTTCATTCCAGTGCTTTTACCATGGTGATGTATGTAATTTAAAATACTGTTGGGCTTCCCTGGTGGCGCAGTGGTTGAGAGTTCGCCTGCCGATGCAGGGGACACGGGTTCGTGCCCCGGTCCGGGAAGATCCCACATGCCGCGGAGCGGCTGGGCCCGTGAGCCATGGCCGCTGAGCCTGCGCATCCAGAGCCTGTGCTCCGCAACGGGAGAGGCCACAACAGTGAGAGGCCCCCGTACCACAAATAAAATAAAATAAAATAGAATACTGTTAAGTGTATTAATTCTTCTTCTTTTCTTTTTGTACTATATCTGGTTCATCAGGGAAAAAAATCTGTAAATAAGAGAAATGTCATTGATATTGATATTTCATTCTCCATCAGTCTATATCTACATATACTTTACGGAAATGGGCAGTCATTATTATAACTTCATTTTATATCACAGCATTAAATCTCAAATGAAATTTGTTTCTGTAAGTGAAGGTTTACAGAAATAACCCCATTCAGAATAGAAAAACTGTAAGCAAGACTGTTGTAAGATTCTTCAGCATCTGTTTTGCAGTTAGGCAAATCTAAGCTGGTGTGTTTAACTACTTTGGGACTATTTAAATAGTTTTCCATTATAACGGGTCAAAGAAAGGCTCATTTGACCCCTCATTGATCTGCGAACTCCCTTCCTCTTAGGAGTGAAGTGCAGCCAGTGGTCTGAGGAGGCTTCGATGGTGTTTCGAAATCACGTGGAGAAGAAACCTCTGGTGGCATTGGTGCAGACAGTTATAGAAAACACTAACCCTTGGGACCGGAAAGTAGTGGTCTATTTAGTGGACACGTCACTGCCAGACACAGATATCTGGATTCATGATTTTATGTCAGAGTATCTGGTAGAGCTTTCAAAAATCAATTAATCACTGCTTCTGAGACCCTGACAACTAATTCAGATTTTTTTTAGCAATAACAAAATGTAGTAGGCTTTAAAAAAAAAAAATCTTACCTCTGCTACATGGCTCTGACTGCTGTGCGGGATTGAAAAGAATATGTTTGTGTTTGATGAAAGATATTTAACAAGTTTTGTTTTAACAGAGTTGACTTTTCAAAGAGAATTGCACTTGAATTATTACTATAATATTAGAATAAAATGTTTATCAATACAAAAACTGACTATCTTATCATTTCTTATGATCTTAAGGTGAAGAGTTTCCCTTTCTATTCATGTCGTCTTCCTTGTGGTGCTCGGTTCTTCTCCAGTTAGACTGAGAATTCCGTGACTTAACCCTACCCTGGGGTAGTGATGGGTCCCAAAGCAGGTGCTCACCACACCATGTGAAGTCTCTCCAGAGTCTTTAGCCCGTCAGCATTGCTAGTGGTGCTGCTGGAGGAACAGCCCAGGCAAACCAGCACGTCCTGATCACCCCAGATCACCCCAAATCTTGGGTGGCTTATTGCCCAGAGAGTCTGGACTGAAAACGCAGGCCTTTACAGTCTCCCTGCCCAACCTCCCTGTTTACTACTCCTTGCGCCAGCCACACTGGACCTTCCCAAACCCCTGCATGTTCATCTAGGACTACTGATACTCTAAAGGAAGCCTCACTTCCCTCCAGACCACTCTTATTCTTTTCCCTCAGACTGCAGCTCATTTTCTCCCCACCATTTTTGTTTGTCAGTATCCTCCCTGACCTCCCAGTCTGTCCATGAAGGCTTCCCTGGTGCCCCTCCTACTGCACTGTACTTTGACTGTGCCCCTCGTGCTGCCCAGATCTCACTGAGCTTCATAGCATATAACTAGTTGTCTGTGCCAGTCACCCCAACTAGATTGTGAGCTCCTTGAGGGAGGGAGGGGTCTTAGTCATCTCTCTATCCAGTCATATCCCGGTAAATGTTTGACAGCTGGTTCTTGTGGGTGGGTGGCGGTCATGCGGGGAGTGAGCCTTGATTTGTAGTGTCTGACGATTCCCATGTTGTAAATATTCCTACTGCTGTTGCGTTCCAGCTAACAATGTGACCTCACTGAATGTGGTGTTGGGAAAAGATGCACCCAAGCAGCTCTTGTGAGCGCTAGGATGGTGACCCCTTACTCAGTTTGACTGGGAAGCCTAAATTTTTGATTTTGAACATATACTGAATTTAAGCTAGTAGACCTCTGTGTGAAGATATGCATAAACTATTGGAAATATGGAGAGAAGGGGAGAAGACGAGGCCAGAGATAAAAGTTTTTAGTCATTTGCTTATTTTTATTTGAGAACATCTAGGAAAAGTAAGAACGGAAAGAAAATAAAGACCAGATGTTTCAAGTTTTTCATGTAAAATATTGAAATTGTCTTTCCAGCTTTTTAAAATTTATATTTAGTATTTATAATTAAAGTGATTCAAAATTCAGGAATGTTCATGCCAGTGATTTAAGTAATCATTTATGATAAAGTAAAAATATCCTGACACACAAATGTTTAAGTGAAATAAAGTAGTGTAAATGTTTTTTTATAATGGTTTCTTTCCCTAATAACAACAACAACAACAATCTTCAAATTGTCCACAGATAAGAAAGAAGTGGTTTGTACTCCACTAACTTTAGGAATGTTTCTATTACTTTTAAAAATAAAGCAATTAGTTGTGGATGTAACTGAAAAGTTAATCTGGTGCTGGGACAGTTTGACAGACAGAGAGACTTGCCCCCCACCTCATACCATATTCAGAAGTCAAGTCCAGGTGGACTGAAAGCCTAAACATGAATGGCCACTGTAGGAAGATAACCCAGGAAAATACCTTTATAATCCAGGAGCAGGAAAGATGTCTTAAACTGGATGCACAAAGTGCTAACAATAAAGGAAAAGATTGATATACAGTTGACCCTTGAACATGGTGGGGGGAGGGCATTTAGGGGCACCAACCCTCCCTTTTGTGGAAAATCCCCATGTAACTTCACAGTCAGCCCTCCTATATGCAGTTCCTCCGTGTCTGTGGTTCCACAACTTCAGATTCAACCATCCAGAGATGGTGCAGTACTGTAGTATTTTCTATTGAAGAAAATCCACCTATAAGTGGACTTGCACTGTTCAAACCTGTGTTGTTTCAGGGTCAACTGTACTAGACAAGATTAAAATGAAGAACACCTGTTCATCAAAGACGTTATTATGAAGGTGAAAAGGCAAAGCACGGATTGGAGGATATACACACACACACACACACACACACACACACACACACACACACATATATATATATACAGAGAGAAAATAATAGATTACATATATTCAATAAACAAAAGAGTATCCAGAAGCAAAATGGGCAATACGTTTGGACAAACACTTTACAGAAGAGGAAATCCAACTGGCCAGTCAACATGAAAAGGTGCTCAACCCATTAGGACACAGGGAAATGCAAATTCAAAACTCAATGAGATACTGCTCATATGCCAGAATGGTGAAAATGTTTCCATTTTTGTTAATTCCAAGTGTGTTGAAGATGTGTGCGCTTGTGCAGGAGGATACTGGTAAAGAATGTTCACAGCAGCACTATTTGTAATAGCTAAAACCCAGAAACAACCTACATGTCCATTAATAGTAAAATGTATGTTTCTAAAAACTGTGATATATTAATGCAATGGAAACCTCTACAGCAATGAGAGTAAACAAACTACAGTCACGTGAGCCAACACGGATTAATCTCACAACACAGAGTTTCGCAAATGAAAATAAACTATGGAGGAAAGAGTCAAGCAAGGAAGTGATTACCGACAGAGTCATGAAAGTGGTCAACTTCAGGAGGGAGTTGTGACGACCCGGAAGGGCACAGGTTGGCTTCTGGGCTGCTGGCAGTGTTGTTTCTTAACTTGGTGGTTGCAGCAGGTGTTCTCATGATAAAAATTATTAAACCTGCACAGTTATGTTGTATGCCCTTTTCTTAAATGTTTGATTCCACAACAAAAGGGTTTAAAATTTTAAATCTGAAATATTAAATCATTGCATTATTTTAAAATATATCACACATGCCCCTTGAGAGGAATATTCTCATATACCCATGAGGGTTTTGTAATGTAGGAGTACATTTGCATGGAAACAAGATTTTAAAAAGGTGTTTCTCATTAGTAATCTGTACACCAATATTAAAAAGTTTATATTAATAGGGTCTATCCCACCAGAAACTATCCTATAATAATCCAAAGACACCTTATTTTCTGTCCACACAAATTCCTTTTTATGAGCCATTTTTAAAATTAAAACACTTAAAGTTTCTGTTTGGGTTTAAGTGGTTTGTTCTGGAAAACATATTAGCCTTTTAAGAAAGTGGGGCTTTTGGAAACAAAAGCAAAAATAAACAAATGGTACTACATCAGACTAAAAAGATTTGCACAGTGAAGGAAACTTATCAACAAAACAAAAAGGCCACCTACAGAATGGGAGAAGATATTTGCAAATGATATATCCAGTTAGGCATTAATATCCAAAATATACAAAGAACTCATACAACTCAACATTTTAAAAAAATGATTAAAAAAAGGGCAGAAGATCTGAATAGATATATTTCCCCATCTGTATAAGGAAGACATACAGATGGCCAATAGGCATATGAAAAGATGCTCAACATCACTAATCAGGGAAATGCAAATCAAAACCCCAATGAGATATCACCTTACCCCTGTCAGAATGGCCATCATCAAAAAGACAAGAAATAAGTGTTGGTGAGGAAGTGGAGAAAAGGGAACCCTAGTACAGCGTTAGTAACAATGTAAGTTGGTGCAGCCACTATGGAAAACACTATGGAGATTCCTCAAAAAAATTAAAAATAGAACTAACATACTATCCAGCAATTCCACTCCTGGATATTTAGCCAAAGAAAACAAAAACACTAATTTGAAAAAATATATGCACCCTTATGTTCATTGCAGCATTATTTACAATAGCCAAGATATGGAAGCAACCTAAGTGCCCATCAACAGACAATGGATAAAGAAGATGTACATAAACACAATGGAATATTACTCGGCCACAAAGAAGAATGAAATCTTGCCATTTGCGACAACATGGATGGATTTAGAGGGTATTATGCTAAGCGAAATAAGTCAGATAGAGAAAGACAAATACTGTATGATTTCACTTATATGTGGAATCTAAAAAAGCAAAACAAATGAACAAACATAAAACAGGAATGGAGTTATAGACATAGAACAAACAGGTGGTTGCCAGAGAGGAAGGGGTTGGAGCGAGGAAAGAAATAGATGAGGGAGATTAAGAAGTACAAACTTCCAGTTGCAAACTAAGTCAAGGGTATGAAATGTACAGTGTGGAGAATTTAGTCAATAACTATGTAATATTTTTGTATGGTAACATTGTAACTAGACTTATGGTGATCAGTTTGCAATGTATAGAAATATCTAACCACTACGTTGTGCAAAAGGAATTAACATGTTGTAGGTCAATTATACTTCAAAAACAAACAAGCTCATAGAAAAGAAGATCACATTTTTGTTTGGGGCGAGGATTGGATGAAGGCAGTCAAAAAGTACAAACTTCCAGTTGTAAGATAAATAAGTGCTAGGGATAAAACGTACATGATAAAGATAATTAACACTGCTGTATGTTATATATGAAAGTCTTTTAAGAGAGTAAATGCTGAGTTCTCATCACAAGAAAAATTTTTTTCTTTAATTTTGTATCTATGTGAGATGATGGATGTTCATTAAACTTATTGTGATAATCACTTCATGATGTATGTAAATCAAATCATTATGCTGTACACCTTAAACTTATACAGTGCTGTATGTCAATCATATCTCAATAAAACTGGAAGAAAAAAAAGGTGGGGCTTTTGGGGTTGTTTTGGTTATTTTAAGTCGTATTTTGGATACTCTATTCTTCCAGTATAGAGGGAATGCATTTGCCTCTGTTGGAACTGCATGTTCACAAAATGATCGTGACTAAAGCTTCGGCTCAAACTGGACCTAGTTGGGCTGCTGATAAGACCGGATGGGTCGTTGCTTCAATCAAAGGAGGTAAAGGTGCAGCAACCGCTTGGCTGGCTTTGCTCCACAAGGACCTACCGATTCTTACATCTTAGACCACACAGGAATAAAACTCCTCCCACCTTTTTCCAGATAACTCTACCTGGTACAAGTGGGGAAACCTAGACGCAGACAGGAGGCGACGCGCACCCACTTGGCCGCGGACCCAAGCTTGGGGCGGCCAGGGTCCCTGCCCCGCGCTTCCCCTTGTGGGCGTCTCTCCCCGGCAGGAGACTGCGCGCTGCGCCCCGGCGCCCCCGAGTGGAGGGAGAGGTAAGGAAGGCGAGCTGGGCGGGCGGGGCGAGGCGCGGTGACAGCGCAGAGCCGGGCCCGCCCCTGGCTCCCACCCCCGGAGCCCACAGCGCCCGCCCGCTCGCGGCCGCCCGGGAGCTCTTCCAGCCCCGCGCTCCCCTCACCCGCCTGCCGCCCGCGCTCTCCCGCCGGCCGCCCGCGCTCGTCCCGCCGCCGCCTGCGCCCGCGCCAGCCCCCGCGGCTCCACTGACCGGTAAGTGTCCCACCGGCCAGGGGTCCCCCTCGCGCTCGCGGGGCTCCCTGCCCCCTCACCGGGGCCCCAGCCATATCTGGGCAAAATATTCAGCTGTCGCCGCCGCCGCCAAGAGGGACTGAGCGTGGCTCCCTCTATAAATAGCCGCCGCCTCGGGTTGCCTCCGGGGCTGGGGAGCCTGGGTCTCGGGGTCCGGAACCGGGCGCTCGCATCCGCGCCACTCGGCGCGCGTGGCCCCGGCCAGGGCGCCCTTCCCTCTGGACCCCGACGCCGCGTCTGTAAAAGGGAGAAGGACCTGGGGGCTCTCGAGGAGCAGCGCTGAGAGCGGGGGTCATGGCGAGGCCGGCGTTCCCGCTGCGCGCTTGACTCCAGCGTGCAGTGGCTAGGCGCCCCGGGCGCTCTGTTGGGTACAGGTGCCGCCGAGCGCTGCACTCAGGCGCGGCCTCCCCGCCGGCTGCAGAGAGAGTGGAGGTGGGAGTGGGGACGCATTGGCACAAGTGAACGTGATACCCGGGTTCGCGCTTCGCCTGTTTGCGGCAAGAAAACTTTCCCAAACTGCGTGGGATGACAAGGTTTAAAGCACCACCGTTACGCGCCTTTCGCGCGGAGGTGGAAAGAAGAGGGGAAGAGCCTGGAGGCAGGAGTTCTCTGGCTCTCGCCAACTCACTGGGTGAACTTGACAAGCCTCCTCCCTTCCCTGGGTCTCGGTTTCCCCATTTGTAGGAGCGGGGTTTGGTTCCCGCGATAGAGCTCGTGGCCAGGGCCGTGAGAGCAGTAGGGCGCGCTCTTGACCGCCGGCGCTCCCCCCACCTGTTCACCGGCTCTGGGCCTGAGACGCTGGAGGCACAGCCGCGCATATCCGGAAGGGCTGCGGAGACCAGAGACTTTGGCGGTCCCTCTGACTCGGATCTTATACTAAGACCCAGTAGGACCCTCGGAAAGCCTGGGCAGTACACACCCAGGAAGCGCGCTCCACGGTGATTATGGGCATCTGTGGTGGGTGGCAGCCATCACCTTCGCAAAGAAGCTTGTGAGTCAAACAGCTTTAGACCCAATGAACTGAGCAGGGCTAGAGGCTCCAGTCCAGTCGCTCCCTGGCTTCTGTTTCCCCGTCTATTTGGCGTCTGTGATGCTGCCTCGGAGCTCTGCAGGCACACCCCCTCCCCATCTTTTCTAGCCTTGACCTTGGCCCTCTCAAACTCTTGCATATTACCTGGCCTAAACTTTTCCCTGTAGAATCACAAAACCAGACCCTAATCCAGGTTCTGGGCCCTCGGTGGGGGAACCCAAAAAATTCCCATTTTCACCCAGTGGTGACAAACATTTTGTTCCTGGCGAGGGTCTGCAGAGCCCCCTGCTCAAGGTCACACGCTGCTGGACATGCCAGGCAGTCTCCACCAGCCTTTCTCATGTCTTTCCTGACACTTCCTGCTGCTCAGGCAGGTCTTGGGGATCTGTTCAACACCCCCTGTTCTTTGGTCTGCTGCTGTCCAGGACTTCCCCTTGCTCAGACAATAGCGCCCTCATCTTGAAGTTTCATTTTTGTTTCTACTTTACTTTCTATCATATATTTTTTCCAAAGCCATCTTAAAGCCTCACTGAATTAAGAGGAAATGGAGACAAATAGTAAGGTTCTCATCAATTCGAGCCACACAACAAACAGGCAGAGGGTGAAAGCAAGGAGTGCTGTCACTTAGATGTGTTAATTCTATTTAATGAGCCAGTCTTGCAAACCCACGTTTTAGAAGATCCTGGCGCTTAAGTTCCTCCCAGCCTAAGTAGAAAGCCAGTGTCCTCTAAAAATAGCCTCCGCCCCACCTTATCAGGGTCTCACAGTTTCTCCCTCCTCCTGGGTTGGGCTGCTTCCTGCTGCTCAGCAAAAAAACCACAAAAACTAAGAGTAGGTAGTGGCAGCTCTGAGTAATGGGCTGACCTGGAGATTAGGACACCTGGCTCCAGCCCCAGCTCTGCCACCCACTTAGAGTGACCATGAGCAATGAGGGGGTGGGCAAGATGCTTTCCAGTGGACCTGGAATTAAGAGGACTCAGAGCTTCCCTTGGAAGACTTTCTATCATGAGAAAAGTGAAGCGCCAGGGATGAAATCCAGGGGAACCCACCCTATGAAGAGGAAGGAAAGAACGGGAGAAACTGGTTCCCAAGAGCCAAGGGAGGAGAGAGATTGGCAGTGCCAGCTGGTGCAGAGAGACAGAGGGGAAGAGACTGGGAAAGGGCCACCATGATTGGGTGACTTTGGCCAGGGCATTGCAGAGGGTTCAAAAATGGGATCTGCCACTGCTTTACTGAAGCCGGTGACCCAGCCTGTCTGAGCCCGTTTCCTCCTCTGTACAAGGGGATAATAATAGCAT
The DNA here is from genome assembly GCF_949774975.1 of Lagenorhynchus albirostris. Classification (NCBI taxonomy): domain Eukaryota; kingdom Metazoa; phylum Chordata; class Mammalia; order Artiodactyla; family Delphinidae; genus Lagenorhynchus; species Lagenorhynchus albirostris. The sequence continues at coordinate 34,345,306 of NC_083101.1, read as the reverse complement.
CCATTTCAGATGGGTTGCTGTTGGGATTAAGGGGGATGATGCAGGGAAAGCCCTTGGTCCTGTGCTTGGTACCTGCAATGATGTTAATGCTAGCGAGAGGAAGAAGAAGCTAATGGGAGCTGAAGATTTGGAGACAGAGCCCACAGCTCTTCTAAAAGCTTGGAGGAGAAAGGAAGGAAGAGAGAAGGTAGTAGGAGCTGGAGACAGGGCCGAAAGGGGAGGTGGGTGTTTCTGGGCTGAGGAGTGTGCAAAGAGACAGAGACAGACCTGGGAGAGGGGAAGAGGTGAAAAGAGCATCTAAGGGACATGCACATGGGAGGACTGAGGGCCTTCCTTAATGACCTGCTGAATGCCACAGGCTCTAAAATCACATTCCTCTAGATTCAGGCTGAGCAAAGAAAGGGTAAAATGAAGCCAGTCCTGGCTCAGACCCTGGTGTCCTCTTGGGAGACTTCAGTATCTGTGAAGGAGGGTGGTGATGGGCCGCAAAGGGTAGTTTGACTCTGTCCAGGGGGCTCACGACCTTGGCTTGCTTGTTTCTGAAATGACGTCATGTATCGATGACTCCTGCTGAGCCCAGTCATAATGACCTTTTCCAGTCAGTGTTTTGATTTTTCTGTCTTACTAATGGACCAGCCAGGCTGCCAACATTTCTAAAGAGGCCAGTTCACTCTTCACTTAAAGCCAAAACACCAAGTAGATCAATTATTTGGCTGCTAGGAGCCATTATTAGTTTAAAGCGACAGGCTTGTTTGTATGGAAAAACATGAAGCAGATGGCATAATTTGGGGACCATTTCCTGTCTCTTGTTTTGTTTTGTAAAATCCTCCTTTGGTTAATCATGATAAAACCAGACTTTCTTTGCTCTTAACGATAACGAAAGAATGAGCTCACTGGAGTCAACCTAGGACAGTCTAGGAGGTTTTCTTCGATGTTAGGAGGTGCTGGATCTGTTTTTGATCTGAAAAACGAAACAAACTCAAGCATTTCTTTTGTTTCTCCTTTTCTTACATCCTTTCTCTTGGAGAAAAAGAGATTTGTGAAAGTGCTGTCTCTGTTTCAGTTCTTCCTTCTCAGATCCCCAGCCCCAGCCACCGCTCACTCCGGGGCTTCTAGGGAGGTGTCTCCAGGACTGTTCCTGGGAGATGATGCTGGTGGGTGATAAGGCAGAAATCCTCTTGGCCTCACTCAACCTCCTTCATGGACTCATCTCTTCCCAGCCCTTAAATATTAGTGCCACTCTCAACCATATTCCTTTTCACCCCGCACCCTCCTATAGTCCCATCCACTCTCAGGGCTCCCACCACTCCCTATACACTCAGAACTCCCAAACTCCTGTGTCCAGCCTGGACCACACTCCTCAGCTCTAGGCATCCGTGACTCCAGCCTAGGGGACAAAGCCAAGAGGGTGTCCCTAAGGTACTTCACACCCAACAGGCCCAACTCAGGCTCACCACCCAGTCTCCCTCCAGGGTCCCCCCTTCTTGGTTAACAGTAACACCATCCACCCAGGCTCTGAGCCAAAAACCTCCATACCTTTCACCACCCCATTCATTTGGTCAAAAGTCCTATCAATTCTACCTTCCTTAACATCTCTTCTATTCATGTCTATCCCCAGTCGAGTACTTTGTCATCTCTCCCCCTGAGCTATTAGCAGAGCCTCTTAAGAGTCTTTCTGCGCCGGTCTTTTCTCTCTCTCTCTTTTTTTAACCCCAGTCTTTTCTTCTCATGCTGCTGTTAAAAGAGTTTTGTGAAACGTAGCTCGGATAGTGTTATTCCTCTTCATTCAGGGATTCCCCATTTCCTACCAGATTCCTTGGCATCCGACACGAGGACCATCTAAGATGTGGCCCCAAGCTACTTCTCCAAACCATCTCCTGACACGCCCCCCAGTTCTCTACACCTGGTCATGGTGCAAGCATATGTGACTGCATGCCTTGCTGCCTTTGCCCCTGCTGTTCCTTCTGCCTGGAATGCTGTCCTCTTCCTTCTCAACCTGGCAAACTTGTAATCCTCCTTTAAATCAAAGCGCCTCATTGCCCCACCTGTGCTCCCACAGCCCCCTGAATGGGCCTCAGAGAACCAGCCATAGTCTAAGTGTCATCAGCTGCTTACATCCTTATCTCTGACTAGACTGATAGATCCTTGAGGACAGAGTTCATGGCTCATTTACTGATATTTCTGCTTCCCCAGTGTCGAGCTCAGAGCTCAGCAGCTTGGCAGAGTGCAAGGATTTTATGTTTTAATTAGTGACTGATCACTGAATGAAAGAATATGTAAAAGACTAAGCAAATGAAAGCCCTGAGGTAACCGTGACAATCACACAACATTATCTACATGTTTTCCCATCCCACCACCCCGTCAGCTCCGTGAGGGCAGAAACCACACCTGTTCTGCTCCCCACCAAACCTGCAGCCCCTCAGCCCCCTCACAATACATAGAATGAACCCATGATCTCACCTGAAACTCACAGTAATCCTGTAAGGGAGGAAGGGCCGGTATAATGACCCCTTTTTATAGATAGCATAGTGAACCCCAGTAGGAATTATTCCAGGTCATCCAATTGGGATGTGTATTCCAGAAAAACCCAAGTGCTCTCCAGGGTTTGGTAAACTTGGGAAATCAGAGTCCTTGTGTTCTACACTAGTGCTTCTCTAGCATTGGAGATACTCAGGATCTTGTTAATGCAGATGCCGGCTCAGTAGGCCTAGGAGGGGACCTGAGACTCTGAATTTCTAACAAGCTCCTTGTTTCTAATAAGCTTATTAAATAATAGGCTTAATAATTCCTAATAAGCGCTGATACACATCATAATGTGAGGCTTCTCCTGCATACACTGACCACCAGACTTTGACCATCAAGGTGAGTGCTGATTATCTCAAAGTTTTCCCTTGGCCTTTGCATTAAGATAGTATTTCTAGGGCTTCCCTGGTGGCGCAGTGGTTGAGAGTCCGCCTGCCGATGCAGGGGACACGAGTTCGTGCCCCGGTCCGGGAAGATCCCACATGCCACGGAGCGGCTGGGCCCGTGAGCCATGGTCGCTGAGCCTGCGTGTCCGAGCCTGTGCTCCGCAACGGGAGAGGCCACAGCAGTGAGAGGCCCGCATACCGCAAAAAAAAAAAAAAAAAGATAGTATTTCTATTAAAATCTACAAATGAATTCATTTAAGCCTTGACTCAAAGTCAAAAATCAAGGGCTCTTTCTGGGATGTTGTTGTTGTTGTTTGGTTGTTTCGTTTTTGTCTTTATGAGCAATGTACGGGGCGTGAGGAGCATGATGGGGCCCCTGCAGGGGCTAGAAGAACGCGGTGGAGCGTGTGGGTCATGGGGGCGGGACGTGTGGTGCGTGGTGGGCACGTGGGAAGGCCCAGGTGATGGGATGCATAGGGGGCGGGGATTGGTGAGGGGGCAGGTGATTGGGGGCGGGGCTTGGGGGCACGTGGCTGCAGCATGTTGGCAAGGAGGAAGTTCCAGGGATGGCAGGCAGCCGGAAGGGTCAGGCTTGCAGCTGCAGGTTCTTTCCACCTACTTCTGCCTTCCTGGCTTCTCCCTTGCTTTCCGGAGAAATTTAGGCCCAGACAAGGCTTTAAGGTCACACTGCCCAGTTCCTGGTCAGCCTGGAAACCCCCCTGAGCGCCAGAGCTCCAAGCTTCTGTGTCCGATTGGCTTTTTCAGCGCACACTGCTTACAAGTTTGCTATCTATGAGCGCAGGGTGAGCACCTGGCCCGTGCCGGGGTAGGAACCGGATCCCGCCTCAGAAGCACTCAAAAGACAACAGAGAGGAGAGTCAGGAAGGTGGACTTCCTCCACGCAAACCCAGGAAGATTTAAAAAGTCAGACTGAATGGAAACATTGCACGCATTTGTTTATGGGTTTTATACTACATTCCACTTACACCATTAAAAGGGTATGAGATTGCTTAATAAACCGGCATAGGCAATATAACTGGTGAGAACAGAAAAAAGAAAGAAAGAAAGGAAGGAGGGAGGGAGGGCAGAAAACTTGAAAATTAGGATCATAAAGCTCTGAGAATCTGATGGGAACCATGGACTCTTGCTCCAGAAAAATGAATATATCCATGCACACAACAGTTTGCGTGTCATTTGCGTGGGTGCATGGGTCTCTCTGAAGGCCTTTCAAAATGCCCAGCACAGATTAAGGAGAGAAAATATGCCAGTGTCCTAGCTGAATGATGGCAACTCTATTTGGACACTCAAATCAGCTGATGAATCATGACAACTGAAGGGGAAAGGGAGAAGCAATGAATTGGAGACCACATCATGTCTGATTAAAAAAGACCAGTCCTTCAGGAGAAAGAAATGTTTTCTTAGCCCTAATTCTCAGAGTGTTGGGAGGCAGTTTTGCATAGTGGTTAAGAACATACCTCCCTGGGTTCAAATCTAAGGTCTGTCAGTTATGGGCTGCATAGACTCAGGTAACTTTTAACTCCCCGTGCCTCAGTTTCCCCATCTGTAATATGGGGTTATTGTGGGGAATCTCTATTTGCACATGTATGAAGTGGGCTTGTTGTGGGGAGTAAATTAGTTATTATATGTAAAATGCTTAAGTCAGTGCCTGGGACATTGTTAGTGTTATAAAAGTGTGAGCTGTTATGGGAAGGCAGCATGGAGCAGTGGTAATGAGTACACATTGCCCCCCTGGATTCAAATCCCGGCTCTACTACTTACTAGCTTTGTTACCTTGGTCACTGTAGTAGGTTAAATAGTATCCTCTGAAAAGTCATGTCCACCCGGAACCTCAGAAAGTGACCTTCTTTGGAAATAGGGCCTTTGCAGAAGTAATTAGTTAAGCTGAGGTCATACTGGGCTAGGGTGGGCCCTAAACCCAATGACTGGTGTCCTTATGAGAAGTGGAGTGGACATACACAGGAAAGAAGACCACGTGACAATAGAGGCAGAGATTGGAGTGATGTAGGTACAAGCCAGGGAATGCCAAGGATTGCCAGCAGTCACCAGAAGCCAGAGAAGCAAGGTACAGAGTCTCCCTCAGAGCCTGCAAAGGGAACCAACCCTGCCCACATCTTAATTTCCAATTTCTGGCCTTCCGACTGCAACAGGATACATTTCTGCTGTTTTAAGCCATCCACTTTGTGGTAATTTGTTATGGCAGCCCTAGAAAACTGATACAGTCAGATTACTGCATTTCAGTTTCTTCAGCTAAAATGGGAAGTAAGGAGTACCTACTTCACAGAGTTATTAGGATTGCATGAAATTATCCACGTAAAGAGTTTAGCACTGTGGCTAGTATGCGGTACGTACAGAATAATGCATGCTGTTAGAAGGTACATTGACCTAACAGGCAATGGTAGCCTCAAGGATGGTTTTAATAGCATTCTATTGTATGTCTACATTATAATTCATTTACCCAGTGCCCTATTGATGAACTTTTATGTGGTTTCCAGTTTTTTGCTAAGATAGATAATAACCAGATGATTTGTACATATATCTTTGTACAATTCAGTGAGTAAACTGGCAGGATAAATTCCTAGAAGTGGAGTTGCTATGTCAAAGCATGTGTGCATTTGGATAGATATGACTTAACTTGCCTCAAGAGAGGGTGTACCAGTGTGTCCTCCTATTCTGTGTGAGAATGTTGGTCTCCTCCACATCTTGTCAACACCAGAGATTCTCAGACTTTTTCATCTTTGTTAATCTGATAGAGGAGAACTGATGTCACCTTTCTCAATTTACTTTTTTTATGGATGGGTTTCATTCTCTGTTCATAGGCTTATTAGCCGTTGATGTTTCTTTTTATGTGAATTGCCTGTTCTTTTCCTCTTCCCACATTTTCACTGGACTCTTCTTTTTTTTTTTTTTTTTAATTTAGGAACTCTGTTAAAAAAAAACTAGCCCTTTGTTCAACGTGCGACAAATATTTTCCCCCCAACTTGCCTTTTGCCTTTTGGTATTGCCCATGATACTTTTCATATTGACTTTTTAGAAGATACAAAAACGTGCTTCATAAACCTGTGCCTATGTTAACCCCTGCTGTGAGGCAAGGTGACAAAGTTCATGTGTATGAAATGGAGAGTGAGAATAGGAGTTAGTTCACAAGCTTTTCTACAAGCCAGCTTTTATTCCACCGAGGCTTTTGTCTTAAGGCTGTCAAAGTCAGTAATAATGCCAAGCATTCATTCATTCACTTATTCAACAAAACTGACTTCAGCACCTGAGAGAAGCAGGGACCATGGGAGACAAGGATGCTTGCCTTCAAGTAGCTTTCAGTCTTGGGGGGTGGGGGTGGAGTGCAATAAGATGATGCTTCAATGACAGAACTCTGACGGCCCCTCCCCTTGGTATTAGTATTTGGCTTGCTAGTACCCTTTTCAGCTGGTGTGGAAAAAGAGGCCATGGAAGAGGCAGAGGCTGGTGAGAGCGCGTGGTGGCCTGAGCCAGGGCAGTTGCAGAGAGGTGGGGAGAAGGAACCACAGAGTGGAGTACGGCAGGGTTTGCAGGGCCGGTGGGCAGGCCAGCTGGGACAGGGTGATGGGTTCAGCGTCTTTTCCTGGAGCCCTCTTGCTTACAATGATTCGTTCAGTGACTCAGACACCGTGATGACCTCAAGAGGTGCAAAATGAAAACACACAATGGTGCATGCACACACACGTGCTTTTCTAATTTAAACCCTTTGACAGCTTTGACGTGTGGACCTTTGAGGCTCCGTGTGAACTGGGATGGGGCTCAGTGTCACTGCAGAGAGTGACGGAGTCAAATGCTGTGTCTTGTTTCCCTGCTTTTTTCAGAAGGTACTTTCCCGTATGACTAAGAGAATGAGATCAGCCAGGGAGAATAATGCAAACAGGCCAGGAAACAAGTCTTTTTGAAAGAGAGCTGATCATCTCTGAGTCCCCATGCTCTCCACTCAGTGGCTCCAAACATGTCTTACATAACAGAACCAGGCCTTCATAGGCCTGAAATCTCATCTTGTCAACTCCTGAAACCCACCATCAGTCGAGACGTCAGCCGTCTCTGGAAAACCTCATCTAGGGCTCTAGCATCTCTGCTCACGTGCCTGGCATAACAAGTGCTCACCACCTCCTTAATCAGCCCAGTGCCTCCTTGGACATTGTTTATTTTTAGACAATTCATTGCGCTGATCGGAAATCCATGTCCCGGTCACCTCAGTAAATCTATGTCTTCTGAGCGCTGGCATCCACAGACCATTTTTGTTCCTTCTTCCCCAGGTCAGCCCATTAGAAGTTTGCAGAGTGTGACCATGTTCCCCCGGCCCTTCAACTGTTCTTCATCTGACACCCTGCCCCCCTTCTCTGAACTCGGCCAGCACCACTCAAGAGAAAAGGCCCAATTCACAGGAGAGGTCGCCCATATGGCCAGTAGCCATATGAAATGTGCTCAGCATCCTTAGTCATCAGGGAAATGCACAATGAGATACCACTACCCACCTGCCATAATGGCTAAAAAGGAAAGTACCGACAATACCAAGAGTTAGCAAAGATGTGGAACAACTGGAACTCTCAAACCCTGCTGGAGGGGATGTAAAATTGTACAATTACTTTGGGAAACTTTTTGACAGTACCTACTGAAACTAAGTGTATGCCAACTCTGTGATCCAGAAGTTCTGCTCCAGGTACATACCCAAGAGAAATAAGTGATTATTCCCACCAAAAGCCATCATAGGGCTACTTATAATTACCAAATACTGGAAATAACTTAAATGTCCATTAACAGTAGAGTAAACAAACAAATTATGGTATAGTTCATGTAATGGAATACTACACATCAACAAAAAAGAATCACCTGCCACTCTAACACACAACGTGGATGAATCTCACAGATATAAAGTTGCATCTGAAAGGAGCCAGATGCAAGAACATACCCTCTATATGTGTCCATTTATATGATGTTCAAAAACAGTCAAAGCTAATTTATTAGAAGGCTTTAAAAGTCCGAATAGTTGTTACCTTTGAGGGAGATGGACTGGGAGGGGGATGAGAAAGCCTTCTGGTGGGCTGGAAATAGCCTATATCTTCGTCTGAGTGGTGTTTACATAGGTGTATGCATATGGGAAGATTCAGTGAGCCGTGCTCTTAAGACTTGCCCACTTGACTGTATATAACCAATGCCTTATTATTATTATTATTATTTTGTGGTACGCGGGCCTCTCACTGTTGTGGCCTCTCCCATTGCGGAGCACAGGCCCCGGACGCGCAGGCTCAGCGGCCATGGCTCACGGGCCCAGCCGCTCCGCGGCATGTGGGATCTTCCCAGACCGGAGCACGAACCCATGTCCCCTGCATCAGCAGGCGGACTCTCAACCACTGCGCCACCAGGGAAGCCCAACCAATGCCTTATTAAAAAAAGAAAAAATAATCACACACCCCCAGTGCAAGAGTGGGGGCCCAGAGCTGAGCTCCAGCCTGAAGCCTAGCAAGGCCATCATCGCCCTTACTTTGTCCACTGTACCTTTATTAATGCAGCTGAGATCACACCGTGGCTTTGAGGGCCAACGCCTCACACTGTTGATTTATGTTGGGTAGACAGTCACTTGAGAGCCCCCACACCTTTCTCGTGGCTACCCAGCCATGTCCACCCATCTGATGCTTGTAGGGTTGGCTTATTGGGCTGGAGCTTCATGAAACTGAGGAAGAGGGAAGGAAACCAGCCATCTGAACTGCCCCATCCTTTGTGTCACTGCTTCTTCACAGCACCCCTTCAGAGGTACAGGTTGTGCCCTCACCTTACAAATGAATCCATGAAGCTCAGAGGCACTAAGTGACATGCCCAAGATTGCCCCACCAGTTAGAGCCAGGGCAGGGATTTTAGCCCAAGCCTGCGTGACCCCTAGTCCATGCTTTCACCTGCCACCAGGCTGACCCAAGAGGAGACATCATCTGTAAAGTGGGGCTAATGGCCCAGCTCAACCTCCCTCTGAGGGTGGTGGGTGAAGAGAGGATGTGTATGACACCATCCCAGGGATTTCTGTGTGAGTCTTATCCTCCCGACTTAATTGCAAGCTTCCTGAGGGCCGGAACTCTCCTATTAATTTCTGTCTCTCCCACAAAGGCCCACTATGCCCTGAACAACGTGGGTGCTCAGTAAACACTCACTCAACGAATTAGGTTGTGGAAACTGAGATCCAGAGAGGTACAGCAACTTGCTCGAGGCCACACAGCAAATCCTCAACCAAAGTCAGGACTTGTAATCGAATCCCCTGACTCCTATCCCAGTGTCCCTCTGCCACTGCACAAGGGCTCCAGCTTCCTATAGACCCCAGGGAGTGGAGATCCCAGTGGGCTGGAGGATACTAGAGAAGAAAAGGACCATCCCAGGTGAGCCAAGGCTGAGTCTAGCCCTGGAGCCTTCAGGGTATGTGTCCTGGGAAGAGGGCTGGGAACAGGTTGTAGGTTGTACAGAGCCCTGCTCTCAGAAGCACTCTGTGCTTGGTTGAATGCTCGGCAGTCGATTTCTTGAAATTCTTAATTTTATCTTTGGATTTATATTTTAAAGTGAAGCCCCATGGACAGTGAAGTGTGCACCAGGGCTTTGAGGTCCCGCACGAAGTCCCATCTCCTGCTGCCTCTCTGCTTCCTGAGGATGGGTTCTCAGACTCCAGCTGCTTCGCCTCCTGGCGCCCCAGGTCCTACCAGCCTCCCCCTCCCCACCACTGCCCAGCTACTACTGGGGCTCTCGCCCTGGCTGCATTCGGCTGGCAACCTTGCAGGGCAAGCCTCTTGTCGTCTCGTGATCCAGGCATCTATTGTCCTGGTGCAGAGGTTGGGATACCCTTGGGATCACCCATCTCCGTGTGTTAGGGCAGTGGCCCCATTGGAAGGGGAGAAGCCTGGCTCAACTGCCCGCTCCCTACCCGGGCAGAGCATGTCCGTCCTGTATCTGGCAGGGGAGGGAAGCTGGCAGCCAGAGGACTTGGTGTGCCCTCTCTGAGTCACAGCACTCGGGCACCTGTGTAGATCATGATATTCAGTCATACATTTTAAAGACACCACGACAGATCAAGACAGAGACCATGAGAGAAAGGAAAAACTTTATGTCTTGGTACCTTTAGTGGCACTTTTTTCCCGTTTTTGAACTCAGGACCCCACAGTCTTATTTTGCACTGGACCCGGCAAATTCTGTAGCCAGTCCTGCCTGGGAGAGCCTTTCATCAGGGCTAAGTGAGCACTCAGGCCATCGCACAGGGGCTGCCTGGGGACACGAGATGGTGCCTGGGAGAGCTGGGCCCTTTTGGTCCAGCTGTCTCCCTCCCCCTGTCTGTCTGGATCCAATCATAGATGACAACATGCCAAGGCACTCTCACTTCTTGCCCTGCAGGGGACATGAAACTGCGGGCATGAAAGTGTTTGTTTGGTTGTTTGTTTTAAGTTGCAAAGGTCTCTGCACTTTGGACTGGTTTTGGGTGTAATTATTGTGTCACATTTTATGACCCTCTTCCAAAGCTTAAACACTGAGGAAGGTAAGCCCCCCAAACTTCCAATCCCTACTTGTCTACCTCTTCCACACCCTACCCTGCCCCATCCAGTCGAGGGACAGTTGACTTTCTTCCCTTTGGGGTCACTAGCCTGGGATAGAATTCTGGTGTCCACCCAGCTCCGGGGGGTCTGCATTCCTGACTGACCTGCAGTAACGGAGCCTTTAGCCTGAGTTGTGCGTGTGATGCTGGTCAGATGTGATGCTGTCCCCAACCCAGTTCAGCCTGGGGGCTGGGAGGTGGGAGCCGCGGTCACCTCCACTGGGCAGGGAAGCACGGCAGGGAGGCCTCACCTCCAGTGAGGAGGTGGGGAGAGGGTGCTCCAGGCTGAGAGGACTGCATGTGCTTGGCCCAGAATGTCAGGGGTGCTCAGGTGCTGGGGGCGAGTGGAGGGTCCAGCTGGAAGGGGAAAGCCTGTGCGGGGATTAGAAGCTGGGGTGGCACAGAGGCCACCAGGTCTCCGATGGCCTCAAACCCCAGGCTGGGGAGTTTGCGCTCCATCTGTCACAATGGGGGCTGTTGAAGGTGGCTTCAGCTCAGCAGCAGCATCAGAAGTGACTTTCGGGCTTCCCTGGTGGCGCATTGGTTGAGAATCCGCCTGCCGATGCAGGGGACGCGGGTTCGTGCCCCGGTCTGGGGAGATCCCACATGCCGCGGAGCGGCTGGGCCCGTGAGCCATGGCCGTGAGCCTGCGCGTCCGGAGCCTGTGCTCCGCAACGGGAGAGGCCACAGCAGTGAGAGGCCCACGTACCACGAAAAAAAAAAAAAAGAAGTGACTTTCACAAAGATCACTTGAAGGCTGAGTTGCGTGTGGACAGGAAGGTAGCAGAACTGAGGCAGGGAACTGGGTTGGGAGGCTGTTGTGACAACACAGATCCAAAAAAGGCAGTCGCCGTGACAAGGGAGAGGAGGGACAGATACAAGGGATGGTAAAGAGATGGGAGTCTAGTCACAAAAGGACAACAGTGTATGATTCCGCTCAGATGACGCACTTCGAGTGTCCGATTCATAGAGACAGAAAGCAGAATGGTGGCTGCAGAGTCTGGGGGGAGCGGGACGGGGAGTTAGCGCTTAAAGGGGGACAGGGTCTCCGCTGGGAAAGATGAAAAAGTTCTGGACATGGTTGCTGGTGATGGCTGTACAACAACGTGAATGTACTTTATCCGATAGAACTATACGCTTAAAATGATTCATTTTGTGCTGTGTATTTTACCACAATCTAACAACAACAACAACAACAACAACCCCTATAGCATTCCAAAGAATAAATGAGAGTGAGAGAGGGTTGACAGGCATGGGGACCCACCAGAACTGGGGCGGTCGAGGGGAGGGTTCGGACTGACCCCCAGGTGTCTGGCCTGGGTGGCTGACGGCAGCAGGGTGGGGGGCTGGTGGTGGCGGAGAGGTGACTGCCCTCCGGGTTGGGCACGTGAAGCCTGAGGGACTCCAGGAGATGCGCTCAACAGAGCACGAGACCCTGCGAGGGTCATCAGCTTATCACTGAGAGCTGACCCCGCTTGGAGACAGCCCCCAGGGGGAGTGTGAGATGTAAGAGGGCAGCGCCCAGGGGCACAGGTGGGCCAAGAAGAATCCGTCATCAGGGAGAATGAGAAGGGGTGGGGAGAAAGGAAGGAGGCAAACTGGGACAGCCTCGTACTTGTCTGGCCGCAAGGGGCAGGGATGCATTCGAGGTAACTGAGTGCAGCGAGGGTGTGCGAGGAGAGGGTGGGTCTTGTAAGGACTGTGGTGGGGCGGGAGTCTCAAGGGACTCCAGCAGGAGCCGTAGCAGCCCAAGCCTGAGGGAGCAGGGACTGGGCTCTTCTGGGATGCCGTGTTCCCCGTCCCTCAGCCCCATGAGTTCACCCTCCAGATCTCCCCACAAGAAGGACCAGCCCTGCCACACCTAGATTTTGGACTTCTGGCCTCCAGAACTGAGAGGCAATGAATTTCTGCTGTTTAGGCCCCTCCGTTTGTGGTACTTTGTTAGGGCAGTCTCAGGAACCAATACAAATGCCAAGGAATGAAGGGGCTCATTCAACCAGCTCACTATTTTTTTAAATCCAAGCCACATAGATCACTGACTAGCCACTCAGTTGGCTGCCTTTGAGCCAGGCACCCACTCTGCCCAGTCAGCTGAGGTAGGGATCACATGCTATACAGCATGGCTGCCCCCAGAGATGCCCCTTGGAGGAGGGCAGTGGGGAGACAGCTCTCTCGGGAGGAACAGAGGATATCTCAGGCACTCACTTTTGTGTCCCTGGAGCCAGTGGAAGAGAGAGGCTCAGGCTTCAGTGATGAGGGATCATGGCCTAAAATCCCTTCAGCCAAAGTGTCTTCCCAAAGAGAAGAGAAGACAAAGACGGAGGAGAAGGGTTACGAAGCATCAACTTTGTTTGTAAATCCACCTCCCTTCACTGTGGCTGAAATAACAAGATGGTATAACTGGAAAATATTCATTTGAACTTGTGACTCAGCTCTTCCTGACCTCAGGGAAATGCAGTCCATAAATCAAGATACCTCTCCAGAGCCTCCTGCCGCAGTGTCTCCCGGGGCAGATGCTGGAAGAGCCATTAGCACAAGTGACTGCACCCACCTCCCGTGAAAGATCTAAAAGTGCCTTCGGTGCTCCAGGAGCTACCCTGTCTCAGAGCTTTCATTCCTGAAGCTTCCTGATGGATGGCCTCAGCCCTTGACCCACTCATTTTTACCATCCAACCTGCCTGGTTTTACTTCCTGGCACAGCTTGTAAATTCTATTATTTTCATATTTAGCAGAAGCTTAAGGTTTCTGCCACTGAGAAGCAGGGAGGCCAGATGTGCCAATAGTGTAAAATGCACAGGATTTGGAAGACTTCAGTTTTTAAACGCGTTTTTAATTTATTGAGCTCTCCTTTTCTTTTCCTCACCAACTCTTACTCAGGACCCAATTTGTAAAGCAGGCAGCAGCGGCGCGGTTCTGCCTTGGGCAGCCTCATCACCCCTTCCTGCCCATCTCTCCCCTCTTGGGTTCCCAGCCCTCCGAGATTTTTCCACATTAAAGAAGGGGAAACAGAGGACCTGAGAAGAGAAGGGACTTGCCCCAAGTTCCAAGGACACTAGAGCAAAGCCCAAATGTGCTCATGCCCTCCTAACACCTTTACCAAGCACAGGACTAGGCACTGGGGCCATGAGGACAAGACACATGTCCTTACCTGGCAAACATTACAGACAGATGATAGTGTATGGGGGAGCAGGGGAGGGGGGCGGAGAGGCAGCGGCCCCAGCAGTAGCAGTGGCTGCCGCAGCCTCATAATAATGTGGCTAATATTTGTGGAGCCGGCGTTGACCACGCCCCAGCCCCAAGCTGGACGTGATTTTCAACTTTTTATTTTAGCAGCTGAATCCTTTCTTCAAGAGAAACCTTATGTGGAACCCTCCATAAATCAGACAGTACGGGGGGTGAGCGCTCTTGCTTAGCCTCTCCTATTTAACCCCCTGCAGGGGCTCTGGAAGAGCTTTCTCAGAGCCTGAGCTCTCCACTGAGCACAGTTTAAAGACCACCCAGGGGGATAGGTTACAAGCAGAATTTCCGGGTCCATTTATGCTTATTTTACAGATGAGCAAACAGAGGCCCAGAGGAGAGAAGGGATTCAGTGAGGGTCACCCAGGGAGTTACCACCACAACTGGCATACCACCCAGAGTCCTCTGAACCTCAGGTCTGTGTCCATCTGTGACACCTCTTTTACTAGGAAACAGGGGCCTTTTACTAACAGCTATAAAATACCATCTCTTCCAAGCCATCTTTTTTTTTTTTTTTTCCTCTTCTTTTGGCCACGCCGTGCAGCTTCTGGGATCTTAGTTCTCCGACCAGGGATTGAACCCAGGCCCTTGGCAGAGAGAGCATGGAGTCCTAACCACTGGACCGCCAGGGAGTTCCCCCAAGCCATCTTTTAAAGCCAAGCTTGCAGTGGGCTCTATTAACGTGGTGTTTTCACCTCCCTCCTGCCCTGTCTGTCCCCCACCTCCAGTTCTTCCACATCACTGACCATAGGAGAAGAATCTCACCTTAGAGAAACTGTCCCTGGGAGCCAAGTAGATGAGTGTGGCTTGAAGCTGACAGCTTCATAGTTTACCTTAGGAGTTCTCCGTTCCTCTCAGCTTATTTAATGTGATGCCTCATCACTCTGTAATATTCACAGGACACTTGACATTAGAAAGGGCCTTTTAAATCCTTTGAAATAGGAGTTTTAAATTCATCGGCACCGTGGAGTGTGTAAGCGGAACATTAACTTTCCTGTGTGCGCAAAGATGGAGACTTCTTCAGGAAATGTAATGATCGCATCCCTCAGGGTGGCATCTCTGGAGGTAGCCTGCTACCCAGCTCCATCCCCCCTCCAGCAGGCCCCATAGTTGCCACCTACCCCTCTCTTCTTGCTCATTCCCAGCTCGTTTTTTCCCCCGGGTGGCTTTGACATGGATTCCTCTCTCCCCTGTTCCCTTGTACTGGCTCGTCCCTTCTCCAGGGTCTGTCCATGACTCTTTCTAAGAGTTTTAGTGCAAACCATCTAGGAAAAATGAGTCAACCGGCCAAGGTAACAAGCATGGGAAGCTCCTAGGGTTCCAAACCTGTCCCAGCTGGTTCTGTCCCCCAGCCCCTTCTTGTGTGAGTCTGAATGGCTCTCCGTATGACCCAGAGGTGAATCTAAGGCTGTGTTTTCCAAACGTTCCATGAGATTCCAGTTCCAGGAGCAGTTTCTCAGAGACATGGGTTCATGGTCCAAAGGACAGGGAAGTTCTGCTTGTACCCTCCCTGTCTTGGCGACTGACATCCGTTGTGGGAAAGCAGACCAAGGGTTTTGAGAAGTCAGGCAGAGTAGAGAGCGCTGTGCAACTTGGTACAACCCAAGACCTGTTTGAGCACCAGAAGCGTGTTTTGCAGCCCATCTGAGAGATGCTAATTCGGAGGTGTGTCTGTGAGTTGATTCTGGAAGCCTCCGAGCCCTTACTAGGGTCCTCTTGGCCCTGGGATGGAGACCACAGGGCCTCTCCTGGCTCCACTCAGGAAAATCCAAATTAGGTTATTCTCTGAGAGCCATCAGGAAGGTTTTTTTTTCCATCTATACCAGAGCATCGTCAGCTGCTTGTGCTTTCTTTGGAAGTAAATAGAAATGAATCAAGCCGGGGTGGGGGGTGCCATTTATGGTCTGAACATTGCATTCTTGGGGTCTGGTCAAAGGAACACGTCAGACCAAGCTGAGCCATTCTTAGAGAAAAGGATGGCACTGGCCTTTTCTGTATTTGGGAAGCAAGTCCTTTCTTATCAAGCCAGCTGTCACACACTCGGATTTCTCCTACACAGAGGCCCACACATGCACACACTTATATTAATAACGTGTATCTCTGCTCTCTTTCTCAAATGGAGGCTTTTTCTTGTAGCCTAGTCCACTTTGGTTCTTGTTTATTTTTAATTACTTTGTTTCAAATTAACAATTAATCCCAGTTTTTTGATTGATAAGTTGGTTATCTTTTCCTAGGTTTTGTTTCTCTCTACTCTGGAAAACTCCATCAGTCATTTCACAGATGAGCCACGGGTTTTGTTTGTGTTTGTTTCCATTGGGGTCTAAAACCACAAAACGCTGTGAGGAAGGTGATACTGATTGTATTAGTTTGGTACAGCTGCCGTGACAAAGTACCACACACTGAGTGGCTTAAACAGCAGAGATTTTTTTTTTTTTTTTTTTTTTTTTTTTTTGTGGTACGCGGGCCTCTCACTGCCGTGGTCTCTCCCGTTGCGGAGCACAGGCTCCGGACGCGCAGGCTCAGCGGCCATGGCTCACGGGCCCAGCCGCTCCGCGGCATGTGGGATCTTCTCAGACCGGGGCACGAACCCGTGTCCCCTGCATCGGCAGGTGGACTCTCAACCACTGCGCCACCAGGGAAGCCCCAAACAGAGATTTTTGTCTCAAAGTTCTGGAGGCTAGATGTCCAAGATCCAGGTATCGGTAGGGTTGGTTCCTTCCGAGGGCTGTGGGGGTCTGTTCCAGGCCTCTACTCCAGCTCCCGGTGGTTTGCTGGTAATCTTTGGTATTCCTTGGCTTGCAGAAGCATCACCCCCATCTCTACCTTCATCTTCACATGGTGTTCTTCCTGTGTGCCTGTGTAAATTTCCCTTCTTTATAAGGACATCAGTCCTATTGGATTAGGGACCCCCTCCTCTGGCATGACCACATCTAAACTTAACTAATTACATCTGCAACAACCCTCTTTCCAAGTAACTGTCACATTCTTACTTGGAATGTGGTTCTAGGTTACTGAGGTACAGGGGGTTAGAACTTATATGAATTTGGAGGGGACACAGTTCCACCCATAACATCAACTCTATACATAATAACACATTTCATTCTGCAGCATTTGCAAATGCTCTGAGCTGCTGCCTCACCCTTTAGCCTGTCAGCCTCAGAAACAAAAGCTGAGCGCTCGGCTCACATAGGCTGCAGGACAGGTGGGAACTGGCTTAGACACAGAGATGCTAGCAGCTCTGCAGCAAGCTGACACTGTCCATTTTCCAAGAGAAGAGCCCAGAATGTCCTCAAGGTGGTCTGATTGGACCACCAATGGCAGGTGAGAACTGGAATTGGGTTCATTTCAGTGAAAGACTTCCTGCTGTGTGCACAGCCCTGAGTCGGGCCCTCGGGAGAGTGGGGTGGAGCAAACCCAGGCCCTGCCCATGAGGAAGCCGCAGGAGGCAGACGTGCGAGCTGCGTGCAGAGGTGTGGGTGCAGTGCTGTGGCCGTGATGAACTTTGCTCAGAGAGGGGATGCTGAGGCTTCACAGAGGAGGTGATGTGTGAGCTGGGCTTGTCATGTTATCAGACAGTTCCAGCCAAGCTGGGGGACAGAAGGGCTTAGGGCCCCATTGTGTCTCCCGGGTTAGGTGACAGGCAGTGTGGTGTAGTGGGGAGCACTGGGGTCCGGTGACAGGGGTTCTGAGTCAAGCCCTAGGTCATCCCTCAGTTTCTTTGTTGATAAAAAGGTGTTAGTTAAAAAATTCAATTTACAGGGTGTGGCATCAGGATTGAATGAGTTCTCAGGTGTGAAAGTGTCATGGTTATGGAAGTAGCAGAGACAGGATACAAACACAGGTGTTAGGTGTCATCTGTGCCACAGAGAATATGCAGTAGCCTCCTCTCGCAAGGAGAGCAGCTGGGAAGTGGCAGACCTGGACTCCCACCCCCTCGATCAATCACTTCCTCCCTCTGGGCCAGCTCCCTGGGGGGTGAAGTGAGAGGTCTGGACCAGGCGATCTCCTTCTGGCCATGAAGTTAGGTGACTCTATGAAAAGGTGCCTGATACAATGGCTAGAGCCACGTGGGCTTGGAAAGCCAGCAGACTGGGGTTCAAATGGTGGTCCTGTCCCCTCTTGGTCGTGTGATTCGTGTGAGTCCCTCAGCCTCTCTAAGCTCAGCGTCCTCATCTGCAAGACGGGGATAAATGCCTACCTCAGAGGTTAAATTAGAATGTCCTTGGGAATTACTTAACGCACAGCTTGGCCTATGGTAGTAAAAGTTAGCTATTACCGTCAGCTGCTTCTTGTGAGGATTGAATGAGATGTTGCAGGGGAAGGGCCTGCATGCAGCAGGTGCTTAATTAACCACTGACACTTCCCCTGCTTTTAAGATCAGCCTTGGCAGAATTTCCAGCGTTCATGTTTTCCATCAGGGTGTGGGGTGAAGGGTGGAGGGTTGTACAGAAAATTTTAGAACTATTTGAAGAATAAAATAGTTTTCAGGCACTCGTAAGCCATTTATAATCACCTATTACTTGTAACTAATGGCCATGCCAATTACAACAATTACAAGTCGTTAAATTGCAAGCCCTCAGGACTTTTCCCTTGCAAGGTTTATGAGATAATTAGTCCAACTTAATACAGGATTCCAGTATAGTAATTATTATCCTGACAATTCATAAAACATGCCCAGGGCTCCATGTGAGTGATAAGCATCTATTTGCTCTGAGAGCAAATCCAAGAAGGGTCTTTCTAAGATTTTTCTCTTTCTGGTAGGTCATAGATGGGAACAGAAAGTTCTTCTACGATGTCGTACAGACGAGAACTAGAGAAATACCGTGACCTGGATGAAGATGAAATCCTTGGAGCCCTTACAGAAGAAGAGCTGAGGACCCTGGAAAATGAGCTGGATGAGCTGGACCCTGATGTGAGTAGGCACTAAAGGGGACACGTTGTCACAGTTGCAAGGACAGCAGCCATTACCACCTAGGGGAGGGGTAGGCCGACTTCCTAAAGTACCACTTCCCCTTTCCCACTATGACAATAACATTGGAGTAACATTGCCTTTGCAGGTGCGTGTGTGAGTGTGTGTTATATTAGTCAGGGTTCTCTAGAGAAACAGAACCATTAGGTAGGAGATTTTATATATATATATATATATATATATATATGTATAAAGAAATTTATTATAAGTAATTGGCTCACATGATTATTGAGGTTGACAAGTTCCAAGATCTGCAGTTGGCAAGCTGGAGACCCAGGACAGCTGGGAGTGTAGTTCTAGCCTGAGTTCAAAGGCCTGGGAACCAGGAAAGCTGATGGTATAGTTTCAGTCAAATAACTGGCAGGCTCAAGACCCAGGAAGACCCAGTGCTTTCAGTTCAAGTCCAAAGGCAAGAAAAAAAACAAAACACAAAAGCAATTACCCAGCTCAAAGTAATCAGGGAGAAGGAAATTCCCCCTTTGCTGGTAGGAGGATCAGCTTTTTTGTTCTACATGTATTCAGACCTTCAACTGATTGGGTGGGGCCCACCCACATTAGGGAGGACAATCTGCTTTACTCAGTCTACCAATTCAAATGTTAATCTCATCTAGAAACCCCCTTACAGACATACCCAGAATAATTGTCTAAACATCTGGGCACCCCATGGCCCTGTCAAGTTGAGACATAAAATTAACCATCACAAGTCCACTCCTAGTCAACTCGGCAACCATACACATCTCCTTAAACCATACTTATCTCCAAATAAAGACAATAACAAGGTCATAATTCTGCCTAACATTATACAACTATCCTGTGTATAACCTGCCAGAAGAAGAGGTAAAGTCCTTGAGTAATGTTTACTTTTCTCCTTGATCTCCCATAATTTAATACTATGATGTAAAATTAACAATACTTAGATACCACCATATAAAACCAATACATCTTGTGTTTCATGTTAAGAGCATAAGAGAGGGAAGAAAACAAAGATATTTACTTAATACACATACATAGACTCACACATACACAAACATGTTCATAAAAAAATACAGAGGAAATACTCCTGACCACACTGTCCTCGTTTCTCTAACTGGTCACGTGGTCATAGCTGGTGTCCATTCTGTACTTCCCTCACCTTCAGCAACCATAGCCTCAGCTGGGTGTGGTTCTTTGCCGGCGGAGTGAACTAGTTCTGAAGGGCCTGGACCATTAGCAGTCCTGCCTGGATTGAGTTGTTATAGTTTTCCATTGACTCTAATCGCAGGTCCTGGCAATACTAAGAAAGCCCTAAGGAATCTCCTGCATTACAGACATACTCTTCTTTGCCTTCCTTGTGGAGCAGTAGTCTGATTTACCCTTGGTAACCAGGACCAATCACCCCAGCCGGTACAGAAACTCCCTCTCTGCCTATTCATTCGGAGGCATAAGGACCCCAAAGCAGCAGTCTTAACCTCCAATCCAATGGAATCACTGCTGTGTCTCCTAGCGGAAGCATTCCTCCCTTTGGAACTAACTAAGACCTTGAGGCCAGCAGAGCATCAGGTCACAAGAACAGGATGCACAACTTTTGCCAGTGGGTCACTAGGGGTACCACTGGTAATAGTGAGGGGTGCTACTCCCATTTTCTGGGCCCGTGAATCCTGGCCGTGGGAGGAGAAGCGCCATATATTGGACTCTGATTCAGAGCATGTACAGCCTCCTAGAGACCCTTGCCCCAGTCCTGCAGGGTATTACCACCTATCTGTACTGCAACTGAGTCTGCAAAAGCCAAGTCCACCGTTCTGTCAAGCCAGCTGCCACAGGACGGTGGGGAATATGTGTCAGGTAGCACCTATAAGTGTGTTTAATGCTCAGAATTTGCCTCTGCAGTGAGGTTACGGCATCACAAGGCAGGAGGCTCCCTGGTCATGTCTGTGGTTTGGCCGGTCACCATGGAGCTGTCAGCAGAGCCGAGGGAGGCGGCTATTTCAGGTACCCCGGCTAATGCCCAGCTCAGAGAAGGGAGAGAATGAATGTTACTGAATTAAGTGAATTTCCCATTTGATATATTTTTAAATTAAAAATGGGATATTTCATGCCTTTTAAAAAAAACCTGTCACTGCTCAACCCTAGTTTAACAGTGATCCACACAAGAAAACACTACCATTTCACTAACCCTCAAGTAATTGCAGCTAGTGTAGAGGGAATGTAGGTTAGCAGGGAATACGCAGGACTAGAGGTTACGTGTCCCAGGTGCAACCCTGGCCCTGTCTCTTACATTCATGTGACCTCGCGCCAGTTGCTGTCCGTCCCTAAGCTTCAGTGTCCCCATCCATGAAATAATGGAGTTGCTTGGTCCCATTCAAAGCTAAGCTTCCATGAGCTTATAACCTGGTCTTATCTCCGGGTTTGATTAAATGTCTTCTTTCTAGATAACCCAGAATCCTTGTTTAGGGGTGCTGGGCCCTAGGCCACACAGAGTGACAAGCCCCTCCAGCAGTGTGCTCTCATCTTGCTATTCACGACCCCTGCTGCCCCCCACCCCCGACCCCGCCAGGAGGAGACGGTCCCTGAGGTGAGGCTGCTGGGGTTGATTAGAAGACAGCGTTGGTGGGAGAGCCTTGGGTTCCTCCTTCCCCTGCACCATCGCTTTCCATTAGCCTGGGTTTCCATAAAAACGAGTGACGTAGGGAAGAAACAATGAAGCTTCCAGCTTTAGTGCTATAAAGTTATTCTGTTCTGATTCTATCCTAGATCACTGTTGTATAGAATTGCAAGAGCAGATAGTTTTAAAAAGTGAGAACTGAAGGAGGATGAAGCTACTTCTAGTCAATTCAGTAAACATGACGCAGTTACCTGCCATGCGCCGACCCCTGTGCGGCCACCAGCAGGGGAGCCTAGCGGGGATTCTGCCCTTCAGGCCCTCCGTCCAGTGGGGAGTGGGCATAATAAACCATGTCCTAAGTGGGAGCACTCAGGGAGAGGATTAATTCTTTTTGGTGGGAGGCTTCACAGAATAGGTGATACTGGGACTGGGTCCTGGATTTTTCAAAGTCAAGAATAAAAACAAAGAATTCTATGCTGAGTGAAGGTCACAAGCAAAGACTCATGTACAGCAAGTAATTGGGGATGGGGAGTTTAGGCGTGGTTTCTGTGGAGGGCTCGCTGAGCCTGGAAGGGGGGTTGGGCTAGATATGGGGGCAGGGGGGTGCAAGGAAGACTAAGGAGTTTGGACTTTTCTCAGCAGGCCCAGGGAGTCCCGAAGGCAGAGAGTCAGTGGACTTGCTGACTAAGGACAGATGGACTGGAGGAGAGGCTGGGGAGATGGGTGAGAGGTGGAAGGGCTCCCGTGGTAGTGACAGAGATCTTTCCTGAAGATAAGGAAGGGCCCCTGCCCCTCTCCACAACCCTTCTGCCATCTTGCAGAATCTTTGCTGTTTTCAGGGTGAAGCACAGACTCCCAGGAGCCCCCAGAGCCTGCTGCCTCTGGCCTTGGGGCTGTTGGAGTTGCCCTGAGCCCCTGGATGGGGGTGAGTTTAGATTAGGCTGTGGCTACAAATTGGGTAGGTGATGACAAGGGTCAGAGCCAGGCAACGGACCTGGGAGTGGGAAGGGGGCAGATGAGGAGCCCTCTCAGAGCCGGGAGTGGAGCCCCTAAGGACCGCTTGAGCCCCAGCTAGGAGCTCCATTTCACTTCTAAACTGGCAAATGGCCTCACCCCTAATATCAGGGTGTCTGGCCCTAGCAGCAGATTCCCAGGGCCTCTGTACCGTCACACAGCCAGCTGCCCTGAGCCCTTCTCACCGGTGATTAACAGGAAGGTATGCGTGTGAACACTGGAGGGCTGGAGAAGCCGGTGAGGTGCAGAGAGCTGACTGACTTGCTCAGCGTCACAGGACCAGGGCATGGAGACTCAGATTTCACACAGGCTCCAAAGTGTGGCACCTCCCCCTCTGGCAGGAGGAAGGTACAAGTGCACTTGAATTTCAGAGTAGGGTTGGGCAATCCGAGACCTGTGATCCTCGTAGCATTGTGGCTTCAAATGGACATTTTCAAAGCCCCCTTTCTCTCTAAGTTCAAGAAAAAGAGAAGAGAAATCAGAGCAAGGATAGGAGATAACGGAGACCAGCGGGGTTTTTGTCCCCATCTAACAATTAGCCCTTCACTGAGATGTCTCTGTTACCTGATTTGCAAGTCAGGATGGGAGTTTTGAAAAGATCTAGTGGGGCTCCATTCTTTCTGAGAGCACAAACATTCCAGCTCGAGTTTCACCTGCCCTCAGCCCATGTTCTGAAATCACAGCACAGGGAGAGGTCAAAGGTATGCAGACCAGGAGGGGCCTCCGAGACTCTGGCCCGGAGGGGATGCAGAGACCGGCAGGTGTCCAGCCATCCAACTTACAGAGCAGAAACTGAGCCCAGAGAGGGGAAGGAACTTGCTGTGGTCACAGGCCCGAGCAGAGCCAGCCCGGGCCCGCTGCCCTCTCTCTTATACCCTGTACTCCTCCTGTTTTCATTCTGGTTTAACAAGTACTTATACGGCACTTTTTATGTGCAGACGCTGTTCTAGGCACTTTGAAAATATTAATTCATTCAACCGTCATCCTAATCCTATGGTGCAGGCACTGTTATCCTGCCCATTTTATGGATGAGAAAACTGAGAGGTGAAGTGACTTGTCCAGGAAACTGAAATGAGGCAGTGGCAGAGCTATGACACGGCTCTAAAAGTTCACGTCTTAGTCACACCGCTATAAGGTTTCACTGGAGTCTTCAGGAAGATAGTTTGAGCCACGGATGTGCTCTGGTTTTGTAGTTGGGGAAGGTGGTGTATGAAAAAGTATCCCCTTTTCTTCCTAGAAACAGTCTGAGATGCAGAGGTCCTTATTCAATCTTGGCTCTGCCCCCAACGTTGGCAAGTGCTTTTCCCTCTTTGGATCTCAGTTTCCCTATCTGCAAAATGGACACAGTGGGCCTAGATGCCCTCTGACACCCCCTCCAGCTCTAACTGTCTCTGATTTTATGAGCAGTTCCTGGCAATCTTATGACCTGAATTCAGCTAACAGGTAATGTTTCAGGAGGCTATGTTTTCAGTGATGCAGTTGTTAAGTCCCAGTGTCATGTGACACAGTAGAGTACACAGAGTTGGAAAGCTGCTTTGTTTGCAGCAGAGGATTCCAAACTTGGGCACAGTAAAAAAAAAAAAAAAAGTCCCTAAAACTTTCTCTCTCTTAGTCTGCGTCCTGGAAAAACTCAAGCTTATCATGAGATTGTTGCACTTGGACTCCCACGGGAGAGGAATGCTCCATGTGCTAAAAGTATCTGCTGTTGACTGATTCCCCAAGGGGATCTGCCCTTTCTCGTCTCTCTGGAGTTAAGTGCATGCTGCTCTGAAGCTGAGCCAGCTCCTCGGTTCAGATTGCCTTTGTACCAGGCAACAGGGAAAACGGTCAACGTACAGCAATGTTTGAGAATGACAAGTCACTCTGTGACTTGGGCAGGGTACAGTGTGTGAGCTCTTATAGCATCAACAGATAGTTGACATTTACTGGGACAAAGCCCTGCATGGATTATCTTCTTTAGTCCTCTGAGAGGTTTGGTTATCAGCTCCATTTTAAAGATGGGGAAACTGAGGCTTAGAGGGATGACGTAGCCTGCCCAGGAGCTGGGATTCCAGCCCAGAGAGTCAGACCCAGTAGCCTGTGCTGTTAACTACCACCTCCTGTGAGTGTGTGTGGGAGGACCTGGAAGGCAACTTGGAGAACAAAGCTGGGGAATTACCAGCAAATTCCTTTTTTCTAATTCAGTTTCTCTTGGAGTTGTTATGTTATTTTCACCATAAATATAAATCTTAAAAAAAGAAAGAAACCACCAGCACAAAGAATTTCACTATAAATGTTACTTGTTAATGAGGCTTTGAGGAAAAGGAGTAATAGTTTTTAGTGTCTTAGTAAAAGGGTCAAAATATTTACACAAGAGAAGATGGTAGAGATAACCCCAAACTTACAAAGAAATTGGGTTTTACAAGTTGATTTTGAAGTCTGCTATTGGGAGTCTGTGACACATTACAACTATAGAAACAACAATGGAAAACAACAGGCCCCTGCAAGGCCTGAAATAATAATAATAATAATTTTAAAACTACAGTTATTTCTCTGTTGAGGTCGTCTGACATGCCAGGTGCTAGGCTGTTTTATGGGCATCATCTCAAAACACCTCCACGAGGATCCTATGAAACTGATCCTCATAGGTTGGGGTTGAAATCATTTTAAGAAAAGGAAATGGACGCCCAGAATCACATAGCTGGTAGGTGATAGGCTGCATTCAGGTAGACCTGTCTCCCTCAGCCCAAAATGTGTCAAAATTTCTGAGACCAAGGGACCATGAACTGCAGGGAGAAATGATGGAGGAGAAAACCTAGGACTGTAGAATCTCAGAGTTAGAGGAACACTTAGACATGATCTGAGCCCCACCCCTATCCCTGGATATACAAACACGGCACAGATAAAGAATCCCTGATTTACAGAGTCCCTCCTACACACATGTCATTCACCCAATGCTTTATGTATTTCATCAAATCCTCATACCAACCCTTTGAGGTAAGCAGTACTATCCCCACTTTAGTGATGAAAAATCAATACAACAACAACAAAAAAAAACCCTGAAACCCAGAGAAGGGAAGGGACTTGTTCAAGGTCACACAGCAAGTAAGCCACAGTACCAGGACAAAATCCTGGGTCTTCCTGTCACACTGCATGGCTTCCCACCCGACTCTACAAAATCATAAAATCCTCCATATTCATGGCCCAAATGTTATCCTATAAACCAGAGGATGCTCTTGGCTGTGCAGGAAGCAGCCACGTTTGGTCCACAGGGCTGTGGTTCTCCCTTGTAGCACAAACCAGCAGATTCACAAGCCCAGGACAGAAGTAAACAGTTGAAATGGAAAGAAATAAATCTCTGCTCTAAAAATAGGCACACATCCTTAGAAACACTGCCGGCCGTGCACAGAGCCAAGGATGGGCCTGGTGGAGTGAGGGCGGGTGAGGCCAGGTGTCAGTGTGTCCCCATCCCACCATCTGTCTTCTGGCCCCGTGACCACCTCTCCACCCCACTGCCTTCCCCAAGACCGGCCTCCAGCCTCCCCAGAATGCCCTCCTCCCTGCCCTGCCATCGTCTCCTCCCCGCCTCTGCTGCTGGGGGACCTCTTGGATCTGGAGCCCTTCATTCTCAAGTCAGAATCCTCCCATTTCTCAAGGCCCAACCTCCCCACCCCTCCCTTGGGAAGCCTTCCTGACCCTCCCCCTCCAAGCCCCCAGCACAGCAGCTTTTTGACTTTGACATTTTTAATAGGAAATACGTTAAACATAGAGTACAGAATACACCTATGTTTCCACTATCCAAACTTAACAAATGTAAAAATGTTGCCTTACTTGATTCAGATCACCCTTAAAAAGAAAAAAAAAATTACCATAGATAAAGTTTTAACCCTCTCTTCCCACCCGCCCCCCAGTTTCTTCCCCATCTCTCCCACTGCCACACCTTCTACCTGAGAGGCAGCAAACCAGCACCCACAACATCAGGTAGGTAATATAACAAAGGGAGGAAGATGGACCAATTTTCGTGAGGCACGTGGCCATCTTGGGTCATCTTTTACTTTTCCACTCTTGAAAGAGATGTGGACATAAGAAAGAAATTTTTCACTTACCACTTTACCTTCCAAGAAGAAAAGCAACAACAGAGCCAGTGATAAATGTTAACTGTTTCTTGGCCTCTGTGTCAGAGACAGGAGGGAATGGTGGGGACTGAGGCAAATGGGAGAGTTTGTGTTTGACTAAAGGGCACTTGCTGTTCCACTCCACCAATTGTTGCCCAATATTGCCACGTCATCTAATTTTTCAAGAGAGGCTGGAGGGCTTCCCTGGTGGCAGAGTGGTTGAGAATCCACCTGCCAACTCAGGGGTCTTGGGTTTGAACCCTGGCCCAGGAAGATCCCACGTGCCACAGAGCAACTAAGACCGTGTGCCACAACTATTGAGCCTGCGCTCTAGAGCCCGCGAGCCACAACTACTGAGCCTCGTACCACAACTACTGAAGCCCGCGCGCCTAGAGCCTGTATTCTGCAACAAGAGAAGCCACCGCAATGAGAAGCCCACACACTGCAGCAAAGAGTAGCCCCCGCTCACCGCAACTAGAGGAAACCCATGCACAGCAACGAAGACCCAATGCAGCCAAAAATAAATAAATAAAATAATTTATTTTAAAAAATTTTAAAAAAGAGAAAGCCTGGAAATCTGAATTTTTATGTACAAGTTTCCTATTTGAAAATGTTGGCAGCTCATTCAAATATATAGACAAAACCAAGTTTTGGCATTTGATTGGACTATAGGTCTCCCAGTTTCCAATTCTTACTCTGTTCACATGACAGATTTTTAGATAGATAGATAGATAGATAGATGAAAAGTACCTAGCCCAGTGCCTGGCACATAATAGGTTTTTAATAAATGTTTGTTGAACCTGAATATATGATTTGCCCACTAGAATCTAGGGTTCTTGCAATTTAGAGCCACATTGTAGCACCACAGGTATAGGGCAGCCAGGTACAGTTGTGCAAGTTTTGCACTGCACAACTCCAGCAACCACTGTTCACATAAACCAGAGAACATATAATGCCCTTGGAGTTGTGCCAGTGCACAACTTGCACAACCAGATGCAGCTGCCCTGACAGAGTCTCCCCATAATGCAGTGTCTGTTCAGTTGAATGAAAGTGAACAATTATGCCCTATGGTGATAAAACTGATTGTCATAATCTGTTTCTAATATAGAGTTCAAGGCTTTATTCTGAGGTTTCAAGCTAAAGGAGATCTTGACCATTTTACAGAAAGGGAATTCAAAGTCAGAGAGCACCAGTGCCCCGTTTGTGGCCTCAAAGCCCTGGGATGAGAACCCAGGCTGTCCGTTAGAATGCAGTTTAGCTGTAAGTAATAGAGATTCAAAATAACATGATGTAAGCAGTGGTTTATTCATCTCATAAAAGTCCAGAGGTGGGCAGTCTAGGGCAGGTAGGGAGCTTAGCTCCCCAAACATCTCAGAGTCCCAGGTTCCATTCAGCTCATGTCCTTGCCATCACTAAGGTGTAGCCCTCATCCTCATGATCCAAGGTGGTGGCCAGGATAGCTGCATTCCAGGCATTAGAATAGAAGAAAAGGGGTGGGGGTGGAGAAAAGGAGAAAAGCCATTTTTCAAGTACCTTTTAAGGAACGTTACTGGAAGTTGCCACTGGACAGTTCTCATACCATGACCCAACCTAGCTGCAAGGGAGCCTGGGAAAAGTAGTCCTTAATCTAAGTGGCCATGTGCTCAGCTAAGGGTGGAGTGGTTTTATCACTGGAGAAGGGGAGATATGATATTGGTGACAATTTGAAGTCTGTAACTATGGGTTTGCCAGTCTGATGGCCTGATGTTCTGCTCCGCCAAAAGTTCTGAGGAGGAGTGAGAGGAGTTGCTAGGAATTTAAATCCAGATCCCCAAAGGAAACATTACAAAGGTCTTACTCTCTAGCTTGGCATTTTCCAAAATCTCCATCAGTAAACTCTGGTCCCATGGTGGGCACCCGCACTCTAGCACCCTTCATAATGCATCCCCTTCCCCAGACCTGCTTGGGGCAGCAGCTGGGTGCCCAGCAGACAGCTCAGGGCAGCAGGTGTGATGCTGACTTGAAGGGTGTCCAAGAAATACCATCTTTTCCCTGCTGGAGCATCAGTGCTGTGTGATTCTGGACAATTCAGAACACATTAGCGCTCACTGCTTGGGGCTGGGGATTCAGAAATGACTAGGATACGTCCCAGCTGGCCTTTGAGGGGCATTCAGTCTCCCTGGGGAGAGGGATACCGCATAAATGTGCTCCAAGACAAATTAGAAGGAACATTATATAAGAATTGGCAAGATGCCTCAGGGTGTTTGGAAAGAGAATCACCAGATCAGTGCCGGGAGCACAGCAAAGGCTGGACAGGGTGCCCAAGGGAAGGGCTTTGAAGGGTGTATGCAGGGAGGGGAGGAGGGATGGAATTCCAGGCAGAGAGCACAGCCTGAGCAATGCCCTGGCAGGGTGAGGGTGTGGGGCACGGCTGCGGAATGCGGAGCAGCCTGGAGTGGCTGGAACATGGAATACTTAAAGATGAGAAGATCGGGAGGCTGGAGTAGGTTGAGGTCAAATCGCGAAAAGCTCTCCATGTCTGGCTGATGAATTTAGTCATGATTCTGTGGGTTAGTAGAGGTGCTGAGCGTTTGTGAGTGTGTTGGGGAGTGACCCTGTCAGATGCGCCAGTTGGTGCGGTCCGTCTGGCTGATAGAAGGGGAAGGGAGTGCAGATGGAGAGGCCAGTGGCAGGGAGGCCAGCCTGAGGCTACTCTGATGGTCCCAGCAAGAGACAGCACAGCTTGAACTAGGCCGGTTCCCCTCGGATGGAGACGTTTCCAAACCCTGCAGCCTCAGACTCCTTCCCCTGGCGAGCCACACCCCCTCATCCTGCCAAGCCTCTGTCTCCGCGGTGCTATCCCCCGGTAACATCCCTCCTCTCTTCTCTTACCCGGCTGTCCTGCCTAGTGCCCTGGGACTCACTCAGCTCAGGAGCCACCGCCTCCAGGAAGCCCGGGTAGCGTAAGCTGCTCACACTTGGGCGTGTCTCCCTCTCTTGGGCCCCTGTGGAGCGCAATCACTCATTCATTGTCTCAGGGTGCCCCGCACAGCAGGGAACGTGGAACATTTTCCTTGTACATGAGGCAGAAAAGGAGGATTAGGAGAACGCCCGGAAGGGAAGGTTTGGCCTCACCTTGTGCCATGAACAGCGGAGAGACACAGAGTGTGCTGTCGTGAGCGATAGGTTCCACCACAAACAACTACTGGGCTTGGGCTACGAGGGTGCCTTTGGATGTCAGCACGAATGCCCTGTAAAGCTGTCCGGGGGGTGTGCTGGCTCCTGGGCTTCACCAGTCCTGCAGCAGGGTCATGGTGGCTGAGACAAAGGCCTGGCTCTTTCTGGAGAGAACAGGAAGAGAGGAGGAGGTCCAGAGTGCGTTGGGCGGGTGGATGGGTGGGGAATGTATGGAGAAAAGGGGCTTATTAGAGGTCTGGACCCGCTTGTCCCGTCTGTGACCGAAGCACGCGTGCTGTGCTCTCAGGCTAGGTTCTGCCGTATGTGACAAGAAAGCTCTGCTGAAGCCCCACTGAGTGACCTCTAGTGGGATCTGGAAGCTGCTGGTGAACGGGGCAGAGGCCGCGCGCTCTGTCTCCTGACGAGCCCCGAGGCACTGGAGGGCCACGCTTTACACAAGGGGAATCAGACCTGAAAGATAATTGGAAAATAAAAGTCCTCAAGGCCACTTGAAAAAAAGCATTTGGGTCAAATACCTTGTAAAAGGTAACTGGATGGCTGACTGGCCTGTTCAATGTTCGGACTGCTGCTGTGGTGGACGGGAGAAAGGGCGGGCGTCTGGGGCAGGCTGAGGTCGTTTGAAGCAGGAGCGAGAGAGAAATTTCTCAGTGGGAATTCTGAGAAATCTACCTCCTGGGCTTCACTCTTACCCAGGACAGTAACTCCATGCCTCCGTGCCTCAGTTTCTCCACCTGTAAACGGAGACCAGTGTGATAAAGAGGTGCACTCCGGAGAGGGAGCCTGGTTCTCACACGGGGCCACATCTGGTTTCCAGGATCCGTTCTTAGAGGAAGGCAGCCGGGTGGGATGGAAAGCTTTCTGGGGCTTGGAACTCAGGAGCCCGGGCTGTCGGTCCACGTGTGGCCTCAGGCAAGGCCTTTGCCCTCCCCGGCCCTCGCTGCCAATACCCGATAAAGAGCGCGGTCCACCCTCTTCCAGGGGGCTGTGTATGGTTCAGTCACAGAACAGAAACCCAGGACTCCTGGAGCCCAGCCCAAGGGGGGGGGACACATTGCACATTCCCTTGTTCTTAGACGTAGTTGATTTATGGGGGAAAAGTGATAAAATTCCTTGTTTTTTGTCACTGTGAAGAACCAGGTTAAAGGACGTTGTATATATGCTAAGCCACTAGTCTGAAGACAGTCATACTGATCCTTGAGAAGCTAATTATGTGCAGTGTCACCTATATATCAGCTCAGGCTTCCTGGCTGTGTGGCTAACAGGCTGTGTGACTTTGGGCAGTGACTTCAGTTTCCCTTGCCTCAGTTTCCCCAACTGAAAATGAAAGAATTGGCCCAGAGGCTGTCTCAGGGCTTTGCAGCTCTGAGCTGCCAGGAGTCTGTGATCCTTTTAATACATTGTATGTGTATGTGTATGTGTATGGGTGTGTATGTGTTGCTTGTGTGTGTACTTCTAACCTAGCCCGCAGTAGTTCTAGCCAGGATGGAGTCTCTCATAGCGCCAGCTATCTATAGTTAGATAATTATAGTGATAATTGTGCAGATGCTTAATATTTGGCCTTTACTTCACCTGTTTGCAGGGTGTTAGAGCTCCTAACAACGCAGTTGAGGATTTGTCAGTTTTCATTGTCCTGTGGGCAGCTGGACTCCAGAGCTTGGGTGAGAAAATTAGACTAAGATGTTAACCTGTCAGGCTGCACATCCAAGTTTTAATTTTACAACATTAAAAGGAAGTCACCATTTAAAAAACCACAAGTAGGGAACTACAGGAAGAGATTGCCTAGTTTTTCCCTCTGTGATTATTTCCAAGAACATATTAAACTCTTGATTCGTTTTTAATTTTTTTTTTAAACCTCTAAATTAAAAACCCATGTATACAACCTCTTTCTTCCTCTGGCCCAGAGCCTGAAAGGAGCAAGACATTCAGTGATCATGTGTGGAATAAATGAATGAGTATCTTGACTTTCTCTACCTGGAATTTTAGTCTGATAGGAACCTCCAATCAGAGATGGCAAAGTGGCAGCCCATGGGCTGAAACTGGCCTGCATCTGTGTTTTATTTGGTCTGAACATTGTTCTTAAAATATTTGGATCATGTGTCAATGTTTAAAAATCAAGAGCTTTCACATAAAGTTGAGCAGATCTAAGAACACCACCCACATTCTTACACGGCAGTAATTAGCTCCAATGTGCCACAGTCCTCCCCACTCCCAAGCGCATAACAGCTATAATTTTATATTTAGGCTAAGATCAGAGAGTGTCTAGAAATTCTTCCTCCTTAAAACTAACACTAACTTTCCTGTCAGGCTATAATAAGGAGATCGCCCGGGCATTAGTCACTGCCCTCCTCACACAAGTAAATTTCCAATTGTAAGTAAGGACCAAGTCATATATATTGTACCAAAGCTGTCTCCTAAAGCAAATCTCACCCGTAACCCACCGGTCTTTGGAGTGAAGATGTCCATGTGATGTGTGTGTGTAAATACAGATTCCCCTCATGCAGAAGCGATATCTGCCTTGGAGGAGCAGACTGATGCTTTGAACTAAATATAAAGAAAGCACGTGCCCAGCAAATTTACCCTGTGCAGACATTAAGATTAGGAGAATGAGACTTAAGTGCCTTAAAGTTTAGATCGTTCCAATTACCAGCGGGCATCATGGACGTATACGACCTTTACAGGAATGTAGAGGCTAGTTATCGACTATTCTTTGCTATTCAGTAAAGTGGACCCCACTTTAGGATCTTGATTAACCTTAAAAACTAAAACAATACATTGTTTTCCACACGTGCTATAATTGAGACTTTTCTCTCATTTTACTCTGCTTCCCCCATTTACCTTCTGTCTCCTCAGTTATTCCAAATTAGAGAGCCCTTGGTGGGGTCCTGGTCTTAGCACACTGCCTGGACACATAATAGTCACTCCATGGATGTTTGTTGCACGAATAAGAAATGAAGGAATGAAAGATACATTTCTACACATACATGTTCAACAAATACTGTCCTGGTCGAAGGTGACACCAAAATGGTTGTGGGAACTCTTTCCTCACCAACTGGGTAGGCTGGGTCTGAGAGTCAGTTTCAGGTTCTAATAGTCATCCAAGGCAGCATTTTCTTATACATTTAACTGCTCCATGATGAATTTACATAATATGGCACCTTGCTCTGTAAAACAAGACACCATATTAAATCTGGCCAGCTCTAGCCTGCCCAATCTCAGCATCATTTTTGGCCACTGACACACGAAGAGCCTGTGTTCTCAGCATTCCATGGGCACTTAATTTATTGCATTGGCCATTTTTGTAATTTTCCCCTCACTAACATAGTCCATTTTTAAAAAATTTATTTATTTTTAATTTATTTATTTTTGGCTGCGTTGGGTCTTCATTGCTGCTCGCGGGCATTCTCTAGTTGCGGTGAGCAGGGGCCGCTCTTCATTGTGGTGCGCGGGCTTCTCATTGCGGTGGCCTCTCTTGTTGAAGAGCACGGGCTCTAGGCGCACGGGCCTCAGCAGTTGCAGCATGTGGGCTCAGTAGTTGTGGCTCACAGGCTCAGTAGTTGTAGCACATGGGCTCAGTTGCTCCACGGCATGTGGGATCCTCCTGGACCAGGGCTTGAACCCGTGTCCCCTGCATTGGCAGGCAGACTCCCAACCACTGCGCCACCAGGGAAGCCCCATAGTCCATTTTTAATAACGCCTTTTTTGAGGTGTAAAATTCATAAAATTCACCCATTTAAAGTATATAATTCAGTGTTTCTTAGTATATTCACAGAGTTATACGACAATCACCATAGTCAATTTTAGAACATTTTCATCACCTCAAAAAGAAACCTATTCCCATTAGCTGTCACTCCGCATTTCTCACCTTCCTTCTCAGCTCTAGGCAACCATTAATCTACTTTCTGCCTCTACAGATGTGACTGTTCTCTGGACATATCATTTAAATGGAATCAGACACTATGTAGTCCTTTGTGACTGGCTTCTTTCACTTAGCATGATGTTTTCAAGGTTTCATCTGTGATGTAGCATGCACCAGTACTTCATTTCTTTTTGTTGCCAAATAGTATTCTGTTGTATGGATATACCACACTTTATTTATCCATTTGTCACTTGATAGACATTTGAGTTGTTTCCACGTTTGGGCTATTATGACTATGAACGTTCATGTATAAGTTTTTGTGTCAACATATTCTTTTATTTCTCTTGGGTATATACCTAGGAGTGGAATTGCTGTCTCATATGATAACTCTTTTAATCTTTTGAGAAACTGCCAGACTGTTTTCCAAAGGGGCTGTACCATTTTACATTCCCATCAGCAGCATATGAGTGTTTCAATGTCTCCACATTCTCACCAACACTTGCTTTTACTCGTCTTTTTTATTATAGCCATCCTAATGGGTGTGAAGTAGTATCTCACCCTGGGTTTAATTTGTGTTTCCTTGATGGTTAATGATGTTGAGCAGCTTTTCATGTGCTTACTGGCCATTTTTATATCTTCTTTGGAGAAATGTCTATTCAGATCCATTGCCCATTTTTATATTCTGTTGTTTGTCTTATATATTTTGAGTTTAGGAGATCTTTAAGTATTCTGCATACTCGATCCTTCTCAGATATATGATTTGCAAAAACTTTCTCCCAAACTGTGGGTTGTCTTTTTACTTCACAGTTTCCTTTGAAGCACAAACATTTTCAAGTTTGATGAAGTCCAATTTATTTATTTTTTTCTTTTGTTGCTTATTGTTTTAGTATCATATCTAAGAAACCATTGCTTAATCCAGGTCACAGAGATTTATGCCTATGTTTTCTTCCAAAAGTTTTATAGTTTTAGCTCTTACATTTAGGTCTTTGACTTATTTTGAGTTAATTCTTGTATATCATGTGAGTTCATATGCTGTTTTTGAAAACAAGTTAAAATGATAAATAATCATGAGTTTAAAAAATATACAACTGTCTGGTTTTAATTGAAAATCACGTTATAGTTCACTAGACGCACCATTTGATAGAATGAAAATAAACTCCTAATGAGGCTGATACTCTCAGTATTTCCTTTAAAAATCCAATAAGCTAAGAATTGTTAGAAAAGGCCTTACACGTTTTTGTTTTTTAAAAGTCAACTGCTTTCAATAAAGATAAATGAAACTATATTTTAACATGACATCTAAGTAATATTTTTAAAATACATTAAAAACATCTTCACTCCCCTATTAGAATGATATGGGCTTCAGTTTTAACACTGAAATGGTTCTCAATCGGGCGATTTTGCATCCCTACCAGGGATATCTGGCGATATTTGGAGACATTTTGGCTGTCACAGCTTAGGAGGGGGGTGGTGCTACCAGCATCCATTAGACAGAGGACAGAGATGCTGCTAGCCAGCCACGAATGCACAGAACAAGCCACATGACAAGGAATCATCCAGCCCCAAATACCTCTTGTGCTGACATTGAAAACCCTACTTTCCCCGCCCCCAGTTTTATTGAGATATCATTGGCATACAGCATGGTAGACGTTTAAGGTGTACAGCATAAAGACTTGACTTACATACATCATGAAATGATTACTAGTTTAGTGACCATCCATTATCTCATGTATATACAAAAAAAGAAAAAAATGTGAAAAACCCTACTTTGAATCAGTGGCCTCTATCAGATCTATTCAAAACGAGATGTGAGTTTGCAAACCCTTTTCCCCTCAGTTACAGCATCATGGGTTTCTCCCATCACAATACTGAGCCCTTTGGAAGTCAGAATGTGCCCCAGCACCTCACTGCCATCAAAATCCTTTATGGTGACAAAAATCTCTCAGGTCTTCCCTGTGGGGATCATTGGGAAAACACTTGCTGTCCATGCTTAATTCATTTTATATTTGTATGTGTTCCTTTTTTGAATTTTAAGATATATTGGGATAACACATCCCCTGTCCAACATACATATTTGGGTAACCAACCTCCTGGTATAAGGTATTTTACCCGATTTTAGAACAGCAGCAATAGTCAATAATAATTTATGTGCTCACTGTATCAGACACTGTGCTAAGCACCCTTCTGCACTATCTAATTTACTTTTCTCAACAATTCTGAGAGCGTGACTGTTATTATTCACATTTTATAGCCAGAGAAACGGAGAAACGGTGAGGTTTGCCCAAGATCATGTTGCTGGAGACATCATTACTCCAAGTCAGGGCTTAAGCCTGGTGTGGGGTAACTGTGACATGCTGGCGTGTCACAAAGAATTTGATTACTTATTATGGGTAATCACAGATGGACATTTGCCGACATTTAGGCTGTGCCCTCACTCAACTGGGCTACGGTAGATGTACTTTCACTGAATGGACACACACTAGTAGCCACAGGAAATCCTGTCTCACCTGGGACATACCTGTGGAAATGTGGCTCATCTGTGGACCATCAGCCACCCTTCATATCACGGTGGACAGTGTCTGAGGACTGCTGCTTAAGGAAAACTAGGGCATCTGTGGCACCACGTATGTTATTGACACTCATCCACAAATCAGTCACGGCTTGATTTTCTACCTATTGGCCGTCCTCTCATAATGTGCTCCAACTCGCAAATGTCCCTCCTGACTTGTGCCCTAAATGCATTTGCACATACACCAGCCCCCCTCTGCGAGCCCCTGTGTGTACCGATCAGTGTGCGAGGCCCTGCTCACCTCAGCTCTCCCGGAGTTGGGCTCACACTCCAGTCTCCTGATCTTGCACCCACCACTCTTAGTGGAACAGCACAGTGGTAAACTATCTTGTAAAAAGAACAAAAAACAATCATACTGCAGTCAAACAGTAGCATTTCCCTCCCAAGCTTTGTCCTTCTATGTCCCAGGCACAGAGCTCTCTTCATATAGCTAATAGTATTCCCCTCTCAGAGGGGGCTTTTAGGAAAGGATTTGAAGTGTGAGTGAGTGAGTGAAGATATGCATTTTGCTGGTACAAAGATTGGAGACAGAACGGCTCTCCAATTTAGCCATTTTGGGGATGCAGCAAGAAGTGAGGTGAGATTCTGCTCACATCAGCCTTCCCCATATCCTCCTGACCTCCCCGAATGAAAGGGAGTGGGGAGAGAGCAATGATTTAACTAGAAGATTGCCCTCTTCCCCCAAATCTGAAGAAGAACCCTGGTTTGGTTCTAGATTGGGGCAAGTCTTTCTTTGCTCTTGGCCTCAGTTTCCTCTTGAAGGGAGCATGTGTACACTGGATGATCTCTAAGCATCCTGGCAACCGTAAACTTCTTTGAATCTCTACAATACTGAGTTAAAGTGAAGTCCATGTGCTTCAAATCCACCCTGATTAGGAATCTGCTTTAGTAGTGAGCCCACACCTAGAAGCCTGTCCATGTTTGAAGAAGAGAACACAGTGATTGGTTGATGCTATCTTTCTTGAGAGACCCATCTCCACGGGCAACGTTCAAAATATTTAACAGCCAGCATGCATGAGCACGACAGTCAGGAGGGTAGAAAGCAGCTGGTAGGGCCAACCAGGGCTGCAGCCTGAGAGCATGCCTGGCCCTTCCTGCAGTCCTGCCCAGCTTTCTCTGCTTGTTTTTTGGGTCTGCCTCTTCCTGCCTGATTCTGCATCCAGGGCCCTAACTCAAACCCCCTGGGCTGCTTCTCTCCCCAACCACTTTCTGCACAACGGCTGTAAATACCCTCACGCAGCCAAACGCCAACTTAATCCTATTTCTCCCTCAGCAGATGCTCTTGGAGCCCTCCGCTGTGCTCAGCCCCTGGTCAGCTGACCCCTCATCCCCTTGCCTTTAAAACAATGTTAGAGGCTGGGAAACAGGTATGGTTAAGAGACCCGAGTCCTAGCCTAGCTCTGCCCCTGTCTGCCAGTGACCTTGGGCAAGCCTCTGCCCCTCCCATGTTGTTAGTTTCCTTACATGTAAATGAGCGACTTAGATTGAGCTCCCCGTTTTTCAGTGATGAGTTTCTGGAGGAATGCAAGTCTTCAGCAGCTGACTGCTCTCTCTCTTTCTCTCTCTCTGTGCACCTGCCCCGCAACTGCCACTGTAGAATGCACTGCTGCCTGCGGGCCTGAGGCAGAAGGATCAGACCACCAAGGCGCCCACGGGCCCCTTTAAAAGGGAGGAGCTCTTGGATCACTTGGAAAAGCAAGCAAAGGAGTTTAAGGACCGAGAAGATCTGGTCCCCTACACAGGGGAGAAGCGAGGTACTGAACAATGTTGCACTTTGAGTACGTCATTCCCCATGATCTTTGAGTGGCAGCTGTGTGCCAGGCCCTGTGTTGGGCCAGATGTGACTGGGCCTCCTTGCCCTCATCCCTGCCTGGCCCAAAGTCACAAACCCGACTCCAAACGCATCAGCGCATGGGGTAGATTTAGTGAAGTTTTGGGGTAAACCAGACCCGTAACACTCCCGTAAGTCCCCTTTAACTAGGGTGTCTTGATTATTTTTCATACGAACCTGATACTGTCAAAAGGGAAAGAAGGAACTATTAAAATGGTATCAGGACGTGAAGCCCAAACAAGGCCTGTCCCCTCCAAACCAGGAACAAGAGATATCCTGTCTCTACCCTAATTATCCCTTCTTTTTCCCCAAAGTTCCTCTCTCTGGCAGCTGCAGCTTCCTTTCCTTCATCTGCCCCTCTAAGACTCTCTGCCCCAGACTAAGGCAAGCCATCTAGAAGGCTCCGGGGAGCAGAGAGGCACTCCGACTATCCAACCCTTCCAGAACTTCCCCTTCACTCCAAATCATCCTTCTGTCCTCTGGTACCATGCTCACCCTTGCTCACTGCCCTGCTGCCCCACAGGCCTCTTTCTCTTCCCCAAACACTCCAAGCTCTTTCCTACCTCAGGACCTTTGCACGTATGCCCTCTGCATGGAATGCTGGTCCTCTGTCCGCCTCCAAGCTGGCTTCAGGGCTGGCTTCTCTCCTCTGTAAGAGGCGTAATGGTTAGAAACATAGCCTGGAGTTGGGTCTACTTTGGCTACAGTCTTGGCACTACCCCTTACTAGGCTGTGTGAACTCAAGTACATTTGTTTGTTTGGCCATGCCACATGGCTTACAGGATCTTAGTCCCCGACCAGGGATCTAACCTGTGCCCCCTGCAGTGGAAGTGCAGAGTCTTAACCACGGGACTGCAAGGGAATTCCCTCGAGTACATTTTTAAACCTGCTGTGCCTCCATTTCCTCGTCTGTAAAATGGGGTTGATGAATATTACCAGCCTTCTGAGGGAGTTACGAAGATTGAGTTAAGATCTATATAAAGCACTTAAAACAGCACCCGGTGCATCATGAATGCTATGTCAATATTAGCTATTATTACCCTTTCGGTCTCAACTGTACTGTCTCCTCTTTCAGGAAAGCCTTTCCGGTCTACACTGTTTAGGACATTCCATCCCTTCAACTCCCCCTTGGTTATTCTCCATGTCGGGAGCCTGTGTGTGTTCTTCAGAGCAATTCTTATTTTATCATTATGTATTTATTTACACTGGCCTGTAAGCTCCAGGAGGCAGGGACTCAGCTGCTTTTACTTACACAGTTTCCCCAGCACCCAGTACAGGGCCTAGTGTACAGTAGGGCTCAGGAGAGAGGTGTTGAATGAATGAATGAGTTCAAATTAAATATATGCATAACGGATCTTATAGGCTTTTTCCTTCAAATATAAACTCCATGGGTACCAGTACCACATCTATCTAGTTCATCGTTATATCCCTATACCTCAAAAACCCTAGCATGTAGTAGGCACCTAGTAAAATATTAGTTGACTGAAAGCATTAATTCTAATTAATTAATTGGGTAATTAATTGTCTGTGTTCCACCTCTTCCATTCTCCTCACCCCCAAGAATGTCGACATGATGAGCCAAGGTCTGTGGCATTGATTTCTGTGTCCCTGTTGCAGTAGCACAATGCTGCACAGAGCAGCTGCCTGATAAATAACAAAATGGAAGAGCAAGCAGGTGTGGGCCTTTCAGGGAGGACTTCTAGCCATCCCAGCGCCTGGAATTGAAGCTCAGTCCAGATTTTACTGAAAACTTGGAAGGTCAGGGAAGCCCAGGAGACATCTGGATTACAGAGCTTTGGAAGAATTGTGTGGTCTGAGGCACCCTGGCGCTGGCGGCAGGGGAAGGGGCCCTTGACCCTAAGGGCTGGGGGTGCCTGGCTGAGAGCGTAGGCACAAGATGGTTTTAAGCAAGGTACTTGTACCATGAGGAGTGATTTCTGTGCAGCAGGTGAAGATAATAAAATCTCTGGATTTCATGGGGCCTTAAAACTCCCACTATCCCCACTACACATGTGAAAAATGGGGAAACCAAGGCTGTGAGAGAGTCAGCAGCAGACCTGTTGGTGAGTCATTACTGACATCTGCTCCCTTGTGGGCCCATCCCCCTCCCAGGGGAGGAGCTGGAGATGAGATGGGGGATGGGGAAGGGAATCTGGGTGATATATAAACCAGTCCTGCTTCCCCTTCGCAGAGCGCTGACCTGGCCCCAAGCCGGGAACAGCTCTCCAGACTCCCAGAGCCTGAGTGCCCTCGTGAAAAACCAGGCTGACCCAAGGAGGGTAGCTAAAATTTATTCTATTTTCATATTATGACAAGCCTAAAAGGTTTATCATCATCATCACCACCACCAGCATCATCATCATAAAATATTTACATGATGAGTGTTGGAGTCCATGTATATTGAATAAGTACAGTCTCAACAGAGAGTTGGGGAAGGAGACCTTCCAGCTCTAACAGGCAGACGCAGGGCCGTTCAGTCCAGCTCTACTGAGCACTTGCCCCACGCAGGGCCTAGAGCAAGCCTAGGCTGAGGGGAAATAGCATTTCAGGCACTACAAAACCCAGCAGATTGTGGTAAGACCCATAAACTGGTACAAAGTCCTGAGGAATTTGGATTTTCCCTCACTCTCACTCAAGTGGGGGAATCAGAATAAAGTTCCATGCAGGGTATTTTCATTATACAGATTTGGCTGCATGTGCTGAAGAAACAAAATAAGAGACTTAAAATGGAAGTTTAGTTTTCTTTCACTTAGTAGAGCTGCAGGGTTAGGCATTCCAGGGCTTGTAAGACATCTTCCTTGGCATTAGGAATCAAGACCCTTTCCAGTTTTTCATTCTGCCATCCTTGTAATATATTCTTGTCCTCATGGTCCATCTAGCTGCTGAGGCTCCAGTCATCACACCCACATCCCAACTAGTAAGATGAAGGAAGGAAAGACGTCTGAGTCCCTCTTATAGTGTCTTAGAGTCACCACCTTCATGGAGGCACCTGCTGCAGGGTCATAATAAACCATATGTCTTAAATATTTACTGAATGTTCATCCTAGTCACTGCATCAGTCATTTTCAGAGTTCATTTTCCTTTTAGCCATTTTGATTTGCTGTTTTCCAGATGCACCTCTGGTGAAGGTTATGATACATTTTCTCCCAGATCATTTTGCTGACTGTTCTGCTTGTATAGTAATTAATCTTTGCTGTAAACTATTTATTTATTTTATAAATTTATTTGTTTATTTTTTGGCTGCGTTGGGTCTTCATTGCTTCACGCGGGCTTTCTCTAGTTGTGGCGAGCAGGGGCTGCTCTTCGTTGTGGTGCACGGGCTTCTCCTTGCGGTGGCTTCTCTTGTTGTGGAGCACGGGCTCTAGGCACGCAGCCTTCAGTAGTTGTGGCACAC
This sequence comes from Lagenorhynchus albirostris, assembly GCF_949774975.1. Lineage (NCBI taxonomy): Eukaryota > Metazoa > Chordata > Mammalia > Artiodactyla > Delphinidae > Lagenorhynchus > Lagenorhynchus albirostris. The sequence continues at coordinate 34,304,075 of NC_083101.1, read as the reverse complement.
AGGCTCAGTCGTGTGGCTTGCAGGCTCTAGAGCGCAGGCTCAGTAGTTGTGGTGCACAGGCTTAGTTGCTCCGTGGCATGTGAGATCTTCCTGGACCGGGGCCTGAACCCGTGTCCCCTGAACTGGCAGGCGGATTCTTAACCACTGCACCACCAGGGAAGCCCCTGTAAACAATCTAAACAACTAAGCAAAGTAATACTCTCTGCAGAGAGGTAGGCACTGATCCCATTTTAGTGAATATCCTTCTGAACATTGCTCTTCCCACCCCTCCCCACCTCTGGTCCAAGTCACTGTCATCTCTCATGTGGACTTTTGAAGGAGCCTCCTAACCATCTCCTGGCTTCCATCCTGGCCCCACTGCAGGCTATTCTCAATCAGTAGCCAAAATGAGCAGGTTTTTAAAAATTGAAGTAAAATTCACATAACATAACGTTAAGTATTTTCAAGTGAACAATTCAGTGGCATTTAGTACACACACAATGTTGTGCAACTACCATCTCTATCTAGATCCAAAACATTTTCATCCCTCCAAAATAAAATCCTGTACCCAATAAGCAGTCACTCCCCATGCCTCTCGCTCCCAACCCCTGGCAACCACCAGTCTGTTTCTATGGATTTACCTATTCCGGATATCTCCTATAAATTAAATCATATGATATGTGACTTTGCGTGTCTGGCTTCTTTCACTTAGAATATTATTTTCGAGACTCATTCATTCCCTTTCATTACTGAGTAATATTCCACAATTTGTCTATTGACAAACATTTTGGTTGTTTCCACTTTTTGGCTGTTGTGATTAGTGGTGCTGTGAATATTCCTATACAAGTATTTGTCTGGGTAACTTTTAGGTATATACCTAGGGGTGGAATTGCTGGATCATATGGTAATTCTGTGTTTAATTTTTTGAAGAACTGCCGAACAGTTTTCCCAAGCAACTGCACCCTTTTACATTCCCATCAGCAATATATGAGGGTTCCAGTTTCTCCACATCCTTGCCAACATTTGTTATTTTCCATTTTGGTTTTTGGTTTATGTTATAGCCATTATCATGGTTGTGAAGTGGTATCTCATTGTGGTTTTGATTTGCATTTGTCTAATGACCAATGACGTTGAGCATCTTGTCATGTGCTTGGCCATCTGTACAGTTGACTCTCCATATCCGCAGGTTCCATATCCACGGATTCACCCAACTGGGGATCAAAAATATTCAGAAAAATTCCGCACAGTTTAAAAAGGCAAAACTTGAATTTGCCGCGCACTGGCAACTATTTACATAGAATTCACATCAGATTAGGTATTATATGTAACCGAGAGATGATCTAAAGTATACAGGAGGATGTGTGTAGGTTATATGCAAATACTATACCATTTTATATAAGGGACTTGAGCATCCAATCCCCCTCAGATACCTAGAGGCAATTGTATATCCTCTTTGGAGAGATGTCTATAAGCCCTTTGCCCATTTTTAAATTGGGTTGTTTTTCTTTTTGTTGTTGAGTTGTAAAAGTTCTTTATATATTCTGAATACTAGACCCTATCAGGTATATGATTTGTAAATATTTTCTCCTCTTCTGTATGTTATCTTTCCACTTTCTTGATAATGTCCTTTGATACACAAAAGTTTTATTTTGGTTAAGTTCAATTGATCTGTTTTTCTTTAGTTGCTTATTCTTTTGTTGTCATATCTAGGAGTACTTTGCCAAATCTAAGGTCATAAAGATTTACACTTATGTTTTCTTCTAAGAATTTTATAATCTTAGGTATTATATTTAAATCATTGATCCATTTCCAGTTGGTTTTTGTGTATGGTATGAGATAGGGGTCCAGCTTTATCTTTCTGCATGTGGATATCCAGTTGTCCCACACCACTTCTTGAAGAAACTATTCTTTCCCCATTCAATGGACTTGGCACCCTTGTCAAAAATCAATTTGCCATAGATGTATAGGTTTATTTCTGGACTCTCAATTCTATTCCATTTTTTTATATGTCTATCCTTATGTCAGTGTCACACTGTTTAACTTTGTAGTAAGTTTTGAAATCAGGAAGTCTGAGTCCTCCAACTTTGTTTTTTATCAAGATTGTTTTGGTTATTTGGAGCCCCTTACAATTCCATATGAATTTGAGGACTGGCTTTTCCATTTCCAAAAAAAAGGAGGAGGACCACTGGAATTTTGATAAGGATGGCGTTGAATCTGTAGATTGCTTTGGGCAATATTGCCATTTTAATATTGTCTTCCAATCCATGAACTTGGGATATCTTTCTGTTTATTTAGGTCTTCTTTCATTTCTTTCAACAATGTTTTATAGTGTTCCATGCACAAGTCTTTCACCTCCTTGGTTAAATTTATTCCTATGTATTTTATTCTTTTGGATTGTATTGTAGATGAAATTATTTTCCTAATTTCCCTTTCAGATTGTTATTTGCTGGTGTACCCCACTTATTTGTATATGTTAACCTTGTACCCTGTGTTTTTTCTTTGTGTGTGGAACATTTTCTGCATATAACATCATGTCATCTGCGAACAGAGATCATTTTACTTCTTCCTTTCCAGTCTGGATGCCATGTATTTCTTTTTCTTGTCCATTTGCTCTGACTAGAACTTTCAATACACAGTTGGGTAGGAGCAATGAAAGCAGGCATCCTTGTCTTGTCGCTGGTCTGAGGAGCTCATTTCCTCACTCTGTCAGGGCCCAGCTCACAGGTCATCTTCCCTGACCATGCTACCCAAGATAGCAGAGCCCACCTCACCCACACCCCAGCCTGGAACTTCCTAGTCTTTTGCTTGGCTTTATTTTCCTTTGTGATTCTTAGTACTCTCTGGTATCTTTACGTTTGTTTATTATCTGTCTTCTTTCACTAAACTGTACACTGTTCACTGCTGTCCCCCTAGCGCCAAGAAAGGTGCTGGGCACATAGGAAGTATTCAGTAAATATGTGTTGCATGGGTAAATATATATTGATATATGTGCAATTTTCATAAATGGAATTAAATAATTCATGCTATTTTGTAAACTTGCTTTTTCACACAAGATTTTGTCTTGGGCATTTTCCTTTCATAGTAAGTAGAGATCTCCACCATCCTTTATCATAATAACTGCTAGAACACCATCGTGGGGATGCCCCATAATTTCTTTAACAATCCCTCTTGGGGCACACCGCAGCGACCGACCAACCTCTTTGCTCTCTCGTTCAATTATGAGTCTGACACTGTAAAAATATAGTGTCCCAAGAGACATTATATTTTCTCCCTATGCCTCTTTTAATAATCTGAGTGTATTTTATTTATTTGGTTTAGAAATGTTTCTAAATTTTTCTCTCATACCAGAACGCTTGTTTAGAGTATTCCAGACCCTGGCATTTTATTATATTTTTCTTTTGTATCTTTTCCTACTTACAGATTGTTAAAATTAATAACCAATGTTTTCAGTAGTGAGCAGTCTCCCTTGACCAAGTTATAAGGTTCTTTTCAAACATGCAGGGTGCTTTGTTGGAGATCTCTGACTCCCTTTCTTTGGACAAGTTTGGCACCGGGTCCCCAGAGGGAGAAGTTTTAATGGAATCTCGGCATCGAGGGATCCACAGGGCTTTGGGACGGTCCACCCAGGGCCCCAGTGCAGCTGCACTCCCTGTAATGGGCGCCCCGTGTGTTTTCAGGAAAAGTCTGGGTCCCCAAGCAGAAGCCGATGGACCCCGTGCTGGAAAGTGTGACACTGGAGCCAGAGCTGGAGGAGGCCCTGGCAAATGCCTCGGATGCGGAACTCTGTGACATCGCAGGTAAGAGGCGTTCCTGATGCTTCCCCACGTCCTCCAAAAGCGTTTGACCCACGTCTGCAGGCGAGCCTTGGACGGTTTATTTCAACATAAACACCCTCTCTGTTTCTAACAAGGACTAGAGCAGATAGAACTCTATTATTAAAAACCGAAATGAGTAAAATGGAGATAAAACCAAAACCCTTCCCACCACGGAGCCAGCTGTTGCTGCCATGAGACCCCATCCCAGAGGGTTGTGCAAGGCAGCCGGGGCCCTTCACCAGCCATGGCATCAAATCCTGCTCAGGCCGCCTGGGAAGAGAGGATAGAGGGGGGAAGACAGAGGGCTGCCGGCATCTCAGGTCCAGGAGGCTCACAGAGGGCTGGAGCAAGTCATCTGATTTTCCCATTTTGCACAGCTCGGAGAGCCGGGCTTGGAGGCGATCACCCCATATCTCATATTTGTACGACACCCTCCATCTTCATGTGTGTTTCCATGTGATCTTCACAAACAGCCCCTAAAACTCCAGAAGGTGGCCTGATATCCAGAGCTTTCTGCCACCTGCTCTTTTCCCCTTTTTACTGTCTGGTCCCCGTCCCACTCGCCCATGTCCCTTCCCCACGGGGGGTCAGGCTCTGGCCACAGTGTGCCCACCACCATGCTGTGCTCCCTGGCCCAGTGAGGTAGCTGGTCTTTTTCTTTTGCAGCCTTGGGGGCTACTAACCCTCACCCAGATGATGACAGGAGTGTGGATGGGGTAGGGAGAGACTCAAGGCAAGTGGGAAGGGGAGAGGAAAGACAGGGTCAACTGTGAGGTCAAGGGAGGAGCCCAGACCTGGCTCCAGAGACTAAGTGGACGTTGGTGCCATTAATGACGGTGCGTTAGTCTGCTCAGGCTGCCCTAACGAAATACCACAGGCTGGTGCCTTAAATAACAGAAATGTATTTTCTCAATAGTTCTGGAGGTTGGATGTCCAAGATCAAGGTGTCCATAGTCTTGGTTTCCTCTGAGCCCTCTCTCCTTGATTCCAGATGACAGTATCTCATGGTGTCCCTCTGTGCATGTGTCCCCTTGTGTCCCTTTGTGTGTCCTAATCTCCTTCTTGTAAGTACACCAGACAGATTGGATTAGGACCCACCCTAACAGGCTCATTGACACTTAATCACTTCTTTAAAGACCTTATCTCCAAATATAGTTACAGATTCTAAGGTACTAGAAATTACTTTATTCAACATATTGGAGGGACAAATCAGGACAAAATCAACAATTTTGGAGGGATACAGTTCAACCATAACAGTGGGGAGGAGAAGGTGTAGGGGAAATACGGAGTTCAGTTTGGGACCTTTAGAGTTCAGGGTGCCTGTGGGCCACCCAATCAAGGGCAGTTGTACATGAAAGGCTTTATTTTTAAAATTATTCATTTATTTATTTATTTTTCGCTGCGTTGAGTCTTCGTTGTTGTGCGCGGGCTTTCTCTAGTTGCAGCAAGCGGGGGCTACTCTTCGTTGCGGTGCGTGGGCTTCTCACTGCGGTGGCTTCACTTGTTGCAGAGCACAGGCTCTAGGCACGCGGGCTTCAGTAGTTGTGGCTCGCGGGCTCTAGAGTGCAGGCTCAGTAGCTGTGGCGCACGGGCTTAGTTACTCCACAGCATGTGGGATCTTCCCGAACCAGGGATTGAACCCATGTCCCCTGCATTAGCAGGTGGATTCTTAACCACTGCGCCACCAGGGAAGTCCCTACGTGAAAGTCTTGAGTTCTGCAAGGGGTCCACGCTGGAGATAGAGAGGTGGGTGTCATTAGCATCATCAAGTTCCAGGCAGAGGTCCTGGCCTGGCAGTAGTGGGGACCCGGGGCTCTGGAGGCAAGGGCCCTGGCCAAGGTAGAAGCCTTTGGGAGAGGAGTGGAAATGGGGTGAACATAGCCACAGTGGAGGCCAGGTAGCCACACATGGGCTGGGAACCAACGGCCAAATCAAGATGGGCAGAGCCTAACGCAAGAGCTAGGGAGACAGAATGAGGGTTCAGGGCTGGCCGGGAGACTCAGGGGTGAAGCCAGAGGCCAGGTGAGCCCGCCAGTGCCAGGAAACTCAGCCGGCCGCAATGTCTTCTGCTTCTCACGTCCTCCTGCTTCTCGTGGGTGTTGTGCACCAGTCCTGATGACATGCTTAGGAAAGAGGAAGAAGGGGCACCAAAGCCAGGTTGCGGGGCCTAAGGAGTGAAAAAGGAGAGCCAATGTGTAGACCCTCGGTCCAGACAACCCTTTCCTAAGGAGGCAGAACATTTGGGAAAGGACAAAGGGCAGTGGCTTAAAGGGTGTCAGGGCTGAGAGAGAAAGGTGTTCATTTTCACTATGAAGTACACAGCAGTGAGGAGGTCACCTGGGTGGAAATGGAGCACTTAGCTCAGGATGCTCAGCTGGTTTGCTCGTCAGGAACCACACAATGTGCATTAGATCCACATTAGGCTCGGGTGTTTTGACGGAACCGTCTGCCTGATGCGGGGCCCCCTTGAGTTCCGGTTAATCTGTGCAGCTGGGCGGTGGGTGAGTGACATGGTTGTCCGGCATCTCCACACTGACTCACCCCAAGGACTGTTTTTATCCTGGTCCTTCTCCGATCACCCTCCATGACGTCACTCCCCTTGTTAGGCAGCCCAGAGGGATTATCAAATGACTCTGCTGTCAGTGCCAAAACAGAGCTGCAATGTTGTGCTGAATTTCTGGGTTGATATCTTGAAACTATTCCTCTTTATTTGTGTTGGCGTGACTAATTATTAGTATCTGTGCATGATACCATACGCTTCCGCTGTCCGGAAAGGGGAGGGGTGCTGCGAGGCGACACCAGTGTTCACTGGCTAACCTTGGACACGTGTCACTGTATGTCAGCCGTTTGCAAGGTGGCAGTGGAAGGAGGCACGGAACATTTGTTGACCACCTATGTCTCAGCTGCTGTGGGAGTTGTTTTCCATACCTTGCTGCATTTCTTGACCACAGCAATCCTATGAAGTGAGTTTTATTGATGTCCCCATTTTTCAGAGAGGGGAAGTCGGCACAGTGAGGTTATCCTTGCCCACGGGGTTTGAACCCAGGCAGCTTGGTCCCACTCACAGCATCAGCACCCAGCACAACCTGGATAAAGCCCTGCAGGGTAGGGGAATGGAAACAGAGTGGTGAGAGGGGGTGCATGGCAGAGTCTCACAGAGTCGGCCTGGGGAGGATGGGGCCGAATTAGGAAAGTCTCCAGATGTCGTGCAAAAGCATTGACACCCGTGCCTGGGAGAGTGTTGGAAGAGGCCGGATGAAAGCAGGGGCTTGGGCAGAGAGGCGGTGGTGTTCGGAGGACAAGGGGATGTAGGAGGCAGGCCCCAGGTAAGGCCAAGGGCTGAGGTGGACTGCGTCTGGAACGTGGCTCCGAGAGACCAGCTATTCCTAGAGCTGGGTCAGAGGCCAAGAGGCTGAGATGACGAGACGACGGCAGGCTTTCTGGCCTGAGGCATCAGAAAACAGAGCTGGGTGCCTGCAAGGATGCAAGGAATCAGTCAGTTTGAGAGACGGAGGCGCTGGAGGCAGGACATCTTGTCGGAGTGCTGGGTGTGTTGCGGGGAGTAGCTGGAGCCCCGAGTGGATGACTCATTAGGGAAAGAAGAGGAGGGTGCGCTGGGCACAGGGTCTTCAGGTCATCTCTGCTCCCCACAACTCAACTCCCAGGCAGAGCATTTCCATTAACTAAGCCTCCGATTGCTCTGGACCAATCGTAAGAAAGCGGCCCGGTTCCTGCCCTCGAGGAGCTGAGGTTAAACAAACAGTGAGGCCAACGTGGAAGGACAAGTGGGAGTGAGTGTCGGAGGGAGAAAGGGCCGAGTGAGGTGGTGGGGCTGCAAGATGAGAGTGGGGACTGAAGCTGAGACGAAAGGAGGAAGAGTAGAGGTGAACTAGGCGGGGAGATGCATCCCAGTGGAAGAGGGTTCAAGCCCTGGTCCGGGAAGATCCCACGTGCCGCGGAGCAACTAAGCCCGTGCGCCACAACTACTGAGCCCATGTGCCACAACTACTGAAGCCCGCGTGCCTAGAGCCCGTGCTCCACAAGAGAAGCCACTGCAATGAGAAACCCACGCACCACAACAAAGAGTAGCCCCCGCTCGCCACAACTAGAGAAAGCCCACGCACAGCAACGAAGACCCAATGCAGCCAAAAATAAATAAATAAAAATAAATAAATTTATTTTTTTTAAAAAAGAATGAAGCAGCAAGCAATGTTGATGTGCTCTTTTTCTCTATCACTCACTCCTGGTGACATGCAGTGTGCAAAACCAAGCAAGGATAAGGTCATGATTTGGTGCTTAGGGCGGGAGAGGAAATACTGGCTTCAGAGCCACCAAGCATTCTGCTCAGCAGTGGAGATTTAGCGTGGCCTCTCCCCTTCCTCCTTCCCTCCCCTTTTCCCTCCCTCCTTCCCTCCTTCCTTCTTAGAACTCTAATCTCTGAACTGCAAAGTCGTCTTATTTCTTCTTAGGGCCCCTATTGATATACATTACCTTCTAGAATATACTGTCATCTGTCCTTAGAATTCTGAAGTTGAGGACAAGTTTTAGAACTTTAGACCTGTTGGTGACCTAGTGTGTAGAGGTGTGGGTGGGGACACTAACTTAGAAGCCAGGAGGGTCCTCACCGAACGGTCTTTGACCAACCATTTCCCTCCTGAGCCTGCTGGAAAAGTGGGGACCGACAGTAACTACCCTGGATGCTTGCTGTAAAAATCAAACAGCGTAAGAAGATGAGAAATTGCCATGTGGCTATTAAGTCCCATGTGAAGGTAAGAGATCATCCTTCAAATATAGTCCATTTTACAGGTGAGAACACCGAGGACCCAAAGTAGGAGTGACCTGGACAGGGTTACCCAGCAAATTAGTACCAAGGCCCAGACTGGAGCCCAGGTCTCCTTCCTCTGTCCCCCAGCACTTCCTTGTAACCTTCCTGCCTCTGCCCTCTCTTTCTGGACCATTACAAGAAGCTATTGTCCAAGCACAAAATGCATTTTCCATTTTCCACCTCTCTATACACTCTAAGCAAGACCAGCCAGCCATATGAGGTTACATCTTTCCTACGATTCCAGCAACCTTTCCAAACTGTTTTTGCAAACCTCGAATCCCAGCAGCATCCCAGAACCACCACCAAAGCCGCTCTCTGTATGGGAGCTGGAAGAGAAGGTGACTCCAGGTGATCTGATTCACCTGCTGCTGACGCAGGCTTCAGCTCCCTCCGCCCACAGAAACGCAGCCTAAATTAAAGCCCAGAGAGCTCAAAACAGTGCAGATGCCTCTCTCCTTACCAGTTCTCTTTAGCGATGAGCAGGCAAGTCTAATTTTAGCAGAGAAGACTCTTAGAATGTGAGAAACAGAAGGTACTTTGAGATCATCTTGTCTTGTGGTTTGTAGCTCCCACTAAGCATCAAAAATCATCCAAGGAGATTAAAAATACATCTCCAGAGATTCGAATCAGTTTGTTCAGGAGGAGCACTGGTATTGTCGTAAAGCTCGCGGGTAATTTGTATATGCAGCCGTGATTGAGAACCAATGGTCTGGTCTCACCCCTCATTGTACAGAGGAGGCTGAAGCCCAGAGAAGGGAGGGGACTTACCCAAGGTCACACAGCATCAGGGGCAGAGTCAGGGCTGGAACTTGGTTCTCTTGAGTCTTCAATAAAGGCTCGCTGTTGTCTCTCTAACTAGAAATCGTGTCTAATGAAATGGCCAGGGGAATTTTTTTTAATGAGCAAATGTTTACCAAATGCCATCTTCTGGAAGAGGTAGAAGAGAGATAATATTCTTCCCTGACCTCCGGAAGTCCACAGTCCAGTAGGGGAAGCATGCATGTACCCAGAGAGCTCTAACACTGTGTTGACTAAGTACTGTGATAAGGACACCAGGTGCTGTGAGAGAGCTACAGAGAGAGAAGGTGGAATCCAGGAGGTCTCCCTGGGGGAGGAAGCATTATTCCAAACTTAAAGGATGGGGAGGTAGAGTTGTTAGATCAAATATAGTATGCTCAGTTGGATCTGAATTTCAGATAAATGATGAATAAGTTTCTAATATAAGAAGGTCTCAAATACTGAATGGGATGTACTTACACTAGAACATTTTTCATTGTTTATCTGAAATTACAGTTTAACTGGGTATCCTGTATTTTTATTTGCTAAATCTCAAAACTCTCCCGGGGGGCATTTCAGCAGTGGGCAGTGCAGATGGACAGAGGATTGCCAGCAGACAGGCAGCATTGGCAGAAGCAGGAGCATCTACTGAGCAGTGACCATTTGTGTCGCCGGAGCAGAAAGGGCGTGGGCAAAGGCCAAGGCTATTGAAGCAGGGCCAGCCCCGGGGAGGGCCAGTGAAGCCAGACTCTGGAGTCACAAGGCACCGTCCTCATGGTCCTGCACGCCCATCCTTCCCCTCTAGTCAGTGCTCCACATTCAGCCTGATAACAGTCACAGAACTTGAGTCAGACCATCTCACTCCCTGCTCAGGCCATGCCTAGAAAAAGACATCTGAGCTCCTTACCTGGACCTAGAAGACCCTGTAGGATGTGGCCTTGCCTATTTGAATAAAATCTACTCCCAAGGGTTGTTGTGAAGATTAAGGGGGATGGCATTAGGCAGTGTTCTCAACCTCGGCTGCCCGGTGAAACCACCTGGGGAGCTTTAAAAAAGGCAGATGCCTGGCCCCAGCCCAGGGATTGTGGTTTAATTGGTCTGGGGGAGTCCTGGGCATCAGGAGTTTCAAAAGAGTCCCAGTGATTCCGATGCACAACCAGACTGAGTGTCACTGATGTACAGTGTACTCTCTAGCCCGACATAAGCATTTGGTGAGGACGTGTTGCCCTCTGCCACATGTCCAACTTCATCTCTATCCATCTTCAGCTTCCCCCTCCCTCCCTGGCCTTCCACTCCCCAAGCCTAGGGCTTCCCACCCACCATCCCTCTGCCCAGAATGTTCTACCTCCTTTCTCTTAACTTGGCCAACATCTATATTCATCTCTCTCATCCCAAGTTTCTCTGTTCTCTTCTCCCAGAACACACTGAACTTTTTCTTTACAACACTTAGCATACTCTGCACTTACGTTTTTAATTGTGTGGGTACCTGCTTAGTTTCTCATTCCCAGCAGACTGTAACCTACATGGCAGAGCCCCTGTCTTTCTTGTTCCTCACCGTCCCCACCCCCCGGAGCTGGACACATGATGCTGGCGCTCGGTAAATGTCGAACAAATGAATGGATCAAAGAATGACTGATCACGGGGCGATGTGGTTAGGTTTGCCTTTCCAGACAGATCTTTCTGGCTGCTCTGTGCTGAATGCTGATGGAGGAAGATAGGAAGAGACTGAGGCCAGAGTACCAGTGATTCCACAGCTGTGATAATACAGGCGAGAACTGATAGGGCCTTAGCCAGGACAGAGGTGATGGAGTGCGAGGTGGGACAGATGAGAGGCTCTGTATAGGAGGGTGAGGATTTAGGGGAAGGGCTGCCATGTGACTGAGGGTCTTCCCCGAGGGACAGGCAGGATGACCAGATGGAACGTGAGCCAAAGGAAGAGGCTGTTGTCGGGAAAGAGGAGTTCCGTTCTGGCCGAGTTGGGTTGGACGTGCCAGTGGGACCTCAGAGGGGCGTCTAGGAATCTGAGGCCAGGGACAGAGAAACCTAGGCTGGGGATGGAGATTCGAGAGTCATGTCAATAGAGGCAAGAGTAAAAACCAAATAAAATTTAAAAGTTTACATGCAAGTGCTTCTTGCCATTTCTGTGAGCAAAACTTCCTGGGGCATGGAATGTCCGTGCCCAGAAGCCTCTGTGTCTGAGAGGCGCGTCATGGGCCCTTCGTGTCCCCGCAGCTATCCTGGGCATGCACACGCTCATGAGCAACCAGCAGTACTACCAGGCCTTGGGCAGCAGCTCCATCGTGAACAAGGAGGGACTCAACAGTGAGTACGGGCACCCCTCCCTGCCCCCAGCGAGGGCACCTTGGAAGTGAGGGGTCCTCCCACGTCTTGCCGCTCTCTGGCTCACTGCAGAAGATTTCAAACTCTATAAAGCCAAATCTATCCACTTTTTCCTTTTACTCTCCTGGGATTTTGTGACGTATTTACGAAGACCCTCCCCATCCCAGTATTCACAAAACGTCCTCCTGTATTTTCTTCTGTAAGTCTTAGAGGTTTACTTCTTATATTCAACTTCTTAATCCTCCTAGAGTTCCTGTTTGTGTGTGGTGTGAGATGAGATTGAACTTTCATTTTTTTAAATCAATATCCTGCTGTCCCAACACCACTCTGTGTAAAGTTCATCCTTTCACCTCTGGTTTGGAACTCCACCTTGATCATAAATGTCCATGTGTCCACTTGGGTCTGTCTCCGGATGCCTCTCCTGCCCCACGAGTCTCCTTGTCCTTTCCTGTGCCAATATTGCATTGTCTGAATTGCTCCACTGCATTGTTCCAAGCTGGCATTTTGGCCCCAAAGAGAAACGAGGGCACCCAACGCGCAATTATCCCTCCCTCTGGAAGGCCTACACATTTCCTTCCCATCCAGGCTTCATTTTACCCTCACAAGAGCCTACTGGGTAGAACGACTCGTTCACATTCTACAGATGAGGACACCGAGGTTCAGACAGTTTAGCGAATTCACCCAGTTGTTGCAGGACGGCAGAGGCAGAGTCCAAGTAGGGCCCAGACTCCTGGCCCCGCCCATTGCCCGCCCCCATCCCCCATAGCCTCTGAGATGCCCAGCCTTCCGTGTCCCTGAGCTCTGCTGCTGCTTCCTTCCGGTGTCCTTATGTCGAGGGAGAGTGACGCCCCGTCTCTGTGAGCCACCCGCCTGTTGTCGGTCACTCTAGGTGTGATCAAACCCACACAATACAAGCCTGTGCCTGATGAAGAACCAAACGCAACAGACTTGGATGAAACGCTGGAGCGGATAAAGAGCAACGACCCCAAACTTGAAGAGGTCAACCTCAACAACATCCGGGTGAGGTTAACCCCTTTCACTCCAGTCGCCCTGCTGCGGGGAGGCGGGGAAGCCATGTCTAGTGCCACCCAGACCCAGATGGCCCGGGCCTGGCTGTGCGGAGACAGCAGGGTCCTGCTTGGACTCTGGGCGCTTCTGGATCAGGAATAGAGACAGAAGCTTTCGGAGGGAGGATAGTGTAAACTAGCACAGCCCATGGTCCTGGTTTCTTCTGGGGACTGACATCAGACCCAGATGTTCACCACAGGCCAACCCAGCTTTGGCTCTGGAAACCCGCCACCCTGTTCAAAACACTGAGAGCTTCTCTGAGATAAAATCGTGAGTCAGACACATACGGCCGCACGGGATCCCGAGGCTGGAAAAGCCCAGGGCCCACCAGGTTCATGGGGTGACCCAAGCCCGGGGAGGGACCTAGCCCTGAACCAGTGTAGCTGCACATATTCAGCCTCATTCTGCAACCTTAGAAGGGAACCGTCAGCCCAAATGTCTAAAGACATATTCCAAGCCGTCGGCCCACACCTCTCCAGACCTTTCCTGTGTGACCACTAAGGGCAGAGCGGGGACGGATGGACAGGCAGTCCTACCCTGGACAGGCTGCGGGAGGAATTCAGAAGCAGGCCCAGCTGCCTGCCCACCTGCTCAGCCCAGGGACCAGAGGGATTAGTTCTCGGGGGGTGTGGATGTAAGATAAGAAGTGGGCCCCTCACTCCCCGGCTCCCCTTTCCTTTCTTCTCCACTTTCTTTTAAGTGGCTGCCAGCCCCACGGCACGATCAGATCGGAAACCTGCGCCCGCAGTGTTCTCCTGCACCTGGCCTTCCCCTGCTCTGCTCCCACGGGGGCTAAAGTGACACTCTGAAATAAGAGATCCGTTCAAACACAGCCAGGCTCTCTCTCTCGGGCGCCTCCGCTGTCTGCCGTGTGCACAGTGGGAGACGCAGGCACAATTCAGAGCCGTGCACCCTGGCAGTGCGTACCAGGAGGCATGGGGGTGTGGAACCTGGCCACGGCCCTGTGTCTTCACCGTGAGGCCTCAGGCAAGGGCTCGGCCCTCTCCAGGCCTCAGTTTCCCCTCTGCACGTGAGGCAGTTGGACTAGGTCAGTGGTTTTCACTTGAGGAGATTAAAAAATAAATACATGCCAATGCCCGGTCCCTGTCCCCGCAGAGAGTCTGATCTTATTGGTCCGGGGCAGGCCTGTGCATCAGCACTTTGTGAAAGTCCCCCAGGCACCTCTGATGTGTGGCAGGGCTGAGATCCCCCGGGACAGATGTCTCTTGAAGATCATCTAGGGCCATGCCACACCTTAGTTTTCCAGAAACAAACCCAGAGAGGAGCAGAGACTTCCCCAGCGTCACACAGTGAGTCAGAAACATTGCCAGTGCTGGGGCGGAGGCCTCTGCCACACCCCCAGACCTGAGCTCTCACCACAGCACTCTTCTGCATCCTTTGCTTGATGTATTCCTCCTCCTCCGGTCTCCACATGTACAAAGAGAAAATTACAGGTCCTATTTGAAATTTTCAGGGAGGATTTTCTCAATCTGTTCACCCAAAAGTTCTCCTCCAATCTCAGCCATTTGGGGCAAAGCAGGAACCCTTTGCCCATTCAGCTTTTTGGTCAGAGACTTGCAGGGAATCAGGTTGCACGTGTGAGAGAGCTGCTGCCCCCATCTCTCTGCCCTGCCCGCCCCTGACAGGGGCTGCTGGTCACTGCTTGCCTTTCTCTCTGCAGAATATCCCCATACCCACTCTCAAGGCGTATGCAGAAGCCCTGAAAGAGAACTCGTATGTGAAGAAGTTCAGCATCGTGGGGACACGGAGCAATGACCCCGTGGCATTTGTATGTACCTTTCTGATCTGCTGCATTGAGAGTGGGAGGCATAGAAACAGGAAGGTTGATGTTTGTAGCCTCAGGACTGGCCATGTGCCACTGATGAAGAACGCTGTGTGGTGTGGTGTGGTGTGGTGTGATGTGGTGAAAGGCACTGGGCTAGGAGCCAGGAGAGGACATGGACAGAACAGCCATTACCCAGGCACCATCTGTACATTATCCTCCATGGTGCTTAATCTCCATAACCACCCCTGATCCCAGAGGTGCAGGGCTCCCCACTTTACAGATGAAGAACCTGAGGTAAAGGGAGCTCAGGCAACTTGCTTTGTCCAAAGTTGCACAGCAAGTGAGAGGTGGAGCTGAGATTTAAAAACGAGTCAAATGTTCCCTAAAGCCAACTCTCTCACCACTCAGCATGTCATGAGTAGACAAGGGTCCACCCCTCCCTGGTCCTCAGTTTCTCCATATCTAAAAATTATTGTCTTCATCAATGGTTCCCAACGACCAATTTTATTTGTTTTTTACCTATGTCTTAAAGATATTGCTGATTAGATTAAATTGTACTTATTATAAAGTAGCCATCAATTCGTTTTTAGAAAAAAGAAAAACATTCAACACATATTTATGGAGTCTGTCTGTGCCCAGCAGTGAATTAGGCTCTGAGAATACAACTGTGACCAAGACAGGCATAGCTCCCACTTTCATGAATATAATGGCCCATCCAGCCATGCAGACAGCTAAAGGATAACAGTACAGCATGACTACTACAATACTAATAGCAGGTAAAAAGGTACAGGGATTAGCTTACCAGGCATGGTAATTAACCATTTAGTAGCAATCACTTTGTTGATATCCACGAAATAACTTGCTGGGATTTCGATTGAGATTGCATTGAATCTATATCAAAATGGGAAGAACTGATATCTTGACAATACTGAGTTTTCTTGTACATGAACATGGAATATACCTCCATTTATTTAGTTCTTTTTTAATTTCATACATCAGAGTTTTTTAGTTGTGCTCATATAGATCTTGTACATATTTTGTTAGCTTTATACCTAAGTATTTCATTGTTTGGGGTGCTAATATAAATGGTATTATGTTTTTTTTTATTATTATTATTTATGGTCGGCTGCATTGGGTCTTCGTTGCTGCGTGAGGGCTTTCTCTAGTTGCAGTGAGCGGGGGCTGCTCTTCGTTATGGTGCATGGGCTTCTCATTGCGGTGGCTTCTCTTGTTGCCGAGCACGGGCTCTAGGCGCACGGGCTTCAGTAGCTGTGGCACGTGGGCTCAGTAGCTGTGGCTCACGGGCTCTAGAGCGCAGGCTAGGTAGTTGTGGTGCATGGGCTTAGTTGCTCCATGGCATGTGGGATCTTCCAGGGCTCGAACCCGTGTCCCCTGCAGTGGCAGGTGGATTCTTAACCACGGTGCCACCAGGGAAGTCCCTAACTGTAGATTTTTTTGTAGATATTCTTTATCAACTTACGGAAATTGCCCTCTATTCCTAGTTTACTGAGAGTTTTTATCATGCATGGATGTTGGATGTTGTCAAATGCTTTTTTTATCATCTATCGAAATGACTATTTTACTTTTTTAGCTTGTTGATGTGATGAATTATATGAATTGATTTTCCAGTGTTGAACCAGCCTTGTATACCTGGGATAAATCCCACTTGGTCATAGTTCAACATACTTTTGAATTTATCTTGAGATTTCTTCTTTGACCCATGTGTTGTTTAGAAGTGTGTTGTTTCATCTCCATGTATTTGGGAATTTTCTAGTTACCTTTCTGTTATTCACTTCTAGTTTGATTCCATTGTGGTCTGAGAGCAGACATTGTATGATTTCTATTCTTTTAAATTTGTTAGGATGTGTTTTACGGCCTAGAATGTGGTCTGCCTTGGTGAATGTTCCATGTGCACACAAGAAGAATGTGTTTTCTGCTCTTGTTGGATGGTAGTCTATAGATATCAATTATATCTAGTCGATTGACAGTGTCGTTGAGTTCAGTTATGTCTTTCCTGATCTTTGGCCTGCTGGATCTGTCCATATCCATAGAGGGGTATTGAAGTCTCCTACTATGATAGTGGATTCATCTATCTCTCTTTGCAATTCTATTAGTTTTTGCCTCATATAGTTTGATGCTCTGTCATAAGGCAGGCACTCATTAAGGTTGTTATGTCTTCTTGGATAATTGACCCCTTTATCGTTATATACTACCCTTCTTTTTTTTTTACATCTTTATTGGAGTATAATTGCTTTACAATGGTGTGTTAGTTTCTGCTTTATAACAAAGTGAATCAGTTATACATATACATATGTTCCCATATCTCTTCCCTCTTGCGTCTCCCTCCCTCCCACCCTCCCTATCCCACCCCTGCAGGCGGTCACAAAGCACAGAGCTGATCTCCCTGTGCTATGCGGCTGCTTCCCACTAGCTATCTACCTTATGTTTGGTAGTGTATATATGTCTATGCCCCTTTCTCGCTTTGTCACAGCTTACCCTTCCCCCTCCCCATATCCTCAAGTCCATTCTCTAGTAGGTCTGTTCTTTATTCCCGTCTTACCCCTAGGTTCTTCATGACTTTTTTTTTTCTTAAATTCCATATATATGTGTTAGCATACGGTATTTGTCTTTCTCTTTCTGACTTACTTCACTCTGTATGACAGACTCTAGGTCTATCCACCTCATTACAAATAGCTCAATTTCGTTTCTTTTTATGGCTGAGTAATATTCCATTGTATATATGTGCCACATCTTCTTTATCCATTCACCCGATGATGGACACTTAGGTTGTTTCCATCTCCAGGCTATTGTAAATAGAGCTGCAGTGAACATTTTGGTACATGACTCTTTTTGAATTATGGTTTTCTCAGGGTACTACCCTTCTTTATCCCTAATAACTTTCCTTGCTTTGAAGTCCATTCATAGCCATCAATTATTTTCTGATCTTTAAAATACATAGGACATTTCCTTTGATGTCTTTGAAGTGATGGAAGTGGCTCATAGTCTCTCACTGCTGCCAGTGGAGAACCTCTAGATAGATGTCCTCTGACCTCGGGACATCTTGGTAGATCCTGAGTTTGCCCACAGAGAAACAGCTGGCAAAGCCACATGCCCTGTCCACTGCTACGTCATGGATCAGAAACTACACCTGTGCATGCTGGCACTCAGCTCAGCTCCACGAATGTTTGTGGGGAATTGACCCCGTGCCAGGCGAACAGCTGATGTCAGCCCCTTCACACCAGGACACCCATTGCTGAATATGAAAATACTTCCGGAACAATTGGTAAATAGGCTTCCAGAGCTCTGCTAGTGCCCCCGCTGCCTGCCCCAGCTCTTCTCCTGCCCGTTCCTCCACTCTGCTCCAGCAAACAAAGAGTTGACACCTGGCATGACAGTGCCTCCAGGACCAGCTCAGCCACTAGTATGTCTACCTGGATTGGCCTGGTGCACTGACATACTGGTTGTTAAATTTTTTGATTATCAGGCCAGGCCTTCCCTGGGGAGTAAGAAGGGTGCTGTGGAGCGGGCACAGACTCAGTCCCTCCCCTCAGGAGGGTCCAACCTACTCAGGGTCACAGAGGAAGCTGACATGTCATCCTGGGGTACACGGAAGCAGGGGGAGCTGAGGATTTTGTCTCAGAAGGCATCCTGGGAGCTGAACCTCGCAAAGGTTTCAGCAAGCAGGGCCAGTGGGAAGGGCATTCCTGGATCAGATCATCATTTCAGACAACCAGGGCCCACTGATCATACATCCTGGCCATCAGCTGCTGGTGTCTCCTTTCCTCCATGACACGTCGTTTCTACCACCTGCTAATTACCTCATTTCCTTTAGAGGCTCTGATTATCACCTGCACCCCTGGCTGAAGTCCTCCAAAACGTGCTGGGGCCACCCGAGCTCCTCTCTTCCGGTTTGCCCTGGTCACTTGCCCAGCGGGATGGCTTCCCAGGCTCCCCTCTCTGCTGCTCAAAGAGAATGACGACTCCATGGAATTACAACAGGGACATAGAAGAGACAAGTGGAGAGCGTATAGGGAGGTTGGGACTCCACTAGTCACTCAGTGAACAGTGACCGAGGACCTACTATGTGCTGGGCACTGTGTGGGTTGGAGGGCACCATGGGATGAATAAGGTGACCGTCAGCCCACCAAGAGTACATAGGCTAATGGCGGAGCCAACGCCAGAATAAAAACAACTCTAAACGCAGGAATACAAGTTCCTTGAGGGAGGTTATGGATAAAGTCTGTGAGGTTCAAGAGGGCAGGCACAGCTAGCTGGGGGGCATCAGCAAAGGCTCTTGGAGAAACCGGCACTGAGAATGGCCTTAAAGGAGGGACAGGGTTTGAACGAGTGAAGCAGAAAGGAAAGAGCATTCCAGGTGGCAGGGACAGGATGAGCAAAGGCAGAGCAGAGGGAAAACACTGTGTGCCCGGGGAACTGAGAGTAGCCCCACCAAGACTGGCAGCCAGAGTTGAGGCTGATCAGAGTGGGGGAACCAGGTAACAGAGGCTTTGGATGCAGGCTAAGGGGCTGTAAATCTCCAGCTAGGGGTTCGGGGCCATGGCAAGTTGGAGGGGAGGAGAGACACAGAGTAGTGCTTGGTGAAGGAAGTTGTGGAGATCGTCTTGCCTGGCCCCTGATGGTGTGCAAGGGACTCTCACTCCCAGCAAGGCTCCCTCAGTATTTTAGGTTCTACCCACAGGGGCTCCAGCCTTGATCAGGCTAACTCATGGGTACCCTGCATTTTCTCCTTTGGTTCAAGGCCCTTGCTGAGATGCTCAAGGTGAATAAGGTGTTGAAGACACTGAACGTGGAGTCCAACTTCATTTCCGGAGCTGGGATCCTGCGCCTGGTAGAAGCTCTTCCATACAACACTTCTCTGGTGGAACTGAAGATCGATAACCAGGTAAGATGGGCGAAGGTCTCCTTGTGTCCTTCACTTGATGCTCGCCATTCTGTACTTTCCCGCTTGCTGCCATATGGACTAGATGCTGCTGGACAGAGCAGATGCTGCTGCTTATAAAAGCACCAGAGCCCAGCTTTAAGGGACCTCCAAGGTTGTCCAGTCCACACCCTCCACCATGCTCACCTTCCTTCTTCATCATTCCTGCCAAGTGCTCCTCCACCTTCTGCTTGGAAACCCCTAGCGATGGGGAGCTCACTCCTTACCGAGATCACCCCTTTCATTCTCAGTGAGAATATCCTTCCTTATATCCAATAGAAATCAGCTCCCTATAAGTGCTGTTTGTTGAGTTTAACTCTGTTCTCTGCCGCACACAGGACACATCTGGTGCACAGGTTTTATAAACCATTGGAATCTTCCTCACTAGGCTAAACGTCCCCATTTTCATGAGTCACCCCCCCCCCCCCGCCCCCGCAACACACACACACTCAATGGGCTTTTGGGTCTTCTTACCATGAAGGTTACTCACTGGGCAAATTCTAGTTTGCCTTTATCCTTACAGGGTTATCATTCCTCTATACCTTCTGTGGTTCAGTCATTTATTTTCAGGGCGACTCTTTCAGTTCCAACTTTCTAAGACAATGCTAATAAGAGTATCTTGTATTTTGCATGTGTTGAGGGTGTCCTGGGGGGCAGGCTCTGTGCTGTGCACCTTATACACATCATCTCTGATCTTCCCGACAACTCTGCAGGATATGGGTGTTATCAGTCTCAGTTTGCAGAAGAGAAAACAGCTCAGAGAATCTGAAGGCAAGCAGCTTCCTCAGGGCCGCCAAGTGAGCACTTTCGGAAGCAGGATTTGAATGCAGGTCTCTGACTTTAAAGCTCACACTCCCTCCAGTACACCGTGTTGCTTCCAGTGCTAAAATGCTTTCTTCTTTATGGTTTATGGATAGGGAACTTGAGCGTTTTTTCCCCTACATGAAAATGTTTGCTGAATGGTCATATACATATGTATATAGGAAAAAGATTGGGTGGAAGTATAACAAAATTGTAGACACTGGTTGTCCCTGAATGAGATTATCTCTACTTTCTTATCCTTATTGAAAAATACTACAAACAGAGAGAAAAGTGCATAGAAGTTAAATGCACAGCTTAATGAGTCATAATAGGCAGGTAACCTCAGCCAAGAACTAAAGCATCACCAGCCTCCAGAAGGCTTTGATGGTCCCTCCCAATCATAAACCTTCAAAACTCTTCACAGTTTGCTCCCTACTTACTTTCACGCCTCCATGTCTTAGCTCTTGCTTTTCTCTCCCCCTGGAATGTCATCCCCTGCCCCTACCCCTTCTCTGCCTAGAGAAATCCTCCTCTTCCTTCTGGATTCAGTTGAAGCCTCTCTTTCTCCTAGTGGTTCTAGAGCCAGCTTGAACCAGCACGCTGGAGCTGACTGTACACATCCCTTCTCAATTCCACTTGAGTGATGGCACGCTGGTACCTTGAAGTCACTCCTAGTGAGAGTATTTACACTATGGAAATTGGCAAACACTACAAAACCAACCTTTTTGTTTGTTTGTTTGTCTGTCTGTTTGTTTTTTCCCAAGAGCCAGCATATCACCGCCTTCTCCCTTCAGCCTGCCACAGGGCCTCTAAGCCTCCCCACAAGACAGTTAGGTGCTCCTTCCCTGTGTTCTCCTAGCACCTCAGCTTCCCTGTGAGGTTCTCAGAAGACACTGCAGTGTCTGAGTCATGTCCATATCCTATTACCCGGCTCAGAGCTTGGCCCTGCAGTGGCACTTTATAAGCAGGGCTGCCCTGGATATTTGTATATGTTGTTCACTGCCCAATGAGGAGGCAGGGGGCAAAATCCAACCCATACTCTACTCTCCAAAACTCGGTATGGGGCTCTATTCACCCAGAGAAGGCACTTTTCTCTAATTCATGTGAAGAGGCCACATCAGGCCTGCAGCAGCCCTGTCATGAGAGTTTGCTGCATCCAACACCTTCCATTTCGCATATGCCAGTGGCCTGCGGTTGCATCACGCATTCCCAGCCCCCATCACTTCCACCCTTTCTTCCATTGCTGACCCTGCTTTATCGCAGGCAGATCAGATGGAACAAAGGCATGTAGCAGGCTTGGCAGCAGCCCTGAGCCAGGCCCTGGGATTGGCCACTCATGTGACTCCAGGCCTACCCAGGCAGGGAGTCACTATCTACCCAGTGTCAGCTGAAACCTGAGCCCTGGGGCAGAACGTTGGCCAAAGGTGACCCAGCGCACTGGCCTCAGGTCATTGCAGCGGCCGCTTACAGGGAGTGAGCTGCCCACTACTACTCTCAGTGCTGTCTCCCCAGAGCCAGTGCTGACCATCACCCTCACCCTGGCTAAACACCCTGTGCGAGGACATTCACTTCCCTGAGCCTGTTTTCTCGTTTGTAAAATGGGTATAGTAAGAATCTCTACTTCTAAGGAGATAAGAGATGCAAACTATGAAGTTGTTCACTTTTATAATTACTCGGAAGGTGACTTAGGGAGTTTACACGTTATTCTAAGAGTTGAGGTACTGAGCAGGTACCATATATCCATTATCTCATGTAATGCTTGCAAAGACTCTTTGTGAGTAGGTGTCACAACCCACCCCAGTATTGTAGATGAGGAAACTGAGGCCCAGGCAGGCTCTGTACCCTGCCCGAGCTCACACAGTAAGTAACAGAGGCAAGATTCGAACCCACGTCTTTGTGACTCTAAAGTCCATGAACTGTGCCTGTGTGGGCTCTTGAATCCTACTGTAGTTGTGTGTGGGTCTTGGATTTTCTCAGCTATCCCTTTCCCTTGGTGCCAGGCCAGAGCACTGGTCACCACCTGCCCCCCCCATCCCAGGAGCATCTTTCTTCAGTTCATCTCAGTGTTTGATAAGTGCCTGCTGTACCCCAGGGCTATGCTGGGCTCTGTGTGTGAATGAGGCTCTGGCTCTGCCCTCTAGGGATTCCACACTGGATAAGAAGATGGACAAGTGTACAGCTGACCATCCAACCGGGTGCCCCAGTAAGCCACAGACAGTGGGCCACTGGGGGGAGAAATCTCAGTCAGGAGCAGGTATCAGGGAGGGCTTCTTGGAAGAGGTGGAATTTGAGATAAACCCATAGGGTGGACAGTATCTCAGAGGGTGGCCACGGCCTCAGGTGCAGGGAACCACACAAACAAAGAGAAGGAGAGGGGGAAGCCGTGGAGCCCATCCAAACTAAACTAGATTAATGGGACCGCCAGAGGAAAGCGAAAAAAGGACTTAGGAGCCCAAAGGGCTCTGAATGGGTGGTTCGAGGGGAAGTGGTCTGTGGGCTGTTATCAGCACCAGTCAGAGTCATGCTCTGCGAAGATGGTTCTTGGCTGGATAGGAGAGGATTGGGGGCGGGGCGAGGCTATCCGGGCCCAGGAGACCAGAGGGGGCTCTGACTGCCCAGATGCAGGGGGCCTGTGGGGAGGTGCTCCTGGGAGCCTGGAGTCTAGAGACTGGACTGGGGCCTGGTGGGGGAGGGGTGGGCTGAGGGAAGTCTGGGGAGGGGGCTCTGCTGGCCCGGGCTAGGGGACGCCACCTGCATGTCTCACAGTGTGCCGGGAGCCCTGGGCTCTGGGCGGCGTGGCAAAGAGGAGGTGGTGAGTAGCGTTGGATTTATTCCTCGTTCTTGGTTAGTCACCAGCGTCTCCGGAGGCCGCAGCTTTCTCCTCAGCCCCTGCACCTGCAACCTATGTCAGAGTCTCTGTCCTCCTTTCTCCTTATACGGCCAAAGAAAGGGACTTGGGGCATTCTGCCCGGCGTGACATGGAGCCTCGTAGGCTGGCTCGAGACACAAATGCAGGAATACGGTTCTGGGGCAGTTTATTTACTCAGCCAGGCTCTCTTTACCTCCAGGCCATGTTCTCTTGCCGCCTGGAGTTGCCCTGGGATGGCAGTGAGGCTGGGGTGGGAGGTGGCGGCTGACCACAGCCCAGGGTGCTGAGACACACCTAGTCCAGCCCTCCACTTACCCCCTCGGTGGGGAAACCGAGGGTCAGAGAAGGGACAGGCTGGGCCAAGGTCATGGATCAAGTTAGTGTCAGAGCTGGGCTGGAACTGAGGAGCCCAGCTTCCAGACAGGCTGCATTTATGGATGGACAGGAGAGGCCCTCCCGGCGCCCAGGAAGCAGGCAGCACACATGGGGTGCCTGCAGGCCCCGTACATCCCTGGCCAGCCCTATGGCTACGGTGGGGCGGCTCTCCGCTCGTCTTGATTCACCCTCCTCCCCCCCACCCCCCAGCTCCCTCCAGCAGGCCCTTCCCAGGACCCGCAGGGCGTAGGGCACTCTCCCTGCCCCTCAGCACAGATGAGGCCTGAAAACAGGACCCCAGCCCCAGTGAAGACACGGACAACGTGTGGGGGCCGTTCGCTGGATTTCTCACTTTTCATTCCAATATTTGACAGTGAGAATGTGCTTCATATTTTGAAAAGGCGCTAAAGGAAGTGGATTGGGGTCTCAGACAGTCTCTATATCATCTGCCAGGCCAAGCCGGCCAGAGCCCAGGGCTGTGCTGGCTCCTTCAAGGACAGGCCCGAGCTCTTCCCAGCCCTTTCAGGAGCCTTGCCAGATAGGCTGGTGGAATCTTGCCATCCTCCCTCTGCCTGCCCTAGTCAGCGGTCCAAGCCCCATCTGAACCCACACAAGCTCCAGTGAACTCGTAATACCTGGGAGGAGTTCTCTGTCAAGAGTCTCAGCTGCGGTTCCATGCTTGTCCATTTGGGTGTTGGGCAGATGTGTCTTCTCAGCCTTCCCAGGTTGCTGTGCATTGATCCTGTTCCTATTTTTTCCAATCAATTCAATTCCTTGCCCTTGCCCTAGAGATACAGGGTACCGTGTGCTCTCCAAGGGCTCACAGTCTAGGGTACCATCATCCAACAGAACTTCCTGTGTTGATAGAAATGTTCTGTATCTGCACTGACCAATATGGTAGCCACTAGCCAGTGGCTCTTGCACACTTGAAATGTGCCTAATGAAACTGAGGACCTGAATTTTAAATTTTATTTAATTTTTAAATGAAGTATAGTTGCTTTGCAACATTATATTAGTTTCAGGTGTACAACATAGTGATTCAGTATTTTTTTTCTAGATTGGATTTTATTTCTATATATTCTATAATAATACAGTTGAAAATCTTGCCCACTTTCACACTCAATAACTTTAACAATCAGTTCTTCTTAAAATTTTGGCCTAGGAGAACATCTGTATATCCAAACAGATGGGTTTGTGTGCGCGCGCGTGCACGTGTGTGTGTGTGTGTGTGTGTGTGTGTGTGTGTTTATAACAAAGATAAATATGTATAACCTATTGTTCCCTGTTTGCCTTGAAAGAGAGTAGCCCAAGGGCAAACTCCGTTTTTGTCTCTTGCAAACATCCTACGTGTGGTACCTTAAAGTACACTGCCTGTGCACTGCTATATTTAAAATAGATAAGGAACAAGGACCTACTGTATAGCACAGGGAACTCCACTCAACACTCTGTAATAACCTAAATGGGAAAAGAATTTGAAAAAGAATAGATACACTCACATGTATAAGTGAACCACCCCGATGCACACCTGAAACCAACACAACATTTTTAATCAACTACACTCCAGTATAATATGATTCAGTATTTTTATAGATTATACTCCATTATAAGTTATTACAAGAGAATGGCTATAATTCCTTGTGCTATACAATATATCCTTGTTGCTTATCTGTTTTATACATAGTAGTTTTTACCTCTTAATCGCCTATTCCTATCTTGCCCCTCCCCACTTCCCTCTCCCCTCTGGTAACCACTAGTTTGTTTTCTATATCTGTGCATCTGTTTCTGTTTTGCTATATATATTCATTTGTATTATTTTTTAGATTCCACATAAATTTTATTTAATTTTAATTACTTAAAGTTTAAAAAAACCCAAACAATCTGATTAAAAAATGGGCAGAGGATCTGAATAAGAAGACATACAGATGACCAACAGGTACATAAAAAGTTGCTCAACATCACTAATCATCAGGGAAATGCAAATCAAACCACAATGAGCTACCACCTCACACAGTTAGAATGGCTATTATCAAAAGGTAAGAATTAACAAGTGTTGGCAAGGATGTGGAGAAAAGAAAGCCTTGTGCACCATTGGTGGGAATGTAAATTGGTGCAGTCACTATGGAAAACAGTATGGCTATTCCTGAAAAAATTAAAAATAGAACTACCATATGATCCAGCAATTTCATTTCTGGGTATTTATTGGAAGGAAATGAAAACACTAATTCAAAAAGATATATGTATCCCCATTTCATTGCAGCATTATTTATAATAGCCAAGACATAGAAACAACCTAAGTGTCCATTGATGGATGAATGGATAAAGCAAATGTGTTATATACAATGGAATATTATTTAGCCATAAAAAATGAAATCTTGCCATTTGTGACAACATGGATGGACCTAGAGGGTATTATGTGATGTAAAATAAGTCAGACAGAGAAAAACAGATACCATATGATCTCAGTTATATGTGGAATCTAAGAAAAAACAAAAGGCAAAACCAACCAAGCTCACAGATACAGAGAACAGATTGGTGGTTGCCAGAGGTGGGGGGTAAGGAGTGGGTGAAATGGGTGAGGGAGGTCAAAAGGTACAAACTTCCAGTAATACATAAGGCATGGGGGTGTAATGTACAGCATGCTGACTATAGTTAATAGTGCTGTATTGCATATTTGAAAGCTACCAAGACAGTAAATCTTAAAAGTCCTCATTGTAAGAAAAAACCCACTTTTTTGTATTGATAACTGTGTATGGGGATAGATGTTAACTAGACTTACTGTGGTGATCATTTCACGATGTATACAAATATTGAATCATTATATTGTATACCTGAAACTAATATAATGTTATGTCAGTTAAAAAAGATTTAAAGAGCCACATTCCCCTGGTGACTGCTGTACTGAACAACACAGGTCTAGCTGGAGAGACAGTGTGGAGGCAGGTGACCCAGTAATGCAGATGGACTGGGCCGGGAGTAGAGAGGGACATACACTGGGCCACTTGAGTATCCAGTGGAGAAGGATGGTTTCCAGGGGTAAGGATCAGGAAAGGTCTCGTGGGGAAGGGGGCATTTGTGATGGGTATTAAAGCACTAAGGATACACCAACAGGTGGGTACGGGAGGGTAGGGGCATTCCACATGGAGGCAGGAGGGCACATGAACATTTAGAAATAGACCTCTGCCTGCACGAGGTACCAGGTACCAGACTCCCCATCCCTGGGGTAACCAGGCTGAGTAAAGACTGAGAGAGGAAATAAAGGCAAGGACTAAACTGTAGCACTTGGAGTGCCAGGCTGAGGAGGAGGCGGGGCTTATCCTGTTGGGTTATTGAATGAATTGAGACCCTGCAAGTTGTGCACAAGGCATTGGGAACATAGTAAGCTCTCAATAAATGGCAGCAGTTATTGGCAGTGGGAAGTGATTGGAGGTGGTTATGTGTTTCTGTTTGCTGCTTCTTTAGATCAATTTGGCAGTCTTGCCATCTTAGCAATATTAAGTCTTCTGATCCGTGAATATGGGATGTTTTTATGTTTATTCAGGTCTTCCTTAATGTACAATGCTGTGGTATAGTTTTCAGCGTGCAAGTCTTTATTAAATTTATTCCTAAATATTTTTATGTTATTGTAAATGGAATTCTTGTCTTAATTTTATTTTTGGATTGTTCATGGCTAGTGTATAGAAACACAGCTGGGTTTTGTATATCAATCTTACACCCTACAAGCTTGCTGAACTCGTTTATTAGCGCTAATAGTTTTTTGTGGATTCCTTAGGATTTTCTAGATACAGTATTGTGTCATCTGCAAATAGGAATAGTTTTGCTTCTTCCTTTCCAATATGGTGACTTTTCTTTCTTTTTCTTACATAATTGACATCCAAGACGATTTCCTTGTCTCGTTTCTGCTCTGAGGGGGAATATCTTTAATTATTAAATATGATGTTAGCTTGCCTTCTCTGTCTTTTCAAACCTCTTTAAGATTATATTTACTTTTTAATATCTTATTGTACATAAAACTCAAACAATACAGTAAGATACAACAGAACACAAAACAGGAAGATACAAAAAAGGAAACAAAAACTTCCCCAAATTCCACCACCACCAATATGCTCCCAGGCTTTTCAGTGTATGTATATGGGAAATAGAGATAACTTTACATAAATATGACCCGTTTTGTCACTAGGCTTTGTCTACTCAATATTGTGTCATGGCATATTTTCCAGCCTGGAACTGACAATTCGCACCATCATTGTACAGCTGCCCATGTTCTATTATAAAGCTGAACCGTCATTTATTTGAGCAACCCCCTCTTGATGAATGTTTGTTTCCCTTTTATCCCCACTTTTATAAATGAGACTGATGAATATCCTCATCATATCCTTCCCAACACTGTGTATTATCGTGTTTTCCTTTCCTGTCCTTTTCATCTTTGTCAGATGATCACTATAGATTTGGGGGTAGGGAACTAGCATGATCAGGGTGAGGCTTTAGGAGGCTAACTCTGGCAGTCCCAACTTACTATGGGACCTTAGGCAAATCCTCTTCCCTCTCTGGGCCTGTTTCTTTATTTGTAAATGGCTAAAGGACTGGCTAGCAAACCTGGCTGTGTATTGAAATCACCTGGGGAGTTTTAAAAACCACAGACACCTGAGTATCATTGCAGCCAGTGATTCTGATTTAATTAGTATGCGGGATAGCCTGGGCTGTAGGATTTTTAAATCTCCCTGAGACTAGATGATGTGAAGGTCCTTCCTGCTGAAATATTCTAGGAAGGCTGCTGTGAAGCAGTAGAAAGATCTGTTCTTGGTGTCCAGCAGCCCTGGGTTTGAATCTCAGCTCATTCGCTCCTGGCTAGCTCCTGTCTTTTCAAACCTCTTTAAGATTATATTTACTTTTTAGTATGGCTGTGTGACTTTTCAACTTCTCCAAACTTCCATTGCCCGCCCCCACCCCCAGCCCCGCTCTTGGAGTGGGCGGGGACAGGGAGGTATTAAAATCCCCGCCCACCACTCAGGGTTTCTGCAGGTAGAGAAGGTTTAGGTCCTGCACAAACGAATGAGAGGTGACTGTGTTCTTTTCTTGATCAAAGAGCCAGCCCCTGGGCAACAAAGTGGAAATGGAGATTGTGAGCATGTTGGAAAAAAATGCAACACTTCTCAAATTCGGCTACCACTTCACTCAGCAGGGGCCCCGGCTGCGGGCGTCCAACGCGATGATGAACAACAACGACCTTGGTGAGTGGACATATGCACCCTACCCGCCGCCTATCATTCTTTCCACCTGTCATGGGGGGTATGGCAGGGAAAACTCCACTGCCGCCTTCCCCAAGGGAGTCCTCTTTTTGGGCCTGACTCCCAGTTTTCATGCTGATCCCGTTCCCTTGTTTTAGGTGTTTGCGCCTTGCCTCCCCACAGACCCTTGCCTAGACACAAGCGCCCTGCCTGCAGGCGCCGAGGCCAGGCCCTCCTCCCTGCAGGTAGCTCAGCTGAGCACAGGGCTGGACCCAGAGTGCACCCTCAGCGTGTTAGCCGGGTGAAATGAAACGTGGGAGGCACAAAGCCAACACGGAGTCTCCTCCGCTTCTGAATACCCTTTTTGGAGCCCAGAGTCCTCTCCAGGTCATACAGTGTGGCCCAAGCCCCAGATCCCAAGGCCACCAAACAGCCCTGCTACCCACACTGCAAACCCAGGGGACTTCATGTTGCTTTTAACGTAAAGGTTGAAAATGCTGACTTTATAGTAAAGTAAAACAGGTTACATTTAATCTCAGTTAAAGACATAGTTTGCATTTTTTTCTTAAAAAAAAAAGAAAGAAAATGTCACAGTCTTTCTTAGGAGCAAACACCAAAAAGAAACACTAGTCAGTTGAACAAAAGGGAGACCGATCACCGACTTACTTCCAGATGCTAAGTGTTCTCAAGCTCTATGCCTAGTTATTTCTCATGTGTATTCCTGCTGGCTGCTTAAAGAACTTGATAGCGTGTCCAAAGAGGAGTATGTCTGATAAGCCTATAGGAAAATAAGAGGAAAAAAACAAGGAGTAGGTCTGTTAACTTAATTGATCATTATATTCAGCTGTGAGTTTCCTAGAATCAAGGCAGGAGGAAGACAAACCAAGTTACATGATTCTTGTCAGAAGAGAAGGAAGCGTAATGAGTTTTTTAAAAAGAAGAAGCTTCATTCTGGGATTGAATTGTGAAATAACTGTATTTCTAAAGGATGATGCCTTCAGTGAGTTTTTCATCAAATTCAAACCTGCTCTAAATATGTTGCTTTTTTTTTGTTTCTAACACTCAGTAAAATGCAAGGAGCTTAATACTAAAGCACATCTCAGAGTTCAGGTATGTCCCTTCCTGTGATGAATCTGAAGCTAGGTTAATACATGGAAGGCCTAGAAGAATGGAGATGAGTATGTAAGTGTGTATGCACGAGGCAGGTACTCACAGAACCTGTGCATAGATAACCACAGAGCTACTCAATTCAACAAACATTTCTCGAAGTCCTATAGGGCACTGGCTGTTGAAGGTATAGGTTCCTGTTCTTAAGAGGCTATGTATTCATTGCTTTCTCCAGCTGCTACTTTTTCTAGAGCTGCAGATCTAGAAAAGTCCATCAAACAAACAAAAACAACAAAAAAACCCCCACCAGGTCAGGTGTCCTGGTTTATCTGAAGTGTCCTTATTTGAAATAAAAGAGAGCAAACACAAACAACTAAGAATTAGAATTATCATGGTGTGACAGAGGTGATAGCTACATTGAATTGTTGAGGAAGGTCTGCGACCTGGACTCTATTGGCCCAGCCGTGATCTGGCTGCAGAACCAGCACTTAAAAGCCTTGAGTTCTATTCTGATATTCAGTAATCTCACTTTTTTTTTTCTCTCTCTCAGCTTAGATTAAGCTTCTTATGTGTCCCTCGGTGCCTATCTCAAGGCTAATCCAGCTTTGGTCTTCCAGTGGCAAGATGGCTTGGAGGACTTCTTTCTAGGGACAGAAGTTTCCGGATGACTAGAGTCAGGGGTGCTGTAGGGGGGACCCCAGGGTCAGCTGGAGGCTAGAAGAAATGGCCCTTGAGGACTCTCTGTCCTGAGAGTCTATGATTCCAAAATCCAGGCCCAATTCCTATCACCAGGGACTTGCTGAGGTTATGGCAGGAGCCCAGCATGCCAGAGCTGGACGGGACCTCAGGCTCCTCCCTCCAGTTCTCCTCTGGAGAAACTGAGGCCCGGGAGGGACTGCCCTTCTAGACAGTGGTTCAGTCAAGTCACGCCCGTTGTTAGTTACAGCGAGCACTTTGGGAGCATCTTTTGTGTGCCCAGGACTGTGCGAGGTGACATAAGGGGTAGCAGAAAGCTAGTGCACTGTAAAGAAGCTTTACAGCCTTTTATGGGAGAAAGTCATGCCCCCAATTCAAGAAGGCCTACAAACTGTATCCGAACAAAGTGAGCAAATGATTTGTGAGGACAGAGGCTGGTTAATCCAAGCATCCTGGTGGGTGTGGGCATGAGTCAGCCTTTCAAGGAAGAGACAGGTTGTGTGGGAGGTCAGGAGGCCTTCCTGGCAGGGGTGCTGGTGTAGGCAGAGGCAAGGTGGTAGGACTCAGTATGCAGGATAGGAGAGACAGAAAGTTCCGAAAGGACTGAGGAACTATTACTGGGAGTTACACCTGGACGGAAAAACAGGAGCTCCCAGAGGAGGGAGGGAAGGACATTCCAAGCAGAGGGAACAACATGGGCCAAGGCAGGACGATGAACAGGTATATGAGGTATTCACGGGAAGGGGGCTGGGTAGGTGTGGGAGGCTGTGAGCCAAAGGCCTTTCACGCCAAGCTCAGGAGTTTGGTGAGGAAAGCAGGTGGGAAGTGGGACCGTGGCAGTTTTCTGGGCAGGAATGATAGGTGATTAAAATGGGCCTCTGAGTTACCCCATGGAACTGTGCAGCTATTCCCTTGAGGTTCCCCACAGAAGGAATTAGAGCAGAATCATCTAGGTGACTGCACGCAACAGAGTACTAGTCGGTGAAGTAGGACATCTAGCTTTAAAAGCAAATTTGCACCCATCTGCTAGTTTTTGTGAAAGAAACGCTTCTGATTCTGATGGTGCACCGGTGTCCTCCTGCAAAAGAGAAATCCTGACTTTCTTTCCAACACAGTATTTTCATCCTGCTCTTGATGCTGTAATGAAGCAGACAGGCTTCCATGTTTCTCAGCTGAATATGTTTGTCATAAAAGCCGGCCCCGGTCCAGCCACCGTGGTTGTTACTGTGTCTGCTGCTGCAGCTTGGCGGCAGCAGGCAAGCTCTGCGTGGACGAGAGCGGGCCTCTCCGATTTCCTTCTCACTCCAGCCAACCTCTGTGCTGGCTCCTGGCCCATTGCCGGGTCTGCGGGACCTGGGCTTTGCTTACCTGCAAGGCAGGTGGGCTCTTCCTTGGGAGACATTTAATCCCTAAGGCCATGGGTCAGCCCTGCCCAGGACCCATCCTGAATGGCATGTCTTTGGTCCTTCCCAGCCATTGCCCTGGGCTCTTAACAGAGTGCTCTATGGGAGAGAGTGGGGTGCCAGGGTGAGGGGGTGTCAGGAAGGAGCCGAGGACCCCCATCTCTCTTTTCCCATGGTGACACCTCAGACGACTCCTATCTCCACACTATTTATAGCTGAGAGCCAGGCTGGCACTCAGGTCCTGTAAATCTGCCACTGAAGCTCTCTTCACTTAATGAAATCTGAATTGCAGCCTCCAGGTTAAGACAGTTGTGTGGTAGAGTAACATGTTTAAAAGCAGAAAACATCCCTTCCTGGGAAAGTCACTTTTTTACTATACTCTCAAGGAAGACCTTTCTAACAGGCACCCCAGACACAGCACATACACCCCAAATCAATTTCATCATCTTCCCCCAAAACCATCTTGGGAAAGGGCACTACTTTCCTTGCAGCCATTCAAGCCAGAAATCTCTACCTCTCTCTATGCACTACCCCCAGCCCAGCCAGCCACCTCCTCACCAGCCACCTTGCCCTGCCCTTTGTCAAGCCCTCATCACATTTACCGGGCATCCTGAAACGTCCTCGGGCCCTGCAGCTCCTCTAGCTCCTCCAGGGCGGGCATCTCACGCAGCGCTCATCCCAAAGCTTGTCCCACCACTCTGCTTAGAACGCTTTCTGTGTTCCCACTGCTCTCAGGTTAAACTCCTTGACGTGGCTTCTAAGTCCCTTAGTAACCGTAGCTGATACTTACATGGCGCTCACTGCGTGCCAGGCCTGCTCTGAACACTTCAATCTTACTAACTCCTGTAACGTTCCCAACAACCAGTTGAGGCAGGTGCTGTCGTCATCCCCATCCTACAGTAAGGAGACAGAGGCCTAGAGAAGTAGGTAAGGTTACCCACTGTCCATGGGTGGAAGTGGGACTTGTCCCGGCAGTCTGGCCCCAGAACCTGTGCTCTCCACCTCTTCTCTGGGTGAGGCCCTGCCAGACTCATCTCTTGACACCCCAACAAGCCATCTTCTTGCCCTACTGGTACCAACCGGTCCAGGTAGCTGGAGTGCCTCCCAGTGACCCAGGCAAAAGCCTCCCTTTAGAGGACTGTTACTCCTAATGCTTCCCGTACTTTCCCACCGTCTATCCCTTTATCGTTTAAGATTCAGTGTACAACTTAACCCCCGTCCTTGGAAAATCTGACCACTTCGTTCATTGTGCCTCTCATACTTGATAGAGATCTACCAGGGTACTTGTGATGTTTTATCAGATTTCTTGTATATATATCTTGGTCCCCTGTTAATCTTTATTTCTGGTACCTGTGCTTGGCACATCATAGCACTCAGTCAATGCTGTTGAATATAAAATGCTCCCCAAAGACATGATGGAGGTGTAAAGCTTGGTGGGAGCTCAAGCCTCGAATGGGGGTTGGTCCAGATGACTCGAGATTCCTTCCGGCTCTGACAATAAACGAGTCTCTGGCAGTTGCAATGATAAGCAACGTGGAGGAGTTCGCTTTAATGAATGTAAAAAGCAGGTTGATTTGAAGAAGGATATTGGGAGACCTGGCTTCTGCTCCCAGTTGCATCTCTTATTCACTGTGACTTGAGGCAAGTTACTTCCCTCTTGGCCTCAATTTCCTTCATTATTTAAATGGAAAGAAAAAAAGAAAACCTGAATAAGTGGGTGCCTTTCCCTTCTCCCCATCCAGTCCCTGCAGAAGCCAGTGGCAGGGGAACCCTGCACAGGTGCAGCCCAGTGTGCATACTGAGGGCAGGTAGGGGGAGACAGCGCGGGATCCTTTTCTGTACCTTGAGCCACGAGCTGGGGACTCCGGTTCCTGGCTCTGCCGCTTGCTCTCAGGGACCCTGGCTCCCTTCTCTTCTCCAGGGGAAAGGAGCTAGTCCTACTTATGAGAACCAGATGAGATGTGGGTATGTAAAGCCTACATGGACAGGGCCGGATTGTACTGAGGGAGGCGCTGGACCGAGGCTCCAGATGAGTCACAAGCCTTGGTTCCGTCTGGTACCAGCTTTATTATTTTGTTCCCTGCCATACTTTCCTCATCCATAACATGGCAATGGTGACAACACTGACACTCCAGAATTGTTGGAGGGGCTCCAATGAGGGGTTGAGTGCAAAAGGGGTATAACGCTTGTTCAGCTAACGTGTCAAGCCTGGCTCATGTAAACCCTCTGGTCACTCTGGGCAAACTTCTGCTCTTTGGGCTTTGGTTTTTGTTCCCCCCCATCTTCCCCCAAGCTGTTGGACACTCTGATGGTCTCCAGAAATCTGGCCAGACACACTGTCTTCTCTCCAGGAGACTGCCCACTGATTTGCATTCATTGTTCTTTCAAGGCGGGTGGAGGGGAGGGGAGGAGCTCAGGCAAAGGCTAAACTCTAGGCCCCAGACTGGGCAGCCTGTGTGCCCCTGCGCCCCTCCACACCAGCGCCTAGCCTCAGTTCGGTTCTTGTTGCAGCCCGTAAGCGTCTATCTGAGGTCCGCCTGCTCAGCTCAGGAACTGGAAGACACCTAAGTATAGACAGACTTTTTTCCTCTCGCAATAGCTTCCTGTCTCTGCCACACCGGCAGCCCCCTTGACTGCCACCTACCGGCTCCACAGTCGTTGACCAACCTTTCTCTTGTGGCCGATCTAGCTTGCTGCTTGGTTTTCATCTGCAGACACTATAATTTGTTTCGAACCCTCTCCCTTTGCTATAACAAAGGGAGCCCTACCTGCCCCTCCAACCATCCCCGCCATCCTGTCAGCTAATGACCCCAGCCTGTAACCCCCTGGCTCCTGCTTTACATTTAACTACTTTGTTATGTGAACAGTGTTTGGGCTGATATTGTCTTGCCCCCGGGAAAATGTCAAGGTTGACCATAAGGGGACACAGATAATACAGGGTAATCTTCAGGGCAGACACTGTTGTTTACACAGGCAGGCCAAGAGCTTTGAGGAAGAGTTGGGGGAAATGTTTCCAGCAGGTTAAGATCTCATTAAGATCGACTGAACGTAAATCTTATCTGACCGGAGTGAGGATCTTCAGCCTCCGGGCCTCTGTACACAAAGGACAACAGCGGAGTTGGATAAAGTGGGTTTTATACCTGTATGGCCAGCGATTTAGAAGTACTTTATGAACGAATCTACGCCACTACAGACCCTCCTCTCAGTGAAGGCTCACAAGCTGTCCTTTATAAACACCAGACATCAGAGTTTGCTGAGCAAAGTTGTCAAGAAGCTTCCTGGCGCTCTCAGAGCCACGGTGGTGGTTCGGGTGCACAGGGACAGCTGGCTCACGTCTCATCTCCATTCCTTTCCAGTGAGGAAGAGGAGGCTGGCAGACTTGACCGGGCCCATCATTCCCAAGTGCCGGAGTGGCGTCTAGTGTGTGCGGGTGCCGACCACGCCTTTGAACTGGACGTGTTCTACTGATAGGCTGTGCTCTGCAGTGGAAACCGGAAGGCAAATGCCAGCACAAACCCTGTTGTGGTTCAGTTCTTTACGCACTAAGGTGTTAGGTTCGCTAGTGGTTGTAGTTGAAAATTTTATAAACTATGGTGAATGTGAAGTTTTTCTTTAGTCACAGAAGTTCAGTCCGGTTATTATTTAAAAACTAAAAAGCCCCCGAACTGGCAGACCTTACTGAAGACAATGTTAGAGCAGCAGTGACTTAACCGCAGGAGCCCAGTTTCGGTGACCTTGCTGTGTGGTGTTTCAGGTATATTTAAAATGTGTAACATGAACAAACAGCACCCTTTTCCATGTGGTTTAAAAGCATTATAAAATATTTTATTACAAACTTGATCTTAGCTCTTTAGCAAACAGAACATATCATCATTCTTTATTAATTCTCCTTTAAATTTTAAGAACCTCAAGATTAAAGTTGCTAAATTGATTTCTGGATCAAGAACACAATTTTTTTCCCCTCAAGAAAGACAGAAAGACTGAAGCCACAGAGCTCTGCCAGGAATCAGAGAACATGAGATTCCTTAAGCTGGTTATGAGGAAATGATAGAAAAAGCCAATGGTGAAGTCTCAAATTTTAAAAACCGTCCTTTTTTTTTTTTTTTAAACCAATTCCAGGCGACAAACATTTCCCTGGGTGTTCTTTATGAACACCTGGGATTTATTTACAATTTAATACTGGAGTCAGAAAGAAATTTTTCCTTATCGAATGCCAACCTTACGATGGATGTGAAAACCTATGGCCAAATACTTGAAAACACCTTTCTCTGTTGCACAGTGGGCCAATGCCTTATGTGAGGCACATCACTAGAGAGACAAATTTCTAGTCCATCATGGCTTATGCTTACAGACTTCAACTACCTATCGCATCACTTCTTAGACAAGTCACCGCTGATCTCATGCCTGTAAATTAAGCCTCCAAAGGTCAGTGGTGAAGAAAATCTAGATATTTAAGAACTAGGAAACCTGGCCAAACCACCCAAGATGATTATTCTGAAAATGTAATTTTGGCATTTCTGCTGGATCCCTTAACATCACGTGCATCTCTTAGGATCCAGCAAAAATGTTAAGCCACACTGCCCTTGTGCCTTTTAATATACCACGGTGCCAGTTAAACTAGTATTTCTGTTGCTTGGGGAGTTATTTTCGTGAGTGATTCAGCAAATCTTATGATAAAGGACAAGCCAAAGAGCTGACAAGCACAGACTAAGCTGCAGAGCACTGAGCAGAGAGGCTTTTGGCGAAAAAGGAAAAGTCTTGCACACGGAACTGTAATGATGGGACAGTACAGGGTAACCAGAGGTGGAGTCAGGGCCTCACCACTATGGAGGAGTGTCTACTGAGGCTGCAGATGGACCCAGGAGTGGCTCCGTGCTGCAGGAACGGCCAGCCCCACTCGGCTTCTCCTTGAAACACAATTGCAGCTGTATTCTGCATCAATGGAAACTGCAATATAATATTAAATCTGTTGGTCTAAGAATGGCTGTGCATGTGTTTCTTGGGACTTGTGGGCCAGGGACATGCGCCTGACATGGTGGCTAGAGGCTGGGAAACCACCACAGCAGCGCTGAATAACCTCACACAGAATGTCTTGTATTCTGAGGTGTTCACCTAAAAACTGCCCAAGTGTTAATGTCATCAAGCTAATGTGAATCTCTCAAAGAGAATACTTCAGAGCTAAGAGTGTGGGTGTTGGGGAAAGCAGATGAAATCTCTCACAGAAACCAAACCAATGAAACATGAAGGTGGACCACATCTTTAAGACCATCTCCTCCATCAGAGGAGCTGTTGGTCTAGACTAGGGGTGGCAAGTTTTTTTCTGTAAAGGGCCAGATAGTACAGGCACACCTTTTTTTGTTGTGCTTCGCAGATATTTCAGTTTTTACAAAATGAAGGTTTGTAGCAACCCTGCATTGTCAGATGATAGTTAGCATTTTTTAGCAATAAATTTTTTAAATTAGGTTATGCACATTGTTTTTTTAGACATAATGCTATTGCACACTTAATAGACTACAGTATAATGTAAGCATAGGTTTTATATGCACTAAGAAACCAAAAAATTCACGTGACTCACTTCATTGCGGTGGTTTGGAATTGAATCCACAACATCTCCAAGGTACGCCTGGAAATACTGCAGCTTTTGCGGGCCATAATGTCTCTCTTGTAAATACTTAATTCTGCCATAGGTCATATGTAAATGAATGGGTGTGGCTATTCCAATAAAATTTTATTTACAGAAGGAGGTGGGCCAAATGCCATAGTTTTCAGATCCTGGTCTAGTGCTCTGAGGCCAGCAGAGAAGACAGAAGGGTAGGGGTGGATGGCAGATTGACCTAAGGGGCCTGGTTCCGAGGAGTCCACTTCCAGGGCCACAGCTTTCACATTCTGCCATCAGGACAGACGGGTTTGCTGATAAGAAAAATGACTACTCCCAGCCCTGCTGCATGGCACAGAAAGGGCATGACCTGGTCACCAGGCTCAAGGCTCTCTCCCTCAGCAGCTTTGGGATCCTACACAGCTCACCTTTTTCTGTGCTCTAGCATCTTCTGAGTCAGAATGTCTCCAGTAAGAGGTCAGCACCCAACTCCCTCTTCCCTCCTCTTGTGAAGGACAGGTGGCCAACATGGTGACCAGTTGGCCATGGTGGCTCTGGCAGCACTAGAGTTCCCTGTTTCTCTGCTGGAACAGCCCTAATATTCTCCAATACAGGGTCGCCCCAAACCTAGCTCTGTGAAGGATTGGGGAAAGGCAGATGGGGCCGCTCATGTAAGCATGGCCCATCCTCATCATCACCTGGCCTGGGCCCCGGGCTCGCAGGGAGTCGCCCCGGCTGTAAGAGCTCCCTGGGTGCGCGTAGCCGTCGGGCTGTACACTCGCATTCCTCTTTAAAGCTGCTCTGGGCTGGGCTTGCAGCCTGCCTGCTCCCTTTGTCTTGACACGTGACACAACAGGCTGTGAATCCTTGTCCTTGGCAGGCAGGGCAGGTCAAGACGAGCTGGCGGCACTGGGGAGTGGAGCACAGTTTATACTGGTCCCATGGGGCCCCACAGTATGAACATTCTGGGGAAGAAAGAAAAGCCTTGTTATAAAGACACATGAGCACACATGTGTACACACAACAGACGTGTACACACACACACATACGTACCACATGCACACGCAGATGCAATTCTCCAGTTCCTAAATATAACCCTTAGCTCATCAGCATCTAATGTACCTTTTGGGTCTGAGGAAGGTTTCTAAATAATGTAAGTCTCCTGTCTTCTCACAGACAAGGTTCCCCCACCCCCACCTTTTTGGGGGGAGGTTGCTTCTGGGAATTGTCTTCTGATTCCAGCATTCACTGACCCATTTTCCTTTTTCTCATTTAGAAAACAGGTAGTAACGTTTCTCTCTTTCATTCACTAGTCCAAAGCTGGCCAAGCACCCTTTGTTGAATGGTCTTTTTCCTTTAGATCATTCCCTTTTGCACTGGGAGACAACACGCCTGAATACAGATAATCCCACATTGACATTTGGCTTCTGCAGTCCACACTCCTCTTCCCCAGGCCTGAGGTTCTCCTGCTTTTGCCAGAGGACACTTGGCCACACAACTCCTAAAACTTATCTACTTTCTCGGCCCCTTTTCCCTGCTGACCTCCTATCACCATTGATAACATCATTCTTCAAGTCTCTTTACCTAACTTATCTAAGCTACCTTTGGGCCCTCTCTCTCCCCTTTCTGCTCCATCTAGCTCCGTAAGAGATCTGAAGTTGCTTCCAATGAGACACAAATATAAGACCATTAAAATGAATAAAAAGATCAAGAAGAAAGGGGAGAGGAAATCAGACTCCCACCTTATTCATTATCTGAGTGTTAATTCAATCTCAGCCCCTGATCACAGGAGTTCTAGAAAATTCTGACAGCCACTAGGGTTGTCTGCCTGTGATCTTTCCCGTTCAAAATGGTGGCATCCAGGGGGAGGATCCATTTTTCTTAAGGATTATTTCCATCCTTCTTTTACTGACTGCCCTCATCTGGTACTATATGTTAGTGTGGACTCCAAACTACAGTCACAGCACAGGCTTCCTGTAGCCAGCCCTGCCTCCTGCCTTGGCCCTAGGCTCAGCTCCCCCTTGGAATGCCCCACCCACCACTCGAAAGTGCACACCACACGTGTCCACAGACCGTCTAATTAGGGGTTCTTTTACTTGTGCCGTGAATTCACTTGACAGTCTAGTGAAGACTATTCTGTCTTAGAAAAATGTTTTTACCATGCATAAAATAAAATACATAGGATCACAAAGGAAACCAATTATTTAGAAATACAAAATAACGAAATATTCTTTAAAGTCTGGGATACAGTAAAACACTTGTTAACACATTCTATAACAAGACTTAGTGATGCGCCTAATAACTATTTCCATTTTGAAGCAATGATGAACATAAATGCTATTTTGAAATATTCACAGCAGCTGTAATATATGAAAATACTGTGATTTCTAGTGATAACAAAGTCACAGGTACATCTAATACTACTGATTTGCTGCTTACATTCATAATTGAAGGAAGTACTATATCTAGTGAGGGGTTATGAAACTAAAGATAAAATTATTTTCCATTCCAAATTCTGTCTGCTCCACTGCTGCATCTCCAACTCTGTTAGGAAATGGTGGTCCTACGTACTCCTTTTCCCTTGCTTTATTCTTCAAGTAATCAGTACTGGTCTGTCTTCCAGAAGGTTAATACAGAGGGTGTGCCTGATCATGAATGTAGGTTCTGAGTCTGTGCTGACCTACCTGACACTATGTCACTGTTGAAGGATAAGGCATAACGCTCATCAAAAACGAACAACTTCCCTTTGTAAAAACCATCAGGAAACTCCTCCAGGTACTTGTGGATGCCACCCTTGAGCTGGAACACTTCCTTGCACACTCCCTATGTGTGGAAACACAAGAGGAAATTTGAGGAGACTAGCAGAGACCAGTAGGAAGCTCCACAGAGAAGCAGCATGCAGTAGGAATGCCAAAATGGGGCTCCTGGCTCCCGCTGCGCGACAGTGAAGAACTGCTGACCAAGGGGGCAAGGAACCAACTGGCAGATCTTGCCTACTAGGGTGATGGGAGAGGACAGCAGTCAGGGCCTTCACTCTCTAGATCCTGGGAAGCCCAACTATTTTTGCTGCTCCCTAAATATAGGAAGACACCTGTTAGGACATGTAATGTTACTGAATTTGCTCTTCTCAGGATCAAGCAAAAGGATTAGGAAAAGGGAGATATCAACTAATCTTTCCCTTTTGTACTTGATGAGTCTCTAAGACTGTTGAGTGCTTTTCACATCTTGAGATTTAAGAACTTCAGATTTTATACTTAGAAACTCTATGCTGGGGAGAATAAATCCCTGGCTGGCTGGGTGTGGGAGAGGGAGTGAAGGTGGGGATTGGAAAGTTCCACACACGCTGTGGGTGGAGCCTTCTTCACTTCCATGCCTGCAGTGCCCTAAGGGTGGTGACTCACCTTGGCTTTGAGGTAGGCTGAACCCCGCTCACAACGGATGCCCCCAGTGCAATACATCAGCACCCTCTTCTCTTTGAAAAGTTCTAGATTTTCATCAACATAGCTAGGGAAGTAACTGAATTTCCTGATGTCTGGGGCTAAGCAGCCCTGGAACCGTCCCTACAATATAGGAGCAGCAGAAAGAAAATGATCAGAAAAACATACCTGGTAAGAACAAAGCTTCTTTCTGTGTCAAACACCACTCCCTACCCCTGCCTTGGCAAGGAAGCACTTGCTCCCTGCTGTTTTCATCCCACACGCTAGCCTTTCAAACTTCAAAATCTGGAACTTAGAAACAAGGCTGGTGGGCTGTGGGTCACCCAACCAGAGACCTCAGGGGAACTGGAGAGGCTGCCCAAAGCAAACTTGACAAGATCCTTGACACATGTCAGGGGTAGGCATATGGGAGCCAGAAAGTCCATTATGTGCCAAGATGTCTTTAATCCATATTTTCTTAGACTTTCTCACCAGATTCTGAGTTTGAAGTCTTGGGTTTTCTCTGATGCTGCTAGTAGTGGGAGGAGAGCCACTGACTCAGCCACAGGTGGGCACACAGCATCCCCTTCAGAAACATGCTATGCTGTGGGAACTCAGTTC
Organism: Lagenorhynchus albirostris; assembly: GCF_949774975.1. NCBI lineage: Eukaryota > Metazoa > Chordata > Mammalia > Artiodactyla > Delphinidae > Lagenorhynchus > Lagenorhynchus albirostris. The sequence continues at coordinate 34,262,437 of NC_083101.1, read as the reverse complement.
TGGTTCTTACTTACTATTTTGCTTTCATAGAAGTTTCTGCAGTCCAGTAGGATAGTATCACTTTCTTCTTGATTTGCCTGAGACAGAAACTTTTCTACTTCTTTATGAAATTCACCTGGGGATAAATGGATTCCTTAAACCAAACAAAAAAATCAGTTAAAACAAAACAAAAACAAAACCCAGTTACAACTGGCCCAGCCCGATGACTTCCATTTGCTTTGTTTCTCCCCACCTAAACCTTTCCTCTCATAATTACAATTACGTTTGAAAATGACACTATCTGACGATCATAATGGAAGAATTTAGTAATTCCATGTATCCTCACTCTCCCTCCTCCTAAGATGAGCACTGTGGAGACCTGGCAGTTTAGAAACAGAGAATTTTGCATCCTCATACTTGGCCTAACCCAATAATAAAAGCCAGACAGAAGGGATATAAACTGCCATGTGGGTTTTCCGGTCCATGTTATGGCCAGTGTTCTACTGTCACTGTATATGGAGGCGCCTGGGCATGTACATGCTTGACTACAGGCTTTATAAACTGTTCTATACCAACGTCAAGTCTGAGGCTAAGAACCCTGGCACAGGCAGGTGTGAGCATATGGTTATGGAACAAAGTTGGAATAAGTTTTTTAAAAATACAAAAGAGTAAGAAGAATGTGTCTAAGTTTGTGTGTATGAGTAAAAGAGAAAACGGTGGGAGGGGCTGACAGCAGGAATGAAATATGAGAAAGAAGGCAAGAGAGAGAAAAGGATGAAACGCTAGAAGAAGGAGGAGAGAAAGGAGATGAAGAAGATGAGTAACATACAAGGAGACTAAAAGGAAAGAACCTGTCCGGTGAGGCCCTCTGCCTCCTCTGCTTTCTAGGATAGAAATACTCCTGTATCTTTAGGGTCCAGACATCTCAGTAGTTTGTGAGGAACTTCTGGTGAATTTGGCCACCATACCTCATGTGGTGGTGGGGGTGCTCTGGTCCTTGAGTCATGGTACCACTCATGATACAGCCTGACAGCTCCGCTCAGGGGTGAATCCCAACAACCCCCTGAAACTGCTGGGTACCCAGATCGGGCTGGAGACCCAGAGCACGGCCAAGGAATCTGGACTCCTACCTGCTTAACCTAGGACTGCAGGGAGAATGTAACAAGGCCAGATTTTATATAAGTTACTGTCACATAATTTACACAGTCACCAAAACAGTGGGGTGGAAAGGGAGGTTCAAAACTGTGATGAGAAGCATGGAAATCTGCTAAGACTTCTCCTTACAGGGAGCTGCAGGGAACCCAGCCTGTTCCTGCTGCTGCTATTGCTGTGGCTATTCTCCTGGCCCTGTGGAGGCCTGACCAGAGAGTGACTCACATGAAGTGCTTAAAAGAAGTGCCTCCAAACAACCTGGCTCAAATGAAAGCAGCAAAGCACTGCCTGGAGCCCACTCTCCCCTAAGCTCCGGAGCAAGGTCCTGTAGCGCCAACGAAGAGCTGTTTGTGGTCATCCTGCCTCCTGCCAAGGTAGGGACACTAAGCAGACACGGCCCTTTTTGGCCCTTTTCTCCTCATACATGAGTCTCTTTTCCCAGATGCTTGTATCTTACTCTCATTTCCCTCTGGTTTAACTCTTAGCCTTCTTTTTAAATATTTACAAGTTAAAAAAATGAACATAGAGCCAGCCAGACCTTTCTGTTTCCTGATGAAAGGGGACAATACTACCTATGAAGTAGACTTGGGGAAAAAAAAGGAAAGAAAGAAAAAAGGAAATCAAACCTGAACCTGATCAAGTCTCTAGACATGAGCTATCTAATATGGCAGCCACTAGCCACATGTGGCTAATAGGCACTTGAAATGTGGCTTGAGATGTGCTGTAATAAGGGTGACAGAGATGCAGGATTTCAAGGACGTAGTATACAAAAAAAAGAGTAAAATATCTCATTAATAATTTTTTACACTGGATACAAGTTGAAATAATATTTTGGCTACATTCCATTAAATAAAGCATATTATTGAAATTAATTTCACTTGTTTCCTTTTACTTTTTAAAATGTGGCTACTAGAAAATGTAAAATTCCATTGTAGCTCACATTATATTCCTATTAGACAGCACTATTATAAATCTAACTACAGTTCATAGGAAATACAGAGGACAGAGGAACATCCCATGGAGATGCAATCAGCATTATACTGATTGTGGGAAATGCTATAAGCAAAATGATCTAATTCCTTCAAAAAATAAACTGCAGGGGAAAATAAAAGATGGAAGTGAATCTCTAGCTTAAAAGGGACTTTAGGAGACATAGTGATCAATCACAATGAGTGGACCTTACTTGAATCCTGATAGAAACAAACTTAAAAAAGTATGAGATATCTGGGAATTTTAACCACTGGCTGGATATTTGATAACATTAAGAAATTGCTGTTAAAATGTTTTAGATGTGATGATGGTTTTATAATTATTTATTTTTTAAAAAACCTTTATCTTTTAGAGATATCTACTAAAATAGTTATGAATGAAATGACATGACATCAGGATTCTCTTCTAAATGATCCAGGATGGGAGAAGGGGGTGGGGATAGATCAAAGCTGGCCATGAGTTTATAACTGTTGAAGCTGCGGGAGAGGTACAAGGGAGTTCACTGTACTGTTTTCTCTATTTTTTTAATGTTTGAAATTTTTCATAGTAAAAAGTAAAACAAAACCAAAAAACCCAGCCAAACAAATGTCTTTCAACCATCTATGGTATCCGTGAGGGAGGGGCAAAGAGAACATTCTAGAGCACTTGCAAACAAACTGCTTTGGTGTTGAAAGCCGCTTGCTTCCTGTAGCAAAAAGCCTGTGTTTTATTCAGTTGATGAACTATTTACAGGTAATAATTACACTCTTTCCAAATTGTTATCTTTGGAAAGAAAACAACTTCTTGCCAAACCATCACCAAAAAGAATAACTAAGCCAAGTCATTCTAAGTAGTGAGTCTCCAATCACCGGAGCACCAAAGAGAAGAACCAGTTTAAGCACTGAATGACCCAAGTGTTAGCCACCCCACAGATACTCTGAAGAGAGAACTCATCACAACTCTTGCTGATCAGAATGTCTAGCTTTCACATTTGTCTCTATATTAAGATTTGTCCCTATGAAGAAAAGGAAAATGCTTCTTCTTAAAGCAAACATACCAGGCTTCTTATAGGAGATCCTACTGGGACTGATCCCCATGGGCACAATCTCTGCAAACACACCAACACGCAATTCTGGAAAACAGCAAGCTCCTCCTTTGCTGGTCTAGCCAATGAGAAACAAAACAGAATACAGTCTTTCTCTCCCATCTCCAGGTATAAGATATTTATTCAGTTAAATTATCTGGAACATTCTATGCTCTAACTCCCTTTTCCCACTGAAACAGTTGTTCCTAATTTGAGGTTTCTTAATACTTCAGCTACCCTATTATTACACAACAGATATAATTCTTATATTTGGCACTTATTTATTGTGTATCTACCATGTGCAAAAATGTCAAATTGAAAAGGTGTTTCTATAGCAATAAGCATTTAACTATAAAACTGAAATACCACTGAGCAATTTCAACATGTAAGATTACATCCCAGCTTTTAAAGCTACAACCTTTTCTTTTCTTATCATCATCACCAGCACTAACACTAGCAAGGTATTCCCCACCACCTCTATCACCCATGATGCTAAAGCATAAAGTCACTCCAACAAAGCAGCTCTCTTGGGAGAGCAATAGCTTTATTCCCTGTGTGGTGTGAAGTGCAGATCTGATCCCACCAGGTTCACTAAACACGTAGTGATCCTCTGATACAGCCAGGTGGTCTCTCAAATGAACAAACACGGCTAAGTTTGAGAGTTTATAGGATATATAAGCTGTAACGTCCTTATTCTATAAAAAAGGAGACCAAGGCCCATGATCACGTGGTGACATGGTGGACGAACTGGAACAAGCATGCTCCTTCTCCTGCACTGCCTCGGGACCTAGCAAGAAAAGGGTGTTCTGTCCAGCACTGCTTACTTCTCTATAGTGATCCTCTTCATAGCCTGGAGTGGGAAGAGGCACTGAAGCAGAAGCAAATGGCTCTCGATCCATTTTATGTTCAATTTCTCTTACCTTAAAATCGTCCTTACACAGATAATCCTTAAACAATGGGCAGGAAAGCATGACTTCTACATAGAGTCTGGTGGCCAATTTGCTTCCACCCACTGTCCCATTGATTCCTTCTGTAGCAATTCGAACCTGAGACACAAGACAGTGAGAGAAAGGGAATGCAGGCTGTTCTTAGCTCGGTTCAAATCTCTGCAGGGCAGAACAGGTTCATGTGTGTCAATGAGTTTAACAAGAAAAGCAGAAACATTGCTGTGGACACAAAAGTGTTACCACACACAGGATGCTTGTAGTTTTCTAAAATGGCACACTGCCCATAGTTCAGACGACGTACTCAGTTAACGTGTGCCAAACAAGAGAATGAAATGGATAGAACAACTGGAAAGTCCCATTTGCTATGGAGCTCCAGCTGTCCAGTGGCCAAAACATAAATTCAGGTCAACAGATGTAGGATCAGGATTCAGCTTTGCCATTTACTTGCTAAGTGACCCTGAGAAAATTAATTCTCCTCTCTGAACCTCAATTTCTTCATCTTGATAAAACATGAAAAAGAATCAACAATGAAAAACTGCTGTCCTCAAGTCCTAAAGCACAGAACACATCTGAGGGCTGAGAATGCACGTGAGCACATCTCTGCACAGTGTTGGAGGTAAAGCCCACCACTGCAAACCCACCCGTTGGAATACAAATTCCACAAGGAGGAGCTTGTGTCTCTTTTGTTCTTTGTTGCATAATCGGTGCCTAGAGTAGTACTTGCCACACAGTAGGCATTTAATATGTTTTTGCTGAGCAAATGAATGTATATCCAAATCTGAGGCTTTTTGGCTTCTCAAACCCTCTATTCTCTTTGAAATGCTTCACTGGTTAGGGGACATTAAAGCCTGGGTTAAGGCCCCTGCCTTAAGAGGCAGTCCTCTGGAGGGCCTGCAAAGTTACTTGTTCTGGTACCACAGAATCCTCTGGATAAGTTTAAAGATGGATCATCTCTAGACAGAGCTAGCTTTCTAGGGAAAAGTAAGAAAGTGCAACACTGTATATCATGGTATTCTCTGGAAAGAGATGTAATTTAAGTCAGGGTCTTATATTGTTACCACTTCGTTATATATTGTTATTTATATAGCAATGATACCTACCAATGCATTAGAATTTGAAAAATTTTTAAAGCTCCCCTTTTATTAGGGCCTAGGGAAGATACTTCGTTTGTTGCCTCACTTGATTCAATTCTTTAGGGCATGGATATAAATGGGATTCATTTCACAAGCCAGGGCCAACTCACTAGTAGTGGCTCTCCAGAGTTCCATGATGAGCATTCTGAGTCACATCCAGGCTCCTTGAGAAAGAGGAGTGCAGTCTATTGAAGCCTGTTCTGGGCTGGGAGAGGAAAGTAGGAAGCATATGCCATCTCTGCTGTACAGACTACTGCACCTATTACCGACTCGTATTTTTTTAAGGGACAACATAGAAAAATAGAGCTGAACCAGCATAAGGGTCAGGAAATCTACCCTAAAACTGTCTCTGACGGGGGCAAATATGATGAAGAGGTACATACGTCTGTGTACCTGTCTTCTAAGTAGGTCAGAAGACCCTTTCCTGTGCTATTTTAATCTCAGAACCCAAATAAAAGACAAGCACAGGCACTCCCTAAATACCTGAGGCAGAGCAACCTCTAAACTCATGCACTAGACTTTCAACTTCTGTTGAAGGATTCTTCAACTGAAACCTTCAAAGTAGCTGCTAGGTGAGGAAGGCCTTATACCTCAGAGATGAAGAGCAATAGTTAGCATTTATTGAGAACCTAGTATGAGACAGGAACTTTACATTATACTCCTGGAAAGTAGATATCAAAATTCCCATTTGACAGAAAAGGAAACAGAAGCTTAAAGAAATCAAGTAACTTGCCCAAGGGCACAGAGTTGGTAGGTGGTAGATCTGGGATTCAAAACCATATCTTATTGGGTCCAAATCTTGCAATTTTTCCTTTCTAAAGCCTCTAATGCATCCCCTCAAATTTCTTGAGGCAGTAAGAAATGTATAGCAAAGGGATCAAAAGCTTCTTCCATAATTCTAGAATTTTCAAGTTCTCCTCTTTCCCTACAAATGCCAACATTCTGCCAAATCTCCTACCAACACAAAACTTGAAAACTTGGCTGAAGCCTTAAAATTTAGAACTAAGATCCAGGCAGGTGCTGCCACCTTGTGGGCAGAGGCCCTCACTGCTAGGTCACCTTGGGCTGGGCCAAGAATAAAAAGCGGCCCCAGACCAAGGAAACAAATTGATTTCCTATTTTGTAGGCTCAGGTTTACTATGAGAGAATATCCATCCTTCAAGGTGTTCTCTAAATAGAGATGGTGATAAATGTATATACGCCACAAGTGTTTACTGAATTTTTTTTTTTTTTACAATGCGCCAGCAATTGTGCTAGGAATTGGGTCATAGTGGTTAAAAAATAGTTTTTGCCCTTTGGGAGCTTACAGACTTAAGGAAGATCACAGATATTCAGACAAAAGTCACACACTGACAAGTGCTATGAAAAATCACTGCAAGAGGCAATGAAAAAGTGTATTTGGAAAACTGAATTTAGATTAAAGGTCAGGAAGGATGTCTTTCAGGAAGTGTCATTAAAATTGAGAACTGAAGATTGATTAAAAATTATGATAGGAGAACCCGAGTGGGTGTGGGAGAGTTCCTTGAAGAGAATTTTCTTACAAAAAGGCCCAAAGGCACCAAAAAAACTGAGGGCTCCAAGAAACTAAAAGGCTATTTTGCTGGAGTGTAATGAGTAAAGAATTGTATCAGATTAAGTGTAAAAGGCGTAAGGGGCCAAATAATCCAGGAAACTAAGGGCACGTTAAGGATTTGGGTTTTACTCTAAATGCACTGGATAGCTACTGAAAGATTGTGAGGAGGGAGGGAGGAAGATGATTTCATTTACCTTTTAAGATCATTCTGGCTGCTGTGTGGAAAATGATTAAGTGCAGGCAAGGATGGAAGAATGGAGAGTAGTCTGGAAGCTGCTGAAATGAACTAGGTAAGAGAGGGTGGGGCTTGGTTTAAGGTGGTGGAAGCAGAAGACAGAGTGAACGGAATCAAAGGATATTTTAGAGGCAGAAATGGCAGGACTTGGTGATGAACTGAATGAGGTGAAAGAAGCTTTCAGCCACTATCTATAAAACAACATGGGTATGAAAATTATCACTGACTGATCAAATAATTGCCTTAGGGAATTAAAACCTAGGACATGTGTGGGAAACATTAGGCCTAAGACAGTACAGCATCATAACCAGAGGTGATCTCAGAGGGAATCCAGTTCACCTCCTTTTGATTTAAAATACATATATACACATATGTGTGTGTGTGTGTGTGTGTGTGTGTATATATATATATATATACACACATATATATATGTAATCATCGAGGATTTGAAAAAAAAATCCATAGTCCTATCACGTAGAGATAATCACAACTAACATTTTGATATTTACCACTCTCCATCTTTTTACACACACACTTGTGGTTTTGTTACAAACATACATTCATCCTTTTACTCAACATTCTCCAAATATTTACTGTCTGCTATGTGCTAAGCCCCGTTCTAGCACTGACAATATATCCATTGATTAACAAAGTTCTGTACTCATGAAGCTTATATTCTACAAGGGAGATAGATTATAACAAATTAAACAAAGATTATACTCTCCAATAGTAGTACATTTTTTGAAATTCTTTGAGCAGAAGGGAATAGAAAGTGATGAGGTTCGGAGAGAGGAATGATGAGGTTTGGAGATTATACTCTCCAATAGTAGTAAACTTTTTGAAATTCTTTCAGCAGAAGGGAATAGAAAAGTTTGGAGAGAGACAGATGAGAATTCTCAGGAGAGAACATTTGAGGGGAGATCTGAAGTGAGGAACAAGCCATGTGAAGATCTGGGGGAAAAAACATTCAAGAGGGAAAGGAAACAGCAAATGTCAAAACCACAAAATGGCAAAAGACTGACATGTTCTAAGAAAATTAGGAAGCAATTTGATATCACACCTATATGTACAGTTCTATAAAATGTTTTTCCAGTTAATATATCAAGAACATTTCCCCATGCAAGGGGTCAGCAAATTATGCCTGCTTTTACATAGGTTTTACTGGAATATGGCCATATCTGTTCCTTTACATATTGTCTATGGTTGTTTTCATATTACGACACCAAGTTTGAGCAGCTTTTGTGCAAATCCTAAAATATTTACCATATGGCTGTTTAAGAAAAAGTTTGCTGATCCCTGGTCTATGCCTTTATGTAGTCTTATAAAACACCATTTTTTTTTAATTGAAGTATAGTTGATTTACAATGTTGTGTTAATTTCTGCTATACAGCAAAGTGATTTAGTTATACATACATATACATTCATTTTTTAAATATTTTTTTCCATTATGGTTTATCATAGGATACTGATTATAGTTCTCTGTGTTATACAGAACGTTATTGTTTATCCATTCCATATATAATAGCTTACATCTGCTAACCCCAAACTCCCACTCCTTGCCTCCCCCAATCCCCTCCCCGTTGGCAACCACGTCTGTTCTCTATGTCTGTGAGTCTGTTTCTGTTTTGTAGATAGGTTCAGCTGTGTCATATTTAGATTCCACATATAAATGAAATACGGTATTTGTCTTTCTGACTTACTTCACTTAGTATGATAATCTCTAGTTGCATCCACATTGCTGCAAGTGGCATTATTTTGTTCTTTTTTATGACTGAGTAGTATTCCTTTGTATATATGTACCACATTTTCTTTATCCATTCATCTGTTGACGGACATTTAGGTTGTTTCCATGTCTTGGCTATTGTGAACAGTGCTGCTATGAACATCGGGGTGTATCTTTTTGGATTCGGGTTTTGTCTGGATATATGCCCAGGAGTAGGACTGCAGGATCCTATGGTAGGTCTATTTTTAATTTTCTGAGGAACCTCCATACTGTTTTCCATAGTGGCTGTACCAACTTACACTCCCACCAACAGAAAACATCATGTTAATAGCTATTTAGTATTCCACTTAAACGCCTAGCAGGAATTTGCTAATTTCTAAGAACCCAACTGGTGAGGCCTTCAAGCACAGCCTCTGCAAACTAAGTTGGAGGCAAGATGAGTCCAGTGAAGGATAGGGTGTGGGAGAAGGTGTTACCTTGCCCGTGAGGTGCAGGTGCTGACACAGAGCTGTCTGCCAGGCACAGATCCAATCAGGATCCTCCAGGTCACAGTAGCAGTAATAAAGTAGCACCTCCCCTTCACCATTGCTGTGGCCACTATAAAAAGAAAACCACAGGGGAAAAAGCATTTGAGTCACTGGCATAAGGAAAACACAATTCATAAGTATACCCAGGCAGACTCAGAAGAAAGGCCTAATGGAGCAACTCATGCCTGCCTTTGCTCCTAACTATCATTCTCCCCCTGAAATGAGAAGCAATTCCTGTCTGTATTTGCTCTAAGGAAGACAATACCTGCACTGAACTCCTTCCTTTATAAACAAGTGAGCTTACTTTGATTTCCTGTTTAATCATCATATCCATGAGATAGGTATTAATAACCCCTTTTCATAAGACAGCTGGAAATTTTAATCCATTCTGGCTTATATTCTAACACAAGGCAGTATCTGTTTTGAATCTCTCTCTGTACAAAAAGGTTTCATTTCCATTTTTTCATGTAATCCTGTTACCCATGAGACAGGTTATTATCATCCCCATTTTATAGCTGAATAAACTGAGCCCAACTCATCCCAGGTGAGGCAGCTACAAAGTGACAGTCAGGACTGGAACACCAGTCTTCTGACACTAGAACCCACACTCTTTCTACTGCACTGTGCTGACTTAAACTAACTACTTATGGGACGTGGGCAGGTGTCTTATCATCCCTGAGCCTTGATTTCCTCAACTGTAAAACTGGAGGACTGAAATAAACTGCATTTCTCAAAGTGTGCTCTGAAGCTGTTCTATGAAATCACATGTCTGAGAAATCCTGCAGATAATATCTCCCCTTTGAGAGTCACAGTGAAAGCCCCTCATTTATTGAAGGCTCTGGGCAGTCCTGCAAAAAAGAACATTTTAACCTAATGCTTCCCAAACTTAATTGTCTTTAGCATCTCTTTTCAACACCTGATAGCATCCTCCAGAGCTAGTGTTGTACAGACATATTTTAGAGAATGATATAACAGATGATAATTAAGGTCCCATCCAGCTCTGGAATCTGTGACTGTCTCCTCAGTGCCCTCTTCATATTTCAGGGCCGAGTCTCCGAAACCTGCTTATCTATTTCAGAGCCTATCTATTTCCTGTTCTCTAAATTCCTGTAATGAATTACTGTCTGAGCCATACAACTGTAAGTGATAATTATATAGCCTGTCTCGTACCATCTGCTAAATGTTTCATGTATCCTTTTCTTTGTCTTTCTAACTAAAAAGCAGGGCCATGCAGAAATGAAGAGACCACATTTGTATAGCACTTTATAGTTCACAAGTGCTCTTACCATCATCATTTTATACAATTCATATAGCAATTCTGTGAGGTAGGCAGAGCAGGCATTATTATTCCAGTTTAGAGGCGAGAACGTAAAGGTACAAAGAATTTTAGTGACTAGCTCAAGTCTGACTCCAAGTTCAATTCTCTTTCTAACTTTCTCTTCCTCTTTCTGATAAACAAAGGGAACTGGCATAACACGGGTGACAAAAATGTATCAAATTTGGGCATTTTCTATTCACCAAATAGTTTAGGAATTGCTTAAAATCAGAAATCTGTCCTCTAGAATTATGTAATATTATGATTTGGTGAGGTTTTCAAAGGCAGATTTAAACTTCTAATCCTATGCCTCCGTTCTAAAACTTAACATAGGGACTTCCCTGGTGGCACAGTGGTTCAGAATCCACCTGCCAATGCAGGGGGCACGGGCTCAAGCCCTGGTCCGGGAAGATCCCACATGCCGCGGAACAACTAATCCCATGCACCACAACTACTGAGCCTGTGCCCTAGAGCCTGCGCACCGCAACTACTGAGCCCGCATGCTGCAACTACTGAAGCCCATATACCTAGAGCCCATGCTCCGCAACAAGAGAAGCCAGCGCAGTGAGAAGCCCATGCACCGCAATGAAGAGTAGCCCCCGCTCGCCGCAACTAGAGAGAAAGCCCGTGCACAGCAACAAAGACCCAACACAGCCAAAGATAAATTTTTTTAAAAAAATAATAAAATAAAATAAAACTTAACATACTTTATAAAACATATTCAGCTCAGAAAACCACATTTGGCAACAAAACCCCCTTTTTAAGTTCTGACATTATTCAGGGTACAGGAATCATCAACATTTCTGGGCCTTCTGATTTCTCTTTGAAAAAAATACAATTTTCTGTTCCTTACCTCTGCCTAGAGAAGATAAGATGTAGGATGGCTTCTGAGAAACCCGGAGAACACTGTAAGCTGTGCGGGTATATGCTACCGCATAGGCTATGGTCTTCTATTATACATAGAACATGTTTATCGGCCTAGTTTAGGCGGTAGAGAAATTCTGTGCCTTAAGGATTTGCCATTTTAGTGGATGGGTGGTATCTAACTGTGACTGGAAAAACATTTTTTAAATTAAACGAAAGGTATAGAATGAAATTCTTACCTTAACAGCTCATCAGGGCTAAAGCAGCTTATATCAGGGAGCCAAGCAGACACTTCATGGTTATGCGTAAGGTCTTCTTTGAAAGGGTTTCTTTTGTCTGCAGACTTAGGAGTCTTTGAGGTGCTTGATGTCACAGTCAGCTGCTTTAAAACAGAAGCAGTCTCACGGTAAATCTTATCAGCATGTTGTGTTGCCACATGTCTGTGGATGCTGGTCTGGTCTGTGAATAGTTGCTGACAGCATTTCCACCATTTTTCTTTATACTCAGAAGGAGGTGCTGGAAGTTCTTTAGTTTTGACAAAAAGGGCAAATGCCTACAATTAAATTTCAAATATGTCACTGTTAAATAACCTTAGGTTTCAGGCTAGAATGAAAGTCTCAGTGAAATCCCTTATCTTTCCTCAGGGATTTCTAGTTTTACGTCCTACTGTTCTATAGAAGAACTTCCCGAGAGACTGAACTTCCTCCAAAAAGGAAATGGTCAAGGAAATTATGGAGTATACTTACTATGGAATATTAAGCAGCCAGTTTTAAATTACATGGGAAAATATAATATTAAATGAAAAAAACTGGATAAAATTTGCTTATACAATGTAATCTCAACTACATTAAAAAGTACATTTTAAAAGACTGGAAAGACTACCAAAATGTTTTGATTTGTATAAAGAGGATTTAGGCTAATTGTTAAAAAAAATTTAAACAGAAGAGAAAATTATGGATGCACCATAACTCCTTTAACCAATTCTAAATGAGCGAGCTTTTTTTGTTTCCAATATTTGCAGTTATAAACAATGGTGAACGAACATGCCATGCACATATCTTTCCATACGTCTTTAACCATCTACTTAGAATAACTATTTAGAAGAAAGTTTTGGAGGTGAAGAAGCATAAAATTTTAAACTGTGAGAAATAGTGACTACCTGGAAAATCATACCAATTTATACACTCACCAGCAATGCATGAGGGTTCCATTTTATCCACAGCATTTTTATCAGTATTTAATTTTTGTCAGTATTTTTAATATTGACCCAAATAAAAGGCAAAAGAAATATCCTGTTTTTATTTGTGTATCTTTGATTTAAGGTTGAATATTTTTTCATATTGATTTGATGTTCTTTTCTAGCTTACCTGTTAATACCTGTTGCCTATTTTTCTACTGTGGTATTTATCTTATCTTCTTACTGATTTGTAAGTGGTTTTAGTGACCTTTTGTTCATCATAGTTATCCAAATTTGTTTCCCAGCTTGTCATTCATTTTCAACTTTGTTTATGGTGTTTTTTGATGTATAAATGGAAGTTAAATGGTATCTATGATTATCAGCCTTTTTTCAAGGCTGAAAAAAATGGAAAGGTATTTTTACATATATATATGTATCTATATATATTTTAAACAATTTTCTTAATGCATCTGAAGACTGTAGTACAGCACCCAAAATTGGGCACTCTGAAGAATAACAATTATAAATATGGAGCATCACTTTTGGACCTTCCTCAGTCTGTACACAACCTTATCTGGACTGTCCCAGACTGAATCAGGATGGGGTCGTCTGAAATTACACTGGAGGGCATTTTTTAGCCTCTCCTGCAGTTAATCCTTCTGTATAGGCAAAAAAGGGAGAGAGAGAGAGATGGTGTGTATGTCAACTTAAGTGTTTCTTTGTACTATACTTAGAACTAAGGTGTATGCATCCAAGGCCTCATTATTATCGAGGCCTCAAAAAGTCATGGTCCTTAAAGAAATACTATATAAAATCTGAATTTTTTCCTTCTTTCCTCCTTCCTTTGTCAAAAAGCCATCAGGCAGGCCTGAGCAAGATGGGAGGCCCAGTGTAAACGTGGCCTGCTGCTGGTCTTTTAGGGCCTCGGGAACAAAGCACCGAGGATCCAGCAGCAGCTAGGGCCCGTGTGAGGTCTGTTCAAGAGAGATGCAGGCCAGGGCTTCCCTGGTGGCGCAGCGGTTAAGAATCCACCTGCCAATGCAGGGAACACGGGTTCAAGCCCTGGTCCGGGAAGACCCCACATGCCACAGAGCAACTAAGCCCGTGTGCCACAAATACTGAGCCTGCGCTCTAGAGCCCACAAGCCACAACTACTGAAGCCCACATGCCTAGAGCCCGTGCTCCGCAACAAGAGAAGCCACCGCAATGAGAAGCCCACGCACCGCAACGAAGAGTAGCCCTTGTTCGCTGAAACTAGAGAAAGCGTGTGCACGGCAGCGAAGACCCAACGCAGCCAAAAATAAAATAAATAAATTTTTTAAAACAGAGAGAGAGACAAATTACTTCTCTAAAAAAAAAAGAAAGAGAGAGATGCAGGCCAGAGCTAGGAAGGCAGCTCAGAGGTGGGTGAGGCCTGTGTGGGGAAGGCAGGCCCTGGTGGAGGAGGCAGCTTGGCAGAGTGGGAAGACTGCATACAGGGAATAAGCAAGTAAGTCAATATATTGGGACTAAATGGAGCTAGGTTCTCCACCCATATGAAAAGGAGAGAGAGCGAGTTCCCTGGCGGTCCAGTGGTTAGGACTCCACGCTTTCACTGCCGCAGGCATGGGTTCAGTTCCTGGTTAGGGAACTAAGATCCCGCAAGCTGCACAGTGCAGCCAAAAAAAAAACTGGAGAGAGAATAAACCTTGTGATGTTGGAACGGAACTGAAAGTATGGTATGAACTCATTTGATTTACAGTGATATAAAAGTAAATATAAAAGTATGTGTATGATACATATGGATGTATGTATATTCATCTCTCTATATTCCTAGCTCCGTCCACCAGAGGTCCTGGGAGAAGCAGTGAGCTCACCTAGCCCCCAGGTTTTGGTTTTTGACAATTCTCCACTAGAAAGAACCAGGGCTCCTTGAAGAAATGTCTGACTCCAGGGATAAGACAGGGAAAATACAAATGACCCTGAAACATCTTGTTGAATTAGAAAGTAAGGAAATGCTCAAAGAATGCTGAGGGCAAGTCAAAAAGACATAGATACTAGCTTGAAGGGGCTCCCAGCCAAATCTGAGATAATCTGAGCATCAAAATAAATAATTATAGTAATGGATTATAGCCCACTGAATAAAACAGAATTCTTGAATACACACTGATACAAATAAATTGGGAGGAAAGAAAGCTCTTCCTTACAGAAGAATGCCAAGTAAGAACTCTAGAAGGAATGAAGCAATTAGAAAATCACCATTTAGAAACCATCACAGTAATAATTCAGCAAAGAAACATCAATGGATCTAAAACTAGTAGATGAAAGTTGGTTGAGGAACAGGCTATTTACATAGTCTCAAAGTATTTCCCCCCAAATAGTGAATAATTAAAAGGGAAAAAATAATTTAATAGCAAAGAAATCCGACAGGCACTTCCTTAATCAAGTACCCAAAATTAACATTGCCAGTAATGGGACAAATTGGCACTGTGACTGCATGACAGAACGCAGCCAGATGAACACAGCGTCTTTTGTGGGGCAGTCTTATTAACAAAGCCATAACTTGAATCTAATCACAAGGAAACATAAGTGAAAATCATGAGACGTTCTACACCATAACTCATCTGTAATCTTCAAAAATGTCACAGTCATGATTTCAGGGAAAAAAATGAGAAAGTGGTCCAGATTGAACACTTATGAGACATAACAACTAAAGGTAACATGTGACCTTAGAGTGGATATGTAAAAGCCATTTGAGGCAACTGATTAAACATGAATGGAGCTGCTGGGCAGAGGGGAGTTGGGGGTCCTCTGTACAATTCTGGCAACCTTTCTATAAGTTTGAAATTATTGCAAAGTAACTTAAAAAAAAAACCTTTCTGTACCCTTTGGGTTTCATTTTCAAGGAAATCTGTGTGAGATGAGGGTAGAAGGATGCTAGATAGGAAGTTATAAGCAGAGACATCTATTCTTCATTGACATGGAGCCAATATAAGATGATTTTGCAAAAGAGGGACAACAGATTGGAGGTAAGAAAACTAAGCCTCAATTGCACTTCCTCAGTCAAGTCATTTTCCTTTGAGCTTCAGCAGGTTTAGTCAATGATCCCTAAAAAAAGAATAAATGGCATAGAAGAATAGCATCCATACCACCCCTGTAACCCAATCCTCAGTAAGCCTGCAGCATTCTGGGCTGCTCTGTTCCTTCTCCCAACCAACGGAGCCCTGCCAGCTGGACTGGATCAGGAGTCTTAGACAGCAGTTGCCCTAATGCCTGTCTGTTCTCCTTATGACTAGGTTTCCTGGGTTCCTGGGATTCTTCCCATACCCTAGGTAGGAAAAGGAATCCAGCCCGTCTGTCTAGGATCTGTCCTCAAGTACTCCACCATAAATAAGTGTTCCAGAGCCACACCTTGCCTATGATTCTCCTTTGCTTGACACTGAACTAAGATTACTGGCTAATGGCTCTGACTAGACCTTACCTTGAACATGGCATCAGTCTAGTGTCTCACTAGCCCTCCACTCCCTGGAGGAAAACCTTGATGAGCTACTTCTAGGTATATCTACATTAACTATACCTACATGATCCTGAAACATCAACAGCAATTTTACCTTTTTCTTTGCAAATGAGTATTTCTTCTTTGTACTGACATCTAACTCTGCTTTGATACTGCTACTGGGATTGATAAGACTTGTGTCTTTCAAATCCAGGTCTGAAAACCTTAAAACACAGGCCTCCAGGTCATCTCCTTGGTCTGGTAAAGTGGAAGAAGGCATCTGGTTTGGTTCCAGCAGTGAGGCAGACTCCTTTCAGTTAACTATCTCCTAGGAAGTAAGCAAGGGAAAAACAACAACGTCCAAGTCTTTGATTACTACTTGAAGTAAACTTGAAGCTAATCAATCATGCAAATGAGCATGGGTCCAAGTAGCTCAAGCTATCCATCCATTCATTTACTCGTTCATCCAAGAAATATTTATTTAGCACCAATTCTATGCCCAGCACTGTTCGAGGCCCTGGAGATATAGCAGTGAATGAAGCAGAAAAAGTCTCTGCCTTCTTAGACCTCACTTTCCAGTGGGGAGAGAGAGAAGGTAAACAAATGAATAAATTGTTTTTAAAAAATAGTCAGATTGGGAGGGAGGGAGACGCAAGCGGGAAGAGATATGGGAATATATGTATGTATATAACTGATTCATTTTGTTGTGAAGCTGAAGCTAACATACCATTGTAAAGCAATTATACTCCAATAAAGATGTTAAAAAAAAATAGTCAGATGGTAAAAAGGGCTATGATGACAACTAAGCAAAGTAAGGAGACAGAGTCACCAACGGGTTCTTTAAAACTCAGAGGGTAGGTAAAGTCTTTCTGAGGCAGTAGCATTTCAGCAGAAACCTGAATTAGAGGGCAAGCCATGCAAACATTTAGGGGAAAAGATACCAAAAAAGCACCAGGTGCAACCAAAATCAACCAAGCTTCCTGTTAGTACCTTCAATTATAAATGTTTTGTTCTTTTTTGTCCCCTAATTTTTGAGCTGGGCAAATTCCCTTACTTAGAAGAAATAACTACCAAAAGAGCCTCATTTTAATGAGCCAGAAGAAATATACAAACTGCTACTGTGGCCAAATCTTGTCAAAATGGACACAGTACAACCAACATGGTGGTTTTTGGTAAAGCAAATGTTACAAGTGACAAATGTGAAGAACATGAAAGACTGGGGAAAGCATGGGCTTTGGATTGTGGTGCAGCTGGGTGCAAGTGTGTGAACCTGGGCAGGATATTTAACTTTTCTGAGTTCTAATTCCCAAATGTGTAAAATAGAGATGACAGTATCTACCTTGCAGGACTATAGTGAGGACTGGAAAGGACTATGTAGCCTTTGACACATATGTAGTTCCCCTAGCACTCTAGGCTCATCTAAGACAACACTCTCCCTCATGTATCCTATTCTGGCCATGCTGAACTTCGCCTAGTTCTGCAAACGAGCCCTGCTCTCTCTTGCCTCAGGGTCTCCACACATGCCTTTCACACCACCCCAAAATGACCTCCCCTCACTCTAAACCCTCTTTCAGTTCTCACTTTAACTTATTTATATATTCTTAATTATTATTTGTGGGGACTTTGCTATGTGCCTGACAGATAAAATAGTGATGCAGATGCAGGTCTTAATGAAACTGTTAAGGTCCTTGTTAACTTGGAGCTTATGTTATAGTAAGAGAAGAGACACTACGTAAACAAAAAAACATGAAAATATCAGTGATAAGAGCTACTGCTTCTCAGTTTTCTTTGTTGCGGATCCTCCTTATCATCTCAACCTCTAAATGTTCACTCACTCTAATTACACTCACCTTTGAGGTGATCTTCATCTAGTCCCAGGGACTTATAAACTATATTTACTTCAGAATAATTGGGCAAGGGGAGATAATATAGGTAAAAGTAGATGGGACATTAGTTGGTAATTGCTGAAGCTGGTTGATAAAGTCCATGGGGGTTCATTATATAAATTCCTCTACTTCTGTAAATGTTTGAAGCTTCCATGAAAAAATTAAAAATGGAAACAATCGTAAAGGAAATTTTATGTTTAAAACACTATACGCTAGATGACTCCAAATTTATATCTCCAGGCCAGGCCTCTCCCCTGAACTCCAAATTCGTATAACCAATGTCTACTGGATGGCTTCAGCTGGAAGGCTAGGAGGCTGTTCAAATGCAACTGTTAAAACCAAACTCTTAACTTTCTCTTCCTCAGTCTTCCTTACCTCAGTAAACAATTCCATTCTTCCTGTTACTGAGGCAAAAAAACTTTGGGATTCTCATCTCCTTACTCTTTCAGACTATTGAAAAGCCTATCAATTCTGCTTTTGAAATACAATGACATCAGACCACACTGCACCACCTTCACTACCAACCTCATTCAAGCCATCATTTCTTGACTGAATTACTGCAGTTGCCTAACTGCCCTGCTCCTGTAGAAGCCACAGAGGTAACTATTAAAAAATAAGTCAGATCGCCCTCCAAAGGCTTCTAAATTGTACTCAGATAAAAGTCCAAAGTCCTTACAAAGCCACTCCACCACCTCCCTAACATTATCTTCTCCCACTTTTGCTCACTACCTCTGATTGCACTGTTTGCTGGTTCCTGAATGGGTCATCAGCCCTGAGAAAGCAGGGGTTTTCCTTTGTTCACCTCTGCATCCTCAGCGTCTAGAACACTGCCTGGCACACAATAAATATAACATATTTGTCAAATTAAATAAAGAGTGATTGGGTGGCCAGGGAAGCCTTCACCAAGGGCCTGATGTTTGAGCTGAGACCGAAATGACAAGGAGCCATCCATGCAGACTTAGGAGCAGAGATATTAAGACAAAGGAAATAATAAGTATAAATTCCTCAAGTGACTTACTGGAGGTACAGAAAGAAAGTCAGAGGGGTTGGAATACAGTGATGAGGGAGTAGAACCCTGTAGGAGAGGTTATGGAGTTTTTCTGCCACGGAAAGCTGTAAACAAAGGAATAACGTGATCTGCTTCTGGATCAGTTCGGAAAGTAGAGTCGGCAGGGTCTACCGATAGATTGTTCCGTAGGAACAATCCTACCTACATTTTTGGATTAAGCAATAGAATGGATGGTGCCATTTACTGAAATGGGTAAGACGGAAGGAGGAATAAGTTAGGCCAGGAGAGTGAGACATAAGTTCCATTTCAGACGTGTGAAATTTCAGATGGCCATGGACAAGGCAGTTGGATAAGCAGCTGTGGTGCTCATCAGAGATGTCAGGGCGGGAGATATTCACGTACACGTATGGAGATATCCAATAACTACTGAAAATATTACTAAAGCAATCACCCGTTCCTTCCTAAACAACTCGGAGGCGCGAGAGGTCAGATGACGGCCAGAGGGTAGCCCCGGAGTAGCAAGCTCACACTAGGGAGGGTCTTTCTGTCCCCGGGGCGGCTAGAGCGGCGCTGCCTCCCACCCGGGCCCCACCCCGCGCGCCGGGCCAGGCCCAATCTCTCCGCCCAGCTTTCCCAAGCCTGCAAAGGCCCGGAAGTGGGAGAAGGATGAGCACATACCCGCCTGTCCTGATCCTTTCTTAAATCTTTCTTCACGGAAAGGTCTCCGCCTAGCAACTGTCACCGCTCACTGCCCTCGCATCTCCAGCCCCAGCCTGTGTTTAAGTAGGAAGGAACGCCGGGGACCTCACCGAACTCCGGAAGTCTAGGCCGTTAGCGAAAGGGCCGCCGGGAAAACCTCCGAGAGGCCCAGGCGTGGGAGGGTCTGAAGTGTAGGCGGGGACTAGAGCGTCCTTCCTAGACCATTGGCCGCCTGGCGTGGCTCGCGGCCGACGGGCTCGGGCTCGCTGAAAAGGCGGTGCTCTCCGCGTGGCCCCGGAAGGACTTCGCGGGAAGGCGGGCGAAGGAAGCAGGCGAGAGGCGGAGGTAGCCCGAGAGGGCGGTTGCGTGCGGAGCAGACGCCCGCGGCCTGGTGAGCTTCCAGACGCCGGCCCTCCCGGATCCAAGCCCGCAGAGCCACCAGGCCACCTCTCCCTCTTGTGCTTCCGGGAGCCGTCGCGAGCGAGTGCGCCTGCGCGACGGCCACTCCGCGCGCCTCACCGCTCTCCTCGCGCCGGCCGGCTGCCCGAAGGTTCCTGCCGAGCTTCCCGCCCGGCGTTTCGGCTCGGCGGCGCACCGGCGTGCGGCATGTCACGGCGACGGCACAGCGACGAGAACGATGGTGAGTGCCCTGGGCTCGGCCGCCGAGGCCGCGCCCAGGAGGGGTCGAGCTTTGGCTTCTTTGGTCTTCGGGTCTCGAGCGAAGGGATGGAAAGCCCTTCCCTCCGGGAGCGTTCGGGGAGCCGCGGAGAGAAGAGGGTGGTACAGCGAGAGAGTGGCCGGGCGACTTCTGAAAAGCCCCTGCTTCTCCCCACCCCGCCTCCTTCAGTCGTCGGCCGAGGAGCGGCCTGGTGGACCCCTGGTCTCTAAGGACTCTTCAAGATTTGGCCCTTAGCACCGCCGAGCAGGGAAGTACACCTGTGTCTTTGCCGCCGCCTCTTAGGGATAGTGACAGGGACCCACTCATCCCCGTGTCTCGTTTTGACCCTCAAACTGCACCTAAAAAGGGCTCTCAGAAGACGAGAGACCTGATGAATCGCAATCTGAGCTCTCTCCTGTACCGGTCATCCGTCGTTTTGCCTTTTTTCAAGCGGCAAGGAAAGAAATCGGTTTCTTATCCACACCCAAGAGGTCTCTAAAAAAAAAGATGTACGTAGGTTGTTGTGTTAGATTTTGAACTGGCCGTAAGCATATTTCTCTCGTGTAAGAAAAAGTGCCGGAAGACTGGAGAGCTCGTAGAGATTTAGATCTAAATTCTCATCTCCATTTGCATGGTTGCGCTCATGGGGATCATGGAGTTGCCATCATAAAAACCAAGAATAATTTTGCTAGTTAAAAATAGAAAAGGTGCTTACATTACAAAAATCAGTCAAGCACACACATCCAAAAAAAGAAAAACTAACAGTAATTCTGTTATTAATATTGTAGGGTATTGTTCTTTGAAAAGAGTGTAGTGTAGTGGTTAAGAGGCCAGACTTTGGAATCAGAGGGCTTAAGTTCAAAGCTGGACCCTGCCATTTACTTTGTGATCTTGCCCAGGTTATATCACCTCTTTAAACCTTAGTCTGTAATATAGAAGTAATGATACATACCTCTCGGTTTTGTGAGGATTAAATGAGGTAACACATGTGACTAATTGCTCATGATGGTGTGTATTTTATCACCTGTTAATGCTTAAGAGGTGATAAACATTAGCAGATGTCGACAATGTAAGAAAAAGTACAGAAGAGAACATTTGAATTAATTTTCTCCACTAACATTTTTCTCTCCTTGAATGTTGGGGCACTTTGGGGCAGGAGCAGAATCCCACTAATTTAGATTTAACAGTGAAATATCAGATTTCTGCTAGGGCATGGCTTGAGAGGATATTCTAGTTCAGCCTTCTCATCTGACACTTAAGGGTCTAAAATTTTAGTGTAATTAACGTGGAGACACCATTAGCAGTGCCCAGGCACCAGTGAAAGCAAGTCCAAGGTTCTTGTCACTACACAGGTATTACTACACTGCATGCTTTGATTTTTTTTTTTTTTTAACACAGGAGGCTTCTTTGTATAATGTACATACAGGGCACAGAAAATAGTTTTCAGGTGCTTTGCCTTTGATTAATTAAAAACTTAATCACCTAGAAGTCATCACTTGGGGTTGAAGAAGTTGAGACTTTTAAAGTTCTTCCCATTTTCTTTGCTCTTCTCATGCTCTCTCTACTCTTCTTCTTCTCTCTTCTAGGGCATCCCTAAAGGGAGAGAAAATGTTTCCAAGGGGCAGCCTGGAGAATTGGATGTGAATATGTAGAAAAACAACTTTGGCTTTGGTTATTGGGATGTTGGCATAACTTTCTTAGGAGTTAGCTTCTGGCAGCTAAATCACTGTCCATTCGGGTCTTGCTGCAGGAACCTCAGAATAAATATGTAAAGACAAAACAAAATAAGGAGTTAATTAACCAGAGTTTACTATGAATAATATAGTAGTCGAGGGGCAGTTTATAGTCCCTCTTAGATACTACACCAAGTCTGGAACTTTTGTAAATTGCAGAAGTTTGGGTAATGAACAGCTAGGGTTTATCCTAAACGGTGATCTGAATCAAATATTTGAGATACTTTTCTTTTGGTTAAGCATCTAATTTTTTTAAAAATCAGAAATATTGGAAGCTTAAATACTGCAGAAAGCTATTTTAAAATAGGCTGAATTATTATTGTTGTATTAAATAGATGCATCTGAGCATTTCTGGATTATTGTCAGCTCTTATCAGTCACTGACTGCCATGGCTTGTCATATGGCTTGACTAGATATAATAATTTATTCAACAAATATTTAACAGTGCCAGGCACAGTTCTAACTACTGACAGTACAGCAGTGGACAATATAAAGATTCCCTTTTACAGGCAGACAACAATCAAGTAAATATAGTGTATCATATGGTATTAAGTGCTATGGAGAGAAAGAAAACTGGATAAAGAAAGTAGAGGCTGCTGTCGGGGAGGAGTTGCCATTTTGTATTGGTTGGTCAGGGAAGGCCTCACTGAGAATTGCATCTGATCAAAGACCTGCAGGAGGTGAGGGGGCAAACCAGATGGCAGTGTGGGGGAAATGCAGTAGTCTAAGCAAATGGAGCCTGAAGTGCAAAGGCTTTAAGGCTAGAGTATTCCTATCATCCTGAAACAACAAGGAGGCCAGTGTTGCTGTAGCAGAGTGAGTGAGGGGGAGAGTTGTAGGAGATAAGATCGGAAGGGTAGCAGAGGATCAGCTCACAGAGGGCAATTTTAAAATTGTATCTCTGTGCTGAGACTAGAGTGTCCTTGATCCAAGGAGATAAATTCCGGAAGCTATACCAATGAAGTTCACCTAGAGATGGATTTATAGACAAGGAAAGGAAAGTCCTAAATGGAAATTAATGTGTATGGATACTGGTCCAGTGCTAAATCTAATTCATTTCTTAGACTCTTTTTAAGAATGTCTCTGAAGCTTTTCAGTTATTTTGGATATGCATACAATAGATGTTCAATATATTGCTTTGTTCTTTTAAGAAAGTTTTTAGATTGTCCATAATCTTGGCCAAAACCCCATATTAGTCCCTTTTAAGCTACTTAGAATTAGGTCCTTACCTTTTAGGTGGTGACTGTTCTTTTACCTAACTATAGAAAATAAAACGAATAGAAGGGGCTTCCCTGGTGGCGCAGTGGTTGGGAATCCGCCTACCAATGCAGGGGACGCAGGTTCATGCCTCCGTACGGGAAGATCCCACATGCCGCAGAGCAGCTGGGCCTGTGAGCCATGGCCGCTGAGCCTGCGCGTCCGGAGCCTGTGCTCCGCAACGGGAGAGGCCACAACAGTGGGAGGCCCGCGTACCACAAAAAAACAAACAAACAAAACAAAACAAAAAACGAATAGAAGTGAAGGGATTTGTAATTCTGACAAAAAGTATAGTTTGTTTCAGAAGTGATGGTTACTTCTTTAAAACTGCAGGATCGAGGTGCTTTACTTTTCCCCTTTCCCTTGTTGTTTTTGTTACTTTCTCTTTAACAGAGTTGGTTTTTTTTTTTTTAAATCACTTTAGTCTTTATTATTATTTATTTATTTATTTATTTTCTTTTGCGGTACGCGGGCCTCTCACTCTTGTGGCCTCTCCCGTTGCGGAGCACAGGCCTATGGCTTACAGGCCCAGCCGTTCCGCAGCATGTGGGATCTTCCTGGACGGGGCATGAACCCGTGTCCCCTGCATCGGCAGGCAGACTCTCAACCACTGCGCCACCAGGGAAGCCCCAGAGTTGGTTTTTGTTTCCACTTTGTGGGTCTAAAATTTTTTATAGTACATATAATTCTAAATAAGGATATAAGATGTGTAGTACAGTGTATCCATATAGAATAAGGATCACCTTACAGGCAAAAAATTATTTGGTGTATTAAGATTCTTTCTGATGGCTTTTTTGTTGCGTTTTTATTTGGCTGCATTGGATCTTAGTTGCTGAGCGTGGGCTTTTTCTAGCTGCGGTGCGCGGGCTTCTCTCGTTGCAGAGCACAGGCTCTAGGCGCACAGGCTTCAGTAGTTGTGGCACAAGGGCTCAGTAGTTGTGGCTTGCAGGGTCTAGAGTGCAGGCTCAGTAATTGTGGCACACGGGCTTAGTTGCAATCTTCCCAGATCAGGGATCGAACCCGTGTCCCCTACATTGGCAGGTGGATTCTTAACCACTGTGCCACCAGGGAAGTCCCTTTCTGATGGGTTTTAATAGAGACTTGCTTCTCTCTTCTAGCCAAGGGTGTCAGAACGAAGTGCTAATGTGTAGCTTTAATTTACATTGTAAAACTTCTACTTAGTTAACATGTTAATATAAAATCTGTTGTTGTTTTGGGAGCTACCTTAGATATGCTTTCTTGAGGGTAGGTGAAAACATTCAGCTCATTCCCAAAATTTTATTCTTCTTTAAAGTGCTTTATTCTACTTCCCCATGCTCTTGCCCACATTCTCTTGAGTTCAGTATCCTGTTACTGTGCATGAGTTCACATTGTGTCTGTACCTCCCCCTCCCATCCCTCTTTATATTCTCTCCAATATCAGGTGAGTGTGGGGCATCTCTTACTTCTTAATACTTTCTGCCTCTTCTCATTCTCCAAGCATAGTAAAAATGAGAAGAAGAAAAGAAAAGAGTTAACACTTCAGAGATAGGACTGTATACTGTATTTTCTAGTTTTTCTTCAGAAATCCTACCTTCTCTCCCCACAGCAGTATTTTCTTCTTTTCAGTCTTACAAGAGGGCCTAGGAGGGTTGCTTTAAAGACTGGGGTATAATTCTAAACTGATTTGAGAACAAGCCAGCTGGATGGTTAATTTAGAGAGGGTGTGGAGGTGGGATGTGGGATAAAGGGTTTTGGCATAGTAGATGGGCCAGAAAGAAAGGAACAATGGTTAAAGTTTTAAAAAAAAAAACCTGCTCTCATTCAGCTAGTTTTTTAGCATCTGCATTCTCCCAGCCTTACCAGAATCTGGTTCTGAAGAACATTTAGTATATTCTGCTTTCTAGAACAGAGTTTCTCAACATCAGCACTGTTGCCATTTTGGGCTGGATTATTCTTTGTTGTTGGGAGTTGTCCTGTGCAATGTGATATGTTTAGTAGAATCTCTGGCCCCTGCCCACTGGATGACAGAGTTGTGACAACTAAAAATGTCTCCAGAGATTGCCAAGTGGCTCCTGGGGGACAAAAATCCAACCCAGTTGAGAACCACTGCTTTTGGAGAAGGCTATTTTAATGTCCTGGCTGATAGCTTATATAAACATCGCATCAAATATGTCATTTTTTTCAATGAATGAATCCTGGAAATAGAAGTCCTTTGTGTTGAATTTGGCTCTTGGGGTGGTGGAACCTTTATAGAGATCCTGTGACTTCAGTTTAATGTATATTTGAGAATCAAGGTCACTGATCCCACAATACCACACATGTCCACAACTTTACACGGATACATATCTCCAGGAATACATCACAGCTGTCATGCTGCATGTGTATTATATTTTTTATGGCATTATCCCTTCAAAACTATCCCTTCAAAATTCAGTGGTTATTTAAACCAGTTCCTAATGATAACTAAGGGGCTGGGTGGGGGGGGGGTCAAAGCACACAGTGCTTTGCCCTGTGGCCTTTTATAATACTTTATTTGGCCCTATCTAGAAAGTAATAGATCGGTTTTATTCACCTTGAGTTCAGGTGGTAAGTACCTGAAGATCATTTCAGACATTGGAAAAATTTTTAACACCTCAAGCTTAGAATAGCCAAGTGCTGTGTTTTATGAAAATCATTGTATTTTTCAAACCAAATGTTCCAGTGGCAAGTAAGTAATTATGAACTCTGTAAAAATGGTTCAGTTCCTTTGGCTGTACAAGTCTGGAGAAGATTAAAAATATAACTTGCTACTGAGTAATCCTATATCTGCAGATTTTCATTATTAATACAGATCTCCAGCACAGTTACAAATTATTGCTTCCTTGTTCACATGCCATCCTAATAATCTAATTGGTGGAAGTTAAAAATTGAATTATACTGGGAGACTAGCCAACATTGTGTGCAGCAACAGCATCATGTTCAATATTTAACACCTTATTTGAAATTTTTTCAGCTTTATGTTAGTCCACAAAAGGATATAAGGTGGGTATGTTGAGGTTTTAAACAAAATATTGGTAGTAAGAGATCACTAACAGCAAGACTGAAAATACACAGTCCAGTGCTTAAGGATGATTTGTAGCACAGCTTCATTCAAATTGAATTCTTTAGCGACCAGAATGACAGAGAGAAGACTGCTAATGATTTCAGAATGGTAGTTTTTATTTGTTTGCACAACTCTGAATGACACCGTTTTTGAACATAATAGGATCACTAAAGTACGGAACCAAGAGCTGGTTAAAGCAGGAAACCATAAAACATACACCTTTTCCCCACCGATTGTTTGATATAGTACTCAGGACTTTTCTTTGAGTATGTCTGCTGATTGTAATTCTCATTGTTTGGGATGAACTAGACCCTAGTGCTGCAAGGTCTGTAGAAGCGAAACCGTTAGTTGAAGAGTTAAGAGCTCAGACATTTGTAAAAACTAGTGAGGAATCCTAATGTTTTATGCTCCCTTTCCCATCTTTTGAAGTTTTCCTCTTCATACCTTTCTTTTTTAAAAACTTTTTTCCCCCCAATCAAGTCTTTCCACAGCACTCAACTTGGTTTTTACACCCATATTTCATCAGTTTACATAATTTTCATTATTAAAATAATGAGTACTACTGGCACTGACAGGTTTCAGGAACAAGTGACTAAGGATGAATAAACAACTCAAGTTCAAAGAATGGGAGTAGCCATACATGAGTGTTACAGGGAGTCTTCTAACTGCTAGTGGTTAGCATGTTATGGGCACCTTTGCTGCCTATCCATAGAAATGGACAGGGCTGCTGCATTGCGTTGCTCCATGGGGGCACTATAATCACAAAATTTAACATAAATAATGCTTCCTGGAGTTATTATGGTGCCACTGGGTATGGAGACAGTTGGTTGATCTAGCCTTGTCTGAGAAGTGGAGGGTCAGTTAAGCACTTCTGTGTGTAAATAGTAGGGCTTCTGGTACAAAAGTGATTATAGCATTAAAAAAGTTAACGTTTTTGATAACAGATTCATCGTGTAATGTTCACTTTTTTACATTGTTGAAACAGGGGGACAGCCTCACAAAAGAAGAAAGACCTCTGATGCAAATGAAACTGAAGATCATTTGGAATCTTTAATATGCAAAGTAGGAGAAAAGGTATGATCAAAATAGGCAGAGACTGTGATGGGCTTAGGGTTGTAGTTAACTGTGCTTGATTAGTTTCTGCATCTGCAAGCTCGATGATCTAAGTTGTGGGCAAAGTTTGTATTGCCATATATCTATATCCCAAAGTAAATGCATATTAAAAGCCTTGGAATGCAGAGAGTTAAATGTTATTAGTAATTTTCATAGAATATGAGTCTTAGAAGGGACCTTAGGGAATAGTCCACTCAATTTAAAAATGAAGACCAGGGGCTTCCCTGGTGGCACAGTGGTTGGGAATCTGCCTGCCAATGCAGGGGACATGGGTTCGAGCCCTGGCCTGGGAAGATCCCACATGCCGTGGAGCAGCTGGGCCCGTGTGCCACAGCTACTTAGCCTGCCCTCTGGAGCCCGTGAGCCACAACTACTGAAGCCCGCGCACCTAGAGCCCATGCTCCGCAACAGGAGAGGCCACCATAATGAGAAGCCCGCACACCACGGCGAGGAGTAGTCCCCGCTGGCCATAACTAGAGGAAGCCTGTGCGCAGCAATGAAGACCCAATGCAGCCAAAAATAAATAAAATAAATAAATAAATTAAAAAAATTTTTTTTAATGTATTAAAAAAAAATGGAGACCGAGGAAGTTCTGGATAGGTGAGGTAATTTGCCCAGTCATACAGTTAAATGAATTAGTTAGAGAAGTAGAATAGAGCCCAGAATGTCCTCCCATTTCTAATACTTGTTTTGCTGTCTTAGATTGCTTTTTTAATTTTATTTGTTCTCTTTTCATGGTTTTCTAAGGAATAGTAACAACCTGAATTTATTTATACTAAACTGTCAGTGCCTTATGTGTAACTTTTTTATCGTCACCTAGAAAATTTTAATGCACTAATTGCTGAGTACTTGACAGATATTTAATATGCTGTCCTCTACAGAGTGCCTGCTCTTTGGAGAGCAACCTAGAAGGCTTGGCTGGCGTTTTGGAAGCTGATCTTCCTAACTATAAGAGCAAGATCTTAAGGCTTCTTTGTACAGTGTATGTATACAAAAGATTTATGAATCCAGGTGATAATGTATTATCTACTCTTAAATGCTTGTGAATGTTCAGAAGATGTGTTTATGTTTCATATGTCATCTGCTTTCATTCTGTGGGGAATTTGTCAAATGAAATGACCTTTTGCCCTTTGACGAACTCTTAGCGATAAATAGGATGAAAATTGAGCATTTTCTTTGTTTCGTTTCTTGTATCCTTAAAATCATTTGAGTTGACTACTTTTAAGTGAGAAAGTAGACAACTTCACATTCAGCGATTTTCTTTTAAGCACGTACAATTAAATATATATAATAGGGTTTAATTTATACTTTTAATCAGTAGTATCAAACATATTTGAGAACCAGTCACTCGAGTAACAATAGCCCTTCTTAGAAGGCTGAAGATACTTTTGAAGCTATGACATATAATAGGCATAATCTTTCTCTGAATTAGGTTAGCTAGAACGAGTATCAGCATTTAATTTGTAAGGATATTAGAATGGGAAAAGTCTTACATGAAATCATGAAACAGTCTCTCCCAACAGTGGAATTAGCAATCCAGACTTCCTCATCACTCAGGTGGACATTGGTCACTCTAAACTGTATGCTTTGCAAAGGAGTATCTATGACTTCTGGATAAAGGAGTCTTCATTATAAAGGTGCCTTAAAATGTTATTTCAGTTATTTTAAAATAATGGGTTTTTTAAATTGCTTACAGCTCAGTTTTGAAATTTAAAAATGTACACACAAATTGAAACTATCAGTGGATTTTACTTTAACATCTCATAAAGTACAAATAATTTCAGATACAATTTTTTTAAGGAATCTAGTTAATATTCAGGAAGACATGTCCTTAGACTAAGAAACTTAATACTAAGAAAAGTTATTTGGCTATAGTTATCCGTAGATTCCTTCTGTTCTGAAAGCATTTATTAGAATAGAGTAGATTTATGCTTAAACTCTGATGGAAGCCATGACTTTGAAGCAGGGGAGGGTTGAGGAGGAATGGTTACTATCAATGCAGTTATTTTTTTTAAACCTAAATTGTCCCTAACACTCTTTGCTAGGAACCTTGGGAAAATGCAAAAAGTATAAGAGAATCTGAACAATCAGGAGTTCCCATTTGCTTTTCTTTTTTGAGCTGATTTCTAAAGGCTGCCTAAATTAGGGATCAACATTTGCTTTTTTCAAAGATTTATTACTGTAATCCTCTTCTCTGCTTTTCAAATAACTTTAATGAAAATTAACACACTTGAGTAAGCAAACTGGATGTAAAGATATCTTACTCTATCAGAGTACCATGTTAAAAATTCAACAATTTAACTGATAGGAACTGGTTTTAGTTCTGAATTTTTTCTAAGCAACTAGAATAGTGTTTCTCAAAGTGAAATTCTGATCCCATGACATTTGGTTGGCTAAGTTTAGAAATGTTGATTGCTCCATCTCCCCCTTAATGATTCTGCATTAAAGAACCTTGTTTCACTCAGCAATTGCCAGATATTTTACCATGGAAACCATTTTCTGTAGACCTGCTATTCAATTCCACTAAGCACATTGGAAGAAAAACTGGTCTAGTGTCAGTTATATCTATTTTAGTTTGATTTCACAATTAGAGTGTTTTACTTTCATAACTCTTGGATTAACTAATTAGAATTAAAATGAAAAGATTGAGGGAGCCATGTCTGCAACTCTTCTCAATATTTTTGCCTTTTCTGACATTGTTTTAAAAACATAGCTAAATGTCATGCTTTTCTAAAGTTAGTAAAACAATTTAAAATTTTATATAGTATAAAATTCAGCAACTTAATGCTGTTGTTTTGGGATCTTCTTATTGTGCTGGGTTCTCAAATCAGTGCACGTCTGTTACCTGAGAAGTTGACAATTTATACAACATTAGTTGGACTGCTAAATGCCAGGAATTACAACTTCGGTGGAGAATTTGTAGAAGCCATGATTCGTCAACTTAAAGAATCGTTGAAAGCAAACAATTATAATGAAGCTGTATATTTGGTAAGTTTTTTGTTTTTTTGGCTTTTGGGGAGCTTTTTGGTATGTTATGACTTAGTGTTGGGATGAAGGGGAGAGGTGAGCTACAACCAAATAATTTATCTTTTCTCTTGAAATACAGTTCCCCACTCACCACAACAGCTGCTCTTTTGAAACCATTCTTTTTTTTTTTATCTTTATTGGAGTATACTTGCTTCACAATACCGTGTTCGTTTCTGTTGCACAACAAAGCGAATCAGCCATATGCATACACATGTCCCCATATCCCCTCCCTCTTGAGCCTCCCTCCCATCCTCCGTATCCCACCCCTCTAGGTCATCGCAAAGCGCCGAACCCATCTCCCTATGCTATGTTGCTGCTTCCCACCAGCCAACTGTTTTACATTTGGTAGTGTATATATGTCGATGCTACTCTCACTTAGCCCACCCACCCCATGTCACCAAGTCCATTCTCTGTGTCTACCTCTTTATTCCTGCCCTGCAACTAGGTTCATCACTACCTTTTTTTTTTTTTTTTTTTAGATTCCATATATATGCATTAGCATACGGTATTTGTTTTTCTCTTTCTGACTTACTTCACTCTGTATGACAGACTGGGTCCATCCACCTCACTACAAATAACTCAATTTCGTTTCCTTTTATGGCTGAGTAATATTCCACTGTATATATGTGCCACATCTTCTTTATCCATTCATCTGTCAATGGACACTTAGGTTGGTTCCATGTCCTGGCTATTGTAAATAGTGCTGCAGTAAACATTGTGGTGCATGTCTCTTTCTGAATTATGGTTTTCTCAGGGTATATGCTGAGTAATGGGATTGCTGGGTCATATGGTAGATCTATTTTTAGTTTTTTAAGGAACCTCCATACTGTTTTCCATAGTGGTTGTATCAATTTACATTCCCACCAACAGTGTAGAAGGGTTCCCTTTTCACCATACCTTTTCCAGCATTTATTGTTTCTAGCTTTTTTGATAATGGCCATTCTGACTGGCGTGAGGTGATACCTCATTGTAGTTTTGATTTGCATTTCTCTAATAATTAGTGATGTTAAGCATCTTTTCATTTGCCTCTTGGCTATCTGTATGTCTTCCTTGGTGAAATGTCTATTTAGGTCTTCTGCCCAATTTTTAACCGGATTGTTTGTTTTTTTGATTGAGCTCCGTGAGCTGTTTGTATATTTTGGAGATTAATCCTTTGTTTCATTTGCAAATATTTTCTCCCATTCTGAGGGTTGTCTTTTTGTCTTGTTTATGGTTTCCTTTGCTGTGCAAAAACTTTTAAGTTGATTAAATCCCATTTGTTTATTTTTGTTTTTATTTCTGTTACTCTAGGAGGTGGGTCAAAAAAGATCTTGCTGTGGTTTATGTCCGAGTGTTTTTCCTATGTTTTCCTCTAAAAGTTTTATAGTGTCTGGTCTTAACATTTAACTCTTTAATCCATTTGGAGTTTATTTTTGTGTATGGTGTTAGGTAGTGTTCTAATTTCATTCTTTTACATGTAGCTGTCCAGTTTTCCCAGCACCACTTATTGAAAAGGCTGTCTTTTCTCCATTGTATGTTCTTGCCTCCTTTGTCGTAAATTAGGTGCCCATATGTGCGTGGGTTTATCTCTGGGCATTCTGTCCTGTACCATTGATGTATATTTATGTTTCTGAGCCAGTACCATACTGTCTTGATTACTGTACCTTTGTGGTATGGTTTGAAGTCGGGGAGCCTGATTCCTGCAACTCCATTTTTCTTTCTCAAGATTGCTTTGGCTATTTGGGTCTTTTGTGTTTCCATACGAATTGTAAGATTTTTTGTTCTAATTCTGTGAAGAATACTGTTGGTAGTTTGATAGGGATTGCATTGAATCTGTAGATTGCTTTGGGTAGTATAGTCATTTTCACAATATTGATTCTTCCAAACCAAGAACATGGTATATTTCTCCATCTGTTTCTGTCATCTTTTATTTCTTTCGTCAGTGTTTTATAGTTTTGTGAGTATAAGTATTTTGCCTCCTTAGGCAGGTTTATTCCTAGGTATTTTGTTCTTTTTGTTGCAGTGGTAAACGGGAGTGTTTCCCTAATTTATCTTTTGATTTTTCATTGTTGGTGTATAGGAATGCCAAAGATTTCTGTGCATTGATTTTGTATCCTGCAACCTTACCAAGTTCATTGATTAGTTTTCTGGTGGCATCTTTAGGATTTTCTATGTATAGTATCATGTCATCAGCAAACGGTGGCAGTTTTACTTCTTCTTTTCAAATTTGTATTCCTTTTATTTCTTTTTCTTCTCTGATTGTTGTGGCTAGGACTTCCAAAACTATGTTGAATAAGAGTGGCAAGAGTGGACATCCTTGTCTTGTTCCTGATCTTAGTGGAAATGCTTTCAGTTTTTCACCATTGAGTATGATGCTTGCTGTGGGTTTGTCATATATGGCCTTTTTTATGTTGAGGTAGGTTCCCTCTGTGCCCATTTTCTGGAGAGTTTTTATCATAAATGGGTGTAGAATTTTGTCAAAAGCTTTTTCTGCATCTACTGAGATGATCATATGGTTTTTATTCCTTAATTTGTTAATGTGGTGTATCACATTGATTGATTTGCGTATATTGAAGAATCCTTGCATCCCTGGGATAAATCCCACTTGATCATGGTGATCCTTTTAATGTGCTGTTGGATTCTGTTTGCTAGTATTTTGTTCAGGATTTTTGTATCTATGTTCATCAGTGATAATTGGTCTATAATTTTCTTTTTTTGTGATCTCTTTTTCTGGTTTTGGTATCGGTGATGGTGGCTTCGTAGAATGAATTTGGGAGTGATTCTCCCTCTGCAATGTTTTGGAAGAGTTTGAGAAGGATTGGTGTTAGCTCTTCTCTAAATGTTTGATAGAATTTGCCTGTGAAGCCATCTGGTTCTGGATTTTTGTTTGTTGGAAGATTTTTAATTATGGTTTCAATTTCATTACTTGTGATAGATCTATTTATATTTTCTACTTCTTCCTGGTTCAGTCTTGGAAAATTGTACCTTTCCAAGAGTTTGTCCATTTCTTCGTGGTTGTCCATTTTATTGACATATAGTTTTTTGTAGTAGTCTCTTATAATCCTTTGTATGTCTGCAGTGTCAGTTGTGATTTCTCCTTTTTCATTTCTAATTTTATTGATTTGCGTCCTCTCCCTTTTTTTCTTGATTAGTCTGGCTAAGGGTTTATCAACTTTGTTTATCTTCTCAAAGAACCAGCTTTTAGTTACATTGATCTTGGTATTGTTTTCTTCATTTCTATTTCATTTATTTCTGCTCTGATCTTCATGATTTCTTTCCTTCTGCTGACTTTGGGTTTTCTTTGTTCTTCTTTCTCTAGTTGTTTTAAGTGTAGAGTTAGATGTTTATTTGATATTTTTCTTGTTTCTTGAGGTGAGATTGAATTGCTATAAACTTCCCTCTTAGAACTGCTTTTGCTGCATCCCATAGGTTTTGGGTTGTCATGTTTTCGTTGTCATTTGTTTCTATGTATTTTTTTATTTCTTCTTTGATTTCTTCAGTGATCTCTTGGTTATTTAGTAGACCACTGTTTAGCCTCCATGTATTTGTGTTTTTTACAGTTTTTTTCCTGTAATTGATTTCCAGTCTCATAGTGCTGTGGTCAGAAAAGATGCTTGGTAGGATTTCAGTTTTCTTAAGTTTTCCGAGGCTTGATTTGTGAACCAAGATGTGATCTTTCCTGGAGAATGTTCCATGTGCGTTTGAGAAGAAAGTGTATTCTGCCACTTTCGGGTGGAATGTTCTGTAAATATCAATTAGATTTATCTGGTCTATTGTGTCATTTAAAGCTTGTGTTTCCTTATTTTCTATTTGGATGATCTGTCCATTGGTCTAAGTGGGGTGTTTAAATCCCCTACTATTATTGTGTTACTGTCGATTTCTCCTTTCATGGTGGTTAGCATTTGCCTTATGTATTGAGGTGCTCCTCTGTTGGGTACATAAACATTTATAATTGTTATATCATCTTCTTGGATTGATCCTTTGACCATTATGTAGTGGCCCTCCTTATCTGTTGTAGCAGTCTTTATTTTAAAGTCTATCTTATCTGATATGTGTATTGCTATTCCAGCTTTCTTTTGATTTCCATTTGCATGGAATATCTTTTTCGATCCCTTCACTTTCAGTCTGTATATGTCCCTGGGTCTGAAGTGGGTCTCTTGTAGACAGCATATATATGGGTCTTGTTTTTGTATCCATTCAGCCAGTCTGTGTCTTTTGGTTGGGGTGTTTAATCCATTTGCATTCAAGTTTATTGTCGATATGTATGTTCCTATTACCATTTTCTTAATGGTTTGGGGTTGGTTTTTGTGGGTCTTTTTCTTCTCTTGTGTTTCCCGCTTAGAGAAGTTTCTTTAGCATTTGTTGTAAGGCTGGTTTGGTGGTGCTGAATTCTCTTAGCTTTTGTTTGTCTGAAAAGCTTTTGACTTCTCTATCAAATGTGAATGAGATCCTTGCTGGGTAGAGTAATCTTGGTTGTAGGTTTTTCTCTTTCATCACTTTAAGTGTATCCTGCTACTCCCTTTTGGCCTGCAGAGTTTCCACTGAAAAATCAGCTGATAACCTTATGGGGATTCCTTTGTATGTTATTTTTTGTTTTTCCTTTGCTGCTCTTAATACTTTTTCTTTGAATTTAAATTTTGTTAGTGATTAATATGTGTCTTGGTGTGTTTTTCCTAGGGTTTATCCTGTATGGGACTCTCTGTGCTTCCTGGACTTGGGTGACTATTTCCTTTCCCATGTTAGGGAAGTCTTCCCCTGTAATCTCTTCAGATATTTTCTCAGACCCTTTCTTTTTCTCTTCTTCTGAGACCCCTATAATTTGAATGTTGGTGCATTTAGTGTTATCCCAGAGGTCTCTGAGATTGTCTTCAATTCTTTTCATTCTTCTTTCTTTCTTCTGCTCCTCAGCAGTTATTTCCACTGTTTTATCTTCCAGCTCACGTATTCATTCTTCTGCCTCCGTTATTCTGTTATTGATTCCTTATAGTGTATTTTTCATTTCAGTTATTGTATTGTTCATCTCTGTTTGTTTGTTCTTTAGTTCTTCTAGATCTTTGTTAAACATTTTTTGTATTTGTTTTTTGGTATGTTATGACTTAGTGTTGGGATGAAGGGGAGAGGTGAGCTACAACCAAATAATTTATCTTTTCTCTTCAAATACAGTTCCCCACTCACCACAACAGCTGCTCTTTTGAAACCATTCTTTTTTTTAAAAAATAAATTTATTTATTTTATTTATTTATTTTTGGCTGCATTGGGTCTTCGTTGCTGCACGTGGGCTCTCTCTAGTTGCAGTGAGCAGGGGCTACTCTTTGTTGTAGTGCATGGACTTATCATTGCGGTGGCTTCTCTTGTTGCGGACCACGGGATCTAGGTGCACAGGCTTCAGTAGTGTGGCTCACAGGCTCTAGAGCGCAGGCTCAGTAGTTGCGGTGCACGGGCTTAGTTGCTCGCGGCTTGTGGGATCTTCCTGGACCTGGGATCAAACCCGTGTCTCCTGCATTGGCAGGTGGATTTTTAACCACTGCGCCAGCAGGGAAGTACCGAAACCATTCTTATTAAAGATACAGAGCTCATTACCGAGTCCAGTGGCTTCTGTTAACTCAATCCTAGTTGACCTCCCTGTAACATGGGATGCTTTACACTACTTGGTTTCTGCAGCACCACTCTTTTCAGGACCTCCTGCTGCCACCTACCTTCTATTCCTCAGTCTCTTTTTACTGGGTAACCTTCCTTTGCCCTTTAAATTTTTGTGTTTCCCAGGATTCTGTCCTCACTTCACTTTTTTCCAAACATTCTCTGCTGAAGCATTCTCATTCTCTTATAGCTTCATAAACTACCTTTATTTTGATGACCTTCCCCCCTACCAACTCTAATCTGTATCTCCTGCTTCAGCCATTCTCCTGAGCTCCAGACCTTTGGTCCAAATACTACCTGGATAGCCCTAAGGTATCTTGCCTGGAAGTCCCTGAATTAGTGCATTCTTTATACCTCCTTTTCTGTACCCTCAGCCCAACCCACACAAGTGGTTGCTATTTACTGGATAGCCTGTCCAGAAACCTGAGCATTAATTTTTGTCTTGCCTTTGCCCTCTCATACCAGTCTCCAAGCCCTGTCTGTCCTACCTCCTAAATTTCTCTCCAGTCTGTCCCTTCTCCTTGTCTCCAGGGCCTCTAGTGTAGTTCATGCCTTCCTCGTAATGTCTTAACAGCTCTTAACAGCTCTTTTTGCATCCAGATTCTCTGCCTTTCACTTTATCTTCTGTAGTGGCACCAGAATGGTCTTCTGTAACTAGGCTCTGTTCATGTTGGTTACAGGTTAAAAACCTCAGTTCCTTCCCATTTTCTACAGTGGATAGTCTTCAAAGCCTGGTGCACAAGATGATGCAGGAAGTAAATATCAGAACTCTTACTTATCTTAAATGGAAATGGAATTAAGCCTTATTAATACATAACACATAGATTGACAGTGGGCCAACTTATATTTATATATAAGTAGATATTTATGTGTTGAGGTATGTGATCAAATTCTTTTCTACTGAGTACATAATCAAAAGAGTTTGGACACTCATCACGCTATTAAGTTCAGATTCCATTAAGTCTGATCCTTCATGGTTGCCCCAGTCTGTTTCTCTTTGCCTCCCATATACCCTCCAGCTCTATCTGAATTACTTGCTGGTCCCTGAACACACCTTGTTTTTGAACCTTTCTGCCTAGAACCCTCTCCTTGCTCTCCACGTGAGGACTACTTTTTTCATCCTTTATGATCTAGCCCAGTTGTTACCTCCTATATGATGTTTCCCCCTACTCCCTTTGTCCCTATTTCTAGAACACTTTATTTATCTTTTAGTATAGGATTTATCCATCTGGGTTGAGATTGTGCTTGTCCCACTAGTCTGTGAGCTCCCATGTGACAGAGACTTTAATAGTGCTCAGCAGTGGCACACAAAGGGCACCCAATAAATATCTGTTCATAAATTTCCATTTCTGTGGTCCAGCGAAAATTTTTTCACAGCCAAACAGAAAAGATTATTGGTTGTAATAGCTAGAATATTACAGTTTAGGTTCTTAGTTTAGTATAAATGTAAAGCTATAAATGCAGATTCCTGTCCTTCCTACAGTGTCTGTCACAACTACTCAGCTCTGCTGTTATAGCAGAAAAGCAGCCACAGACAATATGTAAACAAATAAGCATGGCTGTGTCAAAGTCGATTTGTGGACAATGAAATGTAATTTCATATAATTTGTATGAATCAAAATATTCTTTTGGGTTTTTTTCAAGCATTTAAATATTTAAAAACCATTCTTAGTTTGCAGGCTGCTTAAAAAACAGGCAGTGGGGGCTTCCCTGGTGGCGCAGTGGTTGAGAGTCCGCCTGCCAAAGCAGGGGACACGGGTTTGTGCCCCAGTCCGGATAGATCCCACATGCCGCGGAGTGGCTGGTCCCGTGAGCCATGGCCGCTGAGCCTGCGCATCTGGAGCCTGTGCTCCGCAACGGGAGAGGCCACAACAGTGAGAGGCCTGCATACCGCAAAAAAAACAAACAAACAAAAAACAAAACAGGCAGTGGGCTAGATTTGGTCCTTGGGCTGTAGTTTTTCAGAACTGTGGTTTCAAACATTACAGAATTGTTTGTTTTATAATTATTATAAAGGACATTTAGATTTCATAGAAATTGTTCTCCCCACCAGGTCCGTTTTTTATCTGATCTTGTGAATTGTCACGTCATTGCTGCCCCATCAATGGTTGCTATGTTTGAAAATTTTGTAAGTGTAACTCAGGAAGAAGATGTGCCTCAGGTAAGAAAACCCCTTGTGCTGAATCTCGTCCATATAGTACCAGGAATTTTTCACTGGTAACCCTTTAGTAGTAAAAACAGAAGATTAACAGTAGATTTATCACATTGTAAATTCTTAATGTCTAAAAGTTAAGTCAACTGGTATAATGGTGGGTTCTTTGTGACATCTGTACATTAGTTAAATGATCTGTCTAGTAACATTAAAGCTAATATATCTAAAAATGCTCTAAATGAGCCAGATGTCTTTGTTAAGTCCTACTGAATTGCGTCCATAGGATTTCATTCAGGAATAAATATAATATGAATGAAAATTCACTAGCACCTATTTTAAATGTACCTTTTTAAAAAAATTCTTTAGGTGCGCCGGGATTGGTACGTGTATGCATTTCTATCATCTTTGCCCTGGGTTGGAAAGGAGTTGTACGAAAAGAAAGATGCAGAGATGGACCGAATCTTTGCCAACACTGAAAGCTATCTTAAGTAAGGGCACAGCAGCTTGGTAATGATTTTGTGTCCCCTTAAGTTTTTTCAGAAGAATTTTGTTATAAGTTTCATTTTCTATTAATAGGTAATTCTTTGGATATTGTTAATATCTACTTAGTTACAATAAAGCTAAAGGAAGTCTAAAGATAAAAATCTGCTTTCTCATTACACTAAGGTACCTTTAAATGATTTTTTAAATGTTTTATGTTTTTCAAAAGTTGTACTGTTTTTTTGAATAATATATAGATGTTTGCAAAAGAATGAAAATAAGAGTATGAATATGCTAACATTTGAATGTCATTTCCCCTTTTTATACAAATGATAGTCCAGTATACACATTGTTCTTCTATACACACTTGCTTTTTTTTCCCTCTTAATATAGTTTGGATTCGTTGCATAAGATAATTAGCTCTACCTCATTCCTTTTAACAGCTGTATGGTATTCCAGTCTTTTAATGTACCGTAATTCCTTTAACTAGTCTCCTGTTGGTAGACATTGAGGCTATTGCAAGTCTTTGGCTATTTTAAACAGTGTTTCAGTGAATATCCTTGTACATAAGTCTTTATGTGCATGTACAAATATGTTTTGGGGTGGCAGGTACAAATATGTTTTGGGATGATGTGAATTCTTAGAAATGGCATTGCTGGGTTGAAGTGTCTTTAACAATTTTAATTTTGATAT
The DNA here is from genome assembly GCF_949774975.1 of Lagenorhynchus albirostris. NCBI lineage: Eukaryota > Metazoa > Chordata > Mammalia > Artiodactyla > Delphinidae > Lagenorhynchus > Lagenorhynchus albirostris. Next base: position 34,222,898 of record NC_083101.1, on the reverse strand, counting down.
TTAGTCAGATTGCCTTCCAAAGAGATTATACTCTTCCATATGTCGTCTGAAGAGATTATATCAGTTAGCCCTCTGCCAGTGATGTTTTTGAAACCGTGTATTTGCCTACATTTTGGCAATGCAATACATTATCAAAGATTCTAATATCTGCCAATCTGATAGGTTAAAATGTTTCACTCCCTTAATTTGCATTTTATTAATTATGAAAGCAACTGAATATCTTTTCATGTTTTAAGAACCTAAATGTAGATTTTCATTCTTACCTTTAGAAGACGCCAGAAGACTCATGTGCCCATGTTACAAGTATGGACTGCAGAGAAACCGCATCCACAAGAAGAGGTAAATTGATTTCAGTCTCTTGTGATACAAGCACAGAGTAGATTCTTGTCTCTGTGACATATTCAAATCATCCCATTTGTATACCTCAGCTGGGTTTTCACATTTCATATCAGGGGTTCAGCTCCTCATAGCCCTAGGCATATAGTGGATTTTTAATAAATGTTAGAATGTCATCAAAACATTCGCTATTCTAGAGTTGATGTATTTTTTATTTAAGTGCCCAATTTGAAAAAATAAGAGGTATCAGCCCCAGACAGACTTTATAAAATAAGTAAAACAAAAACAGAAACTTCGCAGTATTCCTTAGTACTGTATTTAATTGTAAGTTAGCTTGCTTTTGTATCCTGTATTTTAGAAGGCAGTAGGTTTTTGGTTTTGTCTAGTTAAAATGTTGTTTCATCTAGCCTCCAAATATCTATTAATTGTTAAAAATTAATCTGTCTTTAGTATTTAGATTGCCTCTGGGCCCAGATTCAGAAATTGAAAAAGGATCGCTGGCAGGAGCGGCACATCCTAAGACCTTATCTTGCCTTTGACAGCATCCTGTGTGAAGCACTGCAGCACAACCTGCCTCCTTTCACACCACCTCCTCACACTGAAGATTCGCTGTACCCGATGCCAAGGGTCATCTTCAGAATGTTTGATTACACGGATGATCCTGAGGTACATGCATGACCAACAAAAGTGCCTTTCAAAGCGCCTGTGTTGTGTTGTAATTGTGGTTTAATCTTGTTTGAATTATGCTTATGGGACATTTTAATTTTGAGTTGTTTATTATCTAAGAGGGTCATTGGCAGCGAAGTTAACAGTTTAATTCAGTGAATGGTATCACCTCATTATTCAAGAAATCATATTTAGGCAGTGTAAATTGACAGCACAGTGTACAATTGAACAGTGTAGGTTTGAGAGGCCAAGTAGGTTTGGGTTTTAATCCTGGCTTAGTCATAGCCCAGCTGTGTGATCTTGAGTGAGTTATTTACCTCCCTACCTTAGTTTCCTAATGGAATAATAATAGTATATATCTCATAAAGTTGTAATGAGGATTAAATTATTAACACGCATAAAGTGCATAGAACAGTATGTGACACGTGATGAGTGCTCAATAAAGTGTTTTTAATTTAAAAATCCCAATGATTAGTATAAGCTGACTTTATAGTTCTTAAATATATGTATTTTTTATTATGAGGTCAGGTTGTTGATAGCTGTTATACTTTAGCAATTAAGAAAATGTATAATTTTGATATTAACATTTGATATAAAAATTTACATTTTAACTGTGCTTTAGTTACTTTATACCTTTGCATTTGAGTGATTGTTTTTTTTGGGTTTTTTAAAAATTTATTTTTGGCAACGTTGGGTCTTCGTTGCTGCGCACAGGCTTTCTCTAGTTGCAGTGAGCGGGGTCTACTCTTCCTTGCAGTGTGCGGGCTTCTCATTGCAGTGGCTTCTCTTGTTGTGGAGCACAGGCTCTGGGCACACGGGCTTCAGTAGTTGTGGCACATGGGCTCAGTAGTTGTGGTTCACGGGCTTAGTTGCTCTACGGCATGTGGGATCTTCCTGGACCAGGGCTTGAACCCGTGTCCTCTGCATTGGCAGGCGGATTCTTAACCACTGTACCACCAGGGAAGCCCATGACTGTCTTAACTTTAATACCCAGGCAGCAAGCACAGTGATCACTGGGCTGGTTCTGAAAAGAAACTCGCCTGGCTAAAGTACTATCTATACCTGTTGCTTAGTACATTCCAGTCAGCATAGAGCAGAGTTTCTCAGCCTCAGCACAATTGATGCTTTGGGCTGGATAATCGTTTGTTGTGGGGCTGTCCTGTGAATTGTAGGATGCTTAGGAGCATCCCTGACCTCTACCTTCTAGGTGCCAGTAGCATGTCAGTTGTGACAACCAAAAATGTCTCCAGAGATTGGCAGATGTCCCCTTAGGGGCAAAATTTCCCCCAGTTGAGAACCACTGGCATAAGAACCAATGTTACCACCTTAGGTCAAACTTGAGTTTTCTTTCCCTGTCTTCTCTCTTCTATGGAAAGTTGCTTATGACCAGGGAAATTTTAGTGTATGTATACTCTATCTCAGGGTAACAAGTTGTTGGATAATTGGTTATATATACAAAATTATCAACTTGCTACCCACTTGCAATATTGCATATATAATGCTTTTAGTTAACTTTATGTAATGGTCTAATTAGAGTATATATAATTGGAAGTCTAATTTACAGTAAGACTGTTAGAATCTTTGTGATTAGGTATTTAGGGGAACATTAGAATGGCACCTCAAAATTTGCTTTTCCTGTACTATTTGTACTTAATTGGTGTTGCCTCTGTAATGTGCCCATCATCCTTTGCCAGAAGAGCATAAATATGCAAAATACCTGTTTGAAGAGGATTTGGTTTTTTTGTTCTGGGCTTTCAAAAAATGTTTTGTTTTGTTTTTAATTAGAAATGATAAAGTAGATTAAAGTAAAAGTCACCATTAAGTAGTAAGTAATAAGTAAATAAACTCATTGAACCTGTTTGCTATGCATATTTTTTTAATTAAACAATATCATGTAGATAATGTTCTTCAACCTTTTTTAAAACAGCGTAGTGTGGATATCTTTCAGTGCATACATGATTTTTTTATGTCTACATAGTGTTCGAGACAAAATTTTCCCTCTCTCCATGTTTTTTATGGAAGTAATCCAGTCCCATGGTTTAAAAAAATAAACTGTAATGGCCACGGCGGGCGAGAGCGAGCCGCGGCTGCCGCCCGGGCCCCAGGGTGATCTCGGGGGCCTGGGGCCCCGTGCGGCCGGCTCGGTAGCTTTTCCCTCCTGCCCCCCCGCACGCGGAGTCCTTCCTCCCCTGACGGGGTCTCCAGCTTAACCCAGACCAGAGGAGGCTTTTCTTTGGGTGGGGGACACGAAAGTGCATTGAGAATTTCTCAACTCGGGAAGCAGAAGTGCTCCTCCTAGGTTTTACAGGGAGTAAGGGGGGAGCAGTGAGTTCATGGATATTGAGTGATGATAATAGCTAACCTTTTTCCAAGCCCTCGCTGTGTGCCAGGCACTGTGCAGAGCAACTTGTGTGTCTCTTCTTTACTCCCGAAATGCCCCGATGAGGTTGAATTGACCAAAGCAATGGTTATGGAGAAGCCTAGTCCCCTGCTGGTCGGGCAGGAATTTGTGAGACAGTATTACACACTGTTGAACCAGGCCTCAGTATTACACACTGTTGAATCAGGCCACAGATTTTGTGGAAAGAACTCTTCTTATGTCCATGGGGGTTGGATTCAAATGGAAAGCCAGCAGATGCGGTCTATGGACAGAAAGAAATCCATAGGAAAGTGATGTCACAAAATTTCACCAATTGCCACACTAAGATCCGTCATGTCGATGCTCATGCCACCCTGAATGATGGTGTGGTGGTCCAGGTGATGGGCTTGTTCTGTAATAACCACCAGGCTTTGAGGAGATTCATGCAGACCTTTGTCCTTGCTCCTGAGGGCTCTGTTGCAAATAAGTTCTATGTTCATAATGATATCTTCAGATAACCAAGATGAGGTCTTTGGTGGCTTTGTCACTGAGCCTCAGGAAGAATCTGAAGAAGAAGTAGAGGAACCTGAAGAAAGACAGCAGACACCTGAGGTGGTACCTGATGATTCTGGAACTTTCTATGATCAAACTGTTAGCAATGACTTAGAAGAACATTTAGAAGAACTTGTTGCTGAACCAGAGCCTGATCCTGAACCAGAGCCAGAGCAAGAACCTGTGTCTGAAGTCCAAGAGGAAAAGTCTGAGCCAGTATTGGAAGAAACTGTTCCTGAGGATGCTCAGAAGAGTTCTCCAGTGCCTGCAGACATAGCCAGACAGTGCAGGAGGACTTGAGAACCTTTTCTTGGGCATCTGTGACCAGTAAGAACCTTCCACCCAGTGGAGCTGTTCCAGTTACTGGGATACCACCTCATGTTGTTAAAGTACCAGCTTCACAGCCTCGTCCAGAGTCTAAGCCTGAATCTCACATTCCACCGCAGAGGCCTCAGAGGGATCAAAGGGTGCGAGAATAGCGAATAAATGTTCCTCCCCAGAGGGGACCTAGACCAGTCTGTGAGGCTGGTGAGCAAGGTGACGTTGAACCCCGAAGAATCGTGAGACACCCTGACAGTCACCAACTCTTTATCGGCAACCTGCCTCATGAGGTGGACAAATCAGAGCTTAAAGATTTTTTTCAAAATTATGGGAATGTGGTGGAGCTGCGTATTAACAGTGGTGGGAAATTACCTAATTTTGGGTTCATTGTGTTTGATGATTCTGAACCTGTTCAGAAGGTGCTTAACAACAGGCCCATCATGTTCAGAGGTGAGGTCCGTCTGAATGTGGAAGAAAAGAAGACTCAAGCTGCCCGGGAAGGGGATCGCCGAGATTACCGCTTTCAGGGACCTGGGGGCCCTCGAGGTGGGCTGGGTGGTGGGGTGAGAGGCCCACCCCGTGGAGGCATGGTGCAGAAACCAGGATTTGGAGTGGGAACGGGCATTGCTCCAAGGCAGTGAATTGCTCTTCACCGATCTTTAGGCAGCAGTACAAACCCTAGCTCCCACAGAATGGTGATTTCTTCAGCCAACCTTTGGTATCTTGGAATCTGATCCTAGTCTATGATAAACTGCTTAAGTTTGTACAGTTCTACTACTGGTGTGTGCTCCTTCCCCTCTCACCCCGCCCCCACCTTTTAGTCCTTCACTTCCAGTTTTGTGGAATGATATTTTAGGAAAAATGGATTTTTAAAGAAGAAAAAAAAAAAGACTGCATTTCCTTGCTTTATTTGCATATACAGACTGGATTTTTTTTTTAACAGTTTCCCCAAAGGATTGTCTTGCTTATTACTGACATTTGGTATGTTTCATTCATTGGAATATTTTTTACTTATTTTCTACATTTTTCAAAAGCCTGTGAGAATTACAGGATTTGATAAACATTTTGAAGGCAGGAAGAACCCAAACTGTCTCTTCTTTGAGAGTCATGACTACCTTCTGGTGTGGAAAAATTGCCGTTGGAAAAATTGACAATTTAGATTCTCTCTGGTATGGTTAAAAACTGAATAAAAGGTGTTAGTAGAGTTTTTCTTTGGATACGTGGTTGCAAAACAGTTCCAAAACCTGTTTTTACCATTGAAATTTAAACTGTGAGATAGGTTTTAAGTGTCTAGAATGCAACTGATAAGCTTTTCTTGGACTGTTAGATTTTTTTTTTGAAGTAGAGTTTTTTCATGTTTAATTTGTATTTGTAAAAAAAAAAACCAAAAAGACCCCAAAAATTTTCAAAAATCTGAATAACACAAAACCGGAGCAAAACTGTTGTGCCTTCTATTTATCTTTGATTCCAGTCTTGGCAATTGTTTAAAGAAAAATAATAATAAAAAAAATAAACTTAGATTTGTTCTATTTAAAAAAATAAATAAAAATAAACTGTATAGGACTAATAATATACAAAAATTACTTAGTTTGCTTCATTTAAGACTTGAAGTGGGCAAGGATAGTACAGTGTCAGATGCAGCAGAAAAAACACTATAGCTGACATTCTAATTCTCTTGTAGACATAAGTGAACAAATTTGCTGAAATACAGAGCTTTCACACTTGTGAACTTTTATCCCCAGCATCCAATAAGCTCTGATATATTTGTTGAATAAATGAAAAATAATATTTTGTCTAGGTCTGGAGTATATGTATTTGGTTTTCTTTCCAGGGTCCTGTAATGCCAGGGAGTCATTCAGTGGAAAGATTTGTGATAGAAGAGAATCTTCACTGCATCGTTAAGTCCCACTGGAAGGAAAGGAAGACTTGGTAAGATGCTTTTCATGGTACTTTTAGTAGAGTGGAGAAAAAGTAGCAATCTTGATGATTTAGTAAGAGCAAATGTACGTTAAGAGTAAGAAAATCTTCCTCTCTTCCTGATGCCCTGTCTTGCTAAGACCGATCTCTAGCTTTCTGGAGGCACTTCACCCTCAAATAGTACTTTCCTGGATGCTGTATAGTACTGTAGTGCTTTATAGTAATATGCATATGATGCCTGCTCTTTTGTATGGATATTTGCCATGTGCTCTGGACAACTTAACTTGAATGGCAAGCTGTTTTTGGTATGAATGTTGTGGGAATAAATGAATACTAATGGTTTTGCTGTTTCCTAGCAGTTAGACATCAAGCTTTGGAAAAGTTTATTTTTAATATTTTCTGAAACCTTGGAAAGTTTTGGTTTACATCTTAAAATGGAAAGGAATATAGTATTTTGGGAATGGTCTACCTTATAAAACATTTTAAGTTAGTAGATCTGAATATACTTCCTTACTATTATTACTTATATGCCTTTTTTTTTTTTTTTTTGCGGTACGAGGGCCTCTCACTGTTGTGGCCTCTCCAGTTGCGGAGCACAGGCTCCAGACGCGCAGGCTCAGCGGCCATGGCTCTCGGGCCCAGCCGCTCCTCAGCATGTGGGATCTTCCCAGATGGGGGCACGAACCCGTGTCCCCTGCATCGGCAGGCGGACTCTCAACCACTGCGCCACCAGGGAAGCCCACTTACACTCCTTTTGATCTTCTAAGGAGTTTTGCATGCATTAAAGAGTTTCCTTATGGTAGACAAAATAATCTGTGCTGTAGTTAAGTAACTGAAATCTAGAACATTTCAGAAAAAGATTTCCTTTATATCTACATACACTGTTTTTGAAACTGCTTATTTAGTTTTTCATATATCTGTGTGTACTCATTAAACTTAAATTACACTTTTTATATAGTGCTGCACAGCTAGTGAGTTATCCTGGGAAGAACAAGATCCCCTTGAACTACCACATAGTTGAGGTATGCATTCCAAGTGGAGCTTGTTTTTAAGTTTCAGAATCTTTCTGTTGACTGTAAAGTGTAATCTACCCTTGGCCTTTTTGTTGTTCTTGCTACTTGGCAGGTGCTGAAAATTAATAGAGAAGAGAGGAAATTGCTTTCAATTTTGGAGCTCTGTTAGCCATGTCAGTAAAGAGAAAAGAGGAGGTTAAGCCCAGTGTACAAATGGAATTTTGAGTTGCCTATAATTTATTTATATATTGATAGTATATCTTCATTCATGAATAGTTATCATGGATAATGTAAGTTACCTCTAACTCTATCAATACATTGTCCACTTAACAGATGTATAAGAGGCTTAAATATTTTAAAATACTGTATTCTTTAGGCAGATAACCCATCTTTAACTGTGTTTATCTGGCCTCTTATTACTAGCATACCCCTGACTAGTGTATTATTTCCTGTATCACAGGGTAGGGATAAGTAGGAATCCTTATTTATTCTTAGAAATCAAAAGAGCCAGTTGTTTTGGAAGTGGAAAAAAATAGATAATGCTTTTGATTCCATATGAAGTCATACAGAAGGATGATACTAGTAGTGTAGTTGAACACCTTGTAGAGATTTATTTCCCAAAAAACAGTGTTTTCACTTGACCCAAACTGTCAATTGCATTATTCATTTATGTTAAAATACTCAAAGTGAGCATAATTATGTATCATTTGATTCACTTTTTATTCATACTATACCTATGTACTTCCTTAGAAATGCTGCATCTGTTCTCTTTATAGAACTTGAGAGTGTGGTTAGGCTATGAACTTGACTCAGTGACATGTCAGTTGAAATGCAAAACATAAGTCATATTTTTAAATGTGCAAAATGTGTAGAAATTCATACAAAAGTATGGGAGATGGGAGTGAGAAGAAGGAATGCAGACCAGGCTCTAGAAGTCGAGATAGATGGTCCACACATTATATAAGGAGGAAGGAAACAAGTTTGTGAACGAGAGCATGGCAAAAAAGTCTTGGAATACCAAGAATATAGTAACAGTGTAGAATGAGTTAATAACTATCTTCTGTTCCCATCCTCCGAGTCTACAAAGGACTTTTACTTCTTATAGGAATGAAACTCTGGTGGATCTGTGAGTCCCCAGTAAACTGTACCTCCCTGAATTAACTCTGATACTTCCAGAGTTGAAATTGGACAGTTCTCTGGAAGTATCAACTAAGCATTAATTTTTGCATATTCTTATTTGATTGAGTTATAGAGATAAGAAATCTTCATTACAGTGTTCAATTGTAGATCTTTGTGTTTTAAAGAGCATAATTTTAAAGGTTAAAAATAATTTTTTTTTATTATGAATACCATAGAGTTAGACTTTAGAACATTGAGGTGTTTCTAATAGTAGAAGTGTGTAGATAGCTGTTGAATTGAGTTCTGACTTGTAATTCCTTTGTAGGTGATCTTTGCAGAGCTGTTTCAACTTCCAGCACCCCCTCACATTGATGTGATGTACACAACACTTCTCATTGAACTGTGTAAACTTCAGCCTGGCTCTCTACCCCAAGTTGTATCCTTTCCTTTGTTTTTAATGTACTCTCTTTGGCCTGACTTTAAGAGATTATTAAATATTTCTGCTTGTGGGTTTAAATCACTTCATGAAAACAGTTTGGCATTTCTTTAAAAGTTAAACATTACATGTACTATACAATCCAGCCATTCTGCTCTGGAGTATTTACCCAAGAGAATAAATGTTCATAACTTTATCTGTAATAACCCAAAACTGGAAACAATCGAAATATCCATCAACAGAATGGATAAGCAAATTTTGTTACAGCTATACAGTGGAATACTACTCAGTAATAAAAAAAAAAAAGGACAAATTTTCAATGCAGGCAGCAACATGAATGAATTGCAAAATAATTATATTGAATAAAAGGTGCCAAACAAATATGAATTCACACTATATGATACCATTTACACAAAATCCTAGAAAATGCAAAGTAATATAGTGACAGCAGACCAATATTTGCTTGGGGGCATAAATGAGGGGCAAAAGGGAGAATGGATTACAAAAGAGCATGGGGAACTTTTGGAGATGATGTAAATGCTCATTATCTCGATTTCATGGGTGTATACAGATCAAATGTACATCACTGATACCTCAAAGATCAATTACTTGAAACGAAGCTCAGCATTATTAGTCATTATATAGACTTCTAAGAAATGTTATTTATTTTTTCTACCACAGCTTATTTTCAAGGAGAGTATAGTTTTCCTTATCCTGAAATTCACAGCTTGCACAGGCAACTGAAATGTTATACATGCGTTTGGACACGATGAATACTACATGCGTAGACAGGTATAGTAATTGCCTTATTTCTGTACTGAGTGTTAGCAGCTTCTTCTCCCTGTACTTTATAAAAGAATTTGATAAGGAAAACAATCACCTTTTAAGAATTTCCAAGTTGGTTTTTCTTTCTTGCCTCCCACAAATAATCCTTTATATAATAAAACTTGTAATTGTTATAACATTACACTTTCTAGTTTAATTTTCAACATGAAATGATGCCCATACTGAGGTTTTCTTTAATTGCATTGTTTAGTTCTTTGGTATGGTTACACTTTTCCCTCTGTAATTGGGTAGGTAAGCTTTTAAAATAGGTTTTATGCTAACCCATATGTAGAAGCAGAGTGTAATACTGTATATTTATGTTTATATAATATGTATTTTTGTTTATGAATAGTATCTGCTTCTAAAATAATTAGCTACTATGTAACTACAGCTCCAAGACTCAGTTTATACAAAAGGCCATATTGGATTTTTATAGCTGTGGTAATTTCATGCCTGTTGTCGTCTTCTGGGTGAGGTCTATTATGTACTACCTTTATTAGCTGGTGTTCTCTCTTCTGTCAGTTTTCCAAAGTAGATCAGGACAGATATTGAACGTTTCCATAATCTGTCATGTCTGCTGTTCAAATGCGATATTTGAAAATTATCAGTAAAGGCTATCCTGTGTTGTTGACCTATTATCTTGAGTAATTGTAATGACTGAAATTATAGATACATGAGGGATGTGCTTTAAGAAGGTGTCTGCTGAGGTTTTTTTCCCAGTCTAATTAATAAACCATCAGTTGTGCTGGGCATCCCTATTATGCCATTCATTCAGCAAGTGTTCATTGGGCTCTTAAAAATTTCACAGTGTTAAACAGTCTACTGAGGTGATCCCTATCTAGTCAGAGAGATCAGATGTGTTTTTAAGAGAAAAGGGGGCTTTGATGGTATATTTTGTTGTTTGTGGTGAAAGGGTGTGGTATGATGATGAGAGACTACTTTGGCTCGTCCATTTATAAAACGTTTTTAATCTTTTTTATTTTTGCACCTCACACCTCTGTTTCGTTGTCAGTTAAATGGGGAAAATAATACATTCCTCAGAAGTTATTGTGAGAATTAAATTATATAAACATATATAAGGTACTTGATATAAAACAGGCACTTGAATCATATCAATTATTCACTTAAAAAGGATAGCACTGTTAGGAGTGAGATGGGGGACTGTTACTTTTTGAAGTAGAAGGTGAGTTACAGGATTTGCACAGAAAAGGGTAACTGGTAGGAGAAAATACAGCTGTAGGTAGGGGGAAATCGAGTTTTGTCTGAAGGATTATGTAAGTTCCTGTTATAAATTGCAACCATTCATCCTTTTCTGTCCCCCCCACCCCACTTCTCTGTATAGGTTTATTAATTGGTTTTCCCATCATCTAAGTAACTTCCAGTTCCGTTGGAGCTGGGAAGATTGGTAAGCAGTGTTGTATATATTATATCTTTCTTCTCTCTACAGTCTGCCATTTTTTTAAAAAAGTTAATATTTAAAACTATAATATAAAAGCAATCTTCTTCACAGTCTGAAAGATTTAGGGTTTTTTTTGTATGTATATAAATGTAATAATTTAGGTAGAAGGGAACTATTTGTAGCTAAGTACAAGTTAGGTATAGCTGCAGATCATGTGTAAGAACTTACAAAACTATATTTCCTCAATAGGTCAGATTGTCTTACTCAAGATCCAGAAAGTCCCAAACCAAAGTTTGTAAGAGAAGTTCTAGAAAAATGTATGAGGTAAGTTCTTTGTGTTTTCTCCTTGGCTTAGGTCTTCTAATTTCTGTGGGGGTATTTTTCCCTTCTCTGCATTTGTGATGTATGTCTAGAATATTATTTTTAAAATCCAAGTACCTACCTCTCTTCCCTTTCAGTTTGTAATCAAGATTTAGGCTGAAAAACTTGGGCAACCATGCCATCTGGATTCTATGTGAATTAAGCCAATAAGGTTTTTTGGTCAAATAGACTTTGAAATAATTTCAGATTTCAGGAAAATTGCCAAAATAGAGCTCTGTATAGTGTTCATCTAGATTCCCTAGTTAACATTTTACTACATTTGTTCTAATGTCCTAGTCCTTTTTCCCTCTCTGTGTATGTAATCTACCCTTTATATTGGTCTTTTTCTGAACCCTTTGAAAACAAGTTGCAGATATGATGTCCAAGCATCCTTTAATGGTCGGTTGTATATTTCCTCAAAACAAAAACACTCCCCTACATGACCAGCATACAGCTCTCCAAATCAGGAAATGAGCTCTGATACAGTAATACCACTATACGATCCACAGATGCTGCTGAAATTTTGCTAACCATCCCAACAATGTCTTTTCCCTTTCTGGTCCAGAATTCTTGGATAGAATGTGTGTAGCATTTAGTTGTCATTTTCTTCAGTCAATCTTTTTTTTTTTTTTTTTTTTTGGCAGTACGCGGGCCTCTCACTGTTGTGGCCTTCTCCCGTTGCGGAGCACAGGCTCCAGACACGCAGGCTCAGTGGCCGTGGCTCACGGGCCCAGCCGCTCCGCGGCATATGGGATCTTCCCAGACCAGGGCACGAACCCATGTCCCCTGCATCGGCAGGCGGACTCTCAACCACTGCGCCACCAGGGAAGCCCTCTTCAGTCAATCTTGAACAGCTGTTATTCTTTATCTTTCATGTCCTTGTCAGTTTTAAAGAATGTAGGCCTTACTTTGTTGTGTTGCCTTGATGGCGCCCTCATGACTCAAGTCTTGCATTGTCCCACCACTAGAGATGTTAACCTTGATTACATTGCCATGTCAGGCTTCTCTAACTTAAATTCACCATTTTTTCCCTTTGTAGTTGATTAATATTTTGTGGGAAATACTCTGAGGTTACATCCTGTTCTTTATCAGACCTCCACTGACAACTTGTACTTTTATCTGTCACCACTGTGGTAATTGCCAAGTGATGATTCTCTGTCTATTATTTTTTCTACATTTATTAGTTGGCATTCTACTGTAAGAAAGAGCTTTCCTTTTTCACCCATTTATTAATTCCTGTGTTTATATATCAGTAGGGACTATTTCATTCAGTGGGTTCTAATTCATTACTGTCTTTATTAATTATGATGCTCAGATTGTCCCTGATTTGTCCATTGGGAGTCCCTTGTGGCTCCTGTGTCCATTTTTTTTTCTTCTTTAATGTCCCCCTCCATTCATTGAGCATTTCCTTATTTCTGGCACAAGATATTCCAGGCTTATCTTGTGTTTCCTTGCCCCTTTCCTGGAATCATCTATTTATTCAAGGAGTCCGAGTTTCTTTTAGTGGAGCATGGCACTTAGGAAGCAAGGTCTGGACACTTGATGTGCTTGTTACTATTGGGGTGTCATTGGTTCTAGGCCCTCTGGATGGACAAGGGTAGTGAATATATTTCTACACACACACACACATCTGTAACTATTTTTATATCCACTTAGATGTGTGTATCCCTCCAATTCCAACCAAACATCTCATTTTTTTCCTAGCCTTCCCCTTTGCCATGATTTGTAAATACCTTTGCAGGCATTAAGAAACCTGGTTCCCATTAGCCTCAATAAGTATTTATTTGCTGCAATATAACCAGTCTCCCAACCATACAAACGGTTTCCTCTACCTCATCCCACCCCACCATCACCACCCCACATACCTGGCCTCCAGGCTTGTGGACCCAGTGGCCCACACCTAGTGCAAACCAGTAAGTTTTGAAGAAGGCCTGAGTTCTCGTGCTGGCCTAGACAACAGTTTAAAAGACTTGTTGTCCTCTTTTATTTCTTGGTTGCCAGCTGAGTCCGGGGTGTTGGAGATTGTGACCTTCTGGGTAAGTTGGATGTTACTGAAGAATGGAACTGATGAATGATATTTTCTGAGGCTCTTATTTGTATTGTAGGTTGTCTTACCATCAGCGTATATTAGATATTGTCCCTCCTACCTTCTCAGCTCTATGTCCTGCAAACCCAACCTGCATTTACAAGTATGGAGATGAAAGTAGCAGTAAGTAATAAAACAAATCCTGTTTTTAAAAGGTACTAATGCAAGTATTCTCTTAAGTCGGTTATCTAAGGTGGAGAAAGTGAACTTTTTCTCTTCTTGGGTTTATATTTTCTGTTTGAAAGGTGATTTCTCACTAACCTCTATTGTTTTATTTGCTATCATTTTGAAGGTTTATTATGATTTACTTAGTTATTACTGGCTTGTTACTTTTTTCTTTTAATATTGTTTATAATGTTATATCCATGACATTATTTTAAATGTTGCTAAGTACAGCAAGATGAATTTATAGCCAGAACTTAATAGAATGAAAATACGTTTGTCATGGCAATGGAGATTACTCGAACTGATTAATATCTGGTAACAGTTCAGGTGCACATAGACTGTATTTTGACCAGCAGTATGCCGCTAGAAGTAAATTCTTGAACATGCTTTTCTTACTTTTTGGTCACATCATTTCTGAGGTTGCACTATAAATCGAGGGGGGGGCTATATAATTTGATATGCCATTTTGTGCTTTACACTTAATGAAGGTAAGGTTGTACATTGGTGAGCACTGGTAGAGAGTTAGGTGTGGAGTTTCCAAGTTAGTCTTTTCACATGGCACTGAACACAGCTCCTCCATGAGCCTTCCAGTTCGTGTTGTGTAGCAGTTCTTTGCATCTTGAAACTCACTCCTCTCCCTTGCCTTCTCATATTGTACCCCTGGTTCTCCACCTGCACCTCAGACTACACCTGTTTTCCTTGAAATAAACTCAGTTGGTTCCAATGCTAAGTACATTTCCTATGTTACAATGTCACGTATTCCTTAAAACAACTCTGAGAAATAGGTATGTTTATTTTACAAATTTTACAATGAGGAAATGGCTTCAAAGAGCCAGAGTGAGATTGCTTTGAGTGGTAAAGCCCAGAGTCAGATACTGAGCAGCCCTGCTCTTGACCACTGTCTTTTCCTGAAAAAGCAAAGCTTGATGTGGTACTTGTAAGTGCCAAGTTTTGATTTCTGCTTTGTACTGGCTCAGAGAACCATAAGGTACAGTCTTTGATATCAAAGAGTTCAGACTTTTGTTGAACACTGAGCTTTCTTTTTTTCCATAGAAATAACTCAGCCTAACACTTAAGGCCCTCTTGTCATTCCTACTTTATGATTTGTCAGTTCTTCTCAAACGAACCTCCACTCCAGCCAGGCCCACTTCCTTTTTTATTTCTTCTATGCTTTCTTGCGTTTGCCTTTGTGCCATTATCCCATTCTAGAAAGCCCTTTCTCTTCTGATTCCTGTTCTCTTTCCAGGGTCTAGCCCAAGCTCCAGTCTTTTAAATATTTTTTAACGCAAGCCAGTTTTGTGTTGCTCTCTGGCTACTTCTTACGTGAATATCTTGGTTTTCCACCTAGAATGTAGACGTCACAGTGGCAGAGGATTCTGTTTTTCTTCACGTATTTTCTCTCCCACTTTCAAGAAAAGCACACAGCACATGTGACCTGTTGTAATTGACTTTATTCATTCCAAGTGCTTAGTAACTCATATTCTACGTCAGAATTTTTTGTTACCTCTTTGTCTACCTTACATTAAAAGTAGTTGTTCTGGTGACGCCATACAGTATATCAGTATATACTAGTACAATATAATACAGTAAGGACTCAACAGGTATTAACCACCAGTAAACATGTGGAGTCAAAGCACATGAGCATCTGGCTTACACATATTCAAGTGTGTGGACTCAGCAGAAGAGAAAAGCAAAAAATCTGTCTTAAGTTGGCAGCCTTCACGTTGTTCAAACCCAAATTTAGTTTCCACTGTCTTAGGGAAAGGGAGGAGGAAGGGTACATTGACCAAAATCAAAGAGAATACATTGATTCTCAGCTTACGGAGGCCTAGGGATTTGAGGACTGTCAAAGGACAGCTGCAGCTGTGTCCCCTCACCCTCATCGCTGAGGAAGATCAGTACCCCTCATACTCTGAATTTCAGTTAGCTCCGTCTTAAGGAAGTATCGGGGCAAGAATTACCTCTTATGCTTTATTTTAGGTGAAAAAACCATTGCCCTATTAAATGAAACTTTCACATGTGGTTATCTTTATACAGAATATTGATCTTAGGAGAAAGAGTACTCTATTTTAAAAGAAAATAATTTTTTTTAAGGTTTCTCAGTTATTTAACTAATTGCAACAATAGTCTTAAAACCTGGTCTACTCTCCTCCCCATTCTGTGCTTAGACTCTCTTCCTGGACATTCGGTTGCCCTCTGTTTAGCTGTTGCCTTTAAAAGTAAAGCAACCAATGATGAAATCTTCAGCATTCTGAAAGATGTACCAAATCCTAACCAGGATGACGATGATGGTAAGGGAATTAAATATTTCTTGAATGGAACTCTGTATGGGCCATGTTAAAAGTATAAACATAATTTTCTTAAATCTCATGGGATACTCATAAAGCAATATATTTGTTTGGCCTGTCCATCCTGACCATTGTTCCCAGAACCCAGCTATCTTCTCCCTTAAACATTCCCTCTTCTCACTTTAGAGAGTTTCCTGCCCAGAAAGACTTGGTATATTATAAAGTTGGATTTTCTCTCCAAATTAAACTATAAGTTTATCATCAACAGATAAGACAAAAAGAATGAGAGGGACTTGCTTTATGTCGTATTAAAACATCTTGAAAATTACAATAACTAAAACAAAAAAATCAGTAAAAGAGATGAAAAGTCTACTGGGACAACTAGGTTAACCATTTGTTGGGGGGCAGATTTTGTTGTTAGATGTGTTACATAATGACGTGCACAGAAAAATGACACAGTCAAAACATTAATGGTGTTTGGGTTATTATTGGGATTTTGTTTGTTTAGATTTTTTTAAGAAACTTGTATTATGATGTTAGAGAAAATGTATTTAGAAAGTATAATTCAAAATGTTAAATTTAGACATTCTCAAACAGGACATAGACCTAACTGTTAAGGGCTTACTGTATTTTTTTCTTTTACTATATTTATTATCTTGCCACCATGTAGAGAGAGAAGAACAAGGAAATCTATGTGGTATTTGTAAAAAGAAATGGATCATATAGAAGAATTAGGGAAACAATCCCAAAAAACTTAAGAATTAAGATTATGCTTAGTTTTATATTTTGAGTATTTGAAATCAGTGATAGTCTTTTATCATCTATTAGTACTCAAAGACATTTGCTTGAATGTCTCACTTGGTATTTGGATGTGAGTGTGCCATCTGTTTAGCGATTCAGGCAAGGGACCAAAAAATTGCTATACTTAAAACATTTTCCTAACTCTCTTACTGTGGGCTATTTTTCAGATGAAGGATTCAGCTTTAACCCATTGAAAATAGAGGTCTTTGTACAGACTCTGCTACACTTAGCAGCCAAGTCATTCAGCCACTCCTTCAGTGCTCTTGCAAAGTAAGTACAACAAGAACACACATGCTGTCTTGAGGGTTCAGGACTTTGTTTGGTGAACACCAATGGCATCCTGATTTTTACCTAAAATTATTGACTGTGAAGATCTTAATAACAGTATTATCATATAATTTGATACAATGGGTTTTGGTTTGTGGTAGCTAAAATCCCCATCCTATGGCTCCTGTCAGTCTGTTAGCACAGTTTACATGTATATATATTCAATAGAATGTACATTTTTTCATATAAACCTTTAGAGAAACAAGTGAAAAACCTGAGTCCATAGGACAGTCATATATACAGTCAAGAAGTTGCCACCTTGGGACTTCCCTGATGGCACAGTGGTTAAGAATCCACCTACCAATGCAGGAGATGCAGGTTCGATCCCTGGTCTGGGAAGATCCCACATGCCACAGAGCAACTAAGCCCATGTGCCACAACTACTGAGCCTGCAAACTACTGAGCCTGCAAGCCACAGCTACTGAGCCCACATGCCTAGAGCCCATGTTCCACAACAAGAGAAGCCACCACAATGAGAAGCCCACTCGCTACAACTAGAGAAAGCACACACACAGCAACACAGCCATCCATCCATCCATACATCAATAAATAAATAAATAAATTTATTTATTTAAAAAAAAAAGTTGCCACCTTGTCTAAGCATCTTCCTAAAAAAAGGTTAGCAGAATTGAGAGCCAGCTACATTTTTAGGAGCCACCCAAAGGTTGGCATCTAAAGACAGAACTTTCTAACTCGTCCTACAGTTCCAAATGAAGAAAGAACATACAAATATTCCTTCAGTTGAGCAGAGAAACTAGACTCCTCACCCCATCTCAACTTCCAAGTCTGTATATGACTTGCAGGATTCTCACAGAAGGCACAGTCAGAATACTGCACCTGTGTTAGTTCCTTAGCCCTCATCTATTCTTAGATACACAGTAAACTATAGTCCTAGGCTAATGATAGTATAATTTTCCTAAGATTTTATGACAAATTCCATACAAACTGAAATCCTAATCATACCTTTTATATCCTTAATGGTTAACGTTTGGTTATTTTGCATTTATATATTGCGCTGTAAACTGAGTAGCACTGTAAAGGCTTTGAAAATATTAAAATGTTTAATAAGTTTGTATGTGGTGTTTTTCCCCCCACTGTCAAAAGGTTTCATGAAGTCTTCAAAACCCTAGCTGAAAGTGATGAAGGAAAATTACATGTTCTAAGAGTCATGTTTGAGGTCTGGCGGAACCATCCACAGGTAAAAACTATTTAAGACATATTGAGGTGCTGATTGTACAGGTATAAAAATAAGGCAGTTAATACCATCGTTTTAGTTTGCAGAACATGAAATTTGACTCTTGCCTATAGAACAGTTTTTAAATCTGTAATTTTAGTGCTATGAAAAAGTAATGATGTTTGAGTTATTCTTTAAAGAGCAATTGTTATGATTTGGTTTGGTATTGTAATATCTCAGCTCATTTTAAGTACTTAATAAGAATGCTTATTTCTTGGAAGGTTCTCCAGTTGGGTAGGAAAGAATAATCTAGTCTAGCCAGTTTCTAAAAAACAAGCTCCAGATTTGTCAAATCTCGATACACTATTATCATACCATGTATTATAAAGAGGCATTAAAATAAATTTCAGAGTTATATTAAGACTTTTGTGATAAAACTACCTTGTATTTCTAAATTTTAAGATTCGATGGAAATTATATATTTTGTATATATCATCTAAAATTTAAAGAAACATTGTTAAGTGTTAATATTCAGAGTTTTTCTTTTTGCTCAATCTTTGTGTTCTTGTATTCTTACAATAAGTACCAGAGCCAAGCAGAAGGCAAAGTAAATCTTAAGACCTAATGGTTAAATTGTTCAGTTCCATAGCCACTGAAAATGAACTTCAGTTTTGCAGCAGGCGGATTATCGTGGCCTACATATAAGTGTGATTTACCCTAATAATTTATTTTCTCTGATTGTAGATGATTGCTGTACTAGTAGATAAGATGATTCGTACACAGATTGTTGACTGTGCTGCAGTAGCAAATTGGATCTTCTCTTCAGAACTATCTCGTGACTTTACTAGGTAATACGGATTATTTTACAAAGTTCCTGTTCTCTAAGAATTAGTTTATATGTGGTCCCTTATACATGAGCTCCAAATTCTGGTCCAAACCAGGTTGATATTAATATAATGGCCCAATCTGGTAGGGTTGGACTTGGCAAAGATTCTTGCACAATGGAAATCCACACAGCCAGTCCAGCTGCAGTGTCTCTTAGGGATATACGTAAGTTGATTTAGGACTCAGCCAATCAAGGAGAAATGCTTATAAATGATCCAGACTATTGGGAGGGAAGATCAGGCTGTATGGCAGGGTCTCAGCTAGACAATGGGACATGGGCAGGAGTTCCAGCTCCACTGGGGACCTGAAATGCACCCCCGGAACTGGTAGAAATCACAGTCCGTCATAGATTACACATCATGGAGGGACTGAGGAAAGCCTGGTGGGCACCTGAATGCCTCTGGGGAAGGGAGGTCTCACCTGTCATAAAAGTCCTTGATTTAATACAGAAGATTCATTCTAGACTCATTCCTCCTAAAGGAAAGAGGCTTTTCATTAAGTTTGGTTCTTATACATGATGTTGAGTCCATAGGCTTTATAACTGATCAGGACTGGGACAGCAAGAGCTGACACAAAACAGGAAACAAAGGAAAATTACTTGCAAAGACATAAATATCCATCACAACCTTTATCCTCTTCATTGTATGTTATTGGCAGAGGACACTAGTCTGAGATAAACTGAATCCTTAGGGTGAAAGAATGTGGTCTGAGGTTATCATACCAGCCAAGTAGGTACTCACAAATGAAGGCAACGTCAGACCATTCTCAGATTTGCAAAATCTCAGAAAAACTGACAACTCAAGTAGGTGTTAGCCATTATCCTGAATGATTTACATCTGCAACTCTAACTCTGCAAAGCCTTCCCTGACCACCCCTTCCAGAGTTAAAGTACTGTGCTCTTTTATCCTATCTGCTAACATTCTAGACCTTGAGTTTTATGAAATGATTGGTTTATTATCTTCCACTTCAACTGTCATTGTCCAAATCAAAATCTGTAGAAAGAAGTACTCTTCTGTGCTGTATATCCTGGGGTTAGGAGACCAAATGTATAGACATACAAGCAGTTAAGAAGCTACTTAAAAAGCACATGCATATTTATGCAACAAACATTTAAAGCACTTATAGGTGATCCTGGTATTTGAGCAAGTAGTTGACATAAATATCTCATTCTTAAAAGCCTAGCAGTCGATAGCTATTATCAACTAATGAGATTCTTAAATGTGTCAAGAGAATTGGCTGAGTTTGTGCTAGTTAAATATCAACAGTATAAACCATGCAAATGAGCCTCAGATTGTTTCCATTTCAAGCTGCAATACTTAGTGTTTACATTTAGAAGAGAGAAAATGTATTTTTGTTCCTAACCTGTTTTTTCTGGTTTGCCATTTCATTGAATATATACACATACCTTCTATGTGTGTCTAGTAGGGGATGGAAATAAGAAAAATGACAAGGACCCAATATTGCCTTCAGGAAGCTCACCTGAGTAATGGGTGGAGCTAGATGTTTGCACAGTTGACAATACAAGAAAAATCATAATGTTGCTGGAGAGATATGCCTTATTCTGTCTGCCTAAAGAACAGAAGGCTAGGGCTTCCCTGGTGGCGCAGTGGTTGAGAGTCCGCCTGCCGATGCAGGGGACACGGGTTCGTGCCCCGGTCCGGGAAGATCCCACATGCCGTGGAGCGGCTGGACCCATGAGCCATGGCCGCTGAGCCTGTGCTCCGCAACAGGGAGAGGCCACAACAGTAAGAGGCCCGCGTACCGCAAAAACAAAAAAAACAAAAAAAACAGAAGGCTATATAAAACCTCAAGAATGAGTAGGTTATAAAAGTTGAGAGGTCTTATTTTCTATGAGTAGAATTTAACATATAGTAATCAAATGCCTTATTACTTTAAGATTGTTTGTTTGGGAAATCTTGCACTCCACAATTCGTAAGATGAACAAACACGTTCTTAAGATCCAGAAGGAGCTAGAAGAGGCTAAAGAAAAACTCGCAAGGCAACATAAACGGGTAAGTCTTGTGTTGATTGTAAATGGTCAAAGAAAATATACCAGAAACTTTTGCGAATATTCATTACCTTGATGGGAACTTATTTTTTCGAGACCAAATCATGCAGAGCTGTTTGTAGAAGTGGAGGAAGGGACGGACCTGGGGTCTGCTGTTCTCTCGTTCTGCACGGTGAACCTGTTTAGGAGGCCACAAACCTCACTTCTCCATAGTTCACCATCTCTGGATCAGTTTCATGTTTGCCTTCCCAAAAAGGGAGGAGAAGGAAGGAGGACACTTGTGTTTCTATAAGAGTTTCTGATGCAAGAGGGGAAGAGGGAGAAGATTGTCTGTGTTCACCACTCCCCCAGTAAGGTTGGGGGTAGTGGGGGGGGGGTCACTCCCAGGCCTATAAGATACTTCTCATACTTCTCATATTAATAAGAAGTTAAGTATTTTAGCTATTTGGCAGAAACAGTGAGTTGGCTGTATCCTGTGATTTAGCAAACAGTGCTGGTATTGTTCATGACAGAATTTTCCAGTTATGCACATTTATCAGAGTAGAGGGTAGAAGCAAGTTTAATGATTTATATGAACTAGAGCAGGTTTGAGTGCTAGTCTCCATCTAGACATTCATATATACCTGAGTGTATGTAAACACACAGATCTAAAATACTGTAAGGTAAATGGTATCATCCCCATTTTATACATGTACAAACTCCAGAGACTTGACTTCACACCACTCTGGTCTCTAGATATGTGGTGTCCAATATGGTGACCACCAGCCACATGTAACTAGTTATAAGCTAATTAAATCTAAATACAATTTAAAAGTCAGTTCTTCAGTCACACCACATTTCAAGTGCTCAGGTGTCATGCGTGGCTGGTGGCTATTGTGAGGGCAGGGCAGATCTACGATGATGAAAGTGTTGTGGTGAGAGGCTCCCAAGACCCTAACCCTGTATTTCCCCTAGGAGCAGCAGTTCAGTGTTCACAAACTCAGGATTCCCAGCAATTTCATAAAACAGACTATGGTGAATAACAAAAATCAGCTGTATATTTTCCTTGGAGCTCAAAGCTGTTTTCATTTTGAATGGAGGAAAAATGTGACACGTATTTCCTCCTTGAGTGGGCTGTCTTATAAAAGGCATAACTTACTTCTGCTTTATAGCAAATCTACCACGATTGCCCAAGTGCCACTGAATTTCCCTGGCCTAGATAAGAGGTACTCATAGGACTTGGGACATTTTGCCTGTATGTTTGGGACACTGGAGTACTTTTACTATAGAATACAAGTCTTCAAATAGCATTTGACCAGACATAATAAAAATCCTTAGATTTGCTTGATGTGATTTAATACACTGCAATCCTAAATGGTGTTTTCCCTTTGTTCCTTTGCATTCGGTAGCGAAGTGATGATGATGACAGAAGCAGTGACAGGAAAGATGGGGCTCTTGAGGAACAAATAGAAAGACTGCAGGAGAAAGTGGAATCTGCTCAGAGTGAACAAAAGAATCTCTTCCTTGTCATATTTCAGGTATCTTGGCTTGGGACACTGATATGTTCAAAGAAACAGTACATTTCTTTAGTTTTAAAAAATGTTTTTATCACAGAAGTAATACATATTCATTTATAAGATCTTAAATATATAAAAGTTTCTAAGGGAAAAATAAAAGTAATTCTGTTATTTACTTAATGAGCATTCTTGCATGAGCATTTCTCCTTGCTTTAAAAAAAATGGATACTACTGTTAAATACCTCTTTCATATTTAATTATTCCCAATTGTTGATCTATTTATTGATTGTTTTCCTTCCTGAAGATTTTTGTGTATACACTCCTGTTAACATTTCTGATCATGTCCTTAGAACAGGTTCTAAGAAAAATTACTAGCATAAGTTAATCTAGACATTAAAGGTCTTCGGGTATTGCCAAAAACGATGTACTAACTCATTATCACTGCTTTTCTACACTGACAGTATTTATTGAATTATGAAAGTTATGAATACACACCACAAAGGGTGAAACAAGCAATACCTTTGAGGTCTCTTGGTCAAAAATTTGATTGTTTCCGAAGTATAAGAATTTTTTCTGACACCTCTGGAACTTTGTACCCCATTTCCAGCGTTTTATCATGATCTTGACTGAGCACTTGGTACGATGTGAAACTGACGGGACCAGTGTATTAACACCGTGGTATAAGAACTGTATAGAGAGGCTCCAGCAGATCTTCCTACAGGTTTGTGGAAAACTGATTATATAATAAACATCATTATTCCCAGCCACAGGGATTTTCCATTTCAAAAAGTCATCAAATCTGTCAGGAGGTTATGCAGTACCTGTAAGCCCCTTAGTGTCCATTTGTTCCTACTGCTGCTCATCACAATATTTAGGCTTAAATTGGCTCTGTATCATTCAGACTCCTAATTGCCATTCTCTTTGGAGAGCCTAGCTGTAATACAACATATAGAGAAAAAAATGCTAAGGGAAGAGTAATCAGGTTTTAAGAATCACTGTAAATTCAATGTGCAGATGATAACCTTGTTTCTGGAGGCACTATTTAAGTTCTCTGAGGTCCTTATAGAAAGCAAAATGCAACACCTACTCTCTGCTAGATTTAAAGATCTGTAAGGAAAAAAAAAAGAAAAAAGATCTATAAGAGAGTGAAACTAATCCTTTGTATCTTCAGATACTAACACCCCAAATCCTCATTGGTTTGTTCTAGAAAAGAGTGATTAAAGCAGAAGGCATAAAAGGGGGGGGGGAGTGCTTTAAGGCTCCAAACAAAAATTTATTCTAGATTTTTTAGTTACTGTCAAATTAAAAAGCTTTAACAGCCCCTAGTTTAGTCCTATAGGAATCTGAGTATATTAAAGTTTATATTTGTACACATAGAAGAAACTATTTTCTGACATTTTTTTTCCCAGTTAGGCTCAACAAGTCACTGATTTTCAGTAAGACAGAGGACCTCTTTATTTTTAAAAGATTAATTAAAAAAAATGAGGTTTTCCTATTTTGTGGAATACTTCACAGATCACTGGCTAATATCACTGGCTAATTCTCTTAATATTTTTTTCTTTTGCAAAGAGATACGTTAAAGCCCTAACCAAAAAAAGGAAATGATTCCAAATTTTTATGTTTCAGGGACCATGGTTAAAACCATGGTTACTTAGTAACAGTGCTATTCTTATTTGTAATGTATACCACCTCCCCCTCAACACCCCCTTTTTTTTTTAAATCTTCCTAGATCAGTCCCTGTCCTGACAGCTTTTAAAAAGTCATACTGTATTTTGTCCTGATTAGGGAAGAGACGCATTCTAGAATAGTAGCAAGTGCTGCTGCCACTGCCTTGAAGTAAATTGCATTTACACAGAAGCAGGCCAGAACTGGATTTTTTAAATTATTGAACATCGTTTTGTTTTGTTTTGGAACTCGTTTACTCCTACATTTTCTTAATGTTGAGGCTTTTCAGGGGCCTATTATTCCTACCAGCAAAACCACTTTTTTTTTTTCCTGTTCTTTCCCATCATTCCAGTGTGGATGGGCCTCTGAGGAAAATGTTCTGCAAGATTGCTTATGCGTTTTCTCCTGACCTAAACACTTATCCCCTTTTCTGTGTCCACAGCATCACCAAATAATCCAGCAGTACATGGTGACCCTGGAGAACCTGCTCTTCACTGCTGAATTAGACCCTCATATCCTGGCTGTGTTCCAGCAGTTCTGTGCCCTGCAGGCCTAAGGGTCATTTTTTTTTCCCCTCCTGTCAAGATTTTTTTAAGATCTCAAAATAATGTCTTATTTTTGATGGTTTGAATGCTTGCTTTCTTGTAGCATCCTTTCTTGAAGCAGAGGGGGAGGACAGGACAGTGAAGAATATGGTATTGATTACCTTTAACTGCCCCCTAGAAAGCAGATATTCCCTAATGACAATAATGTGACAATGACCATAGGATGGATGTATTATATATGTGACAGATACAACTTTTCTCTGATATTTTTTCTCCTTAAGGCACAAAAGATAACTGATTTGAGGTATGTGCAACACTAGAGGTCAAGCTTACAAAGTAGTATATAGAACTGATGGGTTTATTATCAAGTAGCATAGCTTTTCACAGCTCATGGGTAACCTAACATGGCTGAAATAAAACTGAAAATATGTTTTTTAAACCTTGGTATTTCATGATTTATCATCTCAGTCTACTTTAAAATTAGTGGTTTCTTACTAAAAGTGAGGTTTCTTACCTCCATCTGAAATTTTCTCTTCAAAGTATTTTTCATTACTGTAGCATTTTAAGACACTACTGTTATTAAAAGATGTTACTAGAGTAGAAGTTCCCAAATTCATCTGAACATAAATCACCTGGGGCTCTTCTAAAGTTTTTTTTTTTTTAATTAAACCACACTCTCTGGGGGTGGAACACAGACATTGGTAGTTCTTAAAGCTCCCGGGTAATTCCAATGTGCAGATAAGTTTTAATTCCAATGTGCAGATAAGTTTTGAACTATCATCATCTTAGAACATCTGGTCATTTCCTCAAATCTGAGACATCTGTCAGGTCATACAGTGAATTACATGCTAAAGTGGGATTTAGAAGTAGCTAGATTGGCTAAAACTATACTTGGCATTAGATGTAGGTTTGGATTTTATTTCTGTGGAGTCTGGGTGGGCCAAGTAATTACTAATTCCAGAGCCTGTTTCCTATATGGTGTTGAGGCTTAATTAAGATGGTAAAAGTACACTGTTAATTAAATAACACACAAGGGATTATCTGACATTCCAAATCCTAGCATTTTTAGACTTTTTTCATTAAATCTTCAGAAAAATTTACCAGTAATCTCACAACTGGAAGTATCTTTGTGCATTTGTACAATCTTTTTTTTAGCTTAGTACATCATAAGTTTATGGTGCATTAGGTATTTTCCATATTAATATATGGGGTCTCTTTGGTTTATCATAACATTTAGTGGCTACAGAATATAGTCTACTCAATAGATGGAAATTCCTAGGATTTTTAAATACCGCACCATTTAACAAATAGTCACAGGATTAAGGTTGCATGGCAAGTTACTGGCAGAAAGGGAACTAAAACCCAGGTTCTTTGCTAAATGTTCTTTTGTTTACACTGTTCCTCCTTCCCACAAACTACGTAATTAGAAAAAGCTCCTATCCTCAAGAAGCTGAAGGATAACCATTTAAGGCTTTGGTTAACTTTGATCCTAAACTGCTTTGTAATCGTTTCATAATGTATTGCAAAGTTTGGCTAGTTATACTTACTTGATCCAAATCCTAGAGGAATTTCTAGGTTTTCACCTCCTTTCTCTTGGACCCTCTCTTCATGTGTAATGGTTGCTTTTAACAGTTGCTCACTGATGTAACCCTGCTCTGACCCAGTCTGGCAGCTAGGTATATGAAAAAACTGAAACAGAGACTGAGTTTTGAAGAAATAAAGGTACAAGAGCAAACATTCAACAGTTGCTCTCCCCACTAATGAAGCTCACACAGACAAAAGAATGGCATGTCACTGTAACTGTACGTCGTACCTTGCAATAAATCAATATTCTATTAAACTGTGCTGATGCCATTTAACATGCTTTTGTCAAAGTGAACATATACTTTTCCTTAACTCTCAATCTCCCAGGAATTATTCAGAAAGCAGTTCATACGAAGTTTGTTTGCTTTTTCTGGAAAGTATTTAGCAGTGATTTGTATTAACTTACTAATCTACAATTATACCTGAAAATGAAAGATGAGGACAGAACTTGGCAACCAAAAGCAGATCTGGCTGTCAATGTTAACTGGATACCAGGATTGTCCTAAATTGATGAAGGTGAAGAGTGACTAGAAGCCCACCTCAACTGGACAAGTCTATTAACTACACTGGTCCTGATGATATGATGTGCTCATTAACAACTGGCTGTTACGTGCCAGATGCTATAGATTCACCGTATTTAATCGTCATGAGAGTCCTTACATTATTATACCCATCTGATAGATAAAAACAGGCCCACGGAGTAACTTACCCAAGGTCCACAGGTAGTAAGTGGAATCTGAAACTATGTCCATGTGGTGGTTTTAGGGCTTCTTGTCTCCCAGTAGTAATGCTGTTGTCAGCAGCCTGAACCCCTAGTTACTTGCTGGGAAGGTGTTTTTTTTTTTCCCCAAGAAGTTCTTGCCGCCCATTTGGAATCGCTTTTTAGTGAGCTGTAATATTCAGCATAACACATTAAAAAAAATCAACACTCGATAAATATATTAAACATTTCTGTATTGAATACTTATATAGAGAACAATTAGTAATTATAGTCTCAAGTCTTTGGATTTGACTTGTTTTGACTTTTGCCCTTCTTCAAGCATAATCTCCAAGAGCTGATCTAGAGAGAGAAATGAAAATGTACAAAAACTTCCTATTTATTTGTAGCAGTAGGATAAAAAGTCCTGTCAAAGAACTTGAAAATATCTAGTTTATCATAACTTGTATTTGTTTTTATCAGGAAAAGAATGCATAGACCCTGTAATCAAGCACTCGGGATCAAATGCTCTTACTAGATATAACTACCTTGTAATCCTTTTGACAAGATAGAGGAATATTTGACTACCTAAACTTGATCAAGATGTCTGGGGTGATGTCAGGTTGTAGGTTACCCCTCCTTTAGAAGTGGTAAAACAAGCACAGCAAGCTGTCTTCCCTCCCAGGATTAAATGAGAATACCTGTAAGGCACTTAGCATAGTGTCTGCATGGCAGGTGGTAAATGCTCAGTAAATGTTAACAAGTTATGATAAACTTATCACTACCTTTGATCAACAAACAATATAGCTGTTTTTCCATTTTAATCCAGATTTGAAAAGGGCTATCTGGAAACTAATATTAAGATCTATAGTAGTAAACCCTAAGGGTACAGAAAACTTGTCCCAGCAATAGCTCCCTGCTCCCTGACTTGCAGACAGTAGTAGTCTAGAAGACCTGGCCCAGCCTCTGGGGTGCAGTGGTCTACCACCATCCCTGCTGTTTCTTGGGATAAGAATCCAGTTCAGCCAGTTTTTGCCTTTACTACTAAAAGCTCTTCCTCCTACCCCAATCTAGGGTTTGTCCTGGTTGCTTCTCAATTTTAGCTCTAACCTAACATTTTTGAACCTATCACTCAGCTCCCATCCCTATTGTAGAAAAAATGGTCACAGACCCAATATTTTGCCCACAACCAGACCTGCTGGACCTTAACTGAAACTTGTTCTTAAGCCATAACATACATAATTATTTAAGCATTATTTATACAAGTGTTTCATTCATCTATGAAGACTTTACGTTTTGATGAATTTTGAACAAGACCAATCTAAATTTCCACACTATAAAACATATCACTTAACTAAAAATCACATTTTCTCGTATGTCAGTTCATGGCCACACACAGTACAAGTCTTCCGGTACACGTCATCCTCTAGGTTTTCTTCTGGTCCATACTCATGTTGATGAGCAACTGTCTCCTTTTTCCATAGACTGCTTCTTACTGCTCGCCGTAATTCTAAGAGAAAAAAGCCAGTTTTTCAGTGGTGCTATTTCAGCTGTGTGTGTTTAAACCAAATGTGGTTTACACCTTAATTTTATAACAAATCAAAACTGCTGATACAGATTTGGCAAGCTTACTTATCTCACTCACTGGTTTGGCCTGTGAAATCATTCATGTGATTGTTGGAGTTAGTGTGAAACAGGAGATTCAGAATTGAGGTATATGGACTAGAGGGACCGCAAAAAACTAGATTCAGAAGACAAGCGAAAGAACAGGGTTTGTTCGAGCAGCTGGCTACAGAAAACAAGATGCCACAGCAGGAAAGGGCAATCAGCTGGGATGACTGAGGATAAAGAGCATTTTAAATTCCTTGTAAGTCAGGAGCTACTTCTCTAAGAGGCAAGTCAAACTTTGCTTGCAAGAAAACTAGAAAGCCAAGAACTCTGCCACTAGTTCATGGCTGATGTTAGAAAAGCTGCTCATGCAACTGACCTTATGTCTATTATTATTTATCCTATAAAATGAGAGCAATAGTTTAGGACATAAATTGCTAGTAATCATGCAAAGTACAACATAAATAAAAGAATCACTGACTATTAAGACCCGGAAAGAACCATGGAGTTATTTTACTTCATTTTACTTTGCAGGTAAGGAAATTGAGCAAAGATAGCATGGGAACCCAGGTGATTTATTCCAATGTTTAGAACTTTTCTCGCTACATCACGTTAAGATGTCATTTTCACAAAGAAAAGTTAACGTTGGATGCTCTGAAAAGCGACTAGGACATTATAAAGTTCACACTGCATGTTACCTGAAGAAACCAAATGCTTTGTGTTAATCAGAAATTAACAAGCTAATAACATCTCAGTTTCTAGTTTAATGAATAAAAAGCAACATGAGTTGTTTTCATTTTTCTATTCTGACCAATGGTCCATCAAGCCCTGCACTTTTGACAGCAGCACTACCTAAGGGAGGGTATGATCATTATCTTCTATAATCTCAACCTTAAAAATCAAAGTACACCAAGTAATCACACAACATTTTGTTTAATCCATTTTACTATGATAAGTACTATCAAAATAATACTTGAATCTTTGTATTTTCAGCCTTTATTTGTACCATGAGGATAAGCAAATAGGGCTATGTATCAGGCACTGTTCTAAGCACTTTATTTATAAACATTTAATCCTCACAACACTTTGCAATAAGTACAACTATCAACCCAGTTTTACAGATGAGAAAACTAAGGCTCAGAGAAGTTACATAAGTTGTGCCTAAGATCAGGCAGAGGCACAGTCTAGCTCAGGCCATGTTCTTAACCACTAAGCTGTGATGCCTTTTCATACACCTCCAACATGAAAAGCACTTTATCTGAGACATTTTCAAGCTTCAGTGTATATACCTCTAGACAGTTTCCAAACTAGGGAGAAAATCATGTTCATCCAAACTCTAACCTTTATTCCTATATCCTCTCATATTCTGAAGAACCCTAGTTTTTCTAAACATATCTGGAATGCCCTTTATCCTTTTATTTTTCTACCTTGGGATATTTTTAAAATAAAAAATAAATGATATGCTGACCAGAACTGCACAGATGCCTCATGGTTTCAGATAATGACAGGAAGATGTCTCCTGTCCAAGTTTTCAACTTTGCTCTGATGTAAGGTATCCTGGCCACTTTCCCTTTACTACCCCACGAGGAAAATCTCTCAAAATCTGACTGCATCCCAGTCGCTAAGCTAACTGCCCAGTTTGTGCATTATGTGAACTTAGGAAGAGAGATAAGAAAATTTTCTTAACACTAAAAGAATACTTAACAAAAATCCAGCTTACTAGCCATAACTGTCACAACTGAACATAAGGTTTTATACTGACTTTATGGCTTTTCTTCCCATCCTTCAGCTAATCTATCAAGATCTATAATGACAATAAAGCCACATCTTTAGTATTTACTAGACATTCCTGGAAAAACTTGTGCTAGGAGGCACTAAAACAAAACAAAACAAAACTGGTATATCTGTCATTTTCTTGCCCTTCTTTCCCCACATGACCGATCTAGTCTTAAAAGCCATGATGAGGTGGAGCAAGTGGGCATGGGGGTGGGGGGGAGCCCAAGATAGATAAGGAGGGTCTCCTAGAGAGGAGGCAGCAACAGTGAAGGGAAATTAGGTACATTCAGGGGCACTAATCAAATAACTATATATTATAACGGATAATGGAAATCAGGTTTCTCACTGTCAAAGAAGGAAATTACAAATAAGGAAAGGAAGAAAACCAGAATAAACCCTAAAATTTTGGATTAGAACTTGGTATAGTGTAAACTCAAGGATTTAATTATGTATTAGATATACACGTGTTTTAAGCTAGAAAGAAGTGGTCAAACATTGATGAAGACATGTCAAAAGGACACAAGACCTAGCCTGAAGTTACTCCTATGGGCCCAAATCTGAAACAATTTGAGCACCAAAATAATTGAGGACAGAAATGAACCAAAAGCCACTGAGAAGAATAGGAATTAATGAATCCATACCAGTAATAAACAAATGGGGGAATGATGCTATAGAATGTCGATTTCCAACTGGTTAAATGTGGAGTGAGCGCTGAAGGTAGAAAACAATTTTTGCAACCATCATCCTAAATACTGATTCAGGCAAGAACCATCCACGGATGAATGTTAAATTTAGGGTGAAGTGTTGAGGAGAAGCAGGACATTTACGTGGTCTTACAGGGGTTTTTTTGCTTATCAAAAATAAATATTAACATCACCATTGAGGGCCGATGGATATCACATGCCTCCAGATGTGATGCCCTAGAAAAGTCACTTCATTTATGTTCTATCCAACCTGAAATGAATAACCCGAATCTAACCACCAGGAAACATCAGAAAAACCTCAAATGAAAAACATATTACTGCAAAAAAGGTAGGCAGGGGAAGAGAAAAGACTTCTTCAAAAATGTCAGTGTCGTAAACGATAAAGGCTGTGGAAATATTCCAGAATAAAGTAGTTTAGGAAGACCTGGTACCTAAAGCCAATACCTGATCCTAGACTGGATTCTGTACTAGAATAAAAAAACTACACAGGACATGATTGGGTCAACTAACGGAATATGGATGACAGATTAGATAAAAATATCAGTAGTATACTTCTGTAAGAGAATATTCCTATTCTTAGGAAATATACACTGTAGTATTTAGGGGTAAAAAAAGGGTGGCAATGTACACAACCTACTCTTAAATGGCTCAGAAATAAACGTATGTGTAGAGAGAATGCAAATGACATAAAGTTGTTAATAGGTAAATCTGGGTGAAGAATCTGGGTGTCCCTTGTACCATTCTTATCCTTGCAATTTTATGTAAGTTTGAAATTATTTCCAAATAAAAACATTTTTAAAAGACAGTAGCTAGATTGAAGGGCCTTCCAATGGCCAAATTTGGGCATCAAAATGAATAATCAGGAATGGACAGACTGTAACAGTTACTTGAGAATAAGAATCCATGAATCCAACTAGTACTAAAAAAAAGCTCTTCTTTCCAAAAGAAGCCAAATAGTAATTGTAGAAATAACAGAAAAAGAAAGTCACCATTTATATCCACCCTAATAATAACTGACTCAGGCAAGATTCAACCTGGGTGCTAAAACCACTGAGTGAAACTTAAGGAATGAGATGTTCACATAGTGTCAGTCACCCCATAGATTTCTTATTAATTACAAAGGGGAAAGGGTACCTTTACAATGGAGAAATCTGGCAGACACTACCTTACCTAAGCGATACCATGTGTCTCCTGAGGTAACCGATCAGAATCTAATTGTGAGAAAACTGCTAATAAACCAAAGCGACTATGGATATGCATCATCCTTGACTGGCCCCCGGATCCAACAACTAAAAAGCTATAAAGGGACATTGGAACAACTGGGGAAAGACAAATAATATAGATTATATACTAGGTAAAAGCATTATATTAATGTTGTTTATTGAGTGTGACTATTTTTTGGTTAGCAGAAACATGTCCTTATTTATAGTAGATAAATGCTTAAGTATTAATAAGAATCACAATGTCTGCAAGTAACTCTTAAATGGTTCAGCAAAATATGTGTGTGTGAATGAGGGAGAAAAAAGCAAATGTGGCAAAATGTCAACATCTGGTGAAATAAAAAATTTGTTTAAATAAGGATTAGAAAGTTTTTCACATTACTTCATTTAAGCAACTTAAAACTTTGGAAAGTAGAGGTCAACTACCTACTGCTGAGAATGAGAAGAAAAGGTGGAAAGATCAGAGACTTTAGAAGAGTGAGAAAAGGTCTGCTAGGCCTTGGGAAAACTAAGGAAACCTTGGGAGTGGAGCGGGGACATACCAAGCAGCCCTGAAAGCCTAACCGAGGCTGGAGAACAGGACAGCAGTTACCTCCTGGCCCCACTGGCCTAGGATTTCACAACACAAAAAGCTGTAGACTACTTCTCTGGGAAGGTTATAGAACTGTTCGTGATAACCATCAGTCTTGCTATTGATTATCTTCAGGGACTGTTTCCATTTTTTACCCAAAGAAGTTTTCCCCTAAATCTTTGTTTCAATGAAAAATGTATTTTATACCACTCTAAAACTTGTATTTTATCCAGCTTAATATCTTAATTTTACAAAAGAGGCAGCCTGTATTCAAAGAAGCCCAATGCTGTTTACCAGGTAAACTTATAAAAGAACTAGTGGAGAGAGACCAGATACTTGTAAATACCTGATGGGAGGGCAGGAAGTTTTGACATAGGGTGCCCACTGGTAACGAGAGGGAAAAAAAAATCACAAGGAAATAACATATGAAGCTTTGATCTTACTTTGTCCTCCAAAACTAAGGATAGGAAACTGTGTCCTTCAAACTCCCCTGAGAGAAGCCCCAAAATAGTCATAAATATAACCACAGGCCCAGAATGTAAAATGTTCACAAACTTAGAAGGAGCCTCCAAATGGGATTTTCTCACCCACCTCTTTTGGGGAAAAAAGTGCACACTAACAAACAATTAAGATTAATTGTTCTTTGTTTTTAGAAGGCTACCCTCTACCAGTATTAAGACAAAGCTGAGTATAACTTTAAAGAAAAGCCTTACAGCCACCTTATCTGTGGAAAGGAGCCACGCAAACCCAAAATGTTCTGTGTATTTGCACCAATTCAAAGTTCCCATCCAATATCCAGGCCAACACACACTGCCTTTTTTAAAATCTAGTTAAACTAAGCACAGTGATGCCATTCTTTCTACTTCTGCCTTCTTGGATCTAAGAGATCTGTAACAATTTGAACTTGCCGACAAGGAAATTCTTTGTCTTTCACCTTGTCTAAATTTATATATACACCTTACACTATCTATAATTTCCTTCTCTAGTAAGATCAATTCTTTCTCAAACTGATGAAGTAGAAGATCATATTCTAAAAACAGGTAAATGTAATCTCTTACCTTTCCATAAAGAAGTAAACTTTGTGTCAGCTTCTTTGTGGATCAAAATCAGAAGACCAAGAGAAACCAGGTTCCAATTTCTTTTGAACTAAAAAAACTTTTAGACTTGCTTTTATTCCTCTCTGTTCTGAGCCTTCTGAGCAAAGTGCATAGTAAGCTTGTTTCTAATTTCTACAGTGTCTACTCCACTCTCAGCCCTTTGTGGCCTAGTCAGGAGGACAGGAACATATCCACCAACCTCTAAAGTAAATCAACAAGAAGAAGCCATAATTAAAGAAGGCATGGCACTGACCTCTGCACATTAAAGACCAGAAGACAATGGAGTAACGTTTATACAACTGAGAGAGAACTCAGGTTTTCGTATGCAAGAGAAACAGAAAAACATTCTTAGATTCGTAACAGGGTCTTAGAAAATAAACCATTCTTGTAACCACTTGGAAAATTTCCTCAAAAAACATGCTTCACCCAAACAAGAAATAAACTGAATTAAAGAAACCAGTCTTAAGAGGTCCAAGAAAAAATTTAGGGCAAATTCAAACTCTTCAAGGATGAGGAAAATCCACAGTAGTTTATCTGGTGGATAATAGCAGCAATTTAACAGCGAGAAAAACAGCCAATTATGTTTGAGTTTATACTTCTTTAAAAAAAATACCCATGTGAACTGTGTAAATCTTAAAAGAAATGTTCTATTCATGCTAATATTTAAATAGATATGACTATCTTAATAGAATTGTTACAGAAAAAAGCATGAAAAAATTAAACAGATGCCATCATCTGTTATTGTTAGTCAAATTATAGAATTTAGTCCCCTTTAGATGACATCTTGACCAAACTACAGAAATATTATAGTATCTAATAAAACTACAGATAGACCCTCTTTTTAAAATATTTCATCACTTTGAAGGTATAAGTTTCTAATTCCTTTATCCATATATTATTATCTACAGCAAAATACCATCAGGAAAGTGGTTTGAGGAGGCAGCAGAAAGGGAAGAGCTGAGGTGATTCAGGGAGCTGGGGCTGACAAAAACTCTAGGCTGGTATGTGATTAGTCTATCAATGTGCCCTCCTCTTTCACACCCCTTAAGGTGCCTTCTGTTACCTGATCCCTCAAGGCTTTCCTTGAAGTTGGAAGAGAAGAAGGGTCGGGGTAAAACATGGAAGAGATTAAAGAAAGGACAAATTCAAAAGAAGTCTTTCCAAATCCTCTCAACTGGCCCTTGCAGGTATTCTGGAAGACTGTGGTACAGAAGTGGCTAATCTGGGGACGAATCTTCAATGAAAGGCTCTTACATGGCATAGTTTGCTATAGGAAACCTCTCTACAAAGGCATATATATATATATATGTGTGCTTATTACCCTCTGATTCAGGAAATGATATGTTAAGTAACTATAATTTATATAAAGATGTATATAAGGATGTTTATCATGGGGTTGTCTGTCTTTGATAAATTTTTTTATTAAACTTTGATTTTTATTCCTTACTGTTAAGTTGATCAATTTTATATATCAAAATTTTCATTTGTAATCAAGATTAAGAAAGCTGAATTAGAAATCTGAAATATGCTCAACTATTATTCCCTTCCTGTAATTAAAGAATAAAGCAATCATTGACAAATATTTGAACATTTACACCCAAGTCCAAGGATATATAAGTGGATCTTTTACCTGCCTTCATTATATAGTATCTACAGGGGAAAAAAAGAAAACTTTTCTCTAAAGAGTATCCTTGTACAGCAACACATGCAGAACTGCCATATTCTTATAATAGGTACATAATATGCCACAGTAATACTACGATCTATGGGATGTCACTCTGCCCTAGTTCTCATCTAAGCAACTTACGTGTAATGTCTCACTGATTCCTTACTAAACTTTTATAAGGTGGGTGGTATTATCATCATTTTTATAGTTGAAGAAACTGAAATACAGAGAAGTTTTTTTTCTTTTTTTTTTTACAGAGAAGTTTTGATAAACTTCATAAATGTCCAACTGTGCTTCCATTTTTATAAAAATGTTTTAAGGGCCTATGCATAGAAAAGAACTGGAAAAATAGACATTAAACTGTTACTGATGATTGTCTCTGGGTAGTATAATTATGGGATAGAAGTTCTTTATAGTTTTCTAACTTCTCTGCACTGCACATGAATTACTCTTGTACTGAAAAGGGGGAAAGAATTCCCTCACAATAAGAAGGAACAAGGTAGGCTTACATTCAATTTTTTTTTTTTTTGCTCTTTTGTTTTTAAGACATCTGAACTATCTTCATTCACCCTCCAAAACCTCTTCTAAATCCTAAACACATAAGCAAAATTACTTATTATGGCTATGATACCCATTTTAAATGGATCAATTTATTATATGTATAACCCTGTATAAACAGAGAATACATGTTATCTATATACACTTGACACCACACTGGCACTCTACTGTATGAAGAACATTTATGCCTACTTTTTAAGATTCTCTGTAGGGAATCTGTGATACAGCCAACAAGTGCCCTTTGTGCTCCTATAACACCCTATGTTCATCACTGTCACAGTACTTATCACACTCGATTATGACTAAGTTTATCAGTCTTTCTCTTCTGACAAAAGTTGACGCCAGCATTTGTGTTAGCACAGAGCCTGGAACACAGCTGACACTTAGCAATTGTTGGATACACTGATTACAGATGGACGGACAGACAGACTTCTGCACATATGCATACATGGATGGATGCATGGACAAATGAATACAGAGATAGATGGACAAAAGAATGGATAGTCACATGGATAGACAGATGTATGGACAGAGGAATGAACGTACCAATGCAGACTTTTGGTCATGAAATCCTGGCTCCAGTCCCAACTCTCTAGCACCTATGTAACAAGTCACTCTACCTTTCCAGGTGTTTTATTCATATATAAAAGTGATTAGACTATCTGACATTAGAAGGTTCCTTCTAGCTGCTAAATTAGATCACTGAGACTTAGGCATTATTTTTTCATTTTAAGCAATTAGAGAGGTTTGCTGGTGGAAAACTTCACTTTTGATAACTGTGTGGGTCACATTTAAGATTGCATTGAGGCCAAACCCTTAACCAGGGGTACATTCCTGACCCTACCGCCGTTCCTATACAAAAACATAACTCACTTGAAGACGAGGGCTTACATGCTTTTTTAGAATTGCAGTGAGG
Organism: Lagenorhynchus albirostris; assembly: GCF_949774975.1. NCBI lineage: Eukaryota > Metazoa > Chordata > Mammalia > Artiodactyla > Delphinidae > Lagenorhynchus > Lagenorhynchus albirostris. Next base: position 34,185,758 of record NC_083101.1, on the reverse strand, counting down.
TTTGGACTGAGAGTCTCAAACACCAACTTACTGAGGGCAAACTTTAAGTCTTTTGTTCTTCAATTTATGGAAAAAAAAAATTTCCAATCCAACAGTGACATTGTATCTTTAAAGTGGAAGAATTTAGCTAAAGGCTCTTTGCAAAGCAGTAGAGCACAGTCCTTCATGATATAAATGTAGCCACTTACCTTTTACTTTTTTATCAAACTTCTTCTGTTTCATTTTTTCTCGGTTTTTCTGTTGAACTTCCTTCGCTTCTTCTAATGCTTCCTGACTACCCCAAACTTCAAGAGACCTCTTCACAATCTGAAATACAGAATCCATAAATTAGTTGTGATTCATTGTTGTAAAATAGTTTTAATTATTAAATCCAAAGGTGCCAAAGAGTGATCTAACTTAAGTGCAATTTTATAAGTATTTATTTGAAATTTAAAAGTTTTTAAATATTGATAAGAAACAACTCTACGGCTTTCCTGGTGGCACAGTGGTTGAGAGTCCGCCTGCCAATGCAGGGGACATGGGTTCGTGCCCCGCGCTGAGCCTGCGCGTCCGGAGCCTGTGCTCCGCAACGGTGAGAGGCCACAACGGTGAGAGGCCCGCGTACTGCAAAAAAAAAAAAAAAAAAAGAAACAACTCTAATAATATCTCTATCTATAAACCTATGAAACCCTCAGTGAATGTATGATGAATAAGATTACGTATTTGCAAAGCACAATAAAACTAGGTGTACCTGTGTAAATAGAAAAGCTGTCCTCTGACTGCAATCACTTCTCTGCTTTGTTTTCACGTGAATCAAGAGAACTACATGTACTCAGTGGGTTTGATCGAGTTTTGGCAGGATCACCAAAAAAAATCTGCTGACCAATTAGCCATAGCAGATCTAAATATGAGGTCATCTCCAGAAATCTCCCATCACAGGAAATCAATCACTACTACTCTTCTCCTGAATCAATAACAATTTCCATCCACTTGACTAATTTCTGATCTTAAAAATATGAATTTTCTTTAAAACCTTTGGTAGCTGAATGACCTAACAAGTCTTTATTCTAGTTTAAAAACCTTGGAATATATATATATATATATATATATATATATATGTACTCTTTATAATATTTATTTACATGTAGGGAAATAATATACACACTGAGAATTATGCTCGGGATATCTCTCACAATATGTTACAGGGACCAAAATATCAATCAATAAAGCCAAACTGAAATTTCTTAACATAAAGTAATATACTGTTATTTCATAAATTCTAAAACATCACACTTTCCACAATTTAACATCCCTGAAAATGCTGCATCACTAATGTAACTTAATGGTACTTTAACAACTCTGAGTCAAGAAGTGGTTCAGAAGAATTGGACTCTGAATGTTAGGAAGTTTAGGAATACCTTAATAAATCTGTGGTACTTGCATTTTCCTTGTTATGTACACACAAGCATGATTTATAGCAAAAAAAAAACTATAGTAAGTCTAATGGCACTATTTCAATAAAATAAAAGCACCAAGTGATAAGGCAGCACTGGGTCAGTTTAATTAGCATTTTTTCATTTTTAATAGTACATAAAATTATGGTGAATCTTTTAATCAACAGTGTATTATGTTTAGTGAAAATTCAATATATGTCTGCTTTTACAATGTGGTTTCTTTATTAGAAGATACTAGGATCTTCTAGTATATTCCAATCAAACTGTGCTCTAAAGCAATGCCTCCTAATATTTTTTATATAATGGCACAAAAAAAGAATATTATGATATTTGTACCATTCTTGGGTAGATACAGGAAGCTGGAGTTAGATTCTGGGCATCTGTGAAATTCCCAAATTTTTTTTTATGATTTTATTTGGGGGGTAGGTGGGCAAGGGCTGACTCCCATTTCAAGCATTTTTGTTTCCAAATTGTACTCCTAACATCACCCAGTAGTAATATATTTGCTTCAAAGTGCCACATCAAAAAGCAAAATAAGTAAACATGTTATTAAATGTCATTATGTACGACTATGGTTCATGTAAAACAATAAAATGAAAAGGATCTTTTTAACTTTCTGTAAGTAAAAACTAATTATAACTAGTTCACTGTTAAAACTTCACCCAACCCAGGGTTTAAAATGACTGAATATAACTTATTAGAGACCTGTAATTTTAAGTAGAGTTTCATATCACCCCATTGTGCATGATGAGGATTCTTCTTCACAATAAATTTAAGAGCTGGTTCTCTTTTTTCTAAATCACAATCTTTCAGAAGGTATTCTTGTTTTGCTTCTGTTTTAGTTATAAGCTTGTGTTTATCATCAGCATCTCTGAAAACAGATTAAGTCCATTATATAAAGTAGTTGTTTTAAATAAATTAAGATTTTTCAAACAGTCCCCAAACCTAGGGGCATACATGCCAAAAGAAACATATAAAATACTTTTTCCTGAAACTCTCATGGTCAAATTAGCAGCATAAGAATTCCAACAGAAAAATACTTTCTTTTACTAATTCTGAGAAGCTATTTATATTAGCAGCAGATCCATGTTATTTAACATGTTAAGAATTTCTTTTTACTAAGTCCCTCTTTTCCACAAAGTATTTGAAATAACTTACATGAACACAGCAAATATAAATGAGAACTAAGACTCAATAAGTAAGAAAATATAAGGCTTAAAGTCAGGAGAGGCAGGATATAAGGAATATAAACATGCAAGGTCCAAAGGCACCAAGCACAGCTGAGTTTCCAGTTGGCTCTGAGCTTTTTCAAAGCCCAGGTAAAAATGGAGACATAGTCAATTACATAGCTCTTCTCATTCATTTGTTCTCCATCTACATGCTAGGTATTGTTCAAGGTACTAGGAATACAGCAAAGAATAAAACAAAGCCTTGTTTTCAGGAAGCTTACTTTCTAGTTAGGAGAAGACAGTCAATAAGCAAACATGATGATTGATGAAAGTGCTATAAAGGAATACAAAGCATAGTAAAGGAACAGAAATTTTCAGAGAGATTGGGAAATCGAGAGAATGCCACTGATGAGGAAACATTTGAGCAGGGCCCTTTAGAAGTCAGAAAACATTCTGATTAGCTAGAGAAAGAACATTCATAGCAGAAAGAAGAGAAAGTGCAAAGACTCTAGGACAGGAGTGTGCTTTGCAAATGGAGTTCACAACAAGCGAGCCAGTGTGACCAGAATGCTTAAAGTAAGTGACGGTGAGGAGTGATGGAAAATAAAGTCAGAGACAGGCAAGGGTCTTGTAAGAAATGGTGAAGACAATTTTATTCTAAATGGATTAGAAACCATTAAAGAGTTTTGAGTAAAATGCTATATGGAGAAGAGACTAACTGTGCAAAAGTGGGGGAAGAGGCCAGTTACAAGAGGAGTACTGCAGTGGTCCAGGCAAGAGCTGATAGGGGCCCAGTCTAAGGCAGTAATAGTACAGAGGATGAGAAATGGATGGATTCAGGACATGGTTTAAATATAGACCCAAATGGATTTGGAATTAAACATGGGATAGAGAAACAGCCAGTGAATGAAGTTGGCCTTTACTGAAGTGGTGAACACTTAGGGGGAGGTATGGAACAGGCGGTGGGGGGAGGGGGAGAGGAGTTATAATTGGGAATAACTTTAAAAAGACTAAATAATTTGGAAGTATACACCAAAGGAGGGGACAGGTAAAGTACATTGTACTAATCTATAATCGTCAAAGATGTTGGAAAAAACAAATAGAATGGAGGGCTGTATTCCTAATTATGTTTACATAACTTTCTTTAAATTGATAATTAGGTTGCTTCCATTTTCTCATGGAAGTAAGGTTATATGTGGTAATTTAGTTCCTGAACATTATCTGTACTTTAAGGAGAGTGATAACACTGTGGGCCTTAACCACTGTGTGCATTAATGATACTGTTACATCACTGGGAATAGAGTTAATAATTCCAGTGGGTACCAGAACATTTCCCATCACAGATCTGATCATGAGACCAGAAACATCTCCCGTTCTATCTTCTAGGGATCTACTTAGCAACAAGTCAGTGGTGATGGCTCTAGATGTCTGCAGCAGGGACTCTGAAAAGGCAGGTCCACCAGGCGTGTGAGCAGTTGATCTGGGACTGTACGTACAAGAAGTGGGGACAGGGAACAGATAAGAGGGCTAAGTAAGAATCCAAGGTGGGATCTTTAGGTGTGAAAGACACCAACACAGGACCTGGCTGAGATAACCAGTAGGGACAGGAGAACCAAGTGGAGTGAGTAATATTCCGTGGTGATACAAAAAGAGATAAAGGCTAGGAGAAGAAAAAGAATGACAGAAGAATGTGATTTTTCCTCATTTAATCTCCTCCCTGCCAATTCAGGAGAGTAGAAAATGAATGGAAAGAGGTGTTCTGAGTACCAGAAGGGTAGCTGGAGGCGTTATACTTCCCTCCTCTCATTGAAGGTGCCAGTCCTCTGACCAAGGTATCAACACACACTAGTCAAAGAAAGAAAGAAACGAAGGGATCCTTAGGGTCTGGGGGGAGAGAAGGGTTAGGAACCTGCTACTGAGAGATAGTTAACGCCCCCCCCAACCCCCCAGCAGAAAGGAAAAGGACATATCTATGGCAGAACCAGGGACATCCTTCCTATTTATGTGGCATAACGTTGATAAGCATAGTCTTCCTGTTATTCTTTAGCAAAATGGAAAATACAGAAATTTTAGGAAACTCCCAAAACAAAAAACATATTTATGAAGAAAATATTAAATCCAAATGGATCTAATTATTGTTTTGCCCTAAACCTACAAGCAAACATTAAATTTTAGTAATTTAGAACATGCTCTGAAATAAAAATAAGTACCTGCAGTTATCACAAGTTGCCAAATCAAAGTGGTTCATTAGATAAGAATCCATAAATTCTTTACCACATTCTTCACATATAACATAATCAAATTCCATTACAGGTCCTAAAGAAAGGAAGATTAATTCTCTAAGTTGCCTTTTTTTGTGATTAGAATAGAGCCTCCTCTATTTTATTAGCTTACCAGCATGTATTTTATGCCTGATACAAACATACTTACGTAAAAGACAACATAAAACCTTGATTAAGTAATCTTACATTTATCTAAAAAAAATTTTTTTAAGGAAAAAAGAAAAAAAAAGGAAATAACATAAAGGAAAAAATTATGGACTCACCCAGTATTTTTGAACTCAAACAACATGGAAGGTACTTGTATTACTTTTGTATTGCTGGTATAACAAATTACCACAAATTTAGTGGCTAAAATAACACAAATTTATTTTCTCACAGATCTGTAGTTTATATGTCTGACACAGGTCGCAGTGGGCTAAAGTCAAGGTGATGGCAGGGTTGCACTCCTTTCTGGAGGTTTTGAGGGACAACCTATTACCAGCCATTTCCAGCTTCTAGAGGCCACCTGCATTCCTGGACTCATGACTCCCTTTCTCCAGGGATGTAAGCTGGAGCCAGCAACTGCAGCTTCTTACATCACTATGGCTTCTTCCATAATCACACCTACCCCTGCCTCTCTCCTGCCTCTCTTCTACTCTTAAGGATCCTTGTGATTACACTGGGCCCAGCTGGATAACCCAGAATAAACTCCCCATCTCAAAGTCTTTAACCTTAATCATATCTGCAAAGTCCCTTTGGCTCTGCAAGGTAATAAATGCATAGGTTCCGGGATGGTTAGGATGTGGACATCTTTGGGGGCCATTACTTGGCCTACCACAGTACTGTTGAGAGTACAAAGATTAGTCTCAAGGCCGGAGGGAGGTGGGGGAGCTGCTTACAGATAAGGGAGATGGGCACCAACATATAACACTTTGAAAACAGAGGCAACACAGAATTCACTTTCAAATAGGAAACTTTTTCTCTCCCTCACCCCCAACAACAGAGTAAACAGCTTCCTCTTCATCTGTCTCAACCACTAGATTGGAAATCTCTTGAAGGCAGAGATTGTATTTAGTTTAGCTATATATCCTCAATACCCAGCACAGAAACTACTCTAGGCAGAGTAAGGCCGGATTCTTTTTTTTTTTTTTTAAGATTTCAAATACCTAGCTAAGAATCTTTATCCTACAGAATTTTTTTTCCAGCAAGTCTGAAGGTTTTACTCCTAAGTCTTTAGGATGATTGCTACTGCCAAGCCCCAACTCTGAGAACTGCCACAAGTCCCAGCAGGAAGAAAAATGGAGTTGCCATTTGTTCATGATTTGTTCAACGTATTCCTATCACTGCCTTCCCTTACCTACTTCCAACACAAGAAGGTCAGTCAGTATTCTAGCACTCCTCAATATTACTAATCTCCAAACTCTAACAAAAAAATCACTCTTCTTTCTAAAATATTACAGGGGCATAGCTATGGACAAAAGGAAAAACTGAAAATATAGTCAAAGTGGTATCTTCAAAAAACTGGTTACTGGAATGTGTTTGGATAGAGAGAAATTACAGTCAGAAATACCAATTAGGAGGCTACTGCACAGTATTATTAATCAAAAGCCATAAAATGTGCATACATTTTCCTAATTTTAAAAATGCCTTATAATGGAAATTTTAAAATATACATAAGGATGATTTTTCAACTCCATCACTCCCTTTACATTTACCATTTGGAAATTGCCAGTCTACTGTAATCAAGAGCCTTCCCCTCCCCCATTCAGTCCTTCATTCACTAACACATTTATTATCCACATAGACTCATGGATTCCTATTATTTCAATGGTGTCCTTCATTATTTTAGCATTCAAATTGTCTGAAATTTGGCCAGTGGAAGCCCCTTCAAGCTGACACTTATGCCTCTATAACATGCTTCTATCACTTTCTGAACACTTACATATTTTCTGGCATTACAAAATGTCCCAAGCTCATCTTGTAGCCATCCTGCCCCAACCCTGGAATCAGCTATTTCTCTGAAGGGCCCTGGTTCCTTTTAGTGGAGAACAGTATCAGCATCCAGGATCTGGACACCAGCTGTGCTCATTGCTACTGGGCTACCTCTGCTTCACGGCCATTTCTGTGAACAGGGCTGGGAAATATATGTATATATAGACACAAATACTCATACATGTACTGTACACTTTTTTTGTTGAGATATAACTGACATAACATTATATTAGTTTCAGGTGTACAACATAATGAGTCAACAATTGTATACATTACATAATGATCACCACAGTAAGTCTAGTTAACATTCGTCACCATACGGTTACATTTCTTATCGTAAGAATTTTTAAGATGTAGTCTCTTAGCAACTTTCAAATATGTAATACAGTATTACTGTTACCATGCTGTACATTACTTTCCCATGACTAACTGGAAGTTTGTACCTTTTGACCCACTTCAAACATTTCACCTACCTCCCTCCTCCTCCCCCCTCTGGCAATCATCAATCTGTTCTCTGTATCTATGAGTTCGGGGTGGGGGTTGTTTTTAGATTCCACATATAAGTGAGATCATATGGTATTTAACTTTCTCTGACTTACTTCACTTAGCATAATGCCCTCAAGGCCCATCCATGTTGTCATAAATGGCAAGATTTCATTCTTTCTTATGGCTGAATAATATTCCACTGTATGTATATACACACACACACACACACACACACACACATCACACTTTCTTTATCCATTCATCCATCGATGGACACTTAGATTGTTTCCACATCTAGTTATTGTAAATAATGCTGCAATGAACATGGGGGTGCATGTATATTTTCAAGTTACTGTTTACATTTTCTTTGGATAAATACCCAGAAGTGGGATTGCTGGATTATATGGTAGTTCTAATTTTTTGAGGCACTTGCATACTGTTTTCCATAGTAGTTGCACTGATTTACATTTACAAGGGTTCCTTTTATCCACATGCTCACCAACACTTATTTTTTGTCTCTTTGATAACCACCATTCTAACAGGTGTGAGGTGATAGCTCACCGTTGTTTGATTTGCATTTCCCTGATGATTAGTGATGTTGAGCATCCTTCCATGTACGTACTGGCCGTCTGTATGTCTTCTTTGGAAAAATGTCTATTCAGATCTGCCCATTTTTTAATCGGATTGTTTGGTATTTTGCTATTGAGTTGTAGGAGTTCTTTATGTATTTTGGATACTAACCACTCATCAGATGTATGATTTGCAAATATTTTCCCCCATTCAGTTGGTGGGCTTTTCAAAGGTTTGCTTTGCTGTGCAGAAGCTTTTTAGTTTGATGTAGTCCCACTTGTTTAACAGTTTTGCTTTTGTTGCCTCTGCTTTTGGTATCATATCCAAAAATATCATTGCCAAGACCAATGTCAAGGAGCTTTTCATCTATTTTCTTTTTTGTTTGTTTTTTATTTATTTGGTCGCATTGGGTCTTAGTTGCAGCTCACAGTCTCCTTAGTTACGGCTCCAAGCTCCTTAGTTGCGGCATGCAAACTCTTAGTTGTGGCATGCATGTGGGATCTAGTTCCCAGACCAGGGTTCAAACCTGGGCCCCATGCATTGGGAGCACAGAGTCTTAACCACTGCGCCACCAGGGAAGTCCCCATCTGTTTTCTTCTAAGAGTATTACAGTTTGTCTTACACTTAAATCTTTAATCCATTTTGAATTATTCTGTGTGTATGAGGTAAGACAGTGGCCCAGTTTCAATCTTTTGCAGGTGACTGTCCAGTTCTCCCAACACCTTTTATTGAAAAAACTGTCCTTTCCCCTTGTATATTCTTGGCTCCTCTGTCATAAATTCATTGACCATATGTGTAGGTATATTTCTGGGCTCTCTCTTCTGTTCCATTGATCTATGTGTCTGTTTTTATGCCAATACCATACTGTTTTCATTACAATGGCTTTGAAATATAATTTGAAATCAGGGAGCATGAGGTCTCCAGCTCTGTTCTTTTTTCTCAAGATTGCTCTGGCCATTCAGGGTTTTTCATGGTTCCATGTGAATTTTAGGATTGTTTGTTCTATTTCTGTGGGAAATTGCCATTGGAATTTTGATAGGGACTGCACTGATTCTATAGATTGCTTTAGGTACTATGGACATTTTAAGAATATTAGTTCTTCCAACCCAGGAGCACAGAATGTTTTTCTATTTATTTGTGTCTTCTTCCATTTCTTTCATCCATGTCTTATAGTTTTCAGTGTACAAGTATTTTACCTCCTTGGTTAAATTTATTCCTAGGTATTTTATTCTTTCTGATAAATGGGCAACTGTAAACAGGACTGTTTTCTTAATTTCTCTTTCTGATAGTTCACTAGCGGTGTACAAAAATGCAACAGATTTCTATATATTGATTTTGTTTCCTGCAACTTTGCTGAATTCATTTTTTAGTTTACATATACACTTCTACATGCATACACATATACATGTTTTAGAAATCATGAGTTCACACTGATACTGGCAATTCTAATCCATCCCCACAGGGTTCTTTCTTGCCTTCTCCCATTCCATATTTGTATGTCCTTTCTTCTACAATGAGAACCTTGGCTCCCAACAACATCAAGAAATACATTCATCTGCATGAGCCAATAATACATCTAAACTAGTTTCAAAATTTCTTCACTCATACCACTCTATAAAATGAGTTCAGGAATTTTGTGGTTTTCCCCTTACACCACCCACCTCAAATTAAGGATATACTGTCAAATACTGTCCTCATAAATCATTTGGACTAGTTCTTTCTGTCCTCCCCCTCTTCAACATGATCATGTTATTTCATTTGGAAAAATATGTCCATTTGTTTATTTGCTTTTAGGTTGTTTACTCCTTCTAGCAATGTTAATTTAACTTTTTTTAAGTATGTAAACTTTACCAGAAATATACATACTTTTGGGTCAGTTACCCTACTGCTATGAATCAGAGCGCTGGACAAAAGTTTACCTCCAAATATATTCACTGCAGTAATAATTATTAGAATAGAGAAAAGAAATAAACAAAAGAGCTGCATTTAAATGAACCATGGTGCAGCCATAAAAAGGAGTATTATGTAGCCATTAAAAAGAAAGTTCTGAAAGAACATTTAAGAAATGGGGAGGGCTTCCCTGGTGGCGCAGTGGTTGAAAGTCTGCCTGCCAATGCAGGGGACACAGGTTCGAGCCCTGGTCTGGGAGGATCCCACATGCCGTGGAGCAACTGGGCACATGAGCCACAACTACTGAGCCTGAGCGTCTGGAGCCTGTGCTCCGCAACGAGAAGCCGTGAGAGTAAGAGGCCCGCACACCGCGATGAAGAGTGGCCCCCGCTTGCCACAACTGGAGAAAGCCCTCGCACAGAAACGAAGACCCAACACAGCCAAAAATTAAGTAATTAATTAATTTTAAAAAAAGAAATGGGGAAATGCTCCTAACGACATTTTTATAAAAGAAAAATATTACATTCTCATTCACATATCAAAAACAGTCTCAAAGATAATACATCAAAATGTTTGTACAGGAAGTTGCTGTTTAATGGGACCGTTTCAATTTTGGGATGATGAAAAAACTCTGGAGATGGATGGTGGTGACTGTTACAAAACAACGTAAAGGTATAGTACTTAATGCCACTAAACATACTAAACATATGCTTTAAAAGGTTACAACTGTAGGGCTTCCCTGGTGGCGCAGTGGTTGAGAGTCCGCCTGCCGATGCAGGGGACACAGGTTCGTGCCCCAGTCCGGGAAGATCTCACATGCCGCGGAGCAGCTAGGCCCGTGAGCCATGGCCGCTGAGGCTGCGTGTCTGGAGCCTGTGCTCCACAACGAGAGAGGCCACAACAGTGAGAGGCCCGCGTACCCCAAAAAAAGAAAAGGTTACAATTGTAAATTTTATGTTATGTATATTTCACAATTTTTAAAAATAATTTTTTAAAAAGACAGTATGAACAGTGACTGACCTCATTGTTACACACTATTCTCTCCACATGGTTGCATTCCCCTGCAGTCTTAGAGTACACAGTGGGTTTAATTCTAGACTAGAGGTTGTCAAAGTGTGGCCCCTGGGCCAGCAGGATCAGCATCACCCAGGAACTTGTTAGAAACAAATTCACAGTCCCTACCTAAGACCTACTAAATCAGAAGAAGCCCTAGGGATGGGGCCCCATAACCTGTGTTTTAATAAAGCCTTGCTGGTGATACTGAAGAACCCTGTTCTAGATTCTAAAAGCATCTGATAGGCTCTGTTTTATAGGCAGCAAAGCTTAATGACCCAAATAAATTATTTTGATTTTTCTCAGCTATGCTACAAAAATAGACTGTCTTTAAAATTAACAAAGAAATCCTTGGTGGGCGTGTGCTGCAAAGGGTTCAAGGGACACCGCCCTCAGCAAAGGACAGAGTACCCAGTCATAAGAATCCTGGGAAGCAGAGGGACTTCCCTGGTGGTCTGGTAAAGAATCCGCCTTCCAATGCAGGGGAAACGGGTTTGATCCCTGGTCAAGGAACCAAGATCCCACATGCCGTGGGGGCAACTAAGCCTGCGTGCCACAACTATTGAGCTTGAGCTTGCGAGCCTCAACAAGAGAGCCGGCGTGCTGCAAACTACAGAGCCCACGCACCCTGGAGCCTGCACACCACAACTAGAGAGAGAAAACCCCCAAGCCCCAACCAGAGAGAAGCCTGAGTGCTGCAACGAAGAGCCTGTGAACCGCAACAAAAGATCCCGCATGCCGCAACTAAATCCCAACACAGAGAAAGAAGGGGAGGGGAGGGGAGGGGAGGGGAGGGGAGGGGAGGGGAAGGAAGGAAGGAAGGAAGGAAGGAAGGAAGGAAGGAAGGAAGGAAGGAAGGAAGGAAACAGAGGAGGAACCAAGATGGCGAAGTAGAAGGACGTGCTCTCACTCCCTCTGGCGAAAACACCAGAATCACAACTAACTGCTGGACAATCATCGACAGGAAGACACTGGAACTCACCAAAAAAGATACCCCACATCCAAAGACAAAGAAGCAGCCACAATGAGACAGTAGAAGGGGCGCAATCACAGTAAAATCAAATTCCATAACTGCTGGGTGGGTGACTCACAGACTGGAGAACACTTATACCACCAAAGTCTACCCACTGGAGTGAAGGTTCTGAGCCCCAAGTCAGGCTTCCCAACCTGGGGGTCCAGCAACAGGAGGAGGAACTCCTAGAGAATCAGACTTTGAAGCCTAGTGGGAATTGACTGCATGACTTCAACAGGACTGGGAGAAACAGAGACTCCACTCTTGGAGGGCACACACAAAGTAGTGTGCACATCAGGACCCAGGGGAAGGAGCAGTGACCCCATAGGAGATTGAACCAGACCTACCTGCTAGTGTTGGAGGGTCTCGTGCAGAGGCGGGGGTGGCTGTGGCTCACCGTGGGGACAAAGACACGGGCAGCAGCAGTTCTGGGAAGTACTCCTTGGTGTGAGCCCTCCCAGAGTCTTTCATTAGCCCCACCAAAGGGCCTGGGTAGGCTCCACTGTTGGGTTGCCTCAGGACAAACAACCAACAGGGAGGGAACCCAGCCCCACCCATCAACAGTCAAGTGGATTAAAGTTTTACTGAGCTCTGCCCACCAGAGCAACAGTCAGCTCTACCCACCACCAGTCCCTCCCATCAGGAAGCTTGCACAAGCCTCTTAGATAGCCTCATCCACCAGAGGGCAGACATCAGAAGCAAGAACTACAATCCTGCAGCCTGTGGATCAAAAACCACATTCACAGAAAGATAGACAAGATGAAAAGGCAGAGGGCTATGTACCAGATGAAGGAACAACATAAAACCCCAGAAAAACAACTAAATGAGTGGAGATAGGCAACCTTCCAGAAAAAGAATTCAGAATTAATGATAGTGAAGATGATCCAGGACCTCGGAAAAAGAATGGAGGCAAAGATAGAGAAGATGCAAGAAGTTTAACAAAGACCTAGAAGAATTAAAGAACAAACAAACAGAGATGAACAATACAATAACTGAAATGAAAACTACACTAGAAGGAATCAATAGCAGAATAACTGAGGCAGAAGAACGGATGAGTGACCTGGAAGACAGAATGGTGGAATTCACTGCCACAGAACAGAATAAAGAAAAAAGAATGAAAAGAAATGAAGACAGCCGAAGAGACCTCTGGGACAACATTAAACGCAACAACATTCGCATTATAGGGGTCCCAGAAGGAGAAGAGAGATAGAAAGGACCCAAGAAAATATTTCAAGAGATTATAGTCGAAAAATTCCCTAACATGGGAAAGGAAATAGCCACCCAAGTCCAGGAAGCGCAGCAAGTCCCATACAGGATAAACCCAAGGAGAAACACGCCGAGACAAATAGTAATCAAATTGGCAAAAATTAAAGACAAAGAAAAATTACTGAAGGCAGCAAGGGAAAAACGACAAATAACATACAAGGGAACTCCCATAAGGTTAACAGCTGATTTCTCAGCAGAAACTCTACAAGCCAGAAGGGAGTGGCATGATATACTTAAAATGATGAAAGGGAAGAACATACAATCAAGATTACTCTACCTGGCAAGGATCTCATTCAGACTCGATGGAGAAATCAAAAGCTTTACAGACAAGCAAAAGCTAAAAGAATTCAGCACCACCAAACCAGCTCTGCAACAAATGCTAAAGGAACTTCTCTAAGTGGGAAACACAGGAGAAGAAAGGACCTACAAAAACAAACCCAAAACAATTAAGAAAATGGTCATAGGAACATACATATCGATAATTACCTTAAACATGAATGGATTAAATGCTCCAGCCAAAAGACACAGGCTTGCTGAATGGATACAAAAACAAGACCCATATATACGCTATCTACAAGAGACCCACTTCAGACCTAGGCACACATACAGACTAAAGGGGGGGGATGGAAAAAGATATTCCATGCAAAGGGAAATCAAAAGAAAGCTGGAGGGCTTCCCTGGTGGCGCAGTGGTTGGGAGTCCGCCTGCCAATGCAAGGGACACAGGTTCATGCCCCGGTCTGGGAGGATCCCATATGCCGTGGAGCGGCTGGGCGCGTGGGCCATGGCCGCTGGGCCTGCGCGTCCGGAACCTGTGCTCCGCAGGGGGAGAGGCCACAGCAGTGAGAGGCCCGCGTACCGCCAAAAAAAAAAAAAAAAAAGAAAGCTGGAGTAGCAATACTCATCTCAGATAAAATACTTTAAAATAAAGAATGTTACAAGAGACAAGAAAGGACACTACATATGATCAAGGGATCAATCCAAGAAGAAGATATAACAATTATAAATATATATGCACCCAACACAGGAGCACCTCAATACATAAGACAACTGCTAACAGCTATAAAAGAGGAAATCAACATTAACACAATAATAGTGGGGGACTTGAACACCTCACTTACACCAATGGACAGATCATCCAAACAGAAAATAAATAAGGAAACAGAAGCTTTAAATGACACAACAGACCAGATAGATTTAATTGATATTTATAAGACATTCCATCCAAAAACAGATTACACTTTCTTCTCAAGTGCGCACGGAACATTCTCCAGGATAGGTCACATCTTGGGTCACAAATCAAGCCTCAGTAAATTTAAGAAAACTGAAATCACATCAAGCATCTTTTCTGACCACAACGCTGAGATTAGAAATGAATTACAGGGAAAAAAACATAAAAAACACAAACACATGGAGGTTAAACAATACGTTACTAAATAACCAAGAGATCACTGAAGAAATCAAAAAGGAAATCAAAAAATACCTAGAGACAAATGACAATGAAAACACGATGATCCAAAACCTACGGGATGCAGCACAGGCAGTTCTAAGAGGGAAGTTTATAGCTATACAAGCCTACCTCAAGAAACAAGAAATATCTCAAATAAACAATCTAACCTTACACCTAAAGGAACTAGAGAAAGAAGAACAAACAAAACCCAAAGTTAGCAGAAGGAAAGAAATCATAAAGATCAGAGCAGAAATAAATGAAATAGAAACAAAGAAAACAATAGCAAAGATCAACAAAACTAAAAGTTGGTTCTTTGAGAAGATAAACAAAATTGATAAACCATTAGCCAGACTCATCAAGAGGGAGAGGACTCAAATCAATAAAATTAGAAACAAAAAAGGAGAAGTTACAACAGACACTGCATAAATACAAAGCATCCTAAGAGACTACTACAAACAACTCTATGCCAATAAAATGGACAACCTGGAAGAAACGGACAAATTCTTAGAAAGGTATAACCTTCCAAGACTGAACCAGGAAGAAACATAAAATATGAACAGAACAATCACAAGTAATGAAATTGAAACTGTGATTAAAAAACTTCCAACAAACAAAAATCCAGGACTAGATGGCTTCATAGATGAATTCTATCAAACATTTAGAGAAGAGCTAACCTAACACCCATCCTTCTCAAACTCTTCCAAAAAATTGCAGAGGAAGGAACACTCCCAAATTCATTCTATGAGGCCACCATCACTCTGATACCAAAACCAGACAAAGATACTACAAAAAAAAAAAATTACAGACCAATACCACTGCTAAATATACATGCAAAAATCCTCAACAAAATACTAGCAAACAGAATCCAACAACACATTAAAAGGATCATACACCACGATCAAGTGGGATTTATCCCAGGGATGCAAGTATTCTTCAAAATACGCAATCAATCAATGTGATACACCATATTAACAAATTGAAGAAAAAAAACCACATGATCATCTCAATAGATGCAGAAAAAGCTTTCAACAAAATTCAACACCCATTTATGATAAAAACTCTCCAGAAACTGGGCACAGAGGGAAACTAACTCAACATAATAAAGGCCATATACGACAAACCAACAGCAAACATCATTCTGAATGGTGAAAAACTGAAAGCATTTCCTCTAAGATCAGGAACGAGACAAGGATGTCCACTCTCACCACTATTACTCAACACAGTTTTGGAAGTCCTAGCCACGGAAATCAGAGAAGAAAAAGAAATACAAATTGGAAAAGAAGTAAAACTGTCACTGTTTGCAGATGACATGATACTATACATAGAGAATCCTAAAAATGCCACCAGAAAACTACTAGAGCTAATCAATGAATTTGGTAAAGTTGCAGGATACAAAATTAGGTAAAGATGCAGGATACAAAATTAATGCACAGAAATCTTTGCATTCCTATACACTAATGATGAAAAATCTGAAAGAGAAATTAAGGAAACACTCCCATTTACCATTGCAACAAAAAGAATAAAATACCTAGGAATAAACCTACCTAGGGAGACAAAAGACATGTATGCAGAAAACTATAAGACACTGATGAAAGAAGTTAAAGATGATAACAACAGATGGAGAGATATACCATGTTCTTGGATTGGAAGAATCAATGTTGTGAAAATGACTATACTACCCAAAGCAATCTACAGATACAATGCAATCCCTATCAAATTACCAATGGCGGGCTTCCCTGGTGGCATAGTGGTTGAGAGTCCGCCTGCTGATGCAGGGGACAGGGGTTCATGCCCCAGTCTCGGAGGATCCCACGTGCCGCGGAGCGGCTGGGCCCATGAGCCATGGCCACTGAGCCTGCGCGTCCGGAGCCTGTGCTCCGAAACGGGAGAGGCCACAACAGTGAGAGGCCCGCGTACCACAAAAAAAAAAAAAAAAAAAAATTACCAATGGCATTTTTTACGGAATTGGAACAAATCATCTTAAACTTGTATGGAGACACAAAAAACCCTGAATAGCCAAAGCAGACTTGAGGGAAAAAAACGGAGCTGAAGGAATCAGACTCCCTAACTTCAGACTATACTACAAAGCTACAGTAAGCAAGACAATATGGTACTGGCACAAAAACAGAAACACAGATCAATGGAACAAGATAGAAAGCCCAGAGATAAACCCACACACCTATGGTCAACTAATCTATAACAAAGGAGGCAAAGATATATAATGGAGAAAAGAGAGTCTCTTCAATAAGTGGTGCTGGGAAAACTGGACAGCTACATGTAAAAGAATGAAATTAGAACATTCCCTAACACCATACACAAAAATAAACTCAAAATGGATTCCAGACCTATATGTAAGACCGGACACTATAAAACTCTTAGAGGAAAACATAGGAAGAACACTCTTTGAGATAAATCACAGCAAGATCTTTTTTGATCCACCTCCTAGAGTAATGGAAATAAAAACAAACAAATGGGGCCTAATGAAACTTCAAAGCTTTTGCACAGCAAAGGAAACCATAAACAAGACCAAAAGACAACCCTCAGAAAATATTTACAAACGAATCAACGGACAAAGGATTAATCTCCAAAATATATAAACAGCTCATGCAGCTCAATATTAAATAAACAAACCCAATCCATAAATGGGCAGAAGACCTAAATAGACATTTCTCCAAAGAAGACATACAGATGGCCAAGACGCACATGAAAAGCTGCTCAACATCACTAATTATTAGAGAAATGCAAATCAAAACTACAATGAGGTATCATCTCACACCAGTTAGAATGGGCATCATCAGAAAATCTACAAACAACAAATGCTGGAGAGGGCATGGAGAAAAGGGAACCCTCTTGCACTGTTGGTGGGCATGTAAATTGATAGAGCCACTATGGAGAACAGCATGGAGGTTCCTTAAAAAACTAAAAATAGAACTACCATACAACCCAGCAATCCCACTACTGGGCATATACTCTGAGAAAACCATAATTCAAAGAGACACATGCATCCCAATGTTCACTGCAGCACTATTTACAATAGCCAGGTCATGGAAGCAACCTAAATGCTCATCGACAGACGAATGGATAAAGAAGTTGTGGTACATATATACAATGGAATATTACTCAGCCATAAAAAGGAACAAAATTGAGTCATTTGTTGAGACGTGGATAGATCTAGAGACTGTCATACAGAGTGAAGTAAGTCAGAAAGAGAAAAACAAATATCATATATTAACGCATGTATGTGGAACCTAGAAAAATGGTACAGATGAACCGGTCTGCAGGGCAGAAGTTGAGATACAGATGTAGAGAACAAACGTATGGACACCAAGGGGGGAAAACCGCGGTGGGGTGGGGATAATGGTGTGATGAACTGGGCGATTGGGACTGACATGTATACACGGATGTGTATAAAATTGATGACTAATAAGAACCTGCAGTATAAAAAAACAAACAAACAAAAAAAACAACTAATACTAAACTTTCTTTGGGTTATTTGTATGGAAGTATGTTAATATAAATGTTTCAGACGTTACATGAAATTTCTAAAAATCTTATATGTTCTGGTATAATGTTATAAGTCATAATTCTAGTTATTACTTTAAAATGTATATCTCAGAAATAACTAAAAAAAAGAGAAAGAAAAGAAAGAGCTCTTAAGCTGCACCAATTGTAAGTAACTTAAGACATTAAAAAAAAAAAAAAGTCCTAGGAAGCAGAAAAGCACAGAGAAGCAACCAGCCTCTTCTCCATAGGCATCTAGCTTTTTACCAAAGGAGAGGTTCCATTGCTCCCTCAGTCAAGAGTTGCAGAAGCTCCACCCCAACCCCCCTTTCTGAGATCTCCCTTTGCAGTGTCCTAATCCACGGGGCCCCTCTCCAGTATGTATGGAGACATCCAAACTTTTATAAACCTAGTGAAGCCCATTTCCTTTCCTTTTCAAGCCCTTTCATCATTGTGACTGTCTGAAATTCTGCCAAGTACAGAAATTAGTGTCTGACTCTAAAAAAAAAAAGTGATAGAAAATATTAATTACTCTCCCTGTTTTCTTCTACCCATAGAGGTCAACCACATAAAGTCTTAAAAGTAGGCTCCTTGTGCAAAGGCACCTGCCCAAGGGGGCAAACAGGTGTCAAAATGCAGCCCATGACCACTTTTTAAGCCATGAGCCCTGGCCCAGGCTAAGTCAGCCCAGAGAAAGAGGGTCTTTTTCTACTTTCTCTCCCAAAGATGACACTGTGGAAGAGGTAATCAAGGATGTGACCACCGGTTAACCTGTGAGCTGGACCTGGGCAATCAGAGGCTCCTCACTCTCTCTTCTTCTCTCCTTGGGATGTACATTCTGCCCCATGTTCCCACAGTGGGAGCTGTTTCAAGGACACAGCCTTGAGAGCATACGGTGTTGTTGAGAGCGTATGGTGTTGTTGAGACCATGTGGACTGAATATGGAACTGAACCCAGTGAAAGCTTCTACATATACTTTAAGATTTGGCGAGCGGGTGCGGAGATCTACTCAACTCACAGCCACCCAAGACAAGCCTTGTAAGAAAGTTCCCTTGCTTATTAAAACTGCCACCTACCAATCTGGAGTGCTCTGACTCTTTCTTCAGCCTCTCCCTGCCTTCCCTGTATGGGGCCAGCTTGCAAATAAGAGACACCTTTTCTAACCTGCACAAATTCGTTACCAGAGTGCTAACTGCAAGCAGCAGCCCTACCGTCAATAACAGTATATGACACATGCCACATACATACCTCAGTCAAGCACAAAGGCACTACAGTAGGTTCTCAATTAATGTTTGTTGCATGACCTGTTGAATGAACAGGGCTTTATAAGCCCGTGGTGGATTCAGGAATCTACAGAAAAACAGTTACAGTGAATCTTCATATCCATAGAATCATAAGGACTTTACAGGTCACTGAATTCAAGGCATTCCCTCCTGATACAGGGTTTTTCTACAATATCCTGCTCAAGTGGTCTCTCAATCTCTGAACCCCTCCAATGCTTTGCTATTTAGAGGCAGCACTCCACGTGGTTTGGCTCACATGATGTATGTGCCAACACCCTATTTAGTGCAAAGTACAAGTTCATTATACTGGGTTGGAATCTCCCTCGCTGTTAACTGTTATCCACTGTTCCAATTCTCCCCTCCAGAGCAAATCGCAGTAAGTATAATCTGTCGTCCACAGAGGAATACTTCTTGCATTTGCAGGCAGCTGCAGTGTTTCTAAGTTAAACGTATCCAGTTTTGACAACTGTTCCTCACATGCCAATTTCAATATTTCCATTTTGACCACCCTGTTTTGGACATATACACTTGTCAATAGCCCTCATAAAATATGGCACCCAATATATACAGTGGAATATTAGTCATAAAAAGAAACGAAACTGAGTTATTTGTAGTGAGGTATATGGATCTAGAGTCTGTGATACAGAGTGAAGTAAGTCAGAAGGAGAAAAACAAATACCATATGCTAACACGTACATATGGAATCTAAAAAAAAAAAAAGGTTCTGAAGAACCTAAGGACTGGACAGGAATAGAGACGCAGACGTAGAGAATGGACTTGAGAACACGGGGAGGGAGATGGGTAAGCTGGGACGAAGTGAGAGAGTGGCATGGACATGTATACACTACCAAATGTAAAACAGATAGCTAGTGGGAAGCAGCCCATAGCACAGGGAGATCAGCTCGGTGCTTTGTGACCACCTAGAGGGGTGGGATAGGGAGGGTGGGAGGGAGATGCAAGAGGGAGGAGATATGGGGATATATGCATATATATAGCTGATTCACTTTGTTATAAAGCAGAAACTAACACACCATTGTAAAACAATTACACTCCAATAAAGATATTAAAAAAAAAAAGGCATCCAAACTGAAAATAAGTATTTTAATCCTTCAGGTGTCAGCTTCTGAAAACAACAGTTTAGACACACACAGAAGAGAACAGGATTATTACCTACCTTGATGAATACACAACACTTCTAATGCTACAACCAAAACTGGAATAGCTTTTTTAAGCTGTTATATTCCACTACTGGCTTCAAACTTATGATCAAGTAAAACTATCTTTTTCAAAGAGTGTGAAAGTACCCTCATCCAGAGGATGGATGGATATAGATATATGTGATTTACCAAAACTTTAACCTTACATAATATTTTATTATTCTTTTTATGCCAGACCTATCTTGTACTTTACAGACCACTTTTTTTCCTCTAAACATAAAGAAAAGACCTAAAGTTTATCTCTTGCATTCAAGTCCCTCATTTCAGCCTATCAAGATACTTCTAAGTATTTATTCTATCAGCCTGCCTATTATAAAACAGAGAGCATCAACCCTAAGTACACAAACGACATGTTAAATGAATCACTGCCAAATCTGTTCCATTTTTAATCTACTAGCAAAACTGCCAAATTTTATCACTCTTATAAAGCCAACCTGCTCAGTGACTAGACTAAATGTGGCATTTTCTAGCATCACTTTGCAAAGAATTATGCATGTTACTCAAAATGACCAACCCAGGTATCTATTTTCTGAAAACACACTTTACCTGGTTGATGAACAACTTTTCCAGTTGTATGTTCTTCTTCCTCCTCCTCTTCCAGAATGAAGCCTCCTCTTGTGTCAATTATCTTCGGGGCTGCTTTTACATTAGCCATGCCTACAAAAAGTAAGAGTGGTCAACAAATGAACTAGGTAAGCCCTTATGTTCCCTTGTGCATAAACAGGAACTTTTAAAAATTTAATATATATCAAACAAGACAAGGATGTCCACTATACCACTTCTATTCAACATTATAATGAAGGTCCAGGCCACTGTACTACGGCAAGAAAACAAGACAGGCATAAAGGCTGGAAAGAAAACAGTATTCACAGATGATGTGATTATGTATACAGAATATCCAAAAGAATCTACAATTAGAATTAAGAAATAATACCTAGGAACAGGTGTTGTAAAACCTCTACACTGAAAACACCACTAAGAGAAATCTAAGTCAATTCTCCCCAGATTTACCTAAAGATTCAATGTGATTCCATTCAAAACCCCAGCAGTGGCGGGGGGGGGGGGTGGGAACGCACGTGCGTGTGTGTGTGTGTGTGTGTGCGCGCGCGCGCGCATGTGCGGAGACACACTCAGGAGGGGGAGTAGCAATGGGAGCTGACAAACTGATCTAACATTTATATGTAAATACAAAGAACACACAATAGCCAAGATAATCCTGAACAAAACTGGAGGATTTACACTACCAGGTTTAAAGATTTACTACAAAGCTTCAGTAATTATGACAGTATAGTACTAAAACAAAGGGGCCAATGTATTGATAGTAGAAGAGAGAGTCCTGAAATAGACCTACACATATTTGGTCACTTAACTTACAGCAAAGCCTCCAAGACAATTCAGTGAGAAAAAGATAATATTCTCAATAAATGATGCTAGGATTTATGACAAAGGTACTACAAAACAGTGAGGAAAAGATGGTTATTTCAATAAATGAACTTTGACTCTACCTCATACAATATACACAAAACAATTTTTAAATGGATCATAGTCTTGAATGTAAAGGGTAAAAGGTAAAACAATAAAGCTTCTAGAAGAGAACATTGGAGAATAACTCAATGAACTTGAGGTATCCAGAAACTTCTTCAACATGACACAAACGTATTAACCGTAAGAGAAAAACTGCAAATTGAACTTGATTAAAACTAAGAACCTGGGCTTCCCTGGTGGCGCAGTGGTTGAGAGTCCGCCTGCCGATGCAGGGGACAAGGGTTCGTGCCCCGGTCCGGGAAGATCCCACATGCCGCGGGGCGGCTGGGCCCGTGAGCCATGGCCGCTGAGCCTGCGCGTCCGGAGCCTGTGCTCCGCAACGGGAGAGGCCACAACAGTGAGAGGCCCGCGTACCGCAAAAAAAAAAAAAAAAAAAACTAAGAACCTCTATTCATCAAAAGACACCATTATGAGAGTAAAAAGACAAGATACAAATCGGGAGAAGCTATTTGCAATATGTATATCTGACAAAAGACTTATCCAGAATACGTAATGAAATCCTATAAACCAGTGAAAGACAAATAGCCCAACTTAAAAAAAGGGAAAAGACCTGAAGAGAAACTTCACAAGTGAAGATATGCAAACAGCTAGTAACCACATGAAAAAGGTCTCATCATCATAAGTAATTAGGAAAATACAAATTAAAACCATACTGAAATATCACCATTCCCACCAGAATACTCAAAATGAAGAAGACTGATAATACCAGGTGATGAGGGTGTGGAGCACCTGGGACTATCACTCACGGCTGGTAAGATTTTAAATTCATATAATCATTGTTCGGCAATGCCTGCTAAAGTTAAAATATACATCTCCCCTATAACCCAGAATTCCATCTCTAGGCATGTACACAATAGAAATGAGTGCATATGTCTACCATAAGACATATCAAAAATGCTCACAAATGTTTTCCTCGTAACAGCCCCAAGCTGGAAACAACCCAAATTTCCATCGAAAGGAAAATGGAAAAACTACGGTATAACAACCTAAAAGAGTACTACAGAACATATAAATGAACAAACTACCAACACATGCAACAACACGGATGAATCTCTCAGGTATTATGTTGAGCAAAAGAAGCCAGTTACCGTATGATTCCATTTATATGATGTTCAAAAACAGACAGTACTAATCAAATGGTCGGAATGATAGTTACTTCTGAGGGTGAATGGTTGACTAAGAACTGCCATTAGGGAAACTTCTAAGGTTCTGGAAGTGTCTGTACAGTATATTGATTGCTGTGGTATTGACATGAGTATTCACATAGGTCAAATTCAGATAAGTGCATTTTACATTAATGTATGAATGTTATAACTAATTTTTAAAGACAAATTTAGTAGGTATTATCTTGCTTAAGTCTAAACTCCCCTTCTCTGGCCTCAATTTATTAAATAAAGGAATTAGAGTATAAGCCTGTTTATACAGTTAACAGCAATTCTCATATTCTACTACATTGTCTGTCCATCTCTCTACATCCCTTCATTAGACTGAGTGCTTTTATCTCCGTTAATTCTGAAAAATAGTTAAGCATTCCATGAATATTTACTGACTGGATAGAAATCAATGAATGTATCAGAATATGATTTTGATTTCATGAATAGCGTAGCAAATGATTAGAATGATCATTCATGAGTGCAGTAAGAATTAAGAAGGGAAGCTGGAGTAATCAAGACCATACTCTGAGCAGGATCCTGAACAATGGTAAATCGTGCCAAAAACAAAGCCCAATTTCTCTCTACTGCTATGCCTTGTTTGTTCCCCAGGCCCTTAGCACTACTCTTAGCAACACATTCTACGCAAGTTCGTCTCAGTTTTTTCATGGCATGTCATAGCACACACAGAAAATGAAAACTGTACAGTACACTGAAATAAAAGTACTACAAAGATTAAAAATCTCAGCACCTACCCAACTCTTGAAGCACTGCAGGTTGTATACAATGCTGTAACACAGTTCAGTTCTTTGGCAAATACCTAAGAAATCTAACAAAATATTCATGCTACCTTGCTTTCCATTATCAGACATTTAGTTTAATACCACTTTATGCTCTATTTCGCACCCGTGTTCCACGGTCTTTTAGTACAGATCTAGAAACCTTTATGGAATAATGAATATGAATTAATCAATGCAGATGGACAACTTTTTGTCCTGACCCTAGAATGCTTCAAGTTGGGAAAGGAATAAAAGAAAACCACTATAAAGCAGAAAGGATGAGACCGGAACCATTAAAACTGGTTGCAATTTGCAGATTCAGTGTCAGTATGAATATCAAGACACGCAGCTCGCTCTTTTCACTCGTCCTTACTTCTGGCTGATGAAAAAGGGTAGTGGATGACACAGCTCTGACCGTGCTCAACTGCTCACACAGTATGGATATAGGCTTAGGAACACCTGTGCTTCACATTATAGAGGTGGTCCTGAAGAACCACGTGTCAACCAAACTGTATTTCCCTGAGGAAAATTATTAGTTGACCCCACTGGAGAATTACATGATACACACATACATGATAGGCAAAGAGACAAATAAGCCGCCAAGGGCTGCCCTAAGAAAAGGGAAAGATGAAATCCAAACAAGAATAACAGCCTTTCTTCCTATGGGTGAGAGAGATGCCTAGTATAGCAGAGGCAGCTGGAGAGCAAGGAAAGGCCCCGAACCCAGGGTCAGATGACCCGAGTTCTAGTCCTGATTAGCCTTATGCACTTACTGGGATGCACCTGAGCAAACCCCCTTTCCTTTTCTGATCCTGTTACCACCTCAGTAAAACAAGGATACCAAACCCTGTCCTAATTATTTTCTCACAGGTTAGCTGTGAGAATCAAATCAGCCAATTTGAAAAACGTGAAGCACAACAGGTGCCACTCTGTTAGCCCCACGAAGGCAGCAGCTAACGTCTGTTTGCTCCCAGCACGGAGCAAGCACTGTGCCGGTTACGGAATATGCACTCAATCACCCTGTGTTAAATGGATGACTGAGGGAAGCTGGTGCAGGACCACTAGTTAAATGTGTTACAAGGTCTAAAAGCTTTACACAAAAACCACCCCTGGGACCGGTGGAAGCTGCAGAAAGAGAGCGGAAAGGGAGAGCTGAGGCACTGGCTGGCATTTCCTGACGGCGAGGGCGGCTGCATTCCCAAGCTAAGGACCGCCCAGGAGCAGGGAGGAAAGGCCAGGGCTGGGAGTCAGGAGTCGCCCTGTGGTCTCGGACAGCCCACTGTGACAAGGCCCGCTGAGCGGATCCCACCCCCACCCCCCGCACCTGGGACTGCGGGAGGATCTGCGCGGAAACGCTAAGGGAGTGCACGCCACACCCAAGACGCTGCCCCCGGTCCGCAAGGAAAGAGAAGGGGCAAACGCCGCCCGGGCCCAAACCTCCGGTAGCCGCAGCCGCCGTCGCCGGGTAAGGCCGGGCCGCCAGCCGGGCCTGGCGCAGCATCAGCGCCCGCTGCCGCTTCCGCTCGATGCTCGCCCGCACCGCGGCAGACAGCTCCGCCGGCTGTTCTGAAGCCGCCGGCTCAGACGAAGCTCCCCCGGCGGCCGCCATCTCCGTGCTCCCCCAAGGACTGTAGCTCCAGCCCCGCGCACGCGCATTGGCTACCCGAAGCGTGCCAAAGCCCCGCCGGCGCCGGCACCGCCTCCGCGCCTGCTCCACGGCTCAGCCTCCGACAAGGAGAGCGCCTGCGCAATTTGAGAAGCACGTGGGAAACGGAGGGGCGGCGGGCGGAGTCTGCGCACGCGTCGCCGCGGGGAATATTGGCCGGCTTGTAACCCAGGGGGAGGGCCTTGGCAGAGATCTGTGATGGTCATCTTTAAAATAATAGTTTCGCTTGGTGGTTCAGAATATGGACTTTGGAGTCAGACTTGGGTTAAATCCTATCTCTAACACTTGCCATCTGCGTGACTTCAGCAAGTTATTTAACCTGAGTTCAGTTTCTTCAGTAGTAAAATGAGGATAATTACGGAACCACTTCCGTGGTTGTTGGGAAGATTGGATGTAGCCTTTCAGCACAATGCCTGGCACATAAAAAGCTTTCAAAAATGATGGCAGGACTTCCCTTGCAGTCCAGAGGTTAAGACTCGGTGCTTCCAATGCAGGAGGCGCGAGTTCCAAGCCTGGTTGGGGAACTAAGATCCCGCATGCCAGCAGCACAGCCAAAAAATGTAAAATGAAATAATAAAATAAAATGGCAGCTAGTAGTAATAGTAGTGCCAATCAAGAGAGATCAATAGATGATTGGTCTGACTACTTACAACACCTGGCCTAGATTCGAAATGAGAGCGCCTGGGTTTAAACTCTCACTTGCTGTGACATCAGGCAAATGCAGCACCAGGTTCCAAAGGCTGGTATGCTTGAGCTCGGCTGTCTTCTTTTCCTTGGAATATTTCTTCATTGTGGATGAGCTGCCACCAGGTAGACAGTGGGTTTGGATTTGGGCCAAATCCTGACTTCCTAAACATGTGGCAAATGAAGCAAAAGAAACACTGCATGATTTTCTAAAAATGTATGTTTTTTCTTTTTTTTTCCAACTCTTCTGTTTTTTCTTTATTACAAATAAAACCTAACTGAAGCCAGAAAACATTAAGTTCTAATTACTACATATACCATTTGGGACTAGTTTTTAGAGCAAGCTGGCACAGTGAGGTTTCCCACTAATATTCAATGATAAAAGTTTGAGAAGCACAAACTAGTGGTTCTAATCTATCAAATATATGTATATTTAAACTGGAGGACCTTATATAAAGCAGAGAAATGCTGAGCTCTTCTGGTTGAACTGGAGACAGAGACCTCAAGCCATCCCTACTCCCTTTCTCCTCAGATTCTTCTTGCTCCCCATCCATTGATCTTGTCCAGGTGATAAAATCTCAAATTCCATATGACACCTAAAGCACGAGCAAGAAAAGAAAAAATTAGAGAAATTTAACTTCATCAAAATTGAAAACTTTTGTTCATCAAAGGACACTATCAAGAAAATGAAAAGACAACTCACAGGATGGGAGAAAATATTTGGAAATCATAAACAGGTTTCCATGTTCCCTATCCAAAAGTAGAGCATTCCTAAGAAACCTTTTCTAAGCCAAAATGGCATAAAGCAAAGAAGCAATTACCTTAGGACACATCTTGCTAATGAATGCACATGCACAAAATAAATCGAGATAAAGCACAGATGCTCACAGACACAGTTCAAAGCTATGGCAGCTGGATGCTAAGATGCTGAAGGTAGTTCCCCGGGAAGGAACTTGGTGGTGTCATTCTCTCAAAGCGTGCTGCCTCTACCGCCTCATGCAAAACAAACTCGAACACTATTTTTGCTTTTCCCCTTTTTTCCTGAAAGCGGAAATCTTCTTCACATTTCTTTCTGTTAGCGAAAACAGGTACCAATGAAGGTCTTTCATAAAAGCAAATTGAGATAAAGCAAACTTGAAAAGCGAGGGATACCTGTATCTGAAAAGGGAACTCTTAACAACTAAATAACAAAAAGGCAAATAACAGTTTTTAAATGAGCTAAAGACTTAGATATTTTTCTAAAGAAGATATACAAGTGGCCAAACAAGTACATGAAAAGAATTCATCATTAGTGAAATGCAAATGAAAAGCATCAGATCAAAAGTGAAGTGTGATACCATTTCACACCCATTACTATGACTAGAAGTAAAAGGGAAAAAAAACAGAAAATAATAAGTGTTGGCAAGGACGTGGAGAAATTGGAATCCTCATACATTGCTAGTGGGAATGTAAAACAATGCTGCCCATGGCAAACAGTTTGGCTATTCCCCAAAAAGTTAAACATATAGAATTACCATATAGGTCAGCAATTTCACTCCCAGGTAGAACTCAAGTCCTCAAAGGTTGAAAACAGGTGTTCAAACAAAAACTTGCATACAAATGTTCATAGCAGCACTATTCACAATAACCAAAAGACTGGAACTACCCAAATGTCCATCAAATGATGAATGGATAAACAAAATGTGGCGTATCCAAACAAGGAATATAATTCAGCCATAAAAAGGAAGTACTGACACATGCTCCAACATGGATGAACCTTGAAAACATTATAGGGACTTCCCTGGTGGCACAGTGCCTAAGAATCCACCGGCAAATGCAGGGGATACGGGTTTGATCCCTGGTCCTGGAAGATCCCACACGCCGCAGAGCAACTAAGCCCGTGCACCACAACTACTGAGCCTGCGCATTAGAGCCCGTGTGTCACAACTACTGAAGCCCCCTCACCTACAGCCTGTGCTCCTCAACAAGAGAAGCCACCACAATGAGAAGCCCGCGCACCGCAACGAAGAGTAGCCCCTGCTCGCCACAATTAGGGAAAGCCCGCGCACAGCAACAAGGACCCAACACAGCCCAAAATAAATAAATAAATATATTTGTTTTTTATAAATTTCTTTTATATGAAACATTTGAAATAAGCAAACCCATAGTAACAAAAAAGCAAATTAGTGGTTGCCAGAGACTGAGGGGAGAGGGAAATGAGAAGCGACTGCTTAATAAGTATGGGACTTCCTTTTGGGGTAATGAAAATGTTCTGTTGTAATGGCTTCACAACATTGTGAATGTACTATGTGTTACTTTTTAAATTTTATTTTATAATAAGGTTTTTAAAAATTCCAATTCTAACTGGGCCCAGGCAGGTAATGGAAGTTAATGAATCCATCCATGTGTGGGGCTCTGGCAAACTGGAGTGTGAGGGCCCCGCTAAGGGAAAAGCTACTGCACAGCTCCAGTGGGTAGACAGAATTTGGGCCCATTGTTGCCAACTGCCCAATGTTTGAAGAAAAGTAACTACTTCTCAAATTGTAATGCACATACAAGTCACATGGTGATCTTGTTAAAATGAGCATTCTCATTCAGTAGGTCCATGGTGGGACTTGAGAATATGCATCTCTAATGAGCTCCCTGATGGGGCTGCAGCTCCACGAACCACAGATCCAATAGTAAGGGTCTGGCCCACAGGTTCTCAAACTTGGCTGCACGTTGAAAGCACCTAGGGAGCTTAAAAACCACAGAGTTTGATATCATTGGTCAGAGGTGGGATCTGGGCATTAGGATTTTATAAAGCAACCTCTCCCCCACCCCCATGATTCTAATGGGCAGCAAACTTTGAGAGGCAGCACCCTTAAATGACCCCTCTAGACTCTACACAGCTCTAGGAGCATCTAAGGCTGTGCAATATTTCCGTAGGACAAGGTAACAGTTCTCCCCCAATGTAAATTTTGACGATTAGCCACTAGAAACTCCTCCCCAGAAAAGCATTCCAAGCTTGAATATTGAAGGACATAGACCATAGCTCAGATGCTGCACCAGCCCTGGTATTTTGTTAACTCTTGACAAACTGTTGAATTTCCTTTTACCGGTAACTCCCTCTCCTTGGGCTTCCTGACCTTTGTTAGCAAGTTTCGTGTAATTGGGTCTGAATTGTTAGCTGAGGCCTCAACCGAGGTAAACCGAGACTCCTCCTTTAGAGAAAAGAGGAGTACATGCCCTGATCTGTGCGTCCCACACAGTGACAGAGGCTGCAGGGCTTGCCTGGAGCACAGGGGCATGAGTCATCTTGGTGGGGGCACAAAAGGAAAACAGGCAAGGAGAATAGACCAGTGGATGTGTTCTTGCTTCTTCCCATTCACAATGTCGGGAGAAACCTGCAACTACATCTATCTTCCTGCTTTGTACCTCTCACATCCCAGACCAACTGTGATCCTGGCTGAAAGAGGGGTAAGTAACAAAGCACAGGAAGAACTGAAAGCCCTTAATGGAGGCTGAAAAAGAGCAGGCAGGTAAGAATGGAAGCCAGGAAGGGGAATGAGAAACTTGGCAGTGTTTCCTGACGGGGCCTCCTCTCTGAGAGCATTTCTGGGGTTATTCATGCCTGAGATGACAGGATGTGAACATATTTGTCTTTATTATCTAGTAAATAGTACATGTGTGTGTCTTTCTTTTTTACTTTCATTTTTCCCCTGATTCCTGGGGCTTTACCCCCTTAATGTGGTTACTTTGAACATCGTTGGCATAAATTCACAATAGGAGAACATCTGTGGTAAGGAGCATGCCAAGGGGGGAAACTGTCTGGGACGAGGATGCAGCAACACAGAAATTAGCCCGATCCTGTAGACCTAAGCTGTATTGATTTAGTAACCAGGAAATGCAGTCTCTTTTGGCTGTGATTGACGCTCCTTCTGGAAAAACTTAGATTTCAACCTCCCTGAACTAAAAGATAAAGGGATTGAGGCAAAAACATCATATTGGAACCTTGATCAATAAAATGTGTGTGCAAAGGGATTTAGAAAACATCTTAAAGACTCACAAAAATTTTCTTTCCAGAAGCAATAAGAAGTAGGAGGGTCCAAACATTCAACTAAGGACAGGACCTAGGAAAAATGATTATCAGCACTGGAAGACAAAATCCAGTCACCCACTGACCAGCAAGGGCAGATCTTCCCGACTCTGCATTCCCCAGGCCCTGAATGTGGCCCAAGGGACCTTGCTTCTTACTACTTCTTCCGGGAAACTTGCCTGTCTCCTTCCTCAGGCTCCTATGAACCTCGTGTGTGCTGGTGTTGTGGCTCTTCCACACCAGAGGTGATACCTACCTGCTGTCCTTAACTAGATTATCAGGTCCTCGAGAGCTGGGACCGTCTGGTTCATCCCAGTATCGCCAGCACAATGTCTGGCACAGAGTAGCTGCTCATTAAATGTTTGTGGAATTAAATAAACAGAATGAATAATACTGAATAAACCTAGTCGGATGTCTCACCAGCACCGAAAACTCAGTGTCCAAAGCTGAACCTGACAACCATCTCAGCTCTGCTTATATACCTGTGGTGACAGGGAACACTCTACTTCAGAACAGCCTGCTCCATTGTTGTCTAGCTTTGGTCAGTGTTTTTTGCAATAATAATAATAATAGTAAACACTTACATGGTGCTTAGTATATGATATAGTAGGTGTTTTTAAGCATTTAAAATTTATTAATTAATCTAATTTTCATAACTACTCAATGAGTATATTCACTAGTGCCAGTTTATAGATGAGATAACTAAGGCACAGAGATGTTAAATAACTTGTTCAAGGTCAAGGTGACAGAGCTGAGTTCAACCAGGCACAGCCCAGCCCCAGTATCAATATTCTCAACCACTAAACTCTTAAGTCTCGAAATTAGAATGTCTTCCTCTTACTTCTCCACTAGTATTTGCTCTGCCTGAGTTAATGCAGAGCTGGGATCAGAAACCAGATCCTTGTAATACCCTACATGCTAACCAAGTGGCTTGAAACAGACTGGACTGTCTTTGTCTTAAGCCTGATCTGAGAGTTATTATTGCCAGTCTTAGATAGGGCCAAGGGAGGATGAATGTGGTCCAGGGCTCATTCATTACATGGAACTCCAATCTACATAATGGGGTCATAATTTTGTGGTTCCCTGTTTTCTTACTATCCCCAATTGGGGTTTTTGTTTTCCTTTCAATTACCTTTATAAAAAGTGTGGTTGAAACTTTTATTCCAACTTTTTTTTTGGCAAGTACTTCCTCTAATAGTTGGAGTTCTGTTGAATAGGTGAACTGTTTGTCACCAGATGTACTTGCTTTTACAGTTTTTATAATGCTTGGAAATTGGCTGAATGTCTCTGGCTTCCATCCCTTCTCTGGTCCCACTACTACTGGCCTAGTTTAGCCCCCATCATCTTTTGCCTGACCAGCCTCTAAGCTGGTCTCCCAGCCTCCAGGCTGACCCCTTCTGACCCATCTTCCACTTGGCCTTACAGCATCTTTCTAAAGTACAACTTTAAGGAATTCCCTGGCAGTCCAGTGGTTAGGACTGGACTGTGCGCTTTCACTGTGCACTTTCACTGCCGAAGGCCCGGGTTCAATCCCTGATCAGGGAACTAAGATCCCACAAGCTGTGTAGCGTGGCAAAGAAAAAAAAAAAAAAAAGTACAGGTTTAACCATTTGCTCAAAAGTCATTTGACCCCAAGTCTATAGCTAATCCCCATCATCTGGTTTCAGCTGCCTTTTGCGGGGACTTACCTTCCGTGAATCCTCATTGAACTTTATGCTTTAGCCAAACTGGTCTATCTTCTAAGCCAGTCCTGCATTCCTCTTACTTCTGAACTATTTCTCTCCCTGCAATTCTTTTGTTCATACACTCACTCACTCATTCTTTCATGTGTATATTCACTCAGTCAGCAACTTTATGACACCATGACACCGTGTTCCAAGCCAGGTCCTGTGCTGAGGACCAGGAATACAGCAATGAATTAATGGTCCTCCTCTCAAGGAGCTTCAAGTCTAATCTGGATTCTTCCTGATCACATCCATCACCATCTGTCACAATCTTATCTGAAAGAATACTATTCCCCTCTCCTTGAAGCCTTTTCCCAATGTTTCAGCTACAAGTAACCTCTTCCCTTCTCTGAGGCTACTCCATTACCCTCCACCTCCATCTCCCAAGCACTCCCATCTTCCAACCTTGCATCCTGTATTATAATCATGCAGCTGCCTTATCTCCCCTGGATGATACAAGATGCACTTCAGCTTCTTAAGGCAGAATCCCTCTGCATCCAGGGAACATCAGAGGAGCTAGTCCAAGGTGGACACCTATCCAGCCAGGGCTGCTGAGAGACACTGTATCCACCATGAGTCAGGCAGAACACATCTCAGAGAGGTTCCACAAAGCACTCACAAAAGGCAGTGTCGTACAGCTTTATAAGGTTTAAGTCACATACCATACAATTTACCCATTTAAAGTGTGCAATCAAATCATTTTCAGTATATTCACAGTTATGCAACTATCACCACCATCTATTTTAGAACATTCTCATCACCCCCAGAAACAAGCACCATACCCATTAGCAGTCACTCCCCATGTCCTCTCAAACCCTCTCAGTCCTAAGCAACCACTAATTTGTTTTCTGTCTCCATAAATTTGACTGTTCTGGACATTTCACATGAACGGAATCATACAACATGTGACCTTTTGTGTCTGGCTTCTTTCACCTAGCATAACGTCTTCAAGGTTCATCTATGTTGCAGCATGTACCAATATTTCACTTTTTAATTGCCAAATAACATTCCATTTTATGGATATACCACATTTTATTTAATCCATTCATCAGCTGATAGACATTGAGTTGTTTCCACTTTTCGGCTATTATGAATAATGATACTCTGAATGTCTGTTTACAAGTTTTTGTGTGGTTATGTGTTACCACTTCTCTTGAGCGGACACCTAGGAGTGGAACTGCTCAGTCCTACGGTAATTCTACGTTTACTAGTCTGAGGAATTGCCAGACTGCTTTTCCAACGTGACTGCATTATTTCATATTCCTACCAGCAATGTATAAGGGTTTCAATTTCTCCACATCTTTGCCAATATTTATTATCTTCTTTTTTACTATAACATCCTAGTGGATATGAAGTGTTTTCTCATCATGGTTTTGATTTGCATTTCCTTAAAGATTAATTATGTTGAGTATCTTTTCATGTGCATATGGGCCATTTGTATTATCTTCTTTGGAGAAATGTCTATTCAAGCCCTTCGCCTGTTTTAAAATTGGATTATTTGCCTTTTTATTGTTGAATTGTAAGTGTTCTTTATATACTGTAGATATCCCAGAGTCTTTAATTGTTTTCCTTATGCTTTTTGTATTTTCTAAGTCTTCTACAATGGTAATGAGTTACTCTGGTAAGCAGAATATCTAATATGTGATACTAACCTACCCGAAAATATAGAAATTGTACTAATCAAACTTATGAAGGAGATTAAGCTAGAAAGGGTGATTAATGTGTTTGGGGTTGTTTGTTTGTTTGTTTTACAAAATCAAGATCCATTCCTGGAGGAGTGGAGCTGTGGGTAAAACAGTACTAAGTGTGTTAGTGTGAACTTCGTCATTTCAGTTCAACAATTTTGTCAGAGTGTCTGATGAAGTGGTCTCTTTCTGCCTATGTGGGAGGTGACATTAGATGATCTCCAGGACCATGTTCAACATTCACTGTCTATGATTTTCAGTTAAGGCAGGGGTAGAACCCTCTTCTCTTGAGAAGAGTTCCTGAAAAAATAATCTGAAGGTCTCGGTGTCTCACAAACTCAGTGGCGACCAACATGTGATGTGACTGATGAAAAGAGATGATGTGATCTGAGGTGACAAGAATAAGAGCAGGGTGTCTGAACTGGGGGAGACGTTTGTCCTGCTGATTTGAGCTGTTCAGACCACATCTGAAGCTGGTGCCCACTTCTGGACAATACTCCAGGAATCAGAGCACTGTCCATGTGGCCAGGATGGAGAGGGAAGGGCTGGGAAGAAAGTGTTGGGAGGGAGGCCAATTCAGAAAAGTTGTGATCAAGGCACTACATCTCCAAAGGGCTTCCCTGGGCAGAGGCATCGATGTGGTCTGCCAGGCCTTTATCATCTCACTTAACTGGAAATTCATAGCAGCCTCACTGGGCAGGATTTCTTCCTATCTCAGACCACAAGACCCAGTACTACACTCATGGCCAGCTCCAGTGGCCCCTCATCTCGGGAGATGAAGACCCAAGTGGCAAGACGGTGAAAGTCTGACCTGAGGTCCACACAGCAGGGATGAGAAGACATGAAAGACCCTATAGGGCAGCAAATTCAAGTGGTCATGAGGTCCAAGCTAGCAATGAAAACCAATGGAGCCAGTTGAGCACTTGCTTTTTAAATGTATAGAAATTTCTTCACTTCCACAGATAAATATGTCGTACACTATTTTTCTTAAAACAAATGACTTGGTTTTTAATTTTTCCTCTTTTCAGAAAGAACTAAAAGATGTTTTTATTTTTGGTTTTGCAATAAGAAAAACAACAGCACATGTGCAATAAGAAACGGCATCCCAGTCATCCTTGCTGCTGGGGCAACAATAGGGAACCGAGAGGACAGCTGTGACAGGACTGCAGCAGGCCCAGTGAAGCCAGGCCTTCTACTTTGTTAAAGAAGAGCTAAAAATTGGGATTTTTATGTGAAATCTTCCAATTTCTAAATCTTGATGCTGTTGTTTAGAATATATCATACAGGCTTGAAATCCCTCTACAACATCTCTTCTGTGGTCTTCTTAACTCTGCTTGCATGTCCAGGAATTGGAGCCCAAGCCTACGAATTCAGCCATCTCTGTCTGTGGACTGCTGTGACGGATAGGAATGGACTCTTCAACTTAAACTGAAATCAACCCCTTTACAGTACACTGGGCCAACCACCCCACAACCTGCACAGCCTCTGCCATTAGTCCTAACCTTCACCTCTCAGCCACTCCATCCATTCATTCACTTATTTAC
Source organism: Lagenorhynchus albirostris (assembly GCF_949774975.1). Classification (NCBI taxonomy): domain Eukaryota; kingdom Metazoa; phylum Chordata; class Mammalia; order Artiodactyla; family Delphinidae; genus Lagenorhynchus; species Lagenorhynchus albirostris. The sequence goes on along the minus strand of NC_083101.1, from coordinate 34,150,341 downwards.
ACACATACACCAGGGGCCCAGCTTCACAGCATCTGTTGAATCCAGTGGATGGGAGTCCCCCACAAGTTGAATACATGTTTTCTTTATCTCTGAGTCCCTTGGGGCCTAGAATAGAGGGAGGTCCCCTGGGTGGGAACATGGTCTCCCAACCCCTCTCCTGAATGAAGGCTGCCGCCCCAGGAAGAAGTTCCCTTGTGGACCTTGTGTGCGGCTCTCCTGGACAGTAGCCTGGCATTGAGCAGGAGCTCAGGGTTTACTGGATCTGGACCCTGGGCAAGTCACTGATGTCCCAGCCCAGGCCTCCCCCTTGTGTAAACAGGGGCATTAACACCCAATCCCTGGCAGATTTTGAGGTAGGTAGAAGTCATTTTAAGGGGAAAGTCCTACACACAGCATCAGGATTGTGACAAGTGGTATTGACATGGAAGCGTGGAAGGAACTTGGGGTCCCACAAGGCTGGGTTTGAATCCAGGCTCAGCCATTTTGGGCAGAACATCTAAGGTCTAAGAGCTCCTACTTCCTCATCTATAAAATACGGATAAAACTGCCTAGTCTACAGGCCTGTTCTTTGGATTCAAAATTAGCAGTAATGGCACACGTTGAACGTCCTGCACAGTAGGCACAGTAAGGGATAGCTGTTGTTGCTGCCATAACTGGTAACCAGTAGAGGGCACCAAACTACTCCATAAATGAACCCGCCCTGGTGTACTCACCACAGGTGCCAGAAAGCCTTTACCTATGTGAAGGCTATGGGAGATAGATACACACACACACACACACACACACACACACACACACACACACCCCTTGTACATTGGAAAGTTAGAAATTACATTTTACATTGTACTATTGGGCAGGGGGTTCATTTAATAACAAAAGCAGCTTGGAGTAATGGAAAGAGCACCCCAGAGAGGAAGGCTTCCAGGACGTGGGTTCTTGTCCTTGTGCTGTGTGACCTTGGGAAAGTCTGGACCCCTTTTTGAAGCCCGAGAGGGTCAAACCGTAATCTCTAAGGGACCTTCTAGATGTCTATGACTAAGATTCTGGGACAAATATATTTCATGAAGCATGCAGGTGGTCAGGGTCGCGATGGGGGAAATGGACTAAACGACCCCTGGATGCCCTCCTGGGGCTGGGATTTGATGGTTTGTACACAGTCACGGGGAGCCTCGTACGGGCTAATCCTGGCCTTACAAAGGAGTGCGGTTAGAGTCGTTGGGTGGTGGCGAGGTTTTTCTGCAAGCACACACGATGCTTATCATCTTTTGTGCAGGTTGATGCCGAAGCCCCAGAGACCACCCAGCCTGACAAAGAAAGGAATTCTTGTCTGCAGTTGACAGCCTTCAGGTTGAAGGCTTTCCATTTGCCCCGGAGGCTGTCACTCGCAGAACAATGGCGACGAGCAGGGTGGCTCTCACCTGAGACTGGCGCTGCTGCGGGGGAGGGGGAGTGACTGCTGCCTCTCCTCCCAGGACGTGGAGGCGGTAAGATCTCTCAGCCAGCAGTAGGCACTCAGCGGCAGACGTGCCTGGAGAGGCTGTGGAGGATTATTTTCTGCGTGGATGGGGTCTCACTCTACAGATCAGAAAGCAGTAAGTGCTTAGGACATCGCTCTTCATTTTAAAAAAGTATAATGAATTATTGATACACACAAAACATAAATCAATCTCAAATCATTATGTTGGGTGAAAGAAGTCAGACACAAGAGATTACATACTGTATAATCCCATTTCTATGATCTTCTGTAGAAGACAAAAGTAAGCTATGGTGCTAGAAATTAGATCAATGGCTGCTTCCTTAGGAGAGGGAAAGGTTGACTGCAAAGGGACAGGGAGGAACTTCCTAGGGGGTAGAAACTCTGTCTTGACTGAGTGATGATGAGATGGGTGCACCTTTGTGAAACTCTGAACTGTACACATAAAATCACTGCATTTTATTGTACGCAATTATATTTCAATAACACTGATAAAAACTAAACTGTAAAAACAAGTTTAGGGAATTCCCTGGTGGCCCAGTGGTTAAGACTCAGTGCTTTCACTGCCGTGGGCCTGGGTTCAACCCCTGGTCGGGGAACTAAGATCCCACAAACCGCATGGCACGGCCGAAAAAACAAACAAACCAAAAAACAAGTTTAATGACTTTCTCATTCTCAAAAGAAATACTTGTTGGGAGTTCTCTGGTAGCCTAGTGGTTAGGATTCCGGGCTTTCACTGTAGGGGAACTGAGATCCTGCAAGCCACGTGGCACAGCCAAAAAAAAAAAAAAAAAGTTCACATTAGAAGACTGAGAAGATACAGATATGGTGAAAAATCATCCATAATCCCATCACCCAGAGGTAAACATGGTTATCTCATTTTGACATGGGTAGTGCCAGACCTTTATTTTCACAAAAATGAAACATAATCTGCATTATCATTAATCTATTTCTGCATTAAATTGGCAATATAGGTACATAAGTAAAACTTCAAAAGGTACGAAAGGTCATAAAGTGAAAAATAAATCTCTCTCCCAGTCCCCCCTCCCTAGAAGCAATTACTCGTATCATTTACTTGTATATTCTCCTGGAGATATGTTATGCGTTTACAAGCATATATGCGTGATGATCCTTAAGGGAAAAAATGGTAGCATACTCTATACACAATTTGTACCTGTATTAACCTATATATTTTAATATAACATGACAGGAATATCTTTCCATGTTATTGAAATTTTTCTACAGTGTCATTTTTAAGCAGCCTTTGATTCAAGTAGAACATAAAAACCAAAATATGCAAAAATTATAAGTGTAAAGTTCAAAGTGTTTTCATAAATTGAATCTACTTTTATATCCAGTACAAATATAAAACAATAGATCATTACCAGCATTCCAGAAAACCTTTTGGACCTTCTCCTAGTCACTGTCTCCTCTCCTGCAAAAGAAGCCACTATCCTGACTTCTAATTTCTAATGAGTTTTGCCTGCTTTTTGAACTTTATACAGTATTTATGTACTGATAATAGAATTATACAGTATTTATTCTTATGTCTGTATGCTTTCACTCAACAGTATATGAATGAGATTAATTCATGTCATTGCATATAGCAACATTTCATTCACATTTAACTGCCATATAGTATCCCTTTGTATAAATATATCACAATTTATTTATCCATTCTGCTGTTGAGGGACATGGGGGTTGTTTTCAGGTTTTAGCTGTTACAGATGCTATGAGCATTCAGTAGATGTCTTTTGGTGAACATATGTATACATTTCTGTTGCATATATGCTTAGGAGTGCAACTGCTAGGTCATAGATATGCATATATTCAGCATTAGCAGAAAAAAAAAAAGTCTCCAAAATGGTTGCACCAATTTACACTCTCTCCTGCAGTGTATGAGAGTTGCTCTACATCCCACCTACAAAATCAACTTTAATGGCTATGTAGCATTTCATTATACAGACATGCCATACTTTATTTTACCTGTTTCCTGTAATTCAGGGATTCCTAACTCTTTTTGAGCCATAGACACACTGGCGTTCTGATAAAGCTTGAGGACCCCTTCTCAGAATATGACATAGTAAAATGTGAGTTTTATTATGAACATACTAAAGGATAACATCTAGCAGCAGGTCTAAAATCACAGTAACATCGAAATTTCAAAATGAGCATAAATATTAAAATGCTTACTCCCCTTTTGTGCTGCTTTTCCTGTGAAATGCGTATCTTAGCTTTTGCCAATTTTTAATGGCCTATTTATTTTCTAATTTTTATATAAGCACCCCTTGTGTATTATAGATATTACCCATCTATGTGAAATGTTGCAATTTTTTTCATTTGTCATTAGCTTTGCCATTACGTTTGGTTTTTTTTTTGTTTTTTTTAATTTCTTTTTTTGTGTGTGTGGTACGCGAGCCTCTCACTGTTGTGGCCTCTCCCGTTGCAGAGCACAGGCTCCGGACACGCAGGCTCAGCGCCCATGGCTCACGGGCCTAGCCGCTCTGCGGCATGTGGGATCTTCCCGGACCAGGGCACGAACCCGTGTCCCCTGCATTGGCAGGCGGACTCTCAACCACTGCGCCCCCAGGGAAGCCCAACGTTTGTTTTTTAAATAACAGCTTTACTGATAAAAAAAACTCACATACCATAAAACTCACTCTTTTCAAGTATACAATTTGGTGGCTTTTAGTATACATCAGCATGTTTTCAGGGCTTATCCATGTTGTAGTAGGTGTCAGTACTTCATTCCTTTTTATGGCGGAATAATACTCCATTTTATGGTATGGTAGACCAAGTTTTTATTTATCAGTTGATAGCCAGGTGGGTTGTTTCTACTTTATAGCTATTATAAAGTACAAGTTTGTATGTAACAAGTTTTTGTGCAGACATATATTTTCATTTATCTTGGGTATATACCTAGGAGTGGAATTTCTGGGTCATATAACTCTATGTTTAACATTTTGAGGAACTGCCAGACTATTTTCCAAAGTCGCTACATCATTTAAAAATCCCACTAGCCATGTATGAGATGTTTATGGTTTTTTAATACATAAAAATTTTTAACTTTACATAGAAAAATAAATCAAATCAATGTTTTTCTTTATGGTTTCTGTCTTTGAGTCATTCTTAGAAAGGCTTTCACCATTCCAAAATTATAGAAATAGCCATATATATATATTTATACACACACACACACACACTATGTACTTCTATGTTTTTCATTTTTGTAATTAGAAACTTTAAACAACCACTTGGAATCTACATTATGCAATGCCAGGTCTTCCTACTCTCTCTGCCATTTTGATGGACTTCTGAATCCATTTTTGTCTGCCTTATAATTAATGGCAATTTTCCCCAGATTCAGAGGTGTGGTGAATTGCTATTGAACTCTTTTCTTGTTTCTTCAGTTTTTATGGCTGTTTCAGATACTTCTAACCATGTGCCTTTTTTCTTTTTGGCATATGATTTTTAAATAAAATGCTCAGCTGAATGTATTTTTCAGTGGTATAAACATTTTATCAGAATTGGGGGAAAAAAAAAAGGCTATGGGACTTCCCTGGTGGCGCAGTGGTTAAGAATCCGCCTGTCAATGCAGGGGACATGGGTTCGAGCTCTGGTCCGGGAAGATCCCACTTGCCGCAGAACAACTAAGCCCATGCGCCACAACTTCTGAGCCTGCGCTCTAGAGCCCATGAGCCACAACTACTGAGCTCAGGCGCCACAACTACTGAGCCTGTGCTCTAGAGCCCGAGAGTCACAACTACTGAAGCCCACGCGCCTACAGCCCATGCTCCGCAACAAGAGAAGCCACCGCAATGAGAAGCCTGCGTACCACAACAAAGAGTAGCCCCCGCTCACCACAATTAGAGAAAGCCCGTGCGCAGCAACGAAGACCCAATGCAGCCAAAAACAAATTAAAAAAAAAAAAGGCTATGGATGGTGTTCTAGACACACTTTATTTCATGTGTCCTGTCTTTCCCTGCTTTCATTGTCTTTAGAGTGAATGGAAGCCCTGTGTTTGGTAAGAAGACAAAGATTGGCTGAATAAGTAGTGAAGGGACTAGCGGGGCTGAGAGAAGTTTGGGAGTCTTTGGGGAACATTCACTAGGTTTTCCAGCCTGTCCTGTTTTTTCTTACTACCCACCACCTCACAAACAGAAAGTTGACTGTTTCCACTTGTAATAGTGTAACAAAGCCTCACATTTCCAACTTTTCATATCATTTTTATTCTGTTTTTTTTTGGTTGTTGTTGTTGTTTTTGCAGTACATGGGCCTCTCACTGTTGTGGCCTCTCCCGCTGCAGAGCACAGGCTCCGGACACGCAGGCTCAGTGCCCATGGCTCACGGGCCTAGCCGCTCAGCAGTATATGGAATCTTCCCGGACTGGGGCACAAACCCACATCCCCTGCATCGGCAGGCAGACTCTCAACCACTTCGCCACCAGGTGTTTTATCCTTACTGCAATCCTAGGAGGTTAGACGGGACCAGGGCTCATTAGCCCCAGTTTACAGATGAAGAAACAGAGCCCCCAAGAAGGGAAACGCTGAAACCATAAGGCTGGGGTCTGGTAAAGTGGCATCTTAACAGTCTAGGACTCCTGACTTAAAGCCTCAAAAACCCCTGTTCAGCAGGGAAAGAGGGTCAAAGGTCCAGGGTGTGTACACATACAGCCCTCAAAAGGAATGTGGGGTTTTGTGGTGTGAGTTTTTCTTCCCCTTTCTAAGCACGCTTCGCATGCCAGCAAAGGGTGTGCATATGTGTGTTGGGGGATGGGAGGGGTAAGTCTCAGAATTGCATGTCATTCCTAAGCCATTTTATAAAGGACATCAAAGCATGGAACGTGTCATGAAGTTCACAAGTCCCTTCTGGCCTTCTGGAGTCTCATCAGAGCCCAGCTTCTGCAAGAGAATGACGGAATGAGTGGAAACTAGGCTTCGGTTCCATGTGACATGACTCATTACATGGTTTACTGTGATCTGTACCTGTGCTTCAAATTCATAAAACACCCCTTTTGTGACAATACAGAGAGACAAACTCTGCTTCGTGGGTTCAAAAATAAAAGTTGAAAAGATAAAGTCTTTCCATGCCTGTGACACTGCATATACCAATGTGAAGCGTCCTTTGGGGGAGGGGGGAGATTTTCTGGTCAAATGCTTTGAGCAAATGCCACATATTGCACACCCCTCTTGGAGATTCACAGTGAAAATCAATATATTTGAGGCTCCAAGAAGTCAAGCAATGATGAGGCATATTGAATTCCGTACCCTGGGGTTTACCTAGCACCTCTAACCACTGAGCTCTTTCCTCAGGTGACATCCAAGACTTCTTGCCCAATAACGGTTCCACAGAACCTAAGTTTGCATAGCGCTGCTACAGAACATACGTTTCTACTACATCTGTGTAAATATTAATACATTCCTCCATTAATTTCAATCTATGACTCTGAACAAGCTGACAGTGTTTTTTGAGGCTAAATATAGGTTAAATTCTATTACAACAAACCCCAAGAGGCTGCCCCAATTCTTTTACATTTGTGCTGTGCTTCTAAATGTATCAAATATTCCTTCTTATAAGTATACGATTTTCAGAAACTGAATGCATTTTCGATCATGCAGATATTTTTATTGTATAAGAAATTTATTATAATATACTTTCATCTGTATTGTACTTATTGAGTGGTTGAACTTGATATCTCTATCTAGTATTCATAAAATGTCTTATTTTCAAAATTGTCCATATTATATCATCATCAATTTTTATTGAAGCTGTATATGTAATTTTCATGAAAATATTTAAGTGGATTTTCCCTTTGGGGTATTAAAGTATATCTGAATAGAATCTTTGTTATTACAGGAATAATTGGTGAGCCCTTTTAAGTTTTTACAAAATACAGAAAAGCAGAAAAAAGACCGTTATCTATTCTCTCAAATACAACCGCTATTAGCATTTTCACCTATGCATATATAGTTTTTACATAGTGGAGATCCCACTTTGCAATGTTGTCTCTTACTTATTGACTTAACATTATACCAAGAGCATTAGCATTTATTTCTATATTTGACAAATGTATAAACAAAGAAAACAATTTAAGATGAGATTCTGCCTTCCAAGAGACATTGGTGGTTTCAATTATGTGGAGCCCAGGAGTAATGAAGAGGTTCCTCACAGGATGCAGAGAAGTGCAGGGCTGCTTAGATGACCCTGAGTGTCAGTGAGGTAGCATCTTGGCCCCCAGCAGTGACCCCTCCCTATAGCTAAGTCCTCTTGGGTCCCCCTGGAAGTTCCTCCAACCCCAGGTCCTAGGACCATCCCCTCCCTCACTCAGACTTAAGTCAAAGGACCACGGTCAGGAGAGACAGGTGAATTCACACTTTACGTTATAGAGAAAATCGAGATAAACAACCTTCCCTCAACCACCAAGTTTTGCTTTTCCCTTTCTCCCACATTGGCTGTAATATGAACAATTACACAATACCTTATAGTTTAAAATCCTGATAATTGTAAATATTCTAATATTACATATTCTAATGTAGTCCTGGTGAGAGCCTTTTACAGATGAGGTAGTTGAGACTCAGGGGGCTTAAGTGATTTGGCCAAGACCCCTTTCAGCAGGTAAGTAATAGCTCCAGAATCCCAGCCCCGGTCTCTGGAGTCCCAGTCTCTGGCAGAGACTATGCAGACCTGCACCCCTGCTTTCAGGCAGGCATAAAAATGCCATATAAAATGTCAAACCAAAGTACAGCTGTCCTTGGCTATGGGGAATTGGAAGGTATTTCAATCCGACAGAATGAATGGGCTTATTACAAAATCCTTCTAATTCCTCAGTCAGCTTGTCTGAGCCACAGTTCTGGGCCCTCCATTGCTGGGTATTCATCTATGGCTGACAGACACTGCACATTCCGAATAAAAAGCACGCAGGGCTAGGAGGTGGCTTTGGTTCTCATAATGGCCACAGGTGTGGTCAGATGACAAAGATGATGGCAAAGACTGACCTGCCTCTCTGAGGTTTTACACAGCTAGGAGGATTTGTTGTGTGGGGCAGCTTTCGTTTGCCTGCCTGTGTTTTCCCTGGGAAAGGAGGACACTCAAAAACATCTCCAAAACTTTGAATCTGGAGGGCAGTTCAGGCTCAAAACTGAGGAAGAAAGGGTTAGAAAAAAATTAGAGTGAAGTTTAAAGAGCATTCTAACCAGGCCATGTACAAGACTAGGGTTGGAATTTGCTGGTGACAGCCAGAGAATAGTAAGAAAGGAACAAAACTGTATTTGTTTCTTTAAAACAGATAAACTTCACCATGAAATGCATGCTCCTTGCCATTTGACACCATTACAAATAAATACAGTTTCCCAAATATAGGGCCCCAAGTGGAACCTTTCAATTTTTTATTCTAATCCTTCAAGTTTTCCTGAAAGACTGGGCCGGAAAATGTTATTTCCCAGTCTGGGTCTTACTTCCCCTGTCTGTAAAATGAAGGACTTTGAACACACAACCACTTAGGGTCCTTCTAGTATAGTTTCTATTATTTTTATATAAATTCAACTTAACAAACACCATTGAACACTTATCCTATGGCGTTTCTTGTTCCTGGCTCTGACAGTGCATAAGATGCTCGTTTCCTGCCCACAAAGAGCCACTATTCGCTAGGGGGGGATGAGACTAGTGGAGAGGCTTGTGATACAAAGCCAAGCCTGGTGTGTGTACATATGCGTGTGTGTGTGTGTGTGTGTGTGTGTGTGTGTGTGTGTGTGTGTATGGTACACGAGATGCAGTGGGCCAAAAGAGTGATAGAAGTAGAGAACCTGGCCTTGAATGCTAAGGTAAGGCGTGGGCAGTTCATTTGGTGGGTACTGGGGAGCCACTGAAGGCCTGAAGGAAGAGATGTAATGTCATCAGAATTGTACTTTAGAAATATTAATCTGGCAAAATGGGCCTACTGGTTTTCTTAAAGGCCTCCCCGGTGGCAAATGGAGGAGTTGAAATTAGAACCCACCCAGGCTAACTCCCAAGCTTGGGCATATAACTCTCCAAGAAGGCCACAGAAACACTCTAGATGAGCTTCAAATTGACAACTGCTTAGACTGTTTAGACACCAGCGTCCTATCGGGAGGGATACACTGGGGGAAAATAACATCTGACAGGAAGGGGTGAAGATTTACTTGCTAATTCCTACGTATTGAAAGCTGACCCCTAAAAGACATGTCCACATCCTAATCCCTGGACCTGTGAATATTACCTTGCATATAGCAAAAGACTGAATATTACCTTGTAGAGCAAGAGATGTGAATAAATTAAGGATCTTGAGAGGAGGAACTTATTCTGGATTATTCAGACAGCCTTACATGCAATCACATGTATCCTTATAAGAGAGACACACAGAGAAGAGGAAGAAGCAATGTGACCACAGAGACTGGAGTGATGTGGCCACAAGTTAAGGAAAGCCTGAGGCCACCAGAAGCTGGAAGAGGCAAGGCATGGATTCTCCTGAGAACCTCGGAGAAGAGAGTGACCTTGCGACACCTTGATTACAGACTTCTGGCCTCCAGAACTGTGAGAGAAGAGATGTCTGCTGTTTTAAGTCACCCAGTTTGTGGTACTGTGTTACAGCAGCCACAGGAAGCTAACATATGAAGCCACTTTTTGTTAAATTTAATTAATTCATTTCAACTGGTAATGCATGCATATGGGTCAACATTTTGAAAGGGTAAAGAATATATACTGAAAAGGAAATCTTCCTCCTTTCCACACCCACCAGCCACCATTTCCTCCCATTAAATCTTGTGTGTGTGTGTCTGTGTGCATGTGCGCAACTACAGATTTGCACATTTTCCCAAAATAATCTGGAAGGTAGCAAGTGGTCATGCGGTAGCAAAAACAGACCTTATCTGGGCTTCCCTGGTGGCACAGTGGTTGAGAATCTGCCTGCCAATGCAGGGGACATGGGTTCGAGCCCTGGTCCGGGAAGATCCCACATGCCGTGGAGCAACTAAGCCCATGCCCCACAACTACTGAGCCTGCATGCTGCAACTACTGAAGCCTGCACTCCTAGAGCCCGTGCTCTGCAACAAGAGAAGCCACCACAAGAGAAGCCCGTGCACCACAACGAAGAGGAGTCCCTGCTCTCTGCGACTAGAGAAAGCCCGCGCCTAACAACGAAGACCCAACGTATATATGGAGACTCTCTGGACAAGCTCCCTAACCTCAAAGGGCCTTGGTGTTCCCCTCTGTAAAGGGAGGATGATGATGTTTCCCACCTCTAGGACTATGGTGAGGATTAAATGAGATGACGTGGGTGAAGCTCTCAGCAGAGACTGGTATATGGCTGCATAGAAAGTTCCCATCTTGTGAACTACTGTCGCTGCTGCTTATGTGGCCTGTTGGGGGCGCTTCTCAGCTCAACACTTCTCCACTTGCAATCAGCCAGCACATCTTTTGCTGACAAGCCTAAAAGAGAAGGCCGCATTCTTGTCATTCCAGGGTTATTTCTGTCTGTCTGTGGGCTCTTCTTTCAGTGTTGATGGAAAACAAAGGTTACATAACATCAATAAGCCAATTCTTAAAACCCATACAAGGAAAGTAAGGAGCATGAGAGGAAAGCAGATGTGCCTGGGTTACAAAGACAGGATTCTGGGCCTTCACCCACACTGTTCCTTCACCTGCAATGCCTTTTGGAGTACAAAAATTCTAATGGCAACCCTGCATTGGGGTCTTCAATGTAATAGAAAGAACACAGGAGTTAGGGAATTCAAACCCACTTACACTGCAACTTTGGCCAACACGCTTCCACTCGGTGAGCCTCAGTCATTTAATCTACCTATCTCAGAGTTGTCATGTGGGTTACAAAGGAGGAGCCAGGGACCCGCTTAGACATTAGCTACTCCGTCGCTTATTTTACAAATGAGGAAATCGGGATCCAGAAAAGACAAGTTGCCTGCCCAAGATTACCCAAGGAGTCAGTAGCTGAGCTGGGGCTGGAACTCAGCCTTCAAGAAACGCCCCTTTTCTCTTTAGCAGGCTGATGAGACATATGTGATGAACCATCATATACTACATAAATGTCATTTGAGGTCACTGGTCTTAATGATGGCTACACCTTGGTCTACCTGTTTCTTTTTCTAAAGTTCTATCCAAAATGGACGCAAGTCCCAAGCCTCTGCTTTTCAGCCTTTGAAGGAAGGGTATGGGGTATCTGAATTGCCCCTACAACTATGGGCCTCTGCTCCTGACCCCACCCCTGTGTGCCCCTTGATCAGGAATGCAGGGAATGAGCCTGTGCATAAGGCCACTTGACCTTCTGCAGGGGGACATGGTGAGGGGGATAGGGCACGGGGAACCTTTTAGTGGCAAATGATTCTTACCTGGACTGGGTAAACATTCTTTAAACGCACACATAACTCTCAAATATTTGTCTCCCTGACTTGTACTTCGTTCTTTCCAAATTGTATGAAACTGGAAAACAAGTTGGGAGGTTTCTAATAAACGTTTACCACCATCCAACATGAAATGTCTTCTTTCTTTTTACTTATCATTAAAAATAAAACAACAGACTATACTATCTGGAGAGACAAGGCTGTTTACATTGTGTGTGCGGGAAACTGCTATTTGCATTAGCAGATATGGGCAGAAAGGTGATTGGTCACCTTACCCTACAACAATTAGAGACATCCAACACTATGTTTCCCTTCTCTCATATCTAGAGACACCAGAAATAAACAAACAAACTCAGTAGAATTTAAAAGAATCAATCAGTTTTCACTTATAACAAATTAGATGGTCTAGAATGAACACAGAGTGGTCTCCTGGGAACTACCAGTGTATCTTAAACTTTCATTTGTTTTTCATGTCACTAAGTAGCATCCCTTCATTTCAGCTTGAAGAGCTCTGTCAGCATGATGATTCTTATTACAACCAAGCTTTACCATGATGGTTGCAAAATGATAATCTTCCAACCCTAGCACTCCCTTCACATTTATTGGTTGGCATTTTACTGTAAGCAAGAGCCCTTGCCTCTTCCCTATGTAGTCACCCATTTATTATCAGTACAGATTCATAGATTCCTATTTTTTCAATGGTTTATTATTCCTTATTTTATTAATTATTTTGATGTTTAAATTATCCCAGATTTGGCTGGTGGGCTCCTCTTCAAGATGATTCTTGTGTCATTTTGACTTGCCCCCACCATTTTTTTTTTTGAGCACTACCTTACTTTGCAGCACAAGACAGACCAAGCTCATCTTGTGAAAGAAAAGCATGGAGATTAGAAAAAAAGAAAGCGGCACTTACATATCAATAAAGATGACTGCGCATTATCAAAGTATGGGTATTAACCAAGAATAATTATTCTAAGTATTTAACACACGAAGAAATAATTATGCATAGAAAAAAGAAAGGGCTAGAAGAAAATGCTAGAAAACTAGAAGAAACTCTGTTGGAATTATGAGAATTTTTTCATATTGCTCTTTTTTTCTGTATATCCCAGATTTTATGTGGTGAGAATAAATTATATTTATAACGGGAAATTTTATGTAAAAGTTTTTTTTCTTAAGAATAATGGAGTAGGGGACTTCCCTGGCAGTCCAGTGATTAAGACTCTGCACTTCCAATGTAGCGGGGGCAGGTCTGATCCCTGGCTGGGGAACTAAGTTCTCACATGCCCTGCGGCCCAGCACCCCCCCACACAAAAAAAAAGAAGAATGGAGTGGGCCAGCTCTGAGGACATTACATAAGGATTTATAAGTATGTTAACAAACACTATTAAAAATCACTGAAAACACTTCATCAACTACACTATCAAAACAAAGCCCTGTGGCACACACTGGTACTGGACTAGGACACAGAAAACTTGGGCTGCTACACCTGGTTCTGCCATGTATAATATGTCTGGGTAACTTTAGGCAAAATCATTTCATCCATTTGGGCCTCAATTTCCTCATCTGAAAAAAGGAGATACCAATTTCTTCCTATATCAGCAATGTAATGAGGCTCAAATGAAACCATGAGTATGGAAACTCCTTTAAAGTGCTACAAAGGTAAATGGTTTTTTTTTTAAGAACTTAAAAAAAAGTCTGCTTAATGCTTTATTGAAAGGTTAAATTTTTAGTGGTTTCCCTTTTTTTTGGTATTTTTTTCTTCCAGTTTTATTGAGATATAATTGACCTACAGCACTACATAAGTTTAAGGTATACAGCATAATGATTTGACTTACATATGTAATGAAATGATTACCACAATAAGTTTAGTGAATATGCAGCATTCATGTAGATACAAAATAAAAGAAAAAGAAAAAAAATTTTTTTCCTTGTAATGAGAACTCTTAGGATTTACTCTCTTAACAATTTAAATATATAATATACAGCAGTGCTAATTATATTAATCATGTTGTACATTATAACCCTAGTACTTATTTATCCTATAACTGAAAGTTTGTACCTTCAGACTGCCTTTATCCAGTTCCTCCTCCCTCACAATCCCCTAGCAGATTCCTTTTCTAAGTGAGTGGCAGAAAAGCCCTCTAGGAGTTTCTGTGAGCTTGCTTGAGTTCCATCTTACAGCCAAGGCAGCAGCATCTCTACGGCTGCCTCTTAAATCAGGCTCCCCAGAAGCAACCTTGGTAGGAGGAGTCATGCGCAAGTGATTTACTAGCAAGTGCTCCCAAGAAAACTAGTAAGGAAGTAGGGAAGTAGGATCAGAAAGGAAAGGGGGCCCAGCAAAGGTACATTATCAAACAAGTCATTCGGAAGATACCTTTGGCTCACCCCTCAAGGAAATTCTGGTGAAAGTCACACCTCAGAGCCATCCTGTTTAGGGGCAAGGGAGCTGGAGTATTTACACCTCTGTACCCATGGTTACAGGAAAAGGGGGAGGAGTGGGCAGTCTCCCACCACTTCCAGGTCTCCTGGGTGCAGGCAAAGCAGAGAAGTTGAGTGACTTGCCCAGGGTCACACAGGTGGCAGGCAAGATTCCAGCCTTGAGCTGTCTGGGAGAAGTCCCTGCGGTTTGTCCACAGCCCGGGCACCTTCTTCCGTGCTGTGTTCTCACTACACTGGGACTAATATCTTTTCTATGGAGGGCTACCCATAGGGAATCCTTCATGTTCCACAGAATCTCACAGACTACCCTGCCTTCAGAAATCCCAGAGTCCCCATGGGTGTCACCATGATGGCATTAGTGGCTCTTTCCCCACAGTCACCCCTCTCTTCTTGAATTTGTCTAACACAAGGCACCAGGATGGATTTAATCATGACTTTATGAATTCCAAAAAGAGACGCCCATGTCTCAAATACAGGTGGCCCGTCTCCTGGCTGCAAAGACATTATTAGTGATTCGGGGAAGAGTCAGATAAACAGGTACCATCCCAAACAAAAGACCTTGTGAGCACACCCACTTGGTTCTCCCTTGTTGTACTTAAGGGAAATTTCCCCACATCCTGCGTTCTGAACATGAGTGAACATGTGAAGGAGCAGACATACAGGAGCTCAAGTCACGGAGACCTTGCATGTAGCTGGGGAGCAATGGCCCGGATCCCCAGGTCCACGACCACCCCCACCACACACTAGCTGAGGGATCTTGGGTAAGACGTAGAATCTTGTCAGGTCTGAGCATCCTTGTTCATAAAGTGGTTAAAGCCACATCTACCCCATAAGGGTATCATGAGGCTCTATGACAGATCTAGAGGACTTCATAAAGTGTCAAGCTCAATGCACATGTATAGATATTGCTACCCACATTTGTCCTACCAGCATGATTTTTACAAAACCAAATGCAGTCACTCCCCTTTCTGGGGATCACTGATCCAACATCCTCAGACATCAAGAAGTCAGCCATGAGTTAGGATATAAGCCTGTAAGGCCTCTGGGTGGCTGTACCATGTGACAGCCACCTTCTTCACAATGAAGCAACTGGGCTCCAATGCCCAGTGTGTTCTCTTCCAGGCAGTTCTAACAAGCTTCGTTATTGTGTCTGGTTTTTTAGAGTAGAAGCAAACAAAGACTCAAGAAGTTGGCCTACTGACCCTAGCAAAAAGCAATAATTAACAGCCTGACAGGAGAAATGTCCAAAAGAGTATAAATGACAGCTGTATTCACTCAGAATCATAGTCTGGATTGAAAGTCTACACATTCCAGAGCTCGTGGTGCTGGTAATGACTCAAAACACTAAGAATCAAGTTGCTTTGCGATCTGTGCTCTCTATTTAAGAGTGCAGGATTTTGTAATAACCATAAATGGACTGTAATCTTTAAAAATTGTATAAAAAATAAAAATGAAAAAGACACACAAAAAAGAGTGCAGGGACAACTAGTAGAAAAGTTGACAGAAAAATGTCCAATAGCACTGGGAATTAAAACAAAAGTACATTAAACAATAATAAGGTCTATGATGTTTACATTAGCATATATTTTCTGAAATGAAAACACTCAATGCTGGTGATGATGAGGTAAAACTGGTTCCAGAAAACCAAAAACTATATAAATGTCTGAAAGGAAAGTTCGAATGAATTTTAATTAAACAAAATATGACATTATGCATTCACTAATAGTGAAAAATTTGAAAACTATACAGGAATATAGAAAATTGCTTATGATATTACATGAGAAACCACAAGACACTAAATAGCATGTCCAAGCTGAATAGAACAGCCCACAACTACAGGCCTAAGAAAAAAAAGACTGGAAGGAATATCCCTGTGCTTTCCTTCTTTCCATCCCCTCCTTCCTTATCACTTTACAGATAGGGAGACTGAGGTCGAGTGGCTGCCCTGTTGTTGAGAACCTGTTCCTACAGCTTCTATGGGGCCCGCAGGGATACCTGAAAGGGCAGAGTGGAGGAGTGGTGACCGTGCACCAGAAGGGTCAGGTCATGGAAGGCATCTGGGGCTGGGGTGGAGAGGCTGTTTCAACGCGTGGCTTTGGCACACGCTTCCTCAGTGACACGGCCGTCAGGGACAGAGGCAGATCGGACCTGGTGCCCGCCCTCATAAAGCACCTGGGAGAGAGAGAGGCCTCTGCCTGGATTAATCAGGGAGAACACATGGCATGCTGGAGCCAGTGTGTGCCAGCTCTTGAGAGCTGACTGCTAAATTTTCAGGAATCTCGCATGTCAGTGCTTAGACATAGCCATTAATAAAAATAAATTATACGGGACTTCCCTGGTGGTCCGGTGGTTAAGACTCCACACTCCCAATGCAGGGGGCCTGGGGTCAATCCCTGGTCAGGGAACTAGAGCGCGCATGTCACAACTAAAGATCCCGCATCCCGTAACTAATAAGATCCTGCATGTCTCAACTAAAATCAGGTGCGGCCAAATAAATACATAAATATTTAAAGAAAAAAAAAGGAAAGGGGAGGATAGGAGAAGTCCACAGTTTTAATAAATAAATAAATTATATGAACTTACAATTTCATAAATAATATTTGAAACAAAGGTAACACTCCAAACTCATCACTTCCTAATTATTTTACTATGATCTATGAGGTTGAGGTTTTTCACATCTACTGTACCTGTACGGTGGGAATAATATGTAATGGTCTGCTCCCATGCATCTCTCCCCAACTCCATGCTGATAGTGACATCATGTCAATAGCTTGAAACTGGCAGTGGTGGGAGTATTTACACCATGGAAATGGGCAAATGCTACAAATCAGGACTTGGTTTAATGCTTTGTTGCTTGTCTAGAGGTTGGATTCTGGACTTTAAAAAGTGATGGAGAAAATGTTAATAATGCAGATTAAATTTAAAAGTCTGTCATGTCTACAGTTTTTTTTAATATTATGAATAGCACCAAAATATGAGGAAATACTTCTAATACTTGAAAACTATTATCTGATTCAGCAAAAAAGTTATCTTTGTCATTAATGACTGAGTGAAGTTCCATTATATGTCTTCATTATTTCACTTTTGTCTTAATGCATTAGTGTAAATGAATATATCAGCCAACATTTATGAAAGAACTTCACTCAGTGACATGAGTGACTTCTTGGCTGAATCCTATGATAACCAAGCATTTGTTCATAGTTTGATTTTGTAATGCTACTGTTGTTGATAGAATTATAAAAACCAATAGTGGATTTCACAAGGAATAGCAGAACTGAAGTTAAAGGTGTATGGAATTTACAATAAAGAGTATTTCATATTATTATTTGTAAATTGTGTGCCACACATTCTTTGTATCAGGAAAATGTATAGCAAACTTACGTACAGATATATATGCATACATATTTTTTTAAGAGAGCCTTTGTTAAACATTTACCAACACACCACTGGTAGGACTCAGGAAAAGACAGGGCAGGTGTGGGTAGAGAAGGGTGTACAGTGGGGATTGTAAAATGGGTTCTGTAGCAGAGTGACACTGTAGGAGATGATGTGCCTGCTATCTCTCAACAGGGGACCAGCGTTCTCACTGCTCTAGATTCCCCTGGCCCGGGTCCCTGACCCAGACAGCTTTCAGGAGGGAGGAGGAGTTCTGCGTGGGGTGGCTCCCGACTTCCCAGTGAGTAAGCCTGGCTGGAGGTATGCTGAGCCCGACCACCCCAGGAGGAAATGCCTTGGGGTGGTTGGAGAGAGGGGCCCTGCACCAAGCATCCTAGAGGTGAAGCAGCCAGAAGTGGGAGGGCCCAGAGATCTCACATAGTGCCAGCCCTCTTGAGGTCAAAGAGGAAACAAGTGCAAGTAGGGTAAGTTGGGGCAGAGATGGGAGGTCTAGACTGGCTGAGCTGTCTCCAGGGGACTCTGCATACCCAATCTGGGACCTGTGCTTCTGCCCTTCAAGGACACACACTGCAACCCTTGACAGCATTGGTTTTTGCCTGATTCTGCCATTGCTTTGTTCTGTTTTTGTTTTTGTATTGGGGGTAGATAAACGAAACTTCATCTAATGCAAACCAAAGCTTGTGTTTTGTTTTTTATAACTGAAGTATAGTTGACATACAAAATTATATTAGTTTCAGACATACAACATAGTGGCTGGAAATTTATATACAAAACAAATTGATTGCCACAATAAGTCTAGTAATCATCTGGCACCATACAAAGTAATTACAATGTTATTGACTAAATTCCCTATGTTGTACATTACATTCCCATGACTCATTTATTTTATAAATGGAAATTTTCCTCTTAATCCCCTTCACCTATTTCACCCAACCTCCCACCCCACTTCTGCCATTACTCTGAATCTTAGTAAGACAGGCGACTCCAGGAAGCTCTCTGCCCTTCATTGTGTATGCCTGTCCTTACTTTCCTCACTATTTACTTCTCTTCTATAGTTTTAAATCTCTGTGTCTGTAGTCAGATTCCTCTTTTAACCCCTGCCCTTATTTTTGTTCTTGATGTTGCTTGTGTCTCTTTTTTCCCTTAGTTATTCCTAAGAGCAGGCTATTTTATCGGCTTTTCAAAGAACTGGCTTTTCATTTTGTTGATCATTTGTATTGGGTTTTTTGCTTGATTTGGTTGTTTCTATTTCAATAATTTCTCATTTTAACTATACCTGTTTCTTCCGTACACTTCTCTGGGTTTATTTTATTGTTTTCTAGCCTTTTGGATTGAAAGTTTAGTGATCCCACTCCTTATTATTAAAGTTTTCTCTTTTGATAGTGAGGACAGTTAAAGTTATACCTTTCCCTCTGAGTATTGCTTTGGCAACATCTCACAGATCTGATATCCAATCATTCAACAACTATTTGTTAAGTACCTACTATCTACTAAGAACTAAGAAATGGTGCTCCCATCATACAGTTCTAAATAGTGTAATTTCCGTTTGGATTTCTCTTTAACCCAAGAGTTATTTACAAGGGTTTTTTATTTCCAGGTGTATGGAATTGCAAGGGGGAGCTATCTTTCAATAATTTAATTCTAGCTTTGCATTCTGGTCAGGGAATATAGTTCCTTGATGGCAGCATTTTGGAGTTCATTGAGATTTCCACTACCTACTATTTTTTCTTAACATTAAAAAAATTGCTGTAGGGACTTCCCTGGTGGCACAGTGGTTAAGAATCCACCTGCCAATGCAGGGGACACGGGTTTGATCCCTGTTCCAGGAAGATCCCACATGCCACGGAGCAACTAAGCCCGTGTACCACAACTACTGAGCCTGCGAGCCACAACTACTGAGCCCACGTGCCATAACTACTGAAGCCCGTGTGCCTAGAGCCTGTGATCCGCAAGAAGAGAAGCCACTGCAATGAGAAGCCCGAGCACTGCAACGAAGAGTAGCCCCCACTCACTGCAACTAGAGAAAGCCCGCGTGCAGCAACAAAGATCCAATGCAGCCAGAAGTAAATAAATAAATAAGTTTAACGAAAAACATTTTGACGTAAAATAGACACTCAGTAAAGTGCATAGATGAATTTTCACAAACATATATAATGTCTATGTCATGTGGATTAACATAAAGAAAATTACCTAGACCACAGAAGACTTCTTCTTGCCCCCTCCGAGTTAATACCCCTCAGAGTTCCTCAAAAAACTAAAAACAGAACTACCATATGATCCAGCAATTCTACTCCTGGGTATATATCCAAAGAAAGTGAAAACACTAATTTGAAAAGATACATGCACCCCATTGTTCACAGCAGCAGCAGCAGCAGCAGCATGATTTACAATAGCCACGACATGGAAGCAACCTAAGTGCCCATCAACAGATGAATGGATAAGGAAGATGTAATATATATATAAATATATACGATTCTTTTTGCTTCTTGATATTTTCTCTTTTGTATTTAGATATCTAGGATTGAGGTGTTTTCTTTCATTTGGCTTTATCCTCTCTTAAAGAGCTGTTCTAAAATTCCTGATTTACCTGGCTGCTTAAGGATCAGCTCACAGAATCTTGTTTTTAGGTTAGATACAAACAAAATTAATCATACTTGGTGTAAATATATATATATGTATGTATATACACACACACACACATATATATCAATCTCCTATTGAAATACCTATATATATATATATAATGGATTACTACTCAGCCATAAAAAAAATGAAATTTTGCCATTTGCAACAATATTGATGGACCTGGAGAGTATTATGTTTAGTGAAATAAGTCAGACAAAGAAAGAAAAATAATGTATGTTATCAATTATACGTAGGATCTAAAAAATAAAACAAATGAATGAATGTAACAAAACAGAAACAGACTCACAGACATAGAGAACTAGCGTTTACCAATGGGGAGAGGGAAGGGGGAGGGGTAAAATAGGGGTAGGGGATTAAGAGATACAAACTACTATGTATAAAATAAATAAGCTACAAGGATACATTGTATAGCACAGGGAATATAGCCAATATTTTATAATTATTTTAAAAGGAGTATAGTCTATAAAAATTTTGAATCACTATGTTGTACACCTGAAACTAATATTGTAAATCAACTATACCTCAGTTTTAAAAAAGCCAGATACACACACGCACACACACACACAATACCCCTGAGAGATATTATCCTGATTAGTTTTTTCGTTTCTAAGTTTTAAAAATCCTTATAGAGCTTCCCTGGTGGCGCAGTGGTTGACAGTCCGCCTGCCGATGCAGGGGACGCGGGTTCGTGCCCCGGTCCGGGAAGATCCCACATGCCGCGGAGCGGCTGGGCCCGTGAGCCATGGCCACTGAGCCTGCGCGTCCGGAGCCTGTGCTCCGAAACGGGAGAGGCCACAACAGTGAGAGGCCCGCGTAACGCAAAAAAAAAAAAAAAAAAAAAAAAAAATCCTTATAAGTTGAATCATACAATATGTATTCTTTTGTGTCTAGTTTCTTTCACTCTGTATTACGTCTGTAAGAGTCATCATGTTTTTGAGGGTAGCAATGGTTTATTTCATTTTCACTGAAGCATAGTAGTCCATTGTACAAATACATTACAATTTATCCACTCTCCTATTGAAAGACACTTAGGTTGGCCAATGTCTGGCTATTAAAAATAGTGCTGCTATGAATATCATCTGGAGTGCTTGTCAGAAATGCACAATCCTGTATCCCATGCTCTTGGATTGGAAGAATTAATATTGTTAAAATGGCCATACTACCCAAGGCAATCTACAGATTTAATGCAATTCCTATCAAATTACCCATGACATTTTCACAAAACTAGAACAAATAATCCTAAAAGTTATATGGAACCATAAAAGACCCAGAATTGTCAAAGCAATCCTGTGGAAAATGAACAAAGCAGGAGGCATAACCCTCCCAGACTTCAAACAATACCACAAAGCTATAGTAATCAAAACAAGAAGGTATTGGCACAAAACAAACATATGGACCAATGGAACAGAATAAAGAACCCCAAAATAATGGACAATTAATCTTCGACAAAGGAGGCAATATACAATGGGGAAAAGACAGTCTCTTCAGCAAGTAGTGTTGGATAAGTTGGACAGCCACATGTAAATCAATGAAGTTATTAGAACATACCCTCACACCATACACAAAAATAAACTCAAAATGGCTTAAAGACTTAAATATAAGACATGACACCATAAAACTCCTAGAAGAGAACATAGGCAAAACATTCTGACATAAATCATACCAATGTTTTCTTTTTTTTTATATATGAATGTTTTCTTAGGTCAGTCTCCAAGGCAATAGAAAGAAAAGCAAAAATAAACAAATGGGACCTAATCAAACTTACAAGCTTCTGAAGAGCAAAAGAAACCATAAACAAAACAAAAAGACAACCTACAAACTGGGAGAAAGTATTTGCAAATGACGCAACAGACAAGGGCTTAACTTCCAAAATATACAAACAGCTCTTACAACTCAATAACAAAAAAACAAACAACCCAACTGAAAGATGGGCAGAAGACCTAAATAGACATTTTTCCAAAGAAGACATACAGATGGCCAATAGGTACATGAAAAGATGCTCAACATTGCTAATTATTAGATGAATGCAAATCAAAACTATAATGAGGTACCACCTCACACCAGTCAGAATGGCCATCATTAAAAAGTCTACAAATAATAAATATTGGAGAGGGTGTGGCGAAAAGGGAACCTTCCTCCACTGTTGGTGGGAAAGTAAATTGGTGCAGCCATTATCGAAAACAGCATGGAAGTTTCTCAAAAAACTAAAAATAGAGTTGCCATATGATCCAGCAATTTCAATCCTGGCCATATATCTGGACAAAACTGTAATTGGAAAAGATACATGCATCCCTATGTTCATAGCAGCACTATTTACAATAGCCAAGACATGGAAACAACCTAAATATCCATCGACAGAGGAATGGATAA
Organism: Lagenorhynchus albirostris; assembly: GCF_949774975.1. Taxonomy (NCBI): domain Eukaryota; kingdom Metazoa; phylum Chordata; class Mammalia; order Artiodactyla; family Delphinidae; genus Lagenorhynchus; species Lagenorhynchus albirostris. The sequence continues at coordinate 34,127,646 of NC_083101.1, read as the reverse complement.
AGATGTGATATATATATATATATATATATATATATATATATATATATACACACAATGGAATATTACTCAGCCATAAAAAGAATGAAATAATGCCATTTGCAGCTATATGGATGCACTTAGAGATGATCATACTAAGCAAAGTGAGTCAGAAAGAGAAAGACAAATGCCATATAATATCACTCATATGTGGAATCTAAAATACGACACAAAGGAACATATCTATGAAACAGAAACAGACTCACAGACATAGAGAACAGACTTGTGATTGCCAAGGGGGCAGGGGGTGGGGGAGGGAAGGATTGGGAGTTTGGTATCAGCAGATGCAAACTAGTATATATAGGATGGATAAACAAGGTCTTACTGTGTAGCACAGGGAGCTATATTCAATATTCTGTGATAAACCAAAATGGAAAGGAATATGTAAAAGAATATATATATATGTATAACTGAGTCACTTTGCTGTACAGCAAAAATTAATGCCACATTGTAAATAACTATACTTCAATAAAATTTTTTAAAAAAGAAACAGAAATGATCAGAAAAAAAAAAGCACAATCCTATCCCTGCCCCAAACCTATCACCCTGGTCCTCCAGGAGCTGGACCCAGGAATCTGCATATTAGCAAATATCCCCAGGTGATTCTACTCCTCATCAGATGTGAAAACCTTCCTGGATTCCATGTTTCCATGGGCTATGGACCAGTGAGATGAATTATCACCATCCCAGGCAGCCTGGGTCCTTCCCTGTCCCCTTCTGAGAACAGCAGTTACAACTGGGTCCTCCCCTTGCCCCACTGTCCCCTCATCTTTGCTCCTAAAAGCCCAAGCAAAGAATGTGGATGATCTGTCAGAACTACCAATAAGTTTGGGTGATCTGGTCCCTTTCCTCACTGTACCCGTAGGAAAACTAAGGTCAGAGGATGAAGGAGGCAGGGTCCAGGAAGAGCCTGTCCTCCCTACCTCTACAATAAGAAGAAAGCCCTGCAGAAGGAAATCCCTTAGTCCCAAGTCTCCTGGGAGTATCAGAGTTCAGGAAGGGGCCTATGTTTTCATAAAATAAGCATGGCCTTGGGAATCAGACAGACCTGAGGTCAGATTCTAACTCCTCTCCTTGAAGCAAATAAATGGAGGTTTCTGAGCTTTGGGTCCCAATCTTGAAAATGGGATTAGAGCTGACTAGGATTAGAAGTAACATATATGAAGTGCCTGGCACATGGTATGTGCAGAATAAACAGATGTGATGATTAGCAGGAGACTCTGTATCAACCAGGAAGTCCTGTCACACTGGCTGGAATGTTACACAGTTTGGGTAGCAGGAGTCGAGGGAGAAAGGAATGCTGGCTTTCCCAATGCTTCACCTACTGTCTTTAGGTTCTTCCTTCCTCTTGTGACCTGCATGCCTGAACTCCAAGTTCACCTGGGAGCTGTCCCATTTCCTGAGCAGCGACTGTGGGCTGGGTCCTGTGAGGGGCACTGGAGTTTCAGTTCCTGCCCGGAGGAGCACCCAAGCTGACAGACAGGCAGGCGTGTGTATGGAGAGCTGCAGTAAGAGGGCAAAGTGAGAGTCCAGGGGAGGAAGCGGAGTTTGGGGCGGGTCCCAGGGCCCAGGGCAGGCAGGGGCCAAGATGAATGCAAGCCTGGCAGTCTACAGATGGGTAAGCGCAGGGTCAGGGACTTGGGCAAACACTCCTGGTGGCCCTAAAACCAGGCTGCCTTGCCTCTCCTTCTATCTTGGAGCTTATCTTTTAGGGAAAGCTGAATTGATACACTGTCAATAAAGAGCCCAGCAGATATGTAAGAGCTTAGTATGAACTTGTAGGCGGAAAGCTAATCAAATATGTTAAGCAAACAGATTCACAAAGTCTTTTGTATGCCTATCTGAGCTAATATTTCAGAAGGAAAGAGGGCACCCCTTCCCCCCCTACCTTGGCACAGTACACGTGAATTTGTGTTAATAAATACTGTTTACAAAGCACTTTGGTCTCAAAATCACCTCCACGTGGATGTTCAGATGCAAGAGCAAGAACTCGCCTTAAACAGCACTTTGCTCTTTTCAGGGCCACTCTTGGTGTGTGAGTTCTGGGAGTCCAGAGGCCTGTGTTCTAGCCAATCTGTGCTTGACTTGCTCTGTGTCCCTCTCTGGGCCTCAGCAGCTCTGTCTGTGAAATGTGAGCATTAGGCTAATTGCCTCCCAGGGCTCCTGCAGATCCAGAGTTCTGGGACCCTGCCATCTTTTTCTGGATACTTGTAACAACCCTGGGAGGCAGACATCATCATGCCCATTATACAGATGGAGAGTCAAGGCTCCGAGGTCACCAGAGAGTCAGAGGCTGAGCCAGACCAGAACCCAGAGCCCCAGACCTTTCCTGAGTATTCCTTCTAGAAATCCATGTATGTACACATCCATGGATATCAGGGTGCGTGTTTCCACATGTGCCCCAGAGCTGCCCTGCAGTTGTTCCTGGATGCTGCGTGTGCAGACCCATAGGCTGGGCCAGGCCTGTTCCAGGCAGTTCCACCCCGTGGGAGGTGGGGGAGAAGGAAGGAGTGGAGAGGGAGCTACACCTACATTTTTGTGCTGCCCACTGATTTCAGCTGCTGCAGCTCAGGCTCCTGACTGCTGTGTACTTAGCTAAGTCTGAGTGACTCCATACACAGGCAGTGAGCTGGAACGCTCCCCTCCAAGCATCACAACTGTGAGTTCCTCTCACAGCTGGGATCCAGGTCTGCGGGAGCATCCATGGGTCTGCGCGCAGAAACAAACGCATACACGCACATACACGTGCACACACAAACATGCACGCATGCACACACAGGTGGCAATTTTTTTTCCCCACTCTGGTCCCAGTTTTCTCAGCAATAAAATGGGAGACAATTCTCTTTGCCTTGCCAGAGGATCCTTTGAGCTCAGAGACATTGCAGTTAACTTCGCAAACTGTAAAGAACTGGGAAAGACCCTGCTGAGATAACGCTCGTCCACATGAATGGCAGAGAATGGGACTTTTTTCCTTTTTCTCAAATAATAAAAGAAGCCATGTGAGCTGCCTTTAAAGAAGACTAGATAAATTTACTCTAGTTTTATCTTAATACAAAACTGGTGATTTCAACCTCAGAATCACACTATCCAGTGTGCCCTTCTCCTGCCAAATCTGGAATGGTTTGATTGCAGAGAATACCCTGACTCACAATTCAAAAGGAAGCTGATACAGTGAAGTGGTTAACAGAATGGACTCTGGAATCAGACTGCCTGGCTTCTAATCCCAGTTCTGCCACTTGCTAATTGTGTCACGTTGCCTCGGACGTGTTATTAACTGCCTTGTGCCTCAGATTCCCCATCTGTCAGGTGGGATTTCACTGGATAGCTATGAGTATCTAGCTATCATTCAAAACTGTTCCATAAGAGTGGCTATTTTTGATGGACATATTCAAGGTCACTCAGAGATTCATTGCCAGTGCCAAGGCTAACCCAGAGCTCTCCTGTGTTCCCTCCATTCTACACTGGCTTTGAGAGAACCCTCTGTTTTTGGAGGGAAGACAGGTACTCTGCCCCAACTCCCTGCCCACAGCTTTGTCTAAGGTCCCATGGGAGGTTTTAATGAGGGAAACTCAAACTCTCACTTGGGTAAAGGCAAAAAGGTGGGGCTTTCTGCTCCACCCTCTACCAGTGATAGCATCAATATCACCGTCATCTGTGCCTGGACACCAATGTCTTGTGGCAGAGGGTTTGAAACCCTGAGGGCTGTAAGGACTTGAAAATTTATTGGAAAAGGAATAAACTAAATGAAGAGTTGGGCTCCAATTTCTGCTCTGCCCTGACAAGCTGGATGACCTAGGCAAGTCACTTCATCTCTCTAAGCCTTTGGAGAGAACAACATTGATTGCAGTTCTTAAGGCTAGGATTTGATAGGATCAGAAATGTCACACTCCCAGGGATGTTGATAAAAAGCATTTGCTCAGCTTGGTGAAAGTGTGAGGAGAAATCAAACATGGAGACTGACTCTAACCTGCTATGCTGCCAAGAGCCATCGTAAGACCTCATTATTGAAAAATTACTTATGACAGTAATTTTATTTGCAATTCAATCACAACACAAGAAGCCAAGTCACAAAAGATCAAGTCATGGAAGCTGTCTGTTCTGAAGGCGGCTGCCCAGAGGGTGAAAACTGGTGAGGCTTCAGGCTGTGAGTGAGCACTGTGGTAAAAGGGCTAAGCACGTGGCTTTTGGTGTTAGCCAAACCTGGGTTTGAATCCCTGCTTGGTCACTTACTAACAGCTGACTGACCTTACATAAGTCCCTCAACCCTCTGCATCTCAGCTTCCTCATCTGTAAAATGGGCATGATAATCATGGCCCACGTGGCTGTGTGCAGGATTCCATAAGGTGAGGCAGTGGAAAGCTCCCAGCACATAGTAAGCTCAATAAATGGAAGATGTTGGTCTCATTTCAGATTCTCTTGCCTTGGTGTGAGAGAAATAAAACTCAAGTAGTTTTATTTCTTAACAAAGAAAGCTTAAGCAAAGAAGGCATTTTATTGTTTTAAGTAACCAAGAAGGGCAAGGGTGGAGCTGGCCTCAGGGAGGTCTGGTACCAGGGACTCGGACACCAAGACACTTTCTTCTCAGCTTCTCATCTCTAACTGTTGGCTTCATTTCATCCTGCCACAGACAGGCTTCTCCATGGGTGTGGATTTGTCTTCCACAAGCTCTCCATCACATCAGGAGAGGATTCTTTCCCACCAGCTAAAAGAAACCCCAAGAAAGGACTCCAATTGGCCTGGTTTGGGTCACATGATGATCCTTGGACCAATCACAGTAGCCAGGAGGTTGGAGCCCTCTGATTGGCTCAGCTTGGGTCATGTGCCTAAGGCCTCAAGGGGTGTTTCTTCCTAGAATAAACAGAGGAAGGGGGTGCTGTGCAATTTTCTTCTTAGAGACACCAACGTGTGGGTGGAGTTGGCGAACCGTTCTCTGCACCAGCTGCTGGGGATGGCATGAAGCCACTTCTTACAAGTGCTACATCCTCTTAGCGTGTCTCTGGTGCCATGTTTATCCTAAAATGTACTCTTTGTAGAAACAGCTCAACTTAATACAGCTTAATGCTACCCAAATCCACCATCTTCAGCTGCTGTTTGCAGAGCTTATGCAGTGCTCACAGCAGATGGAGCCCAGGCATGACGGCAGTCTCCCTGGAGGGCAGAGTGAATCTTTCCCTGCCTCTACTCACTCATCTCCAGACAGTGGGACCCTTGCCTCTGGTTCTGCCACTGATCCCGGGCTGCAGATCTCAAGGAGACTGGGAGTTCTGTACTTAAAGTAAAAAATGATAGCACTAGAAGGGACCCCATTTCACAGGTGGGGAGACTGGCCCATTTCACAGGTGCGGAGACTGAAGGCACAAGAGGACAAGGGGCCTGCCTATCCAAGGACACAGAGCTCCTTGGGGAACTGTGTCATCATCAAGCACCCTCAGCCTGTGGATATGGTAGGTCCTCAATAAAGGAATATTCCTGGCCTCCTGATTCCCAAGCCCATATCATTCTGCTTCCTCTTGAGCTTAAAAAATCTTAATTTCTAGATCTAAAGTCCTTTCCCATTCTAAGGGGGATGGGTCCTTGGCCAGGAAGGGTAGGAATGACCAAAATGTTCACAATCCTAGCTGCAGTGACTGAGAAGTGGTGTGTGGTATTAGGGACAGGCAGATGGTGAGGAACAGATGGGAGCAAGGTGAATATACTCATCATCTTTTTACAATTTATGATTTGGTCCTGTGTGTGATAGGCAGGGCAGGGGTTCCATTCCCATCTGCTGGATCAGAAGACTGAAGCTCCAAGAGGGCAAGTGACTTAGCCTTCCTTCCCTTCCAGCAAATTGTGGAGGCACTTAGACCCCTTCTCAGGTTTTGGAGTTTCAGCTTCTGGCTCACCAGTCCTCTGTAGCATACACTTTGGTAGCTCACCCACATGCGCTCAGCCCCTGCCGCTCTGCCTGGGGGCTCTACCTGCTGGTCATTCCCAGCACAGGCCAGACGTGCTAGGGAATTAAGAGTCCCCTCCCTGGCCGCAGTTTTCCACTGGTGGCTGACACGAGTTGGGGGATACATACCCCAGCTGCCTGGCCCCTCAGGTGGGTCAATGCCAAGGCTGTACACACTGGTTCCCAGAGCCCCCAGCATAATCAAGCTCCAGTTACTAACAGGGGCCACTTGCTTGATAATGTGCCATTCACCGTGCTCTTCCCCTTCCCTGCTTTACTTCCAGGCTCCCTGGCAGCATTTCCTGGGAACCCCTCCCAAATAAACCACTTGCACTTGAATCTTTGTCTTAGAGCCTCCTTTTAAGTCACCCAAACTAAGAAAATCACCTTCTTTTGAAAAAAAGAGGGTGGACCGATTGGCTAAATAATGACAGATACAGACTACAAAAAGTAAATTCAAGTCAGGTCTAGAATGCCACAATGCCTGCCTGCCCCTTTCCCGGCTCCACCCTCACCAGTCCTGCAAGTTTCTCCACCACCCATTAAGGAGGTCATTACGTGTGAGGGCATCACAGGTCATGCTACCAGTACCATGCAGGGCTGACTCCATCCCTGAGCCCTGGGTGACAGTTTCCCATGGCTCTGACAAGGTGTCAGGAGTGAGTCGGCACACGCTCTGCCTTCTCAGGCAGGTGGCTGGTCTGTCCTGATGCCACACATGAACCCAGCCTCATGTCACCCCGTTCCAGGACTGACCCTCTCCCTAGGATGACCTATGCCTGGGTCTGAGAACTAGAGTCGTGGAGTGGGTCATGGAATGCCGGAGCAGGAGACAGTCACAGGGACTGGGCTCCGCGTCTAACCCACCCATGGCAGGGGGAGGAGCTGAGACCTGGGGGCACAAGGTCTGTCCAAGGTCACACAATGCATCAGGAGTGGAACAGCATATGAACCCAGGCTTTCTTCCTTTTATTTCCAGTTTGATGCATTTGCTTCTCACCATCAGACTGTAGGGAAAGAGGAGAGGGGAGCAGGGCAGAAGAACAGGAGCATTGGATTGAAGGCAGGTGGACCTCGGCTTAAAACCTGCTTTCGCCGACTGTTGGCTGTGTGACCTTAAGCGAGTTACTCAGTTTCATGTGTCTCAGTTTCCACGACTGTAAAGTCAAGGTTCCATTACCTTTCCAACAGTGCTATTGGGAGGCTCAGCAGAGATAACCGAGGTGGAAGGCACCTGGTAATAAGAGATGCTCAATAAACACCGGGTGACTCTGAGTCTAAAAGGAGATTCCTCCCATGGTACAGGCTCTCATGTGGGTTAAACTCCACAGAGAGTTTATATAGAAGTGTCCTCACCATCTTCATCATCACTTCTAGAAAGTCTATAGCACAGTCTAGTGCAGAATTTCCGGATGGTGTCCTTTAGAGTTAAGTGCTACTGCTGTGTGAGAAAAGGTGCCACGTGAAAAAAGAACTGCACTGCCGAGTACATTTGGAAAGGGTGGCATTAACGTCGACCAAGTTCACAGGCTGCAGGACCTGTCATGGCCTCTGCTCCTAGATGTGCTTTGTTCACATGCAGCATCTCCCAGCGCATCTGACCGTATAACTCTTTGTCAGGAGCATTAAATGTCTCCCAGTAGTTGGGAATGCTCCAGGAAGCAGTTTGGGAAACAGTTGCTGTCCAATGGAAAGGCCACCTGACTGAAGTCAGTTACTGTCACTTATTCATGTGACCTTAAACATGTTCCTGACCTGAATGGGCCTCAGTTTCCCCAACTGCAAAAAGAGAGGGGGAAGTGGAATCCCTAAGGCTGCTTCCAGTTCTGATGTGCTGGGATCTTGAAGCTCTTCTCCTCTACCATTAGCTCCCTGCTTGTCATACTAGTTCACCCAACTCTGGCCAAGGACGGTGCTGGGAGAAGGGCAGAGGGTCCCAAGAGGGCACCGGCAAGCAACCCCATGGCTGGTCTCAAATCTGCCCTTCAAACGTAAGTGGAACTGCGCTGGGTAGGGTGCAACCAGCCTCCTGCCTGGAGAGAAGACAGGAGAGCTGCTGTCTTCCCCTCCTTCCTCCTCTGCCCTGCTGCTGGGACAGTCAGCCGCTGGGGGATTAAGAGTGGGCCCAGCGCCCATTCAAGCCATTCAACAAGACAGGAAGCCAAGCGCGCTCTTGCCCGCCTGTCTCTGCTGGGCAGGTCGGCAGGATTACACACATTGTGCTGGGGAATCACACAAAGGGAGGCCCTGCCCATCAGGAAAGGCCGTGTCCAGGCGGGTATGCACCGCCCGATGGCTGGGGCGGGCTGCTGGGCTGCAGCACTAATCCTCTCCTCCATCAAGCCACAGGCTGCACCCTCACGGTGCCCAGAGCTGCCCTTTACCTGCACAGTGAGTGGTTCGGGGCTCCCAGGGGTACGATGGGTGCCATCCATTACAGTGCCTCCCAAGACAAAGTCCCTGCATCCACACGTGAAGTTTCAGCCTGTGCGCAGGAGTCTTTTCTGAGCACAATGCAGAGACCTGCACAGAGGGCAGGCAGACAGGCAGGCGGGTGAGGACAAGTTCACCTCTCTGAGCCAGAGGCTCCTGCAGGCCTCTGGGGAACAGGCATGTTCATTTTCTCTACCTTCTTACAGCCACCATCTAATCCTTAACCTGGATCTGGCTTTGAAGGTGACTCGAACACAGACATGTCCCTGTCAGCTCCCAAGGGCCAATGGGCCAGATGTGACTGGACAGCCAGGCTCCGTGCAGGTGGGTCCCACCTGGCCACTTGAAAACATGGGCATTCACCATCTGGGATCCTGTGATTTGCGCTCCAGGTGATGCTGGGTGCCCTGAACTTCACTCATGCCTAATTTCAGCCATATCTGTGTACACCCACGCTATTACTGATAATGTTTTTCTTTTTATCAACTTGCTTTTTAAATTGAAGTAACTTCTTTAGCCTTTTGCTAAGCTATAATATCTATGAAATCATGGGTCTTACATGCTAGTAGTTCCTAATACAATAAAAATAATTTCCCAAACATAAAAAAAAATGGTATGTCCTTAGACTACCTAAAATCAGCTTGGGAATTATCAGTGGTAAGTGACATAGAGAGAATGAGATTGGATAGTCTCTAAGCCCCCTTCAACTTTGGGGAGCTGGGATTATAGGATACTGAGAACCCTCAATGCCACTGATTCCAAAATTCTCCACAGTTACCTAAGCCAGACCCTCAAGAGTCCTTCCAGACTCCCCCAATGCAGTCACTAGGCAGTCTTGCCTCCTGAATACCTCGCCCATCCCCAGGGCCACTGCCTTGGTTCAGGCTTTCACCCACTCTCACTCGAATGCCTGGTAGCTCCTGGCTGGTCCGCCTGTACCTCCTGACTGCCTCTAATCACTCTCCACCCTGCAGCCAGAGCACTCTTTTGGCCATGCATATTAAAGTACCTGGAACACGAAACACTCCACTAATGATAGCTATGATATTTTTTAAGAATACAAATCTAATCATGTCTCTTTACTGCTTAAAAGCTTTCCATGGTTTCCCCATAGACCTCAGGATAAATGGAAACTCTGTAACCCAGTATGGAAGGCTCTTTCTGATCTAGCCCCTACCTAATCCTTTGGCTGTGTTTTCCGTCACTTCCCAACTCTATCCCTGTGTTTCAGTGAAACCAGAACACTGAGGTGTCCACGTGTGCCACGCTGTTTCATGCCTTTGTGCTTTTGCTGATTCTGTCTCTTCTGCCAGGAATGTTCCCCCTTCCCTGACTGCCACCTCTTCCTCAGAAGTCTAGCCAATTTAGGATCTTACTAAATTGCATCATCCTCTCTGTATCAGTTAGCTTCTGCTGCATAACAAACCAAAACATAGTGGTTTAAAACAAAAAACACTGATTATTTCTCATAAGTCTGTGGATTGGGTGGATGGTTCTTCTAGTCTAGGCTGACTCAGCTAGGGACAGATGGTCTGGAGTGGCCTCACTCACATGTCAGCGGCCTCAGCTGGTATGTCTGGGATAGCAAGGATGGCTAGAGTCTCTCTGGACATGATCTCACCCTCCAGGAGGCTAGCTTGGACTTGTTTACATTGTGGACTCAGGTTCCCAGCAACAAGAGAAAGGGCAAGCCCCAGTGTGCAAGTGCTTATGAAACCTCTGTTTACATCACATTTGCAGATGTTCACTGGCCAAAGCAAGTCGCCAGATTCAAGGGGTAGAGAGTGGAAGAGCAGCAAAGTCATATTGTAAAAGGAGTGCATATTAGCATTGGAGGCAATTATGCTCTTTTATAAAATCCCGCATTTTCTGAAATTTTCTACAGTGAAAAACCCTTCCTGGTCTTCCTGGTACATGTTTTCCCCTTATTCTGGTAACATCACCCTCCTTTCTCTTGAAGAACTAGTCCCTCCTCACTTCAATCAAAATCCCTCCCCCAGCCACAGTACCTCATCTCCTGGGCTATGGTGATTGGCCCAAAGGTCAGGCACATGACCCAACAAAAGCCATTCAGTATTCTTCCCTAGGATTTTTAAATTGGAGCTGGAAGTAAAGAACCCTCTCCTCTCCATTGAGGAAGCTGGGAAGACACGCCCAGAATGACCAGCAATCATGAAGCTGCCAAACCTACATGAAACCATATCCTAACCATCCCAGGGTTTGCTCACAGGAACCAATTAATGCCCCCTATTTGCCTAAGTTGATTAGAATATCTATCACATGCACCCAGAGTCCTGACCACCTCACCTTTCCTGTCCCAGGCAGGAGTGATGATACCTCCTCCTTTGTTCCACTATTATACCTATTATACCTGGGGTTCACCTCAATTATCAAGTGTTGGCTACATGACATCAGTCAAGAAACGGTAGAGCAGCTGACCTTCGGCAGCCAGGAAGGTCACCAGCACTGCACAAAAGATATCACCTTCCCAATGTTTCTGTTCAAAGGAGAATTCTTTTTCAGCTTGGATTCCAACCAGGAAATTATTCTTCCAACCAAAGGAAGCAGATTATAACTCTCAGAATTGTCACATCCCTGCAGAAAACAGGGAGATTTGGAGCAGGCGGCTCACATTAGGAGAAGGGAAGCCATCCCCAGATGGAGGCAGAGGCAGGGCGCTGGAATCTTGAAGAGTGAACAGAGGAAATAGAAGTCTTCTCTAGGAATAAAATAACAAACGCTTGCACTTGTCACAAGCTCTGAGTAATGTCATAAGACAAGCCTAAAGATGTTCTTTAAATATTAATGAAGGCCATGAGACAAGAAAATATCACCCTCTTGCAGGCGGCACAGGAATCCAGAGGAAGATGTGTGAACTTGGAACAAGACAGACCCATAACGGACCTGAAAGGAGGACCTTCCTTAGTTAAGTTGATCTTTGGAGACCGGGACACACTCTCAAATACTAGGGTTTCTAGAGGCATGCCTGAGGGATTATACTGTACCTTCAGGTGTACAGCATTTACTTGCTGGTTCTCGGCATCAGGACATTGTTTGATAGGACCGTATGCCCTTACTTACCCACAAAGGAGAGCTCTTGTGTGTAATCCTATTTCTCGCACCCAGTGAGTTGTACTCCAGCTACCCTCAATCCCATAATCTCTCCAGCTCAATCTTCCAACCACATCCGGAATTACTGTAGCTGAAATTGAGCTTATACCTTTGTGGTACTCCAGTGTACACTGGTTAGGAATTGCTGCCTTAGCTGTACAGCTAAGCCAATGGATCTTCTGACAAGGAGCTGGATGTTTATGTCAGAGCTCATGGATTTGCAGTATACTGTACACACTCTCATGCATAAATAAATATATTAAAATATATGTAATTCGTGCTTAATAATATGCTTCAATCTTTTTTAGTAGTCCACTTATCTTAAAGAAAATTTTAAATTAAGATATTAACTGCGGGCTTCCCTGGTGGTGCAGTGGTTAAGAATCCGCCTGCCATGCAGGGGACACGGGTTCGAGTCCTGGTCCGGGAAGATCCCACATGTGGTGGAGCAACTAAGCCCATGCGCCACAACTACTGAGCCTGTGATCTAGAGCCCGCGAACCACAACTACTGAAGCCAGTGAGCCACATCTCACTGCACACCTAGAGCCCATGCTCTGCAATAAGAGAAGCCACTGCAATGAGAAGCCCGCGCACCGCAAAGAAGAGTAGCCCCCGCTCGCTGCACCTACAGAAAGCCCACGTGCAGCAACGAAGACCCATCACAGCCAAAAATAAATAAATAAAATTTATTTTTAAAAAAAGGTATTAACTGCATACAGTAAAGTACTGGAAATGTCCTATATCTTGATCTTGGTATACGTTTATATATTCCTTATATGCTCATAGATTCCTGGCTTCTTTTGTTCAGCATAATGTTTCTGAGATTCATTCACGTTGTTGCATATATCAGTTGTTTGTTCTTTGTCGTTGCTGAGAAGTATTCCATTGTGTGAATATATTGTAATTTGTTTATAGACACTAGGACACCTCCAGTTTAGGGATATTATGAATAACACTGCTATGAATCATCTTGTCTTTTGGTGAACTACATTTCTCTTTGGTTTATATTCAAGAGTGGAAATTCTGGATCATAGGATAGGTGTATATTTAGACCTAGTATGGGATTTTAATAAATTACTGAGGTTTTTTTCCCTTCATAAAGTTCCTCCAGGTAGTGTTATATGCAGGCTCCCAGACTGAGATGGACTCTACCTGAACTTCAGCCTATATTCTGGTGTTCTAGACTGGCCCAACCAGATCAGCAGCTCCCTTTTGCAGAATGTTGTCTTAATAAAGCATTTTTGTACCTTGTCTGTGCTACAGACCACACAGGCACTGTCTCACAGTCCACTGTAAACATTGTTTTATATTCCACAACCCCCTCCAATCCCCACAAGACTGAATGCTCTCTGAAGGCAGATACTCTGCCATCCCTATAATCTCCCTTGCTTGGCATGCAATAGATAATTAATGTCTAAAGATTAAATAATAATAGCTAGTTTATTAGTTAGCTGTTGCTGTATGCCAAATTACCCTAAAGCTTAGTGGCTTAAAACCACATTTGTTCTCTCAGAGTTTCTATGGGTCAGAGAGCCAAGAGTAACTGAGCTGAGTGGTCTGACTCGGAGTCTCTCATGAGATTGCAATCAAGGCACTGACCAGAGCTGCAGTCATCTGAAGGCTTGACGGGGACTGGAGGAGCCTCTTCCAAATCCACTTACTGCTGCTGGCTGATGTCTGGACACCTCAGTTCCTTGCCACAGAGTCCTTATGACATGAAAGCTGGCTTCCCCAAAGCAAGTGACTAAAGAGAGAGAGCAAGGGCCAAGCTGCATTGTCTTTTATGACCTAGTCCTTGAAGTCACACATGGTTACTTCTGCTTTATTCTATTCATTAGAAGTGAGGCACTAGATCCAGTCAATACTCAAGAGGAGGAGAATTAAGCCTCACCTCTTGAAGGAAGGAATATTAAAGAAGTTGTAGACATATCCTAAAACCATCATCTCTAATAGTAGCTAACATTTACTGAGTGGTTACTATGTGCCAGGTGCTACACTGTGTGTTTTTACAGAGCATTTTGTTTAATCCTTATTACAATCCTACAAGGGAGATACTATCCTCAGTTTTTCAGGCAAGAAAACTGAGGTGCTGAGAGACTAAGGAATTTGCCCAAGGTCCCACAGCCAATGACAGAGCTAGGATGGGAACCCAGGAGTTAGACTCCAGAGCTTTTGCTTCTGTGACCACTAAGTTATATAATGAATGAGAGATGGTGGATGATTTTATGAGTCTAGGTTCGCAGATGGAGTGGTGGGCCAAACGGTGGCACCAAAGATATGTCCATTTCCTAATTTCCGGAACCCATGAATATTACCTTTCATGGCAAAAGATGTGATTAAGTTAAGGATCTTGACAGGAGGAGCTTAATCCCGGATTATCTAGGTAGACCCTACGTGCAATCATATGTATCTTCATGAGAGCCGGAAGGAGTTTTGACACAGACAGAAGAGGAGAAAACACACAGGAAAGGTGAGGTGAAGACAGAGGCAGGGATTGGAGTGATGCAGCCCCAAGCAAAGGAATGCCAGCAGCAACCAGAAGCTGGAAGAGGCAAGGAATGAATTCTCCGCTAGGGCCTCCAGAGGAAGCACAGCCACGCTGACACTTTGATTTGAAACTTCTGGCCTCCAGAACTGTGAGAGAATACATTTCTACAGTTTTAAGCCACCAAGTTTGTGGTACTGTGTTACAGCGGCCACAGGAAGCTAACATAGATGGCAAAATGTGTTCTACCTCCCTGTTCGCCAGTGTTCCTCCTGAGGACTGGAACGGGGTGTCACAGGCTTGTTAGCGTGGTTCTCATCTTTGGATCAACTTGGCATCAACTCATCCTGAAACAGCAGAAGAAAAATTAAACCCGGGTAAAAAAGAGGAAGAAAATTGTATAAAAACTACCTATATTATTATTGAACTTAAATTTTACTCTGATCTTCCTGGTAGCTGAGGCTAAAAGAAAATCAGGATGGATTATATAATTTTCATTTTCTGATAAAAAGGAATCACATCTGTTCCTCAAGAAACACGCGTCTTTCCCTCATACTATATTCTAAGAATAACTGAGCAAGTATATCTTCATACACTGGACAAAACAAGAGATAAAGTGTCAACAGTAACTTAAGAAGACCAAGGGACTGTCCTCATGTGGAGGTTTCTCGTGTAATCCTTGGATAAAAACTACAGCCCAAAAGAGAAACACAGTTCAACATCCTGGCCACACAGGCTGGAATCCAGGAATGAGAGCTCACACGGATACAGGGTGCCAGAGTTCACAAAGTACTTTCATACCCATCATCCTATATGTGCTCAAACAGTTCCTGAGAGCCAGGCAGGGCAGACAGTATAATCTGCATTTTCAAATGTATAAACCAAGGCCCAGAGAAGTGAAGAGACTGTCCCAAGGTCACAAAGCTGGTGACTGGCGCGGCTGGGTTTCAGTGAGACTCCAAGAACACATCTCCAGGCATGCTGGCTCTACTTAGTCCACAAACCTCCTACTGTTCTCCAAGGATTGCATGCCCGTCTGTCGTATCTCTCCAAGCACACTGAGCCTTTGGAGGAAGGGTCCTCCTCTCATACTTCTTGGAAAGCCCCTGCTACCTGCCCAGGGCTGGTCCTGAAAGATATCCCACCATGTGTCAGGCCCTGCCCCAGGAGAGACCATGCCCCACCCCACCCTGGCCTGCTCTTTTAGTCAGTTCCCAAGCCAGCTGAGAACAGCTGCCTAAAGGAGAGGAATTGAGGATGGGATTGTGGGGTTCAAACCCAGTACCTCACAGAGGGATCTAGGAGTGAGAACAATGCCCAGCCCGGCCAGGGCGCTGTCCACCCCGCAGTGCTGACCTGCCCCTGGTTGCTGGGAAAAGATGGGACCCCCCAGGGAGATGGGTTTGGCCTTCCCATCTCCCAACCCTCCACGACCAGCGGCTGAGGGGGTTGGAGACATTTTGTCCCCTCATGGACCAGGAAGAGAAGGAGAAGGAAGGGCTGACCACTTCCGCTCTTCTCGCTCACTTTCTCCCCACCCATGCCCTTTGGTGCCTCTTTTTCCCTGATTCATCCTCTTCCTCTGCTTTCACCCCATTCCAGCCTCCTTGTCTTTCCTCTGGAGTCACTTTCTTTCCACTTCCCTCATCCCTATCCTCTCTCTCTGTTCCTTCCCTCCTCCCTCTTTATTTTTTTTTATTGAAGTATCGTTGATTTACAATATTATATTAGTTTTGGGTGTACAACATAGTGATTCAAATTTTTTATAGACTATACTCCTTTTAAAGTTATTACAAAATAATGGCTATATTTCCCTGTGCTGTATAATATATCCTTGTTGCTTATTTATTTTATACATAGTAGTTTGTCTCTTAAACCCATGCCCCTATCTCACCCCTCCCCCCTTCCCTCTCCTCACTGGTAACCACTTGTATGTTCTCTATATCTGTGAGTCTGTCTCTGTTTTATTTTACACATTCACTTGTTTTATTTTTTTAGATTCCACATATAAGTGATAACATAGAGTATTCATATTTCTCTGTTTTACTTATTTCACTAAGTATAATACTCTCTTGGTCCAGCCACATTGTTGCAAGTTGCAGAATTTCATTCTTTTTAATGGCTGAGTAATATTCCATTATGTATATATACCACATATTCTTTAACCATTCATCTGTTGATGGGTACTTAGGTTGTTTCCGTATCTTGCTATTGTAAATAGCCCTGCTATGAACATTGGGGTGCATATATCTTTTCGAATTAGTGTTTTCATTTTCTTTGGATACACAGCCAGTAGCAGAACTGCTGGCTGATATGGTAGTTCTATTTTTTATTTTTTTTAAGAACCTCATACTGTTTTACACAGTGGCTGCCCCAATTTACAATCCCACCAACAGTGGGATTTTCTCTGCATCCTTGCCAATATTTGTTATTTGTAGACTTTTTTAAAAAGAAATTTACTTATTTATTTATTTTTGGCTGCATCGTGTCTTCATTGCTGTGTGCGAGCTTTCTCTAGTTGCGGTGAGCGGGGGTTACTCTTCATTGCAGTGCTAGGGTTTCTCATTGAGATGGCTTCTCCTGTTGCGGAGCACAGGCCCTAGGCACACGCAGGCTCAGTAGTTGCGGTGCACAGGCTTAGTTGCTCCACAGCATGTGGGATCTTACCAGTCCAGGACTCAAACACGTGTCCCTGCATTGGCAGGCGGATTCTTAACCACTGTGCCACCAGGGAAGTCCTATTTGTAGACTTTTTGATGACATCCGTTTTGAGAGGTGTAAGGTGATATCTCATTGTGATTTTGATTTGCACTTCTCTGATGATTAGCAGTGTTGAGCAGTTTTTCATGTGCCTGTTGGCCATCTGTATATCCTCTTGGGAAAAATGGCTATTCAGGACCTCTGCTCATTTTTAATTGGGTCATTATATATTGAGTTGTATGAGCTGTTTATAGATTTTGGATATTAACCCCTTACCAGTCATAACATTTGCAAATATTTTCTCCCATTCAGTAGGTTGTCTTTTCATTTTGTCGGTGGTTTCCTTTGCTGCGCTAAAGCTTTTAAGTTTAATTAGGTCCTCTACAATGAGGTACTACCTCACACCAGTCAGAATGGCCATCATTAAAAAGTCTACAAATAATAAATGTTGGAGAGGGTGTGGAGAAAAGGGAACCCTCATACACTGTTGTGGGAATGCAAATTGGTGCAGCCACTATGGAAAACAGTATGGAGGTTCCTTAAAAAACTAAAAATTTTGTTGCCATATGATCCAGCAATTCCATTCCTGGCCATATATCTGGACAAAACTGTAATTTGAAAAGATACATGCACCCCTATGTTCATAGCAGCACTATGTACAATAGGCAAGACATGGAAACAACCTAAATGTCCATTGACAAATGAATGGATAAAGATGTAGTATATATACACAATGGAATATTACTCAGCCATAAAAAGAATGAAATAATGCCATTTGCAGCTATATGGATGCACCTAGAGATTATCATACTAAGCAAAGTGAGTCAGAAAGAGAAAGACAAATACCATATAATATCACTCATATGTGGAATCTAAAATATGACACAAATGAACTTATCTACAAAACAGAAATAGACTTACAGACATAAAGAACAGATGTGTGGCCTCACCAGGGTAGGGGGCAGGGGAGGGATGGATTGGGAGTTTGGGACTAGCATATGCAAACTATTATATATAGAATGGATAAACAACAAGGCCCTATTTTTGTTTGTTTTTTGTTTCTTGCGGTACGCGGGACTCTCACTGTTGTGGCCTACTCCCGTTGCGGAGCACAGGCTCCAGATGCGCAGGCTCAGTGGCCATGGCTCATGGGCCCAGCTGCTCCGCGGCATGTGGGATCTTCCCGGACCGGGGCACGAACCCATGTCCCCTGCATCAGCAGGCGGACTCTCAACCACTGCGCCACCAGGGAAGCCCAACAAGGCCCTATTTTATAGCAAAGGGAACTATATTCAATATCCTGTAATAAACCATAATGGAGAAGAAAAAAAAATTTTAATAAAAATTAAAAAAAATTTAACTAGGTCCCATCTGTTTATTTTTGTTTTTATTTCTTTTCCCTTAGGAGACAGATAAAATATATATATATATATATATATATATATATATATATATATATATATATATATATATATATATTGCTACCATTTACATCAAACAGTATTCTGCCTATGTTCCCTTCTAGGAGTTTTGTGGTTTCAGGCCTTTCATTTAGATCTTTAAACCATTTTGAGTTTATTTTTGTATACGGTGTGAAGAAATGTTCTAATCTCATTCTTTGACATGTAGCTGTCCAGTTTTCCCAGCACCACTTGTTTTAAGAGACTATCTTTTCCCCACTGTGTATGCTTGCCTGCTTTGTCATAGATTGACCATAGGTACACGGGTTTATTTCCAGGCTCTCTAACCTATTCCATAATCTATGTGTATGTTTTTGTACCAGTACCATGCTGTTTTGATTACTGTAGCTTTGTGGTACAGTCTAAAGTCAGGTACCATGATTCCTCCAGCTTTGTCTTTTTTGTCTCAAGATTGCTTTGGCAATTCAGGGTCTTCTCTTTCCTTACTTTGAAGCATATCTCAGATATTATATATTTTTGTCCATAAATATTTAAGTGTGGGCCTTTAAGGGATATAGTTAATTTTAAAAACATAACTAAAATATACTTACTATTCCTTAAAACTCTGCATTAATTTAAGATTATCAAGTAGTAAGGGGGCATTCACATTTCTAATTATTGTCATGCTTTTCTGCTCTCCCCTTCTGCCTCTTTTAATAAAGATAATGATACCTCTTCCATTGCAAAGCCCTTCCAAACACATTAACTTATTTAATGCTCATATTTGCCCTTGGAGGATGTTCCTCCTTCTGGAAATGAGGAAAGTGAGGCTCAAAGAGGTAAAGAGACTTGTCCAAGGTCACACAATGGGCTAGGGGCAGAGCCAGACCCTGGCCCAGGCCCTGTGTCTCCTAGCCCTTGCTTCTCTCCACCCCAGGGGCCTCGCGATGGGAGATTTCAACCGTCAAGCTCAGAGGCTCCAGGGGAACCTGGAGGAACAGGCTGAGAGACTCTACCCCAGTGGCAGCGGGCTGGATAGTATGCATCCCCAGCTAGGGAGGTACATCCAAGCTCTTTCCTCCAGGTAACAACAGGACCAATTCCTTGACTCAGGCTTATTTGCGTGCAGTAGCTCCCCAAAGCCCGGACAGTGACTGGGGCTTATCACCCCAACTCCTGAGCAGCGTGCCTTAAGCCCCCTGCACTACGGCAGATTGGACGCTGACACCCAAAGGGCAGGCACAATAGCCAGATCACTCAGCCAACCTTATCTTAATTCTACTTTTTGCCTAAGTGCAGGAGGAGGGCAAAGGTCTCTGTGTTTTTCTTCTGGGAACCTCCTTGCTTAGCCAGCCATGCACATGCAGAGAATGCCATGGATTCCATTCTAAATCCCCTGGCTTTTGTGGCTAATTCTTCCATTAGTCTGCAGACTACAGAGCAAACCCCTCAGCCTGGCATTCAAGAGCTGCAGTCTGCCCAACACACTGATATAACCTATCATAGAGACCAATGGGACATGTTACAATTTCAAGGCAGGCAAAAAAAGCTTTATACTAGCTAATTCCTGAAATTATCCTATTAGAGCTTCACTTCTTTATCTTTAGACTATGCATCTCTGCTTAAATGCAAGCATTGTTCCTGTCAGCAGTGTCCATTAAATCTCCTTCCATACCTCAAATTTAATGTCCTAATATTACCACTTGCTACTTGTTTACCCATATAAACTGTGGTATTTCATATCTCCATACCTTTGCTCATGTAGTTTCCTCTGCCTGGAACTTCATTTCTTCCTTCTTCATCCACTAGCTACTAGGGGTGCTACCTCCTCTGAGGAATCTTTCTGAATGCCTCCTCCTCTCACAGCCTTCCCACACCCATAGTGGGCAAAGGGCCCTTTCTTGGGTTTAACTTGACCATAGCTGTATCTCACTGCATGTTACCCAGCACATTGTGAGTCCCCCCAAGGGCAGGGATCAACGCTGTGCATCTAATCTTCCCTAGGCCTGAACACAGGGCCTGGCACATAGTATCGTCTCCACTTAATGGGATGGTTGAAATACTTTATCTCACTGAACCCTCGCTGCAGCCCTGTGGGTTA
The DNA here is from genome assembly GCF_949774975.1 of Lagenorhynchus albirostris. Lineage (NCBI taxonomy): Eukaryota > Metazoa > Chordata > Mammalia > Artiodactyla > Delphinidae > Lagenorhynchus > Lagenorhynchus albirostris. The sequence continues at coordinate 34,107,443 of NC_083101.1, read as the reverse complement.
GGCTGCTGAGGAACGATGGTTCCTCCCATTTCAGAGAAGTGGAGGTTGAGACACACAGAGGCAAAGTGACGTGTCCCAGGCACCCAGCGCTGAGTGGGGGCCACTGCTCTTATGCATGTCTCCTGACCCCTGGTGCAGCGTGCTGCTCCTGCTGCTGCCCTCCCAGACAGACCCCGGATGCCCAGGGCCGAGGAGCCGTGACAACGTGGAGCAGAAGCCAGAACTCCGGGCACACTGGAGCTAGCAGCTGTGCTCAAACACCTCAGCACAATTCCCCCGCTGCCAGGGGCAAAGTCCAAATTCCTCATCACAGGCCTCAGGGCTTCCCACAACCTTCCCCAGGCCCACCTCTGCAGCTTCATCCTATACAGCTCCCTTTCACACACCCCTGCTCCCACCACACCTGCCTACTCACCCTTCTCCGGGCTCAGCTGACTTTTCAGAACCCTGCATAGGGTGCCCAAACTCTGCCCCTGTCACTGATCATGTCCCCATGATCAGGGCAACTGGATGGAGAGGTAGGGCAGATGTTGACAGGAGTCTTCCAATGTCAGGGTGACAAAGCAGCGTAGCACAAAACAAGCGGATCAGTCAGCATTTGCCACACTGTGCTCATGGAACACTAGCATCCTGAGAGATGCTTATAACTATGTCTCCACAAAAGAGCCCCCTGGGCAATGTAACAGTAATGCCTGGCATGTATTGAGTACTCATATTTCAGGCCCTGTGCAGAGCATTTTGCATGCAATGCTGCATTTCATCCTCACAAGAATACTGAAAGGCAGGCTTCATTTTTTTCTCTGAACTACAAACGAGGAAACTGCAGCTCAGAGAGGCTAGTAAACTTTCCCATGGTCACACAGCTGGAAAGTAGGAGAACCAGGATTCAAAATCCAGCCTGTGCTCTTAGTTATTTTGTAAGACTACCTCCCTCTTTCTCTTGCACTGTTCCTTGAGGAAATTACAGATGTAATTACCATCCTGAGGATTCATATCTAAATTTAACTAAATATTTCCCACACTTATTTGAGGCTGGAACAAGCCCCTCCTCGCCACCTTTTGTTTTACTGAATCCTATACACATCCCACAGAATATAATGTTTCACTGAACTCAGTTTGTGAAATGCTGCACTAGAAGATATCAGCTCTTATTGTCCTAACAATCTGAGAGCACAGGGTGGAGGAAGGAACCCTGGAGACCTCTGGGCAGAGCTTCCTTATTGTACACATGTGTTCTGAGGCCCAGACAGTGGCCAGTGCTCTCCCTTGTTGCGGCCAACGAGGGGAAGGAGCAGGTCTATGACTCCTTCTCAGGACCAAAAGAGGCCTTTACTCAAGGCAGGCAGGTGAGGCTGGCAGTTTGGAAAGCTCTCACTGGGTGGAATTCACATACCTTCCTGCAGAGGCCGCACAGGCTTCAGGAGATGGAAACTGCTGGAAGAAGCACCATCTTATTGAATAAAAATCTTAAGTTCTGAAGACCACAAAGCAGGACGCCTCCACAGATCACACCAAATTTAACTTCTCCAACACAAAGGCCCAGAGAGGGAAAGGCACTTGTCCAAGGCCACACAGCAAGTTCAAATCACAGCTGGAACTAGAATTTAAGCTTCCTGCCTCCTACTCCAAGGATCTGTCTGGCATTTCCTGCAAATGCTGATATGTGTGTATGTCTCCTCAACCTGGCCAGAGGCCCCTCGAGAGTCAAAACAGTGTCCAATTCATGCCTGACTTCCTGGCTCCTGACACTTAGGGTTAAAGAAATACTGATTAAGTGAATGAATAAATAAAACCCTTGATTTTTACCCAAAACTCTATTTCTCAGCTTGATCATTCACATGGCTGAGATTAACTTTTGGCTGCTTCTGAAAATGAGTATACCCTCAAAGGATAAACATATGCTACCAAAGAATAACAGCAATACTTCTATTATGCCTGATATATATGTGTGTGTGTACACACATCTACACGCTCACACATACACAGAACGCCACTCTAAGCATTTTACCTATATTAATTATATTTAAATATCACAGTGACTATAAAAGGTAGGTATTATTATAATTACCATTCCCATCTTGTAGATGAGAAAAAATGTGGCAAAAAGTTAAGTAACTTGTACAAAGTCGCACACCTAATGAATAACAGAATCAGGATTTGAACCCAGGCACTCCAACACAAAAAGCTATGTTCCTAACCACTGCCTCTCGAAGGTCCTGTCTATCCAACATGTAAAATGCGCCAGATGCTTTGTTAAGGCATCACTTAACATTACCTGTAACCCTCAGAGGAAAGCCCAGAAATAAATGTTATTTTCTATTTTGCAGCTGGAACAATGGAGGCTCAGAGGTATAAAAGGACTTACTTGTCTAAAGTCACACAGTTAGGAAGTGACAGAATTGGGATTTGAAGCTATCAATTCTAGTGATATGCCCATAGTCATTAGCTTAAGTAAAAGCTAATGCATTATCATCTTCCATAATATCATGTGAAATATCTTCCTTTTGTTGGTTAGTTTTGTTTTTAGTTATTCATTAATTCATTTGTTCATGCAAATATTTATTGGATTATACACACATACAGACACGTGCACGTGATCTGAGGGATATGGTAATAAACATGACAGATATTGTCCCTACTAACCCTGCCTTCACAAACCTTACATTCTGGTAAGACAGAGCATCATTAATTAGGCAATTAATCATTTCACAATTAATTAGCCAATTAAATGGAGGTAATTGCTACAAAGGAGAGGTAGAGAGAGCTACGGTGTGATCAGCTGTAGAAAAGTTCTGGTTAATCTGCTGAATGTTTTGAAAGCTATCATTAAAATTAACTTTTCCATAGCTCCATATGGCAGTTGTTTTTAAAAAGAGCAGGATTTCCCTCTTATTTAAATTAATTTAAATTTCCCTCTTATTTATCTGAGGGAAATAAAATCATTGATTAACGCATATTCCTAGACAACAAGACTATTTAAGAGTAAATTAGAGATAGTCAAGACATACTCAACGAGACTGTCTCCTGAGCACCTACTACACAATGAAACCCTCTGGCGGGCTTTCCCAACGATACTGTTAAATAGGAGCTTTTATCCCAATTTAAAGAGGAGAAACTGAAGACACAGAGGTTAGCCAATTCTTTGAAGGTCAGTCACACAGCCACCAAGTAGGACCAGGATTCAAACCTAGGGTGGTGTGACAGCAACACCCAGAATCTTTCCCTGCACCACACTGTATTTTCTAATCTTAAAAGCCGATCAGCCAAGAGTTGAACCTTTGGACTCTGACATCATAGATATGCAAAGTCTTCTTGCCAATCCCATCTCTCCTCCATGCGGCTCTGGAGAAGAAACACTGCATTTTCCGGAAACCAAAAGGATCAAAATGAGGAGATCATGTATGATGCAAACCACACTTCTTGGGGGAATTGTTAATTACTGGAATGATTGCATTCCTTTCCCCTGAGATATAGCCTTCTTGAACAAAAAGCTTTAACATTTTGTTTATGCCAATGGAGTAACCATTCTCCAACTCTCAAATAAGATGCCCATGAAAAGGGGTCTTTTCTCTGACATTCTACAACTCAAGCAAACAAACACTGTTCTTCTCTAAGACAACACCACCTCTTGGTGCAGCCAAACGTTGCCCAGAGTTCCTGGCCCCAATTTCAGGAGCAACACCATTTCCTACTAATCCAGTTTTCTCAGAGTTTAAAAGAGACAATGAGGCTTCACTTTGCATTTGAAGAAAAAAAGCTCATCTTCTCTGGACTCATCCTCTGGCCTGGGGATGATCTTCATCTGATCACCCAGTGGGTCTGACTTCACAAATGCCCTTTTCCATCAATGACCAACACTTTGGAGCATTTTCCAACATTGAGAAAGAATCCAACTTTGGAATAGAAGAGTGTAGATTGTGCCTTGGCCAATGTGCATTCCTGGAAACCTGCTCTTGGAAGCCTACTGCTCCCACCACCCCCAGGCAGTCCCACCACAGGGGTTTGGGAACCCGGATGTCCACTGAGCTGCTCCTGAAGCAGACATCTGTCTTCTTGAGAGTGAACAGGAAAGAGGACACCTGGACAGACGTGTTCGAACAGCCCTCCCTCCTAAGGAGCTTGCCTTGCAGGTTTCCTAAGAGCTGATGTGCCTGTGGATTCTATAATGAGGAGGGATTTGTTTGTTGAAGGATCTTTTCAGCTTTATTGCTTAACTCAAAGGTGAGAAGGGGGTGGGGGCACGATGAGAATTACTCTCCTTTGCCTTCCCAAATAGTCCAAATTTAAGCTTAGTCTGCCCTGAAACAGCAGCAAAGATAGATTTTAAAACGTGGAGCCAGAAGTTCTACTCCTGGATTGGCCCCCTAACCTGCTATGTGGCCAGGGCAAATCCTTCCCTCTCCCTGGGCTAGAGTCCCCTCATCTGTTCAACGAGAAGGTGGGAACTATTTTCTGTGTCTCAGTTTCCTCATCAGTGCAATGGGCATTGCAGTAAATATCTGACTTCACTCTCCTGGCTGTTAGAAAGATCAACATGGAATGATATAAACTAGATCTGAGAACTGAAGGCTTAATTTTGACAACGGGTGAGTTAGGCCTATAAAGCAGTGTCACGTTCCCATTGGCTTTGAGATTTCCTTGGTGGTGGCTATTAACTTCTTCGTGCAACCAACGTAATTTATTTTATTTTATAACTTTTTACTTTGGAAAACTTTTCGATTCACATAACAGTTCCAAAAAACAGAATAGAGAGTTCCCATTCATCATTCGCCCCAACTTTCCCCGATATTAACATCTTACATAACTACTGTAAAAGTATCAAAACTAAGAAATTATCATTGGTACAAAACTGTTAACTACAGACTTCATTGAGATTTCACCAATTTTTCCACTCATGTCCCTTTTTTGTTCCAAAATCCAATACAGGGTAACATATCACATTTAGTCGTCATGTCTCCTTACTCTCCTCAATCTGTGACAGTTTCTTTTTTTTTTTTCCATGACCTTGACATTTTTTGAAGAGTATTGCTCATTTACTTTATAGAATGTCATCAACTCAGGTGTGTCTGATGTTTTCTCAGGAAACAACAGAGCTAATGAGTTTTTAGGAAGAATATCACGGAGATGAAGTTCTCTTCTCACCATGTCATATCAGGGGTATGATATACATAAAGTTATTACTGGTGATGTTAAACTTGAGCACTTGGTAAAGGTGGTGTCTTCCAGGTTTCTCCACCATAATGTTACAATTTTCCCCTTTCCATATCCTACTCAGAGATGAGAAAGACTGAGTTCAGCCTATGCTGCACACCAAGTTCTCCCACCCCCTGGGAGAGGAATATCAAAAAATCTGTGGACATATGTTAAAACCACCACACTTGGCGGGAGGTCCCTCGAGGCAATACAAACATCCTGTTTCTCCTTAGAGTTTTGCCTACCAGTTTTACCATACTCAGTGGATCTCGCAATTATTACTGTGGTGTTCTAATGGTGATTTTCTATTTCCCTTATTCCTTCTATTAATATATTCATTATTTGGAATTCTTCTATAATGAAGATTTGGCACTTCTTCCTTATTTGTTTATTTATCTATCTATTCATATCAATATGGATTCATGGATCTTTTTTTAATATATTTTGGGTTATAACCCAATATTATATTTATTTACTTTACCCACTGCAATTTCTTTTAGGTTGACTCTTATGTCCTTTTTTCATGCTCCATCTTTTTTTTTTTTTAAAATACATCCTTTCTGGCACTACTTTAGGCATTAGAATCATCTTGTGTTTACCCTGACTTAGTCCTATAACTGGCCATTTCTCCAAAGAGCCCTGGCTCCTTTCACTGGAGAATTGACATTTAGGAACCAAGGTCTGGACTCTGAGAGTGCCCATTGCTACTGGGGTGTCACTGCTCCTAGGTCGTCTCAGCAGACAGAGCAAGGAAATGTAGAAGTATGCTGACCCATGTATACACACATATCTATATTTGTTTCTGTATCTATCTGTATATATATATTAAAATAGACATGAATTCATACTGACACTTCTAACCCTACTGTATCCCCACAGAGTTCATTCTCGTTTTTCCCCCATGCTCACGTGTGACTTCCTTCTCTGACAGGAGAAACCTGGCCCCCATTATCTACAATTTATTTACTTATTTGTTTAACCCTCAAATACATGTAGTTTCAGAATGCTAACCTCTATTCCTATAAAGAATACATTTAACAACTAGAGTACAGTGTTTATAAACAGTTCTTTTTGTCTTTAGCCAAATACAATTTTTTTTCAAATACAATTTTTAATATTTAAAAGAATGTCTGGATTTAAACTCCATCTCTGCCACTCGTTGGCTGTGTCAGTGTGAGGAACACACTTAACATCTCTTTCATCTCAGTTTACTCATCTATAAAACCAGAATAATAGGCTACCTTCTTCATAGCCCTGATGGAGAGGGAAGAATTAGAGGAGAAAAAATATACAAAGGGGCTCAGGAAAATCACCTAGCACTCCTCAAATGTTTGATGTAATCATAACATCACAGTCCCTGAGCTCCAGGGTCGGGCCCTGCAGATGGCAGCTCCTGTCCTCTGAGTCTTGTCCTGCTCTAAGGCACATACAAGGGTTACAAGTGTCCACTCCTTTCTGCATCCAACTCAGTGAGTCTGATCCAGGCCAAGCTGGGAGGGAGCCTGGTCTCTGGCTAAATAAACACAGACACTAGAAGTGTCTAGGCTCTTGGAGGCTCTCACTAGCTGCTGGAGCATTTCAGCCCAACCGCCCTGACCAGAGCCAAAGCTCTTCACTGGCCTTTGTCCTCAGCTGCCTTTTCTTCTGCAAGCAGCAGACCTTTCTGGGGGGCCTCTCCCTCTTTGTTGGGAAAAACTCCAGCATCCTGAGATGGGAAACTTTGCACTTACTTTATTTGCAGACTGGCAGGGCCCCTTCCCTCCTCTGGTCTTCGGTTTTCCCATCTGTAAAATGAGGGTGTTGGATTAGGTCAGTAGTCCAAACTGGCAGCTGGATCCAGCAGGCATGTGTTGTATTTGGCCCACAGGGCACTTTCATTATTTGTTTTTAATTAATAGCCCTTATTTTTAGAGCAGTTTTAGGTTTACAGAAAATTAGTGGAAAATTGAGAGCTCCCATATGCCCCTCTTCCTACCTCCACCTCCCTGCCAACAGTTTCCTTTATTGTTAACATCTTGCATCAATATGGTACATTTGTTGCAACTGATAAACCAACATAATACATTATTATTAATTAAAGCCCATCATTTATATTAGGGTTCACTCCTGTGTTGTACAGTTCTATGGATTGTGACAGATATAATGTCATACATTCACCATTACAGCAGCATAAGAATAGTTTCACTGCCCTAAAAATCCCGTTTCACCTATTCATACTTTTCCCTTCCCCCTAAACTCCTGGCAACCACTGATCTTTTCACTGTCTCTATAATTTTGTCTCTTCTAGAATGTCATGTGCTTGGAATCATACAGTATGTAGTCTTTTCAGACTGGCTTCTTCCACCTAGCCATATGCATTTAAGGTTCCCCCATGTCTTTTCATGGCTTGATCAATCACGTCTTTTTATTGCTGAATAATATTCCATTGTATGGATGTACCACAGTTTCTTTATCCATTCTGCAGTATAATTTTAAGCTGGAATTCTTTGCCAATAGTTAAGAATGGAAGGCATTATACTGAAATCCATATTTTCAGCTTCTCTTAAAAATGGGAAGATCTGTAACACTGGGTCTATCTTTCCAGATGGCAAAAATTGGCTAAAATTGTATAGTATCAGGCCTCTTTGGATAAGGCATGGGTGACCTGCCCACTACAGTTACCTCCTGCCTTCCTTATGTGACCTGCCAGTTCCTGGTAAGCATTTAGACTGAATTTTACATATTATTAGCAGAGTGACTTCAGGCAAATGTGCTGATTGTTTTCCATCTGCACCATTTCCTATCCCTTAATCCTATTTCTGCCCGTTTTTGTCCTGTTCTGTGTCCTAAGACACTGACCCTGCACAGACTGTATCTGTGGGTTTGGCTGTAGGAGGCATTGGTGTGAGATCAGAGGTTGAAAGGAGAGAGGGTCCACTACCCACTCCCATCGTGCTCCCCTCACTGCTTGGGTTCCAACTGCCCAGCAGTAGCTGCAGCTCTCCAAGCCATTGTTCCTGCTGAGCAACCCTCCCCTACCGTCCCAACCCTTTCTGGGCACAGTTAACTCCATGTCCTCCCTTTGTCCCTTCCCACTGTGGCTAGCCTCTAGGTCTCTCAACACTCTTGTTTATTCCCTTAACCCTGTTAGCTCCCTGTAAATAGCCCTTTCGTTGAAGTCTCTCTATTTGAACCATCCAGTTTATTCCATTTCCTGTTGAGACTGATACAGCAAGTTGCTTATGTTCTCTGTGCCTCAGCTTCCTCACCTGAAAATGGGAATCATGTTAATGCCCACTTCAAAATGAGAAAATGCATATACGATACCTAGCATAGTCCCTGACAGAGATAAGTGCTCAGTTAATGTTCATTAATATTATTATCATCATCATCATTAGAATTTATCACTCTGGGGCTACATCATTTCTATAGGTCTTTACAGCATGGATAGAAATGAATGGGTGATTCACCACACAAAAGTTGCTGCCAATAAATCTCCAAAGATCACCTTAATCTTTTGATCCCAAAGTAGAGTTGAGGCTTGGGTGGTATAAACTGTAATTATCTCTTGCCATTCATAAGCAAGGGGACTGGGCCCTTTATAGGCAGCTTCAGTATCAAATCTTTTCTCACGTGACAGTGGCCATGTGGAACTCTTATCCCACTTACAGATAACAGCTAACATTTACGGAGTCCTTTCTCTATGCAAATAATCCAAGTCTTCATATGTGGAATTAAGTAACCACTGCACATCAGTGCCTCTACAGATGAGACAAATGAGGTTCTGAGAGACAAAGTGACTCGCCCAAGGTCACACAGTCAACAAGTTTTTGAACTGAGACTACACTCAGGTGTCCAGGCTCCAAGTCTAGTGCACTTCCCATTACACACTCTTCCCCTCCATGGAAGGGGATTCTGCCACACCAACACCCAGAGTTTTCCTCACCACAAAATTCTTCCCACTTCTAAACAGAAGCCTCACTCGGCCTTACAAGACCCTTGATTATGTTAGTTAGGATCTTGAGAAATGTAAAGTGATATGATTGAGGGTGGGGTCAAAGTCTGCCCTCGACCACCCTCTTTCCTCGTTGGGCTCTAGCAAACAGCCCCACTCTCTCACTTCCTGATGCTGACCAGGCTCACGGAGCTTGCACGCAGGGTGATCTCCTCTGATGCGTCTCCTTGTGAGAAGGGAACAAACCCGTCAGCTTGAGAGGCCCAGTGAGGAGAAGGCAAAAATGAGGCTCAGACAAGAAAAATCTGATCCCTCCACCCAGATGTCAGCACAACAAGTATTTGTGGAATAAAGGAAAGGAAGGATGAAAGAGTAAATTTATCCACGAAAGTATCAGGGTCTGGACCATCATACTTCCTTCTCTGAGCCTCGGTTTCCTCATCTGTAGACTGAGCTACTGCCACCTGTCTTTTTTTTTTTTTTTTTTTTTTTTTGCTGTACGCGGGCCTTTCACTGTTGTGGCCTCTCCCGTTGTGGAGCACAGGCTCCGGATGCGCAGACTCAGCGGCCATGGCTCATGGGCCGAGCCGCTCCGCGGCATGTGGGATCTTCCCAGACCGGGGCACGAACCTGCGTCCCCTGCATCGGCAGGCAGACTCTCAACCACTGCGCCACCAGGGAAGCCCTGCCACCTGTCTTTTGGGAGCTATCCTGAGGTTTGAAGTACCCAGCACACAGTGGCCCTCAGTGATGGCTAATTCTAGCCCTCTGCCTTGTTTCACATCCTCTCAACAGGTTCTTTGATTTCTCTCAGCCTTCTGGAAACTTATTCTGGATGATTATAGCAATAACACCTAAAAATCAATATATTTTAGATTTTTAGAAAGCAAAATGCCCAGAAACATGAAGTTCTAAATCCTTGGACATATATCTGTATGTCTCAGCATTCAATGCAGTGCTTTGAATGTGGTAAGTGCTTGAGAATTGATTTCATGTAGATGGATGCGTTAAATGTAGATGGCTGAAATATGGATTTCAGTATAATGCCTTCCATTCTTAACTATTGGATCATCCTCGCCTCCCTCCTACTCTTAGTGAGCACAAATTAACACTTATGAAATCTCTAGAGTCCCCAACAACCTATGAGGTGATCCAGAAAGTATGTGTTATCCCCACTTCATGGATGGGAAAACCAAGTCTCAGTGAGGTTAGGCAAGTCTCCTGATTCAGAATCCAGTGGTCATTATATTCTCATGGGCTGCCTTTTTATCTGTTATTGGAAAGGAAGGGTATCCTTGAGGTTGCCTCCAGGTAATGCTTCTCTCAACCTCAGAAGCTAAGTTCCAGTGAGGGGAAGCACCTTGCCCAGGGCACACCACAGTGGAAACCAAGTTGGGACAAAATTCGGGTTCTCCAACTCTCTCCTTTGAGTTCTTCTCATTCTTCTATGTGCCTTAGATTCAACAGGAAATAGATATTAGGCAGGGAGTAACAAAATGAAACGAATACTTCAGCTCCTCAGGCCCCCAATGAATCAAGTTTCCCCTGAAAATGATCGGAGACTAGTCTCCCGGCCCAGTGTTCTACCAGCCCAAAGGACCCAAGGCTGTCTCCCAGGAGGCTGGCCTGACTGCCCAGCTGCTGCCCAAGAGGCTCAGAGATGGCATTCAACCTCAGAGCTCCTGGGTAGAGCCAAGCATGGGGACCCCAGGGCACTTGGCTGCACTCAACGCCCTCTCCAGCACTGCTCCTGACCCAGTTGTCATAGGTGAGTGGATATTCAAGCAGCTGCTGGGAAAGAGGTGGCCAGGGCTCCTGGGACACTTGACTTGTCTCTCGGTGAAGCCAGGGACATGCTCCAGTGACACCCATAGATACTCCCTCTGAGGGCACACTGCCCTTGTCCCTGCCAAAGAAGCTAGTGGGAGGTAATGAGAGGGTCCTGCTCTGAACTAAGCAGCCAGAAGAATCTGGGTGAGCAGAGAGTCGTGGATAAACTCATGTATTTACTTATTCAACAAGCATTCACCAACTACCTGCTCTCTGTCAGACTCTGCACAGAAACTAGGGATTCTGCAGTGAACTGGGCATGATGTTTGTTCTTTATATCTTGGATTTGTACCCAAGTAGCCAAAATACAAAGCAGAGACTGGCAGGGTCCTAGAAGAGGGACTCCAGAGTCATGCTGCCTGGTCCAATCTCCACCTAGCCCTATGATGCTGGGTGACCTTGAACAAGTTGCTTAACCCCTTAATCTTGGCTTCCTTCTTGCAAGAGCTATTTTAAAGTGAAATGAAACAATTGGCTTGGAAGTACTTTTCAGACAGAAGCTGAGGATGATTACTAGCATTTCATAGTTCCATCATTAATGTAAATGCCACTTATTCAGCACCTTCTAAGTACCAAACATCTGTTCAGCATCACATGTAATTATTCCTACAACCCTAGTGACACTGTCATTATTATCTATATTTTAGAGATGGGAAATGGAGGCTCAGAGAGGGGTGGTGAGTTACTCATGGTCACACAGACTGTAAGTGACAGGGTTGGGATTGGAACCCAGGTCATTTGGATTCCAGAGCCTATGTTCTTTCTGGACTGCCCCCTGTGGCTTCCTTCTTCCTCTTCAGTCTTTCATTCAGCAATGGCTTACTGAACCCTTTCTATGTGCCAGGCATTGTGCTAAGCTCCGAAGGTACAGGTGGAGCAAAACAGACCTGGAGCCTTCCCTAACAACCTCACAGTCTAGTGGGGAGGAAAGCAGTGAAGACTAATTACAAGCATAATAACTGTTGCCAAAGAGGGGGGATCAGACCCCCATGAGAGTGTAAACCTTATCTGGGAATCAAGCAAGGCCTTCAGGAGAAAGTGATCTTTGAGATAAAATCCGAAGGCTGACTGAGAGTTGGGCAGACAAGAAGTCACAGGGAGTGGGAACAGCATGGAATCCTGAGCCACAGATGGTCAAGAAACATAACAGAACACATAGTTCAAGGAACACAAAGAGACCAGGAGCACAGGCAGCAGGAGAAGGCAGTACAAGATGGGCTGAAGAGGGAGGCAGGAGCCTCGGAGCACATGCCAAGGAGTTTGCACTTGATCCTGAGGGCCCTTGGGAGCTGAGTTCATAGGGCTGAAAACCCCTCATTTTATGCCTTGGTGTTTTCCTCTTCTGCCATCTGACTGGCTGGACCAGCGGCTGAGGAGTGAGTAGAGATGGGGCCAGAGGAGCTGAGAGTGACCAAACAAGCTAAGGTCAGCACGGAACTGCAGGAAGGGCAGAGAGAGGCCAGGCCAGGGCAGCACCAGGGACAGCTCTCAGTGGCTCTCGGGGCTCAAAGGCCATCAGAAATCATTCACTCTTTCATTCGTCCATTCATTCTACAAATATTTATTGAGTGCCCCTACCCTGAGGGCACTGTTCTGGGCACCAGAGGACACATCAGAAAACTAAACAGACAAAAACTCTCTGTCCTCCTTAAGATTACTTTCTAGTAGAAGGAGACAGAAAATAAACACAACAAATAAGACAATCATGCACTGTATTAGAAGGTGACGTGTACGGGAAGAATAAAGCAAGGAAGGGGAATCAGGAGAGAAATCAAGAAGGGGAGTGGTTATAACTTTAAATAGGCTGATCAGAGAAGGCTTTGCCCTGAAAGTGACATCTGGGCAAACATGAAGGAGGTGAAGGAAGGGTTGGGGGCATCCATAGGGAGGAGTGTTTCAGGCAGAAGGAGCAGCACATGCAAAGCTCCTGAGGCAGGAAAATGCCAGGCCTATTGGAGCCTCTGTGAGGAATCTGGGGTGGGAGAGCAGGAATGGTTGATTCAGAGATGGGAGTCAGAGCGTAGAGGGCCATTGCAAGGACTTGGCTTTTACTTTGGGTGAATGAGGAGCCACTGGGGAATTCTGAGCCGAGAGGTGACATTATTTGACTTATATTTTCATGGGATCCCTTTGGCTGCTGGGTGGATATTAGATTGTGGGGGTAATTATCTTCCCTTTTCAGACAAGGAAAATGAAGTTCAGGGAGAGAAAGCTACTCGTCTGTAGTCACATGGTTAATAGTGGTGGAGCTGAGATTTGAACATAGGTCTCTCTGATGACTTCAGTCCCTGCACTGGCAGGGCTTTTAGTACAGGCGGCACTTCCCCTGGGCTTTAAAACCTAGGTAGACTTTGGACGTGTAAAGGGAAGACTGGGATGGAGAAGGGAGTGAAAGGTATTTAAAGAAAAAAAGGTATTTTAGGCAGAATGAAAAGAATGCAAAGCAGGGAGGGTAATTATGGGTCTCTGGATTTATTGAAAAAAATAGAGACATCTTTGCTTTAAAAGAAAAAGAAAAAAAAGATAGAGTACGTGCTGGGGAGAAGCTGGAGCTAAGTCTGAGAAGGCCAGTTCATGAAAAAGAGCCTTGAATGCCAGGCTAAGGAGGATCAAGGAGCAGCCCCCTCCTCTTGCACCCAGAAAGCTTCCAAACTGGTGGCCTCAGTGGAGAGGGTTAGAGAGGAACCCAAAACAACATGAAAGAAAACGGTTTCTTGTATCATATCTAACCAAGCAATTTTAACAGCTTTTGGAGGAAAAAAAAAAAAAAAACCTGCCAGATTTTGCTTGATGGTGTCTACAAGGGAATTTTGGAAACAGACAGGCTTGTGGATCAAAATATAATGCTCATCACTTAACCAGCTTTGTTTCTCAACAGCTACACTAAGTCCCTAAGCCTCTCAGCAAAAGGGAGGAAGTAACAGGCATCACTTCTCCTTGTGGAGGTCAGATATCCCAGTTTGTGGGTACCTTGGGTCCCAGCTCAGACCCCAAGGGGAAAGTGGGGCCCCACTTCCTTGGCTTTGGAAGGACCCAAGAGGACAGAGGAGCTACAGGTGGGGAGGTGTGTCTTCTTATATCTTGTGTCTACCCTCAAGCCCCACCTTAACCCTGACACTGAGGCCTAAAGGGGAAATATTTGGAGATCTATTAGGGGCGACGAATGGATCTCAAAGGGTCTCAATTGCCCACCACTCTCAGCTCCTTGTCTTGGGCTTCCATTTGCTTTGCTCTGGTCACCTGCCATATGACGTAACTACCACTGCAGGGCTTCACCATATGGGAACTGCTAAAAAGCCACCCAGCCACCCCCAGCCCATCCTCAATACCCCACAACCCACCCACAAGGCTATATGTCTACCAGCCTCTACTGAAGGTCAGGAAGAACAATGGAATTGTATCCGTAAAACTGACTCCAAATAGAACTCTTCCAAGAGTCCAAAATAAAGAAATATCAACCCTCCACAGGAGGTCTCTTGTTTCTTGCCTTGAAGACCACTTCCTTTTCCCTTCTCTGAGAAAGGAAACCTTTTGTCAGTCCTTCACCAGGGGAACCTCTGCCAATTAGGAAAAGCTCAACCCTGATCACAGGGATGGCACTAACCTAAAGCCAAGGAGAGTCACAGCACACAGTAACCGTCTGGCAGCATCTCTCCCAAAGTCTGAATCTAGAATAACCATGCAGGGCCCCAGCAGAAGACAGGGTGGGCTCGGGCCCTCAAAGGATGGTCCTCATCCATGTGTTTCCACAAGTATGAGATAAAAATTCCTACTTATTTTTCCCAGTCTTCCAAATGGTAATGCTTGGAGAACACACACACACACACACACACACGCACACACACACACACACACACCCCATTTCCCAACGCTAAACCATAATTCTCAAAACCAATATAGGCTCTAGACTACTAGAAGAAAACCGTTTTTCTAAATCACATAATCTACGTGGATTTCTCTGCCCACATGGACATGCATCTTATATTATTATACAAAGCAGTATCATGTCCCCCTCTTTTGCTCAAACCAGTTGCAACTGAGTTCCTATCACTCAACACTGAAAGAGTCCTGACCAATGTACCTCACCTCTCTGTATTGTTAAGAAGCTTTTAGCTGCAAATAACAGAAATGTTATCTCATAAAACAAAAAGTGTAGAGATAGGATAGCCTTCAGGGAGGGTTCATTCAAGGGTTCAACAATGTCTCCAGGTTCTTTCAAACTTCCCATTCTGCTGAGAAATGAGATGACCATATCTGATTTCAGATATCACATCCACATGACATCAACACAAGGAAGTAGCGGGACCAGCTTTTACTACATCTCTTTCTCAGGGGTGAGACAAGGAAACTTTCTCCAGCAGGTATCTCCTGTGTTTCACTGGCTAAACCTGGATCTCATGCCTTTCCTCAACCAACAAGTTGGGACAGGGACAACAGCAAGTGAAACAGAATTTTCCTGAGACCAAATGGGTTCATCTCTGAAGTTAGGGGTAGGTCAGAGTCCCCCAGAGGCAGATGGCTGTTGCTGTGTGTGTACGATGGGGTTTCTGTTAAGAGGGAGCGAGAGAGGGGCTTCCCTGGTGGCGCAGTGGTTGAGAGTCCGCCTGCCGATGCAGGGGACACGGGTTCGTGCCCCGGTCTGGGAGGATCCCACATGCCGCGGAGCGGCTGGGCCCGTGAGCCATGGCCGCTGAGCCTGCGCGTCTGGAGCCTGTGCTCTGCAACGGGAGAGGCCACAACAGTGAGAGGCCCGCATACAGCAAAAAAAAAAAATTAAAAAAAAAGAGGGAGCGAGAGGAAAAATAGATAACTAATAAGGACCTACTGTATAGCACAGGGACGTCTACTCACTACTCTGTAATGACCTATATGGGAAAAGAATCTTAAAAAGAGTGGATATACGTATATGTATAACTGACTCACTTTACTGTACAGCAGAAACTAACACAACATTGTAAACCAACTATCCTCCAAAAAAAAAAAAAAAAAAGAGGGAACAAGAGGAGGCAGGGCACCGGGCAGGCAGCCACTAGTGTGCGTTGCGCTACATCCAATGGCTACCCTCACTGAAGCTTTCCTTGAACCTGGGCCACAGCAAATCCTTAGGCAGGACATTTTCTCCTACTAGTTTCTGCAAGAAGTTGGACTGGAGTGAGGTGGGGCTGGAGGCAAGAGTGCCAGTTAGGAAGTCAGTCAGGCTATCAGACCAGGACCTGTGAGATGAGGAAACAGGCCAGCCCAGTAATGCCGAAGTCTGAGTCATGGGCAAGTTTTTGGTGGGAAGACTGAGGGCAAGAAGGGTGTGCTCTCAGAGATGGACCCTCGGGGATTCTGCCAAAGGTGGATGGCAGGACCCTGAGCTCTTCCATGAAGGTCAGGCAAGAAGACAAGACTCCGTGAGTAAGGGGCAGAGGGAGGAGACCCCCTCCAAAGCCACCACCTTAACTTGTCCTGAATGGAGCCAGGCAGTTTGGACAGACAGGCCCCTCACCAGGCCTGCCCCTGATGGCCTCTACCCAGCAGCTCAATGGGCATTCCTTGGGGGACTGGAACAGGGAATCTGGGATTTGATTCCTGCCACTGGCCCTCCACACACCAGCCTTCACTCTCCAAACCTTCTGTGCTCTTTCTTGCCTTCGAGCCTTTGCCTATGCCGTTCCCTCGACAGGAAGGCTTTTTCCTGCCCAGGATGCCCCACTTTATCCTTCACGTACAGTCTGTAAAGCCCCACCTGAGTGAGGGGCTCCCTCCTTTTACTCCCACACAGCTGTAGTCTGTATGCCTCACCTTGGATTGTAATTTCTATCTACATGCCAATCCGTCCATCTCCCAGAATAAACTGTGAGCTCTTCTGGGGCAGGCCCCTGCCTTGTTCATCTTGGTGACCTCTGCAGTGCCCAGGCAGTGTGGGGTCACAACACCTATGCAGGATGCAAGAATAGGGATGATGGGAAGGAAGGAGGTTCCTGTTGCCTTCTTTAGAGCTGAGTTGTCCAATATGGTAGCCAAGTAAAATTTAAAATTTAGTTCCTCAGTTATACTAGCTGCTTTTCAAGGGCTCAATAGCCACTTGTAGCTACTGGCTATTGATTGGACAGTGCAAATATAGAACATTTCCATAAATACAGAAAGTTCTAGTGGACAGCACTGTTCTAAGAGATTCAAACTATTGCTGCAGCTCTAAAAGGAGCAGATCATCTGCTACAGACTCCTTTCTCCTCCAATCCAGCACTCAGCACAAAGCCAGATACCTCCTCCTTTCTCCTCTCTCTCTCCTTCCTCTCCACCTATCTTCCTCCACCCCATTTTCCTGTCTCCCCACAGGGCTAGAAGAATAATTCACAGTGGTTTCAGAGTCCTCAGAGCCTTCTTATAGTCTGTGTATCTCTGACCCTTCACTACAGTCCTGGAAGGTAAGCAGGACAGAGATTATAATTTTCACTTTACAAGCAAGGAAGCCAAAGCTCTGAGAGGTGAAGACTCTTGTCCAAGGTCACCCAGCTGGCGAATGCTGGTGTCTGGATCAGACCTCAGAGTAGACTCCGGCCCCTTCTTTTCCACCAGTGTCGTATCATCTCTCACTAAGGAGTCGTCTAATCCAGCCTGCTGTCTGATGCACTTATCCATTCAACAACATTCCTCTCAAGTGTTTATCCAGCTTCTGCTTAAGTGCTCCCTAAGATGTGAACCTCACTATCGTTTCCTGAAGCTGTGTTTAGATAGCTCTGCTAGAAAACTCCTGCTTATGCTGAGTCAAAATCAACCTTGTGGGCTTCCCTAGTGGCGCAGTCATTGAGAGTCCGCCTGCCGATGCAAGGGACGCGGGTTCGTGCCCTGGTCCGGGAAGATCCCACATGCAGCGGAGCGGCTGGGCCCGTGAGCCACGGCCTCTGAGCCTGCACGTCCGGAGCCTGTGCTCCTCAACGGGAGAGGCCACAACAGTGAGAGGCCTGCATACCGCAAAAAAAAAAAAAAAAAAAAATCAACCTTGTAACTTTTCTGTCCCGAGACCTCAGAAATCATGTGATACAGCCACTAAAATGCCTTCTGCAACACCACTGCCAGTTAGCTTGCAGCCTCTGCTCACACACCTCCAGTTTGGGAGAGCTCAACACCACTCAAGGAAGCCCCTTCCTTCTTTGGCCATTTAAAAACAAGCCTCAATCCTGCAACTCCTCCCCACTGGTTTTGCCCTCTGGGTCTCCCAAGACTATCTTCTCTCTCTCTCTGCCCAGGGCAGCCCCTCAGAGACAATGACCATGCCCCCTACTTTGCTTTTGTCCTGACTGCAGACTAAACAAGTCATCAGAGAAAGGATGCTCTGTTCTATTAGCACATGACCTCTTCTGGCTTCCCTTCCCCATTAGCACATGAACCCCCTTATTCCATGGACCCCATGGGAAGCCAAGGTCGTGTCAATAATAATAACTACTGCCATTTATTATGTGTTCACCATGCCAGGCAACTTAAAAAGTGCTCTGCCTGTATTTCATCTCCAAAACCCTGCAAGCTGGTCATTATTATTCCCATTTCACAGATGAAGTGACTGCCTGTATACATGTCTGTCACCCCAGATGAGAGGACAATTGCAGGAACCTAAAGGATGGATGGGACCTGGGATGACCCAGGTTTGGGTCTGGGTCAGTCCCAGGGCCCCAGGCCCCAAGGAGGGTGGAGGAGTACAGAGGTTATGTGCACAGGCTGTAGGGGCAAAAGATCTGGGTTTAAATCATAGCTGCTTACCAGCCATGTGACCTTGAGCAAGGTCACTTCACCTCTCTGAACCTCCATTTCTTCATGTGTAAAAGGGAGCTAGTAGCACAGGGCACGGAGTCCAAGGATTGCAAAGAAGAAACAATGAATGCTTAGCACTGTGCATGGCACCTAGCAAGTTCTCAGCAGTGGGAGATAATACCAATATTATCATCGATATTATTACAGAGAGACCGTACCCAGGGCCAAGGCAAATGTATTTACAGTATTACCGTCCCAAACTGAGCCTGGTCAGACCCAGTGGATTTTTGTACCCCCTCGTGGCTCCCAGAAAATGGCTGGTATCTGAGATGAGTTCAAATGTGCTAATGGGGCTGTGGTGTGAGGAGGTGTGAGGGGCCTGAGCTGCTCTTGTGGTGAGCCAAGCAGTGCCCATACTTCTCTACAGAAAAGACAGAGGGGAATGCACAGGAAATAAAGGCTAAGGGAACTAAGAGATGGCAAGAAAAGAGACTAAAATTGAGGTCACCTCACTTGTAAAGCAAACACAACTTTGAACAAGTTATCTTCCTCTCTGAGCCTCCATGTACAACTCTATCAAATGGGATAATAACATCACCCTTGCTGCCTTGGGGTCAGGATGAAGGAGGTGCTGTTCATGGAAGCCCCTAGGCAGGGCGTAGCCCACAGGAGCACTTGGTGAGGGTCTGCTCCTGAAGCATCACTGAGCAGCAGCTCTCATGGTGAGCTTTGGCCATCATCGCAGTCGACAAAAACAACGTAATAATAATAATACCTATCCCCCAAACTCCCGCTCTGGGCCAATACTCACAGCAACCTTTGAGGAAGGTGTCATTATCCCCATTGACTGATGAAACTGACAGTTCAGCAGTGAACAGGGGTGACACGCCCCAGGTCACTCAGTTAGTAAGCCAAGATGCCGGAACTGGCACCCAGAACTGGCTGAAGCCAAATTTTGTTCCTTGACACCAGGCTGTGGAACCCCTGTGAACCAGGCCCAAGGTGTGGAGGCCTTTTGGTTGGTCTTCCAGCCCAGTAGAGGGACCACCACCACAGACCTGGACCACAACCACTGTGTATGATGGAGTAGCACTGGGCAGACGTCCAGAGCCCTGAGTGGTGGTCCCCTCTACGCCGTAAAAACAAATGCATGGCCTTGCTCCTTGCCCTCTGCCTCAGTTACTCCATCTGGGTGTCAGAAGTCAGACTCTCGGGGTTTTGCAACTAACTCTCTGGGATTATGCAGACAGTGGCAGGAAGGAGGAAAGCTGCCCTAAATGGAAACAGTGCACTGTGTTCCCCCATCCCTTAATAACCACTAATTAGTTAATCCCCACAGCAGCAGGGTGAGTTATCAGGTGTTTTTTTTTTTAACATCTTTATTGGAGTATAATTGCTTTACAAGGGTGTGTTAGTTTCTGCTTTATAACAAAGTGAATCAGCTATACATATACATATATCCCCATATCTCTTCCCTCTTGTGTCTCCCTCCCTCCCACCCTCCCTATCCCACCCCTCTAGGTGGTCACAAAGCACCGAGCTGATTTCCCTGTGCTATGCGGCTGCTTCCCACTAGCTATCAATTTTACATTTGGTAGTGTATATATGTCCATGCCACTCTCTCGCTTTGTCCCTTCCCCCTCCCCGTGTCCTCAAGTCCATTCTCTACGTCTGCATCTTTATTCCTCCTGTCCTGCCCCTAGGTTCTTCAGAACCTTTTTTTTTTAGATTCCATATATATGTGTTAGCATGCAGTATTTTTCTCTTTCTGACTTACTTCATTCTGTATGACAGACTCTAGGGCTATCCACCTCACTACAAATAACTCAATTTCGTTTCTTTTTATGGCTGAGTAATATTCCATCATATATATGTGCCACATCTTCTTTATCCATTCATCTGTCAATGGACACTTAGGTTGCTTCCATGTCCTGGCTATTGTAAATAGAGCTGCAGTGAACATTGTGGTACATGACTCTTTTTGAATTATGGTTTTCTCAGGGTATATGCCCAGTAGTGGGATTGCTGGGTTGTATGGTAGTTCTGTTTTTAGTTTTTTAAGGAACCTCCATACTGTTCTCCATAGTAGCTCTATCAGTTTACATTCCCACCAACAGTGCAAGAGGGTTCTCTTTTCTCCACACCCTCGCCAGCATTTATTGTTTGTAGATTTTGTAATCAGGTATTATTATCCCCAGTTTACAAGCAGGAGGTTGAATGAGAGAGGGATTGGCACCAGGCTCAGGGCAGGGATGGGATCAGTGAAAATGCTACAGATTGCTTCAGAAATGGGGGAGAGCTCAGTAGAGGGATGAGGGAGGCCTCAAGGGGGAGAAACCACATAGGAATGTATTTCTGAACCTCAGGGAGTTGAAGTCCCTTTGACGGCATCTAAGCCAGTTCTCTCTGTGCACAGATGGGCAGATGGAGGCCCAGGGAGGGAGAGAGACTGGTCCAAGGTCACACAGCCAGAATCACAGACCAGGAGCACACAATGCCACAGGTTCTCAGCTGAGGCTGCTCTGATGGGGGCTGGGGAGTAGGGGATGGCTCTAAAGAGCTGGGCTCCCTCTGTGGCCTTCCTTGAATTCCTAGAGAAAGCAGTAAGCCCCCGGGGATTATGTCCGTACTAATGGTCTGTGACAAAGACAGTAGGATAAGCAGCTTGCTCTGCAGACTAAACAAGGTGCAAGAAGCCAAGTCAAACAAAAGCTGAGGTTTTGTGTTGGCCTGGCTGATGGGCTAGAAGCAGCCTAGACTCTTGGCGGGCCAGGCCTTGTGCCACTGCCCAGAATCTCCTCTGGTGGTCTTTTCCCCCTTTGCCACTGAGGGCTGGACAGAAGTATGTCCACAACACATGACTGCCCCTGTTTGTAGCATAGCATGTGCTTTTATGACATTGCCCCCAAGATGAGGAAACTGAGGGTCAGAGAGAGGAAGGAAGATAGTGTCCCGAGGCACACAGCAAGTCAGGCAGAAAGTTGGGACCCAAGACCTCCTGACTCCCCGCGCCATCATGGCCTCCCAAATTCTTCCTTTAATTAGTGCTGAGTGACAAATGAACACTGGAACAGAGGGAAATGCAATTTTCTAATTTCTCTCCAAAGTGTTGCCCTACGTGATATCTCATAAGAGTCCACAGCATAGGCTTCAAGGGCAGAGAAGCCTGGATTCAAGTCCTGCTTCCACATTTTTCTAGCCCCATGGCTTCGGCAAATTACTTCACCACTCTGAGCCTCAGTTTGCTCTGGAAAACAGGAGAAACTACAGTACCTCCCTCACAGACTTGTTGGGATGATTAAATGAGTTAATGGATGTAAAGCATTTTGCTCTGTGCTTAGCATACAGTAAGCACCTAATTACTGCTATTGCTATTAGCAACTCTTGCGCCCACCTGCTGGATGGCCCGAGGCAGGGCCCTCACTCTCAGCCTCCATATTCCTCTCTCAAATGAGCTGTCACAAAGATTTCTTCTCACTCCAGGGCTCTGTGGTCTCTACCACCAGCCTTTTCAACCCAAATGAAACTGTAGACTCCAGAAGCAGTGAAGTGGGCTGGGAGCCTCTGTCACCTTCTAGGCCAGGCTGCTTGCCCTGCCCCCAGCTCCACACACCTGCTCCAGGATGTTCTGGGTGTGAGTCCCCTCAGCAGGCAGTCTGTCCCTCCCCAGAGCTGGTGTTGAGTCAATTCTGTGCTGTTCCAAAGGTTTGCATGTGATGGCCAATCAGGAGACCATAGGCTTTGAAAAGCTGGGGAGAACTTGGAGATCAGAGCTGAGGAAGAGGGTCAGGAAGATTTCGGGGCTAGCTGGGAGAGCAACATGTCCCTCTGTCCTGGCAGTGCTGCCCTAAGGGTCTAGGGAGTCAAATCCTCCCTGCCTTGTTTCTGGTAAAAAATAGCTAAAGACGCTCCTACCTCCAGGGACTCAGAAGTCGGTCTCAATCGACTCCCTCAGCAAGGGTCAAAGGGACCCTCTCCACAGTCCTAATTGTGCAGGGATTGTTCTAGTTGTTTCTGAACGCAGCT
Organism: Lagenorhynchus albirostris; assembly: GCF_949774975.1. Classification (NCBI taxonomy): domain Eukaryota; kingdom Metazoa; phylum Chordata; class Mammalia; order Artiodactyla; family Delphinidae; genus Lagenorhynchus; species Lagenorhynchus albirostris. The sequence continues at coordinate 34,084,726 of NC_083101.1, read as the reverse complement.
TCCTTTCTACATTCTAGAACTCACTTCTGCAAAATGAGAATGGTTTGACTCCAGGCCTGGGGCCATTTCTCACTCCTTCCCTCCTGGTTCCCAACAGGAACAAGAAGAGATCTGCCTCATGCGGATTAACGTGATATGTTCTCTAGCAGGTAAGGAGGTGGCGTGAGGAGATTACCTACCTCTCCCAACTTACCTGTCTGTGTGTCAAGTTTAAGCCCCTGGAGGGTTTGTGTAACACTGTTAGGAATCTTAAAAAGTAGAGACCCTGTTTGTCGGATTACAGGGTGTGGAGACATTCTCACCTTCTACACTGAGGCTTCAGACGGCTACCAACCCCACTCAGTCCTGCCAGTTGCTGAGCCCTGCTTTGCATAGAAGCCATTTATTCCAGTCTGTTAACAATGAGTCACATCCCAGGAACCCCTTATCTTTGGGACACATTCTGCCATTGACCAGTTTGGAGTCAAAGCAATGTTTCCAGACACAAATGTAGTTGGGAAAGTGCTGGGCTGCGTTAAAGGCTCTGCTCCTCTAGGTGCTTCTGTGTGACCTTAGTCAGGTCATTTTCCCTCTGAGCTTCCATTTCTTAACCTGTTTCCAAAACATAACAACCTCCAGCCACATCTGTTGTTCATGATTAGGTGAAAGAGCTTTCTGAAATGTATATTGTGGCATAAATTTGACATTTATCATTGTCAAATCTCATAATAGTTATTTGACTCTTTATGTATAACTTTGATAAAAATAAAAACGACGTGTTGATAGCTGTTTTACAGTTTAGTTGAAATATTTGGGAATCATTAGAGAAAAGTACATAGAAAACTAATCAAAGCAATTATTAACTCCAGTATTTTACTTGGCTTAGCATTAAACAACATTTACATAGTTATATCAATACTTGTGAAAACACTGAATACTGACTGAACCAAACACTGTGATAGTATAGTAAGAGCATAAAGACTGGGAAATTTAGAGAAGGTTAGTTAAGAGGGCTACACCCTCTTCCTTAAAATAGGAAATCAATAGATAATGTCTAAAATTGATAAATCAAGAAATAACAGTATAAGCATATCAATTGCAATGCAGATATAAGTAGCAGAAGAAACAGCTAATGGAGTGTAAAGTGGTTGGAGGGGGCAGCCCTGGGGAATGAGAAAGGATGAGGAAGAGAGTTATTTTTCATTATAATAAGACTTTAGTATTATTTTACTTTTCAAGTTATATGCATATATTCTTAGATTAAAATTAATAAAAAGAATAAAAATAGAGGAAAGTGACAGGTACAAGGAGGCTAATTTTGGTTCCAGATAAGGAAGAACTTCCTAATATCTAGAGCTATCGAAAACTGGAACCTCTGCAGATAGTGAATTCCCTGTCATCATAAGTTTTTAAACAGAAACTATATGTCCATCTGTCAGAAACAAGGTAGAGAATTCTAGCTTTGGCTGGGCTTTGCTAAGTAAGCTTAGGGATCACTTTCAATTCTAAGATCTCTTCTAATTCTATGCATCTGTGGAAGCTGGGATGTTCTTGTCATTTATCTCACAACTAATTCATTTATCTGTGCATTTAATAAGCATTTGCTTAGTACCTATTTTGTTTCTGGTGCTGCACCAGGTCCTGGGTTGAGGATAGGGGAACCAAGATAGATATGACATAGTGCCTGCCAACAAGAATCACTGAAAATCAGTCCTGGAAATTCCTCAGCATTTGTCTGATCCAACCCCTCATTATACAGAGAAGGAAACTGAGGCCCAGAGAGAGGGAGACACTTGCACAATGTCACACAGCATTAGTGGCAGAGTCAGGCTCACATCTAGACCTCTTGATTCCTGTGCTAGTGATCTTTTCCTCACAATCCTGCTTCTGAAGAGCACTTCTTCAAAAATAGTTCTAACAAAAATGAAGTTGATTCTTCATGGTATTTTACTCATCTCATTCATGTAAACACATCATCATTGTGCAATGAATCTTATGATTATTTTAATTATAGCAAGGTTTGACTTCCTGGATATCTACTTCAGAAAGGCATGCAGTGAGCCTTCTGGAGACACCCAGTGAAAGTTCACTGAACCCAAACCTCCAAGTCATTCACCAGAGAGATCTAAAACAACAGAAATAAAACTAACTGACATTGCTTTGTCTCACCATCTTGTGACATGCGTGAGAATTCTTAGGTAGAGAGTTACCGCCTGTGTCATGGGTAAAATCCCAAATCATTTCGTGGAGTTTGTTATTATTCCAACAGCTATGAGAGCCAACATTTGCATGTACCAACATCTCCTTACAGTATCACTTCCTGGATCCTTTTTGCTCGATTTAGTAGTCCTGTCTTTGCCACTTTGAAAAAAGTCCCACATCTCACTGAATTTCAGTTTTCCCTATCTGTTTTGTTTGTTTGTTTGTTTGGGTTGTTTGTTTGTTTGTTTTTAGTAATAGTCACCATGGGTATTAGACAAGACTTGTGTTTCTCAACCAGGGACAATTTTATCCCAACCCCTAGTGGACATCCGGTAATGTCTGGAGACATTTTTGGTTGCCACAAGTGGGGTGGAGTGATACTGGCATCTAGTGAGGTAGAATCCAGGGCTGCTGCTAAACATCCTATACCTGCACAGAGCAGCCCCTCCCAACACAATGATCTGGTCCAAAGTGTCAGTACTGCTACTGTTGAGAAACCCTGTAGACTCTTTGGCTGCAAGGGACAGGAACCCAAGTCCAACTTGCTTTAGTAAAAGAAGAAAAAGGAAAAAAACAAAAACAGGGTGGTTATTGGAAGAATATTATCATTGTTTTTAAAAAATGAAAAGAGCTAAAAAAAACTTCAGGATGGATACACCTTGGAGATTAGTGTAATTCAGCTCCCATCTGGACTACCTCTCCTGTCTGTCTTCCTTCTGTTCTCATTCTTTCCATGTGACACAGGCCTAGCCACCCTAGTTTTGAGCTCATATCCTCACAGCCTCACAACCAGCAAGGAAAAGGTCCTTTTCTTTCCTAGATCCACTGTCACAAATCCCAGGGAAGGATTCTGATTGGCCAAGCTTGGGTCACATCCTCATCACTTGAACCAACGACTAAGGCCAGAAAGGGTGAAGTACTATATACAATGATTGACCTAGCCTGGGCCAGTGCCTACCCCTGTGGCCAGAGGGATGAAATCTGTTTCCTGAAGTGGAGGAAGTAGGTTCTAGATAGAGAAAAACAATAGATACTACAGCATGGAATAATAAAGAGGGTGCTGGACTAAGAGTCAAACATCTGGATGCTATTCTTGGCTTGCCTCTAACTTGCTGTGTGATCTTGGACAAGTCCCTTTCCCTCTCTGGGCCCCAGTTTCTTACCTGTACAATGAAAGAATAGACCAGAAGTCAAAGATATCTCCCACCTCTAACATTTGATAACTTTTGATTGGTTAAGTATTATTCATGTTCCCAACAATGTTGACATTTGAAAATACTTGCTAAACCCATCTAGCTTTTAGATTGCTGGTTCCAGGATATAATATAGTCTAGAAATATCTAATTTTTTTCAAATTTAGTTTAGTTATCTGATCTTTTCCAACTTCTTAATGATTACGAAAACAGCATCGACTAAAATGCTTTAGCACCTATTCATATTTTCAAAATGGTCCGTGTACTTCTCAATTCTTTCATAATATTCAACCCTTATAGGAAAAATTTGTAGACCCACAAGAACCACTTACACATTGCTTTTTCTTTTAAAAGAATTACTAGTGATTAAGAAAGATTAAATATATGAATAAAATCTGCTTTCAACTTGGTATATGAATTTTATGTTAATCCTTATTTTGAAATGCATTAGTCAAAAGAAATAGATGGTGTTGGGAAATCTCCAACAATATGGAAGATAAGGCAAAGATTTCAATATCACCAACCACTCATTCACTCAACAAATAGTTTCTGAGTACCTACTATGTTCTGGACACTTCAATGATCTGCCCCTGTGTAACTTACACTCTAATGGATGCAGTTACATTTTAGTAATTGAAGAAGGATTTTTTGAATTCTAGCCCATCATCAACAAGATGAAGTCCATACCTCTCAGTCCCTTGCCAACCCCTCCAGCTCCAAGAGAACTCCCACTCACATCCTACACCTCATCAAACAGAACTTCCAGATTGCTACCTTCGAAATTCACCAGTTTCAGGATTTTCCTGGTGGCACAGTAGTTAAGAATCCACCTGCCAATGCAGGGGACACGGGTTCAATCCCTGGTCCAGGAAGATCCCATATACCGTGGAACAACTAAGCCCATGCGCCACAACTACTGAGCCTACGCTCTAGAGCCTGCGAGCCACAACTACTGAAGCCTGCGTGCCTAGAGCCCGTGCTCCGCAACAAGAGAAGCCACCGCGATGAGAAACTCGTGCACCGCAACGAAGAGTAGCCCCCACTTGCCACAACTAGAGAAAGCCCATGCACAGCAACAAAGACCCAATGTAGCCAAAAATAAAAATTAATTAATTAATTTAAAAAAAATTTTATAAAAGAGTAGCCCCCACTTGCCATAACAAGAGAAAGCCCATGCTCAGCAACGAAGACCCAGCAAAGCCAAAATAAAACCTCACCAGTTCCCACACACCTCTTCTACTTGGAACCCTCCTGCCTTCTCCACGTGAGTATCACTGCCTTTGGGAAACCTCCTTGTATGGTTCTTTCTTCCTACCCCACAGATTTAGTCCTGCCCTACTCTGTGTCCCCCAACCTCATACACATGTCTATCACTTAACACCTCTCATTTTATGTCAGAATTATTTTTTATGTCTTTGCTTCTCTCACTGGAATACAGAGTTCTCTACGGAGAGGAAAGGTTCTTATTTACCTGAGGACTTTCGGGGCTTGACAATACACACACTCACACACACACGCACACACACACGTGCACATGCATGTGCCTCAGACCTGCTCTTCCTCCTCTATTCCCCTTCTCAGTGAGTGACACCCCCACCCTCCTAGTTGTTCAGGCTAGAAACCTGGGCATCATCCTCAATGAATCCCTTTCTCTAACCTCCCACATCCAACCAAGGTTCATCATGTTTACCTACCTCCTTACATACCCTCACCTCTGGATGAATCAGTTACTTCCCTTGGCCTAGATCAAACTTGCCCTATCCCTCATAGCCTGGGTAGCTTGTTATGCAGGGTTTGCTTTAATCTTGACCTCCTCTAGGAAGCCTACCTTAATTCTTGTCCCTCCAAGCTGGGCTGAGTGTCTGTTCTCTGGGTAGTTTAGGTCTCCCGTGCTTCCTAGTTTATATGGCAATTCTTCTCTCCTAGTAGACTATACACTCCAAGAGGGTGGGTTCTTGTTTATGACTGCATCCCCAGCTTCTAGCCTATTTCCTGAGATGTGATAAGTTACCACTAATTACTTTTTAAGTAAATGCAGGAACAAACTCATTTGGAGTCAGAAAGCCTGGATTCCACTCAGATCTGCCATTAACTAGTTGGGTCACTATGCACAAAAATTCACTGAGCCTCAATGTTCTCATCTGTGAAATGGCCATAATAATTCCCCCCAGTCTACCTCCAGGGTTGAATGCAAAAAGCATATAAGATAATAAATGTGAAAGCTGTTTATAACCTCTGGGTTGTTTTACACATGTAAGGAGTTACTTCTAAATGTTTTGGGTTGTGTTTGGTTTTGGTTTTTATATTTTCTCTGATCATTTTAAATATAATGATGTATTGCTCCTACTTGTGAATTTCCTGTAGGTGCAGAATCCAAGAACTATGTTGCTGCTACTCATCTCTGAGAAGATTAGAAGTGTTTTGATTTTTTTTAATGTTTAAGAGAATATTTTTGATACAAATTGTACTGGAGGCACTATTGGAAATAATCTAAATTTCACTTAAGCAACTAATACCAAATTGATACAAATTAAACAAATTAACTTTATATAAGTATTGATGTAAAGGGAAAGAACTGACAACTTAGAACAGAATAGGAAAAGAAAATATACAAAGCAAACTTAACTTCAGTTTTACACTTATTAAATTAGCAAAAAACTTTTTTTTAAATAGCCTTTGCTCTTCTCATTTGGTTGATCTTAATTAATTTATTTATTTTTAATAAATTTATTTATTTATTATTTTTGGCTGTGTTGGGTCTTCGTTGCTGTGCGCGGGCTTTCTCTAGTTGTGGCGAGAGGGGGCTACTCTTCGCTGTGGTGCACGGGCTTCTCATTGCTTCTCTTGTTGCGGAGCATGGGCTCTAGGCACGTGGGCTTCAGTAGTTGTGGCTCGTGGGCTCTAGAGTGCAGGCTCAGTAGTTGTGGTGCAAGGGCTTAGTTGCTCCGCGGCATGTGGGATCTTCCCAGACCAGGGCTCAAGCCCATGTCCCCTGCATTGGCAGGCAGATTCTTAACCACTGTGCCACCGGGGAAGTCCCAGAAAAAACATTTTTAAATGGTAACTCTCAATGCACATACACTGCTGTTGGAATGTAAATTGTTCACTTCTCTGAAAAGCAAATTGATAAAATATATCGAGAGCCAAAAAATAATTCTACTCTTGGAAAGCTATCTTAAGGAAAGAATTTAACAGAATAAAAAAGTTTTGTGTACTAAAACATATAGATTACTCACAAATAATCAAAAAGTGCCAGCAACTATGACAATGGAGAAATGGTTTGGTAAAGCATGCTGCCTCCATGGGATGAAGTATTCTATACAATTTAAAGCAATCATTATGGATGCATGGCCAGGGTGCTCTTGGTCCTGCCCACAAAACTCCTGTGAGTCCTGTTGGATGGTTTCTTCACGATCAGGGGAGGGCCAAACTCTCAGAACAGATCCTTGCTCAAGTCTTCAAGCACTCAAGGCCAAGTTCTCCAAGGTGTTCCCAATGAAAGTGTTCAGCTTAAGCCATAGCCTACAATATACTGGCACTGGATTTGCAGGAGGTAGCAATGGGCATACTAACATTTCAGTAGCTTGGTAACTTACTGTTGACTCTGCTCACAATGAGGCTGTTCACATTCTGCTGGCCTTGAAGGAGACTATGGACACCTGGAGCAAGGTTGTGTCTCCTGCAGCCAGCTCCTAACCAAAATTAAGAGGATGGCCAAGGACTTCCCTGGTGGCGCAGTGGTTAAGAATCCACCTGCCAATGCAGGGGACATGGGTTCGATCCCTGGTCCAGGAAGATCCCACATGCCACGGAGCAACTAAGCCCACGCACCACAACTACTGAGCCTGCACTCTAGAGCCCGTGAGCCACAACTACTGAGGCTCGTGCACTGCAACTACTGAGCCCACACGCCACGACTACTGAAGCCTGCGTGCTCTAGTGCGCATGTGCCGCAACTACTGAGCCCACGTGCTGCAACTACTGAAGTCCACATGCCTAGAGCCCGTGCTCCGCAACAAGACAAACCACCGCAATAAGAAGCCCACACACCGCAATGAAGAGTAGCCCCCGCTCGCTGCAACTAGAGAAAGCCTGCGCACAGCAACGAAGACCCGATGCAGCCCCCAAAAAAAAAAAAAAAAAAAAGAGGATGGCCAGACTCCCTGGGGAGGAGTCAAGTGCATTCAAAAAGGCAGGGGGCGCTCTGACTCTGGGCTCCCTGTAATTGTAAGAGGGTCCCATGAACTGTGCCTCATGGTATTCATGTGCTTGTGTAGTACCCTCTTCTTGAACCTGGACTGGTCCTGGTACTCAACTGTAACTAGAGAACACAGCAGAAGTGAAGCTGCGTGCCTTCTGAAGCTAGGTCAGGAAAAGCTTTCAAGCTTTTGTCTGGAACACTCTCTGAAAGCCATGGGCCTCGTGACTGCCATCCTAGAGAAGCCACATTTAGGCACTCTGGTTGACAATACCAGCAAAGCTCAGCCTTTCAGCCATTCGTAGTAAGGCACCACACGTCCTCCAGACCAGCCCATCCATGAGCTGAATCCCCCCCAGGTGACTTCAGTCGGTATTGTATGGAGCAGACGAATCAATCAGCTAATCTTGGACCAAATTCCTGACCCGTGAAATTATGGGACATAATTAAATGGTTGTTGTTTAAGCCACTAAGTTCTAGGGTAATTAATACACTATAGTACATAAGCAGCACATCACCTTTGGAGGACGCTTGAGAATAAACTCATAATTCCAGAAATAGGTAACAATAAAGAATCAAGTATTTATCTTGCCTTCCCTTTATGAACTGTACTTCAGACTAACCAAATAGTTGATGAGATCAAGCTCTTCTTTATAAATAATTATAACTAATAAATGATGAGGGAATATCAGAATTAGAATATCACCATTTGAAATCCCCGATGAAATAATAACGATCATCAGTGACTGCAAAAATCATTAGGCAAAACCCCAGCAAGGAACGGTACAACAGATTAGGCTGAAAACACCTCACCCCAACGATCAATATCTTCTTACTAAGCCATGAAGAGAGAAAACCAGACTTTACATGCCTCCTGATATGAGGCAACAAGAAGTATATGGCGCCAACTCTGAAGGTTTCTTGTCCCCAAATCAAATCTGAGCCTGATAACACTTCTAGATTTCATCCCAAGGGCCAGAGGAACATGTTACATGATCCCCTGAGGGTGTAATCCACAAAGTCAAAAACATGGAAAACTCTACGGGACAAACAACCAAGTTTCTTCAAAGTATAATTTTTTTTTAAATAGAGGAAGAAGGGGACCCTATTGATTAAAAGAAACTTAGGAGATACATCAACCAAATCCAAATGTGTAGACTATCTCTGGATTCTGATATATATATACACATATATATATATATTTGAACATTTAATACATTTGAAATATATATATTACTGTATATATAACTGACTGGATATTAGATGATATTAAGAAATCATTTTTAATTTTTAGGTGTGATAGGTTACTACAGATAATTTTTTTAAAAGCCTTTATCTTTTAGAGATAAAAGATACATCTATACCAATGCATATGGGATTTTTCTTCAAAAGAATCCAGTGGTAAGGGGGTAGGAGTGAATAGGGTATAAATGAAGCAAGACTCGCCATATATTGATATTTTAAAGTTAGGTGATGGGGAAATGAAGGTTATATTTATATAAAACTAAATATCTTTAGTTTTATATATAATTTAAATTTTCATTTTAAAAGACTTTAAAACAAATAGCTCTAGCCAAAAAAAGTGTTTCCAGTGATGCATCTCTGAGTGGTCTGAGAGCAAGAGAGACAAGTCTTTACCTCCTCCCTCTCGCCAAATCCCCCTGCACTTACAGGACTAGAAACCTAACGAGGCATCTGAAGTCACATTTTGAGGAAGCATAATGGAAGGGAGTTTGGAGAGGGAATGAAGTCATTAAGGAGGATTATACTGTCACCACTCACACAATGGGGATGGCTGCTTTTAATGCTTTAAACAAGTCTTACTTCATACCAGAGCTTCGACTCAAGAAGGCATCACCATGGGAAGTGGATCCTGCCCAGGAGATCAAATCTTTCTTCCTGGCTGAGTCTTTGAGTGCATGCTCCTGCTCTGCATAGCAAGAGAACAGAGGAGATTCTTAGAATGCACTTGAAATTCTCTTTTCCTCTTCATGGTGTCCTTGCAGCCAGGGGTCTTGGAAAGCTCAGGAATGAAGGTGCCTCATAAAGTGGCCTTCCTGCCTCTGAGGGGCTGGGGCACCAGGTCAAGTTTCTGCCTTTCTGGGGGTCTCTACTTCTTGCACATTCAATGAGATGCAGTACAGCATAGAGTCAGCCAGCCTCTGGACACAGATGGTTCTGCAAGTCACCAGCTGTGCAACATTCACCTCATGGCATCCCTGAAAGTAAGATACGTCACCAGTAGCTCTACTGGAGCCATCCACAAAAATTCAGCCAGAGTTCTAACTCTTACTGCATCTGCTCAGACTGGCACCATCTGATCAGGAAATACAACCTAAATATGTGCCACCAGTGTTTCCGTCAGTCCATGAAGGATACAGGCTTCATCAAGTTGGACTAAGTGATCTTCCCTGAATGGATTATATAAGACATCTACCGGACAAAACAAAGAAAAAAAGTACAAAGAAAAAAAGTCTTAATCTTAAAAAACAAAAAAAAGTAGGGATGATAACTTCCAGCTCACATTGTTGTTGAAAGGATAAAATCAGGTAATGTATGTGAAGTGCTCAGCATGGATCCTAGCACTGAGTTAGCTCTCAATAAAAGGATATTACTATTATTTACCTCTCCATAAAATGTGGATTGGATCAAAAGATCCTTAAGCTTCCGCCTAATTCCAGTGTTTGAGGATTCATTCATTTATGCAACAAGCAGTTATTGCCAAGCCCTACACCAGGTGCTGGTGCTATAAGATGGAGACACCTGACATGGGAGTTGGAGGCTAAAGTCAGCATATAAGGCAAAAACTCTGCATACTCAAAATTGTTATTGGAAACTATTCCACCATCAACTGACCTCCCAAGCATTTGCTCCCCCATTCAGAGGTGCTGTCAGAGGTGCTGCCCATGGGAGGAGCAGCATGGAGTGATGGTGGCTGAGGGATCTTTCAGGACATGGCATCTTGTCTCCTCCCAGGCCCCAGAACATGAAAGCCTTAAACTTTCCTCCATTCAGAGCAAAGCTGTGTTCCCTCCTTTGCTTTTGAGCCTTCAGCCCCAGTGCTGGATGAGAAAATGGAGGGCAGCCTCAGGGGTCACCTTCCATCAAGCTCAGGGTCGCCATGAGATGGTCATCGCCCAATTGACCAGGAGCCTGCTGTCCCACTGAAATGTATCAAGCACCCTCCATGAGCAAGGTGTGCTGAGCATTGGCAGGAGTGGAGTAAGCCGAAGGTGGCTCCCCCAGGACTGTACAGATGCAGACCCCAGCCACAGTAAAGCAGGGTCAATAGGGCCACAGGAAGGCCCAGAGATGGGCTATGGGGACCTAGGGGACAGAAAGAGTAACCTCACCCTCCTGGGTGGTGATACTGAACCTGACCCTTGGAGAACAGAGAAGACCTGGGGGCAAAACACTGGGGAGAGGGTGCCCTGGGATGAGGAGACAGCAAGAGGCAAAGCTGGAGGCAGGGTTGATGGGCTGTGTCTGAGTAACAGCATGTAGACCATATGTTTGGTTGAAGAGGAAGGTGAGGCTGGAGAGTCAACAGGGCCAGGTGGCAAAGGCCGTAAGGTCAGGCCAAGCGGAGTGGGCTTGGTTGTGTAGGCAGTAAAGAGCCAAAGGCCTGGAGCTGGGCTTTGGAGCGAGAGGACCCGCCTGGGGTGAAACTCTCCTCCCAGTACCTGCCCACACCCTCTCATAGGACAGTGCACAGCATCCTCCCAGGTTCGGAAAGCCCCAACTACAAACCCTTCTGCCCCAAGATCAAGCCTTTCCATAGTGGCTTCAGCAGCAACTTTAGGGTCAAGAGAGGCAACCCCTTAGGTTTCTCTATACAACTGCCCTTCATTATGGAGAAACCACACCAAGATGGGGTGGGAGTGGTGGAGGAGATGAAGGCTAAATCTAAGAAGAAGGGCTACTGACAAAGTGGCAGACTAAATAACCTGAAAGCTCCCTGCTACAAAACACCTAGAAATGCTGAGTAATATTTGTTTTAGTCATTTGAAATATACCGGAAATGTCACGGGAAAGTAAGGGTATTTCCAAGATCAAAACAAAGGGAGAGGGACTTCCCTGGTGGTGCAGTGGTTGGAAGTCTGCCTGCCAGTGCAGAGGACACAGGTTCGAACCCTGGTCTGGGAAGATCCCACATGCCATGGAGCAACTAAGCCCGTACACCACTAATATTGAGCCTGCGCTCTAGAGCCCGTGCTCTGCAACAAGAGAAGGCACCGCAATGAGAAGCCTGCACTCTGCAACGAAGACCCAATGCAGCCAAAAATAAAAATTAATTAATTAGGGCTTCCCTGGTGGCGCAGTGGTTGAGAGTCCGCCTGCCGATGCAGGGGACACGGGTTTGTGCCCCGGTCCGGGGGGATCCCACATGCCGCGGAGCGGCTGGGCCCATGAGCCATGGCCGCTGAGCCTGCGTGTCCGGAGCCTGTGCTCCGCAACGGGAGGGGCCACAACAGTGAGAAGCCCGCATACCGCAAAAAAAAAAAAAAATTAATTAATTAATTTTTTAAAAAAACAAAGAGAGAGCTGAAAACCAGAGCAGGAAGAGGGCTTTAGTCTTACAGAGGAGCTGTCAGGGAAGCAGTGGAACTAGGGGCTTGCCTTCCAAGCATGTGGGAAGATTGGTAAGAATTGCACTAGAAGGGTCCTTGGGAGTCTCACTCTGTGTGTGCTTCTAAGTCCCTGGCTGCCCTCTGCTTACAATGCTTGGAAAAGCCTGAAATGTTCTCTCTAGAGAGACAACTGGTATGGTGGAAAGAACCCATGATGTGGCTCTGCCTCTATCCTCCGACATTCCTTCTTCCCTTCTCTAAGCCTCAATTGTATCATCTTTTAAATGGAAATGATGCTGCCACAACTGGCCTCACAGGGTTACTGGGAAAATGCACTCATTCATTCAACAAACCTGTATTGAACAGGGAGTGTGACAAGTGCTGGGATATGGAGCGAACAGGATAAAATCCCTGCCTTCAAGCAATTCACATTTAACAACTGAACAAAGAGGACAGAAAACAATATGGAAACAAATTTGTAGAGATAGGCAAGGTAGAGAGGACAGAGCTCTACTCAGGCTTGGCCAGGAAGGTTGGCAGGCTCTGGGGGAGGTGTTGTCCGAGCTGAATCATGAAGGATGAGTAGGAGTTGCTCACAAGAAGGTACAAAGGGCATTCCAGGCATGAAGACAGCCCAGGGTCTGAGGCAGTGTGGCATGAAGAGGGAACCACACATGGCACAGTGTTGCTGAGTGATAAAGTACAGCCACGGGGGTTGAGAGAAAAGGGCTAATAGAGACACAGCTCACATGGCTGGAAGACAAGGCCTTGAACAGGCACAAATAATAACACTTACGTGAATTCCAGAGAAACTTCTTCCTCCTTGAAATAATTCAATCCTCTTCCCACACCCATGACACCTGAGGCAATCGTCAGAGCAAGAGTCAGCCTACTCCTCTGAGTTAGCCTGGGTTCCTAGAAAGCAGAGCATGAGTCAGGGGCTTACGAGCTATTCTTTTATTAGAGATCAGGAGTGAGGGATAAGGGGAGTGAAGCAGGAAGGAGGGAGGGCCAATACAAGCATGTGCTATGGAGAAGGCTACCGCTAGATGCACCTCATTATTCAATTTCATGGAAATGTCCCCATGCAATCTGCACCTCAGGTAGAGTGACCAATTGTCCTGGTTTTCACAGGTCTGAGGGATTTCCCAGGACATGGGACTTTCAGTGCTAAAACTGCAACAGTTCCAGGCAAACCAGGATGAGTTGGTCACCCTACTCTCAGGACTGTCTTCAGTGGTTGAGTTTTCTCCTGTGGAGTGTTAATTTCCCCCGTATTTCTGGGTTGTGCACGTATGGGCATCAAATTGACAGGAAGGTCAATGGGGAAACCTCAGGGAGGGAGGAGAGAGACATGTAACATGGGCCTGAGTGAGACACTACCAGGATAAGCCTGTATGAAATAAGCATCCACAGAAAGTTGGTGACTGTAGCAGCCACTAGAATAAGAGATAGTGAGGCCAAGAGGATCTGAAGTGGGGCATCCTTCACCCCTAATTCAGAGACATTAGTCCTGGGCAATCTCCTGTCTTCAATGTGTGAGCTCTCAGCATGTGACAAGCAGCTTGGTGCCTTGGTGTCCTATCCCATGTCCATCGTGAATAGAACAGATAAGTACTTTTAAGTTACAAAAATCCTTTTTTTTTTTTTTGGCCGTGCCACACAGCTTGCGGGATCTTAGTTCCCCAACCAGGGCCCCCCTGCAGTGCAAGCGCAGAGTCCTAACCACTGGACCTCCAGGGAATTCTCCAAAAATCCTATGCATCAACTAAGAATAAAGAGGAAATGTATCTCAAGACTGTAAGGGATTACAGGTCTTCACTAGGTGGACATCTTTAATAGATATGAAAACACACGTGACAAAAAGTCGCAAGAGTATCTAATCCAGAAAGCAATGGGGATGAAACATTAACCAGAGTTGCTTTCAATCTGGATCTCTCTCCAATTAAGCACAGAGTTCAGAACTGCTCTCCCAATTCAATTTGAAGCCACTGAGTGTTCTTGCCATAGTACTCCAGTGCCTCCTCAGCATATTGACAGTAGCTAAAACCACAGGAGTGGATGGGATTGCCCAAAGCAAGTCTGTAGATTGACAAGACCTGTAAGACAAGAATGGATCCTGAAGAACATAACATTTAAGGAAAGGACAGAAGAAGAGGTGCTCACAAAGGAGACAAGTAAGCGCAGAAACAGGAAAGTTCATTGTTGTGTGTACCAAAGTAGTAGTACCAAAAGGAAAGACTCCTCAGCTGTCCAATGCAGCAAAGAGGTTGAGTCAAATAAGGACTGAAAAGTTTCTAATGGCTATTAGGTGTTCTTGGTATCCTTAGGGAAATCTAGGGTGGGGGCAGGAGGCAGAGTATAGTGGGTCAAGGAGTGAATAGGCAGTGATGAAGTAGAAATGGTGATTTTAGACCACTCTTTGAAGAAATTTGGTAAGACTGGTCAACAAGTTGAAAGGCAAATACAGGAAAGAAAGGAGATAATTGTTGTAACAAGGCCCTGAAGACAGCTGGAGGGAACAGATGAGGTCCAGAGCATAGGTGGACATATTGGCCTTGAAAAGAATGAAGGACACTCTGAGGATGAGATAGAGGGAGTGATGCTGGATTTGAGGGTAGGTAAGTGGGAAGACAGGGATGGTCTTAATTTCTCCATGAAGTAGGGCACACACAGAGGGTGTGGGAAACTAAAAATGGGGTGTGAATAAGGGTTGAAGAAAGTGGAAGAATGGGTAAAAAGATTAACAAGTGGCACTAAGAGCCTGGCTGAGACTGAAGACCTTGAACTTGCTGCTATGCGTGTTCAATAATTCATTCATTCATTCACCCATTTTGGATCACATCAATGACTGTTGGTTCCCACTACAGCCAGTACTCAATGACTTAGTTTTGGTCATACAGATACATGTCAGAGTCTCACAAAGCTCAGGGCTCCAAGCTGTGATCAAGGATCATGACTCCATCACGGCAACACCTACTGAGTGATCTCATCTTCCATCACAGTTTCTACTACTAGGTGGACGCTGATGACCTTCAAATCTCTGACCCCAGACCAAACCTTTCCCTGGGCTTTAGACCAACATATACCCAACAGATATCTCAATCTCAACATATCCAAATCCATACCATCTTCACCCCCAAACCTGCTCCAACAGGAGAGTGGATCTCCGCCGTCTGTGCACATGAGGATGTCAGGTTACCTTTTCAATGTCTACTTCCTTGCTTGGTTCTAAAAATACCATCTCCAAATGCTTCCCTTTGATATCAGGAGTCATGACTTTCTGGGGCTATGCCTGGCCCTGCCCACTTGAAGGCTCAAAAGAAATGTTTATAAGGTTACTTCTAGGCTCCCCCACCAGCCTGCACAGTCACACCATGACTTGCTACAGGGCACTCCAAATGACCAACACTCAGCACTGAAGATTCCTCCTGATATAGCCCAGCCACCAGCTCAGGGATCCTACCAAAGAACTAATGTCAATACTTGAGATCAGGGAACAGAACAAACAGATCTAAACTCATATCATCACCTTATCTTCGCCAACAGGGTCCAACCTCCCAAAGCCAAGCTTCAGACACTCTACTACTGTAAAGCAAATTAGACCACAGATCAACTGGAACAACAGATGGATTTCATCCTCTCTGCCAGCTCAGGTGGATTAATGATGGCCACCTGAAGTTACAAAGGACTGTAGAACCTCCAGCAGGCTCATCAGGAAAAAGCTGATGATGGACTGGTCATGTCTGCCACTGGGACAGGCATGAGATGGGGAAGTAACACCAGTTACAGGAGAACTTCACATGTGAAAAGGCCTCATTAGACTACGAGCCTCATACTAGACCACAATAAAAGTCTTCCAAGTCTTAATACTGGTTATGGAGCACATGATTGTTTTACGTTAGCATGTTTATTCATTTATTCTTTTGTTCATTTAGAGATATTTATCGAATGTCTATTTTGTACCAGATATTGACCTAAGCACTAGGAATACAGCTGTGAATAAGACAAACAAGATTCCTGCTCTCACAGGGCTCTCATCCTAGCAGGATGTGTAACAAATAAGAAACTGTCAGGCAGATGTAAGAGCTATGCAGATAATTAAGGCAGGATGATGTGACTCAGATTATCTGGATGACTCCTTTTGACTGGGCGTCAGGGAAAGCTGTAGAACGATATGGAGTTAAGAGAGTTCTAGGCAGAGGGAACAGCTAGTGCAAAAGCCCTAAGTCAGGAAATTATTTGTGTTCAAAGGATGGAAAGAAGGCAGTGTAACTAATGAGGAAGAGCCTGGTTCAAAAAGACACTGGAGAAGTAAACAGGAGCTAAGATCACATGGAGTTTTGTAGGCCAGGATAAGGAGTTTAGACTTTATTCTTGGTGTTTTGAAAAACCATTTAAGGATTTTAAGCAGAAGAGTTGGCATAATCTGATTTATATTTTTAAAGAAACACTCTGGCTGCTGAGTGGAAAATAGAGAGCAGGTGTACAGGACAGAGGCAGGGACACCAGTTAAGAGGCCACTGCAGTAATGCATGTGATAGTTGATGTTGGCTGGGATGAAGGTGCTAATAGTGATGATGAGGAAAAGTTTCAAATTCTTGATTAGTTCTAGAGGGACACGCAACAGGACTTGTGTATAAGGGGTGAGAAAATCAAAAAATCAAAAATATATCTAAGGGGGCTTCCCTGGTGGCACAGCAGTTGAGAGTCCGCCTGCCGATGCAGGGGACACGGGTTTGTGCCCCGGTCCAGGAAGATCCCACATGCCGCGGAGCGGCTGGGCCCATGAGCCATGGCCGCTGAGCCTGCGCGACCAGAGCCTGTGCTCCGCAACATGAGAGGCCACAACAGTGAGAGGCCCGCGTACCGCAAAAAAAAAAAAAAAAAAAAAAAAAAAAAAAAAAAATATATATATATATATATGGGACTTCCCTGGTGGTCCAGTGGTTAAGAATCTGCCTTCCAATGCAAGGGACATGGGTTTGATCCCTGGTCAGGGAACTAAGATGCCACATGGCTCGGGGCAACTAAGACCGTGCACCACAACTACTGAGCTCACGTGCTCTGGAGCCCGCTCACTGCAACTAGGGAGCCTGCGCGCCGCAACAAAAGATTCTGCATGCCGCAACTAAGACCCGACACAGCCAAATTAATTAATTAATTTAAAAAAAAATATATATATATATATATAAGGTTTCAGGCCTGATAGCCTGTATGAACTAATATTATTTACTGGAATAGGAAATGCTAAGAAAAGAACAGGCTTGAAGTTGGGAGGAACCAAAATTTTGATTTGGGACAAGTCTGACACACCTATTAGACATCCAAGTGAAGGTACTCAATAATAAGGCTGGATGTTTCTAAGTCAAGTTCCAAGAGGCAGATAGAGCTGGAGACTGAGTCTGGGGAGACATGGCTATACAGAGAGTATTCAAAGTTTTGGACCAGAGGAGATCACCAATGGAGAAGAAGTAGCTAGAGAAGAGAACTATGGCCAAAACTTTGAGCACTCTGACATGTGGAAGTCAAGCAGTAAATGAGGCCATCAGCTAGACAGACCATAAAGGAGCAGCCAAAAGCATGTGATATTCCAGTAACCAAGTGAAGAAAGCAGTTCAAGAAGGGAGTGTCTACTGAGTGAAGTGCTGCTGAGAGATCAAGTAAGGACAGAGAAGTGACCACTGGAGGTTATAGGTGACCTCATCAAAAACAGTCTCAGTGGACTGGAGAGAAAAGAAGCCCAATCACAGAGGGCTGAGCAGAAATAGGAGGTGAGGAAGAAGAGACAGGAGACAAGTCCGTGAGAAAGGCTGCTTTGAAGGACAGCAGGGAGACAGGCCATCAGCTGAAGGAAGACATGGGGTAAAGGAAAGGCTCTGCAGACGGTGGAGACGATGGAATAGGTATGCATTTTGTTGGGAATGACCTGAGCTAAGAGAAAGAAACTGGGGATGCAGCAGAGATGGGAGAACTGTAGCAGAGACAGGAGAATTGGAAAAACAAGAGACCAGAGGATTCAGCTCCCAAGTAAAAGGAGTATCTTTTGGTAAAAGTAGGGACACTTCATCCATAGCAATACAAAGGCAGGCAGGAAAGAGAAACACAAATTCAGACGGATTAAGAGGTTTGGTGGTGGGGCTTCCCTGGTGGCACAGTGGTTGAGAATCCGCCTGCCAATGCAGGGGACACGGGTTCGAGCCGTGGTCTGGGAGGATCCCACATGCCGTGGAGCAGCTGGACCTGTGAGCCACAACTACTGAGCCTGTGCGTCTGGAGCCCGTGCTCTGCAACAAGAGAGGCCACGATAGTGAGAGGCCCGTGCACCGCGAGGAAGAGTGGCCCCCGCTCGCCACAACTAGAGAAAGCCCTCGCACAGAAACGAAGACCCAACACAGCAAAAATTAATTAATTAATTAATTAATTAAAAAAAGAGGTGTGATGGGAAGATAAGGGTGTTCCTTTGTAACTGCTTCCTATTTCATCAATGAAATAGGAGATGAGGTCATCAGATGAAGACGGGGTGTGTGTGTGTGTGTGTGTGTGTGTGTGTGTGTGTGTGTGTGTGTGGAATGGATGGCCCCTCCTGAGAGGCCCTCCCAATGGGTGGGGGAAGGAAGAAGGTAAAGATGTGAAATAACTGTCTTTGGGAATAGGAAGTAAACACCTAGAGAAGAGTGGTAGGATT
Organism: Lagenorhynchus albirostris; assembly: GCF_949774975.1. Taxonomy (NCBI): domain Eukaryota; kingdom Metazoa; phylum Chordata; class Mammalia; order Artiodactyla; family Delphinidae; genus Lagenorhynchus; species Lagenorhynchus albirostris. Next base: position 34,065,895 of record NC_083101.1, on the reverse strand, counting down.
GCTGAACAGGATTGGGTGCTCATTGGGGATTTGTTGTCATGAATTTAAAGTGAGACCAGTTGGTCTGGGTATGTTTTCTCCTATGCTTGAGTTCAGGTATGTGGTAGGAAGATATGTAGGCTTTAAGCAGAGGGCAAATATGAAGGAAGAAGAGTGGAATAAGGGAATTAGGAGTGTTTGAAAAGACTAGTTACGACAATGAACCACAGAAATAAGTGCTGGTTAAGGAAGAAAGTGAGCACAGGAGGGAAATGACAGATGATAAAAAAGTGGGAGGAGCAGTGTATTAGAAGTCTTGATGAGACAGCATAGAAACATTACCCTCTGGGAGCTGGAATGAGAGGAGGTGGTGGTCAGAGAGTGGGATGCCTGGGTTTTGGGTGATGATATGGTCATGGGTGTGACAAAGGAATGGGTGGCTGGGGTGGGACAGATCAAGGGAGGAGATGACCAAAGAAAGGCATGGAACTGAGAGGCCAACATGTTAGATGTCTCATCCATATGGATGCTGAAGTCACCAGGAACGGTGTCAGGAAAAGGACAGACAGGAAGACAGTGTGTCAGTGCTAAAGACACTAGTGAATGAGGGTAAAGAATGGGTTCATGTGAACTTCAAGGGAGTAGAGTTTTGAAGGAAAAGAGAGAACTGCATTTAGAATTAACAACAGAAAGCAAGGAGACTCTACCTAATCCACCACACTTACCTCACCTATCCCACCTACTTCACCTCCAGGCCCTCAGGTACCCAGTGGTTAAAAGGAAAAACGTCCTCCACTTGAAAGGGTTGCAGAAGAAAGAGTGTCATCGGCAGACACCCAGCTTTCATTTGGTACAGAAACGGAAGTGAACACTCAAAGAAGAGCTTGAGGATATTGGGGAGAGTGTAACTGACGGCCAGGAGTTCCCAAACCCCAGAGGAAGAGTGTGGGAGTGCCAGAAGAGGTAGGAAATCGAGTCAGATTAGAGACTGTTCAGAGTACCATGGGGATTAGGGTCCCATTGCCCTGAAGAGCTTGAGTTTCTGGAGATGACTGAGGTTAAACGGTGTTCGAGGCATCTTGGGGCTAATCTTGAGGGTCTCCTACGGAAAGGCAGATTTGATATAGAAACAACATGGCTGGTGGGCAACAATCCTCTTCTGCGCCAGCACGTGGGGCAGAAACCACAAAGTGAGCCCCTGGGGGATTTTTCTCTTAAGTGGCTGGTGCTGGAGTTCTCTGTGAAGGCTTCTGGGGAGGGGCCATCTGCCCTGAAGCTGGATCCTTAGGGCCAACTTTTCTCTCGGGTGGTGCAGTGCTATGGAGATCTGGAGCACAAGGTCCACAGTCTGTCACTTTGCTCCTGGGAAGTGCAGCACTGTGGTGGACAGTTTCATCTAGAGGTAGGGTTACCAGATAAAATCCAGGACTCACAGTTACATTTGAACGTCAGATAAATGATGAATACTTTTTTAGTATAAATATATCCCAGATATTGCACGGGACATACTTGATACTAAAAAATTATACTCTATCCCTGACGACTGCCACATTATGTCAGTGCTTGTATTAGGCAGGGTTTTCCAGAGATCTACAGGGTGAGTCAGCAAGCTGGAGACGAAGGAGAGCCAAATGGTTTAGTTCCAGTCCAAGTCCCAAGGCCTAAGAACCAAGAGTGTTGATGGTATACTTCTGGTTCAAAGGCTGACAGGCTAGAGATCCAGAAAAAGAGCCAATGTTCCAGTTCAAAGACAGTCAGACAGGAAGAATTCTCTCTTGCTCAGGAAAGGGTCAGCCTTTTTACTCTAGGCAAGCCTTTAAGTGACTGGATGAGGTCCACCCACGTTAGGAATGGCGATCTCCTCTACTCAATCAATTTAAGTGTTAATCTCAATAAAAAACACCCTCATAGAAACACCAGAATAATGTTTAACCAAATATCTGGGCACCCCCTGGTCCAGTCAGGTTGACACATAAATTTAACCATCACAGTGCCCATGTTCGCACTTTTATGATGGAATTGGAATCAGGCAGTAATATTTGAATTATAATAGTTAATGAGAAAAGCAAGGCAGACCTAATCTCAAGGTGTTAACTGAAGATGAACTGTCACAGGCCTGTAAGAAGCAAGCTTACAGAGGTTCAAATGGAGAAAGGTTGTGGGAGAATTAAGTCATCTCACACACACAGTAGTATAAGCATGATGGATTCAAAAGAACCTTCCCCTTAAAAGGTCAGCCCCAGAGTAGCGTTGCTAATAACTGTTTAGTGTCAGCAAGAAAAAAAAAAAATCTAACACATTAAATGCCATTAGTCTGGATTTGATGGGTTTTGTAGTATTATATTTAATTTGTAGATTTGTTTTGGTTTTATTATTTATAGGGAGGTTATACCTAGTTTTATATCTGTACATATTAAAATTACATTAAACTAAAATTCATTTAAGTCAATACTGGGGAATCCATGAGATTTTTGTCCTTTTAAATGGGTCCATTAGACTATTATCCTTAATTTAAGACATATTTATATATAATTTAAATGTATTTCAGGCCCTTTTTCAGGGGATTTATGTTCTGGAGCATTTCATTTGTAAAATTCATTAAACTAGATATTACTAGAGGATTTTTTTTAATAACAAATGTTAAAAGTGTGTACTATATGCTACACTGGATTTGGAAAATGTACATCTTATCTCCTCTCTGACATACACAAAGCATTTTAGTAAATAAAAGGCTCTGAGAAATCCAACAGAAAAAGATATCAAATGTTGTTTCACTCTGTTTCCCAAGCTTATCTGTGCAAAGAATACCTCTACCACAGCAACTATTAATATCCTGAGGAACAGCTTTCTTTGAAAAACACTCCTCTATAGTACTATCTAGAATAAGAATACTTATTCAACATTTTTGGGCCAAGGACCTCTCTAGCAGTCTAGCAGAGCCTATGGACATCTTAGAATGATGTATTTCAGTGTATAAAATATAAAGGATTACAACAGAAACTAATTATACTGAAATACAATTTTCAAAATAATTTTAAAACAAATGGGAGTACCTGAAGGAGAGAAAAAGAGGAAGGGACAGAAAAAAATATATTTAAAGAAATAACGGCCAAGGACCACATACTGAATGATTCCATTTATATGAAATGTCTAAAATAAGCAAATCCATAGAGATAAAAAATAGATTAGTAGTGGGGGTGGGGTGGGGGGAGGTTGGAAGGTGAAAGCTAAAAGGAACAGAGTTTCTTTTTGGGATAATGAAAATGCTCTGAAACTGTGGTGATGAATGTGCATCAACCACATAGATAATAATATACATTTAATCGTATGCTGTAAATAGCTTAATTATATGTTATACAAACTATATCTCAATAAATCTGTTTGAAAAAGAATGGCCCAAAATTTTCCAATTATATTGAAAACTCTAAATATACAGATCCATGAGGCCAAGTGAATTCCAAACAGAAGGAACATGAAGAAAACTACACCAAGGCATATCATAATCAACTTGCTCAAGACAAATGACACAGAGAAAATCTTGAAAGTACTCTTAGAAAGAGACACATTATATACAGTGGAAGACAAAGATGATGGCAGATTTGTTGTTGGAAGCAATGCAAGCTAGGAAAGAGTACAGCAAAATCTTTAACATCTGAAAGAAAGCACTAGCAACCCAGAATTCTACATGCAGTGAAATTATCTTTCAAAAACAAAGGACACACAATAAGATGCCACTTCACACCCATTAGGATGGCTATTATCCAAAAAAAATGGAAAATAAATTTTTGCAAGGACATTAGAACCCTGATGCCTCACTGGTGGGAATGTAAAATGATACAGCCACTGTGGAAAACTGTTTGGTGGTTCCTCAAAAAATTTAACGTAAAATTACCATGGGATCTAGTAGTTCCGCTCCCACATATATACCTAAAACAACTGAAAATACATGCTCAAACAAACACCTATCCACAGTACCTAGGGTCAACAAAAATGTATTATACACTTAAAAATTTGTTAAAAAGGTAAATCTCAAGTGTTCTTACCACAATAAAATGTAAAATTTTTTAAATGTTCATAGCAGCACTATTCATAATACCCCAAAAGTAGAAAAAAACTCAAATGTCCATGAACTGACGAATGGGTAAATAAAATGTGGTATACACTTACAATGGAATATTATCCAGACACAAAAGAGAATGAAGTACTGATACGTGCTACAAACATGAACCGCAAAAACAAGCTAAGTGGAAGAAGCTAGTCATAAAGGAATATATGTTGCAACATTCCATTTATTTCATATTCCATTATGACATATCCAGAATAGGCAAATCTATAAAGACAATAACCAGATGAGTAGTTGCCTGGGACTGGGGGAGTGGGGAATAGGGAGTGACTTCTTAATGGATATGGAGTTTCCTTTGGGGGTGATGAAAATATTCTGCAACCACAGTGGTGATGGTTCACAGTATTGTGAATATACTAAATGCCACTGGACTGCACACTTTAAAATGCTTTAAATGGCGAATTTTATGTTTTTCTGTATTTTATCACAATTTTAAAAACCACAGTGAGATACACTGCACACCTATTAAAATGATTAAGATTAAAAAGACCAAAGGACTAATCTTTCTTAGAAAATTCAGCATACATCAACTACCATATGATCCAGCCATTCCTTTCCTAGGTATCCCAAGAGAAATGGAAGCATATGTCCACACAAAGACTTATACACAAATGTTCATAACAATTTTACTCTAATAGCCCCAAACTGGAAATAACCAAAGTCCATCAACAGAGGATGGATAAACAAATTGTGGTCTATCCTTACAATGGAATCGTATTCAGCAATATAAAAAGAATGAGTTATTGACATATTCAGCAATCCGGAAGAATCTCAAAAGAATTATACTAAGGTATAAGAAGACAGGCAAAAATGAGCACTAGTGAATGATACCCTTTATATAAAATTCTAGGAAATGCAAATTAAGCTATAGTGACAAAAGCAGATCTGTGGTTGCCTGGTGACTAGGGATAGGACAGAGGGGTTTCAAAAGGACACAAGAAACCTTTTGCGGGTAAGGGACATATTCACTATAATGACTGGAGTAATAGTTTCACAGGTACATACATATGTCAATACTTATCAAATTATACACTTTAAATATGTGGAGTTTATCATATTTCAATTATATCTCAATGATGCTCTTAAAAACATTTTCTAAAGTATATGTGATAAGGAATGTTTAAGGAAGAAAATCTAAATCATGCTTTTATTTTCTACTAGATTGTGCAGTTATAAATTTGTCTTTAAAAAATTTAAATCTTGTTCCAGGGACTTCCCTGGTGGCGCATTGGTTAAGAATCGCTTGCCAGTGCAGGGTACACGGGTTTGATCCCTGGTCCGGGAAGATTCCACATGCCGCGGAGCAACTAGGGCCACGCACAACAACTACTGAGCCTGTGCTCTGGTACCCGCAAGCCACAACTGCTGGGCCCATGCACCACAACTCTGGGGCCCGTGCGCCCTAGAGCCCATGCTCTACAACGAGAGAAGCCACCACAATGAGAAGTCCACACACTGCAACGAAGAGTGGCCCCCTCTTGTCACAGCTGGAGAAAGCCCGTGCGCAGCGATGAAGACCCAACACAGCCAAAAATAAAGTAAATAAATTTTAAAACTTGACTAAGCACTCAATGTATTATACTGATTGCTCTATCGATGACTGTATTGGACAGAATAGGCTAGAATAAACTACAGTAACAAACAGCCCAAATCTGAGCAGCTTAATACCACCGAGGTTTATTTCTCACTTACCCTGCACATCCATAACAGTTGATGGGGGTCATGTTCATGGTAGTCTCCCTGAGACCCAGGCCAATAAAGCTCCAACATCCTGGAATGTGGCCTCCTTAGTCAATGCAGCCGGAGAAGAGAGAACTAAAGAGTCAAGCACCTGCGACTCAAAGTTCCAGTCCACAGGTGACAAACACCACTTGTAATCATATTTATTGGCCAAAAATAGTCATGTGACCATGCTTTACTTCAAGGGGACTGGAGATTGCATGATGTAGGGAAGAAGTGGATATTGGTGAACATTAATAATCTACCACAATTACCCATGCATAAAATTATTTCCACACCAACAAATGACAAAAGGATTGAAACAGAACGTACTCAAAGAATGTGAACTGTCCGGGAGCCAGAGGTTCTACCCAGAAAAGGTGGGAAAACTGCAACTCCATCCACACTTAGAAGTCCTCTATTCTCTCAATATGTTCCCTAAATGGAGAGCCACTATTCCAGATAACCCAGGGACAGCTGGGTGGCAACTCTACTTGACTTTTAAAAGTCTCTTAAGTGGGGTTTCCCTGGTGGCACAGTGGTTGGGAGTCCGCCTGCCAACGCAGGGGACACGGGTTCGAGCCCTGGTCTGGGAGGATCCCACATGCCGCGGAGCGACTAACCCCATGCGCCACAGCAACTGAGCCTGTGTGCCACAGCTGATGAAGCCCGTGCTCATAGAGCCCGTGCTGCACAACGAGAGAGGCCACCGCAATGAGAAGCACGTGCACTGCAACAAAGAGCAGCCCCCCGCTCACCACAACTAGAGAAAGTCTGCGTGCAGCAACAAAGACCCAATGCAGCCAAAAATAAATAAATAAAATAAATAAATTTATTTTAAAAAAAATGTCTATTAAGTGGCCTACATATCAACTTTTTTACACTTGTTATGCATACCATCAAATACCTCCACCACTCACTCGTTCAGTACCTGCCCATTAGGCCCAGGTGTTGAAGAAACCCATCTGGTGGGGCCTACACTCAAGAGGTCTAAACAAGGTGCTATGGGAACATAGAAGAGGGAGCAATGACTTTTTAAAAGATGTTTTAAACACTGACCCAGCCCCTTCTTTTCCTGCTTTTGTGATACAAATCTGGGACCCCACCTTGCCAATACTGCTCCACGGCCATACACAAAACCCTTCACCTTTCCGAGGCTCAGTTTCCTCACCCGTAAAAAGGGAATAGTAAGGCTTACCTCCCAGGATTGTTGTGAGAACAAGAATGAGATCATGTCTATGGAATTGCTTTGTAAACTATAAAGTTTTGTGTCAGTCCAACTTATCACCACCATCACCATCATCACACTGTCTTGCACTGTCTGGAAGGGGAGCCCCAGGATTGGGGAAGGCCCAGAGGACACAGGGGCTCCCAGCCTGACCGTGGAGTTACGGCCTCTCTCTAATTAACTCTTCCTGGCAAAAGTTCCTTGCTGGACATGTTTGCCTACCATCCAATCGCCAGGTGAGGCTGCCAGGGGCCGCCCACTGGCCCTAACACACGGAAGAGGAATGATGATTCACCAGCCCTCTAACAGCCTCGCTTACAGGCCTCTTGGTCCAGCCCCTGGCAGAGGCTGTAGAGGGCTGGCAAGAATGCAGCGGGGCCAACAGGTTTTTAAGAAAAGAAAGAGAGAAAGATGGAAAGAGGGAGGGGAAGAAAAAAGAGAGGTAAAGGAAAAGAAAGAAGGTCACAAAAAAGCAAAGGGAAGAAATGAAGAAAAAGAAAGTAGAATGTGATTACCAGGGGCTGGGGGGAGGGGGAAATGGGGCGTTGTTTTTCAATGGGTGGGTATATAGTTTCAGTTTTGCAAGATGAAATAGTTCTGGAGACTGGTTGCACCACAATGTGAATGTACTTAACACTACTGACTGTAAATTTTATATTATGTGCTTTTTACCATAGTTAGAAATTAAAAATTATTTTCAAAGGTGAAGAAATGAAAAAGGGAGGAAGGAGAGGCAGGGAGAAAGAAAGGAGGGAGGACAGGAAGGAAAGGAGAGAGGGAGGAAGGAAGGAGAAGGGAGTAGGGAAGGAGTTAGGGAGGAAGAGATAGAGGAAGGAAGAGAAGGAAAGAGAGAAAGGATGGAGGGAGGAAGGACAGAGGGGAAAAGGAAGGAAGAAGGAAAGAGGAAGGGAGGAGTAAGTAATGGGAGGAAGAGGGAGGAATCACAGGGATGAAGAGGAAAAGAAGAGAGGAAGAAGGAAATAAAGGGAAGAAATGGAGATGAAAAGAAGTAAAAGAATGCTTTTCAGACTACCTGGCAGCGCACGCACGGCCAAGCCCGGCTTTCTCCCGAAGGTCCGCGACCGGGGGTGGCCCGCCAGGCAGAAGCCTTGGGTTCTGGGCCGCTGCCCGTGACGTCATCGCCCGCGCCGCCTCCCCGCCTTCCGCTCCCCGCGGCCTGGCGTTGTGCAGTCGCGCATAGGGCTGGTGGCTGGTCCCACCGGTGGGTACCGCTCTTCTTGGGTGGCTGGGAGTCCCTTGGCCTTTGGCCTTCTGCCGGCCGTCTCCTGCGGCGGCGGCGGCGGCGGCGGGAGGGCGATAATTGCCCAGAGACGCAGCACTTATCCGGGCCGGTTGTGCAAGGAGCGCGGGAGGGATGGCTCCGGGCGGCTGCTCTCACGCCTCAGCGGCCAGGCATGCGCGCGGGGGCGAGGGGCGGGCGGGGGTCTCAGGGGGCGCCTCCGGGCGTTCCCGCTGGAGACAACGCGCCGCTCCTAGGGAAAGGGCCGCCGCGATCGTTGCTGGGAATGGGGAAGGCCTGGGTTCCCAACCCGGTCCTGCCACCTGCCATGGTGTGTGATCTCGGATGTCACTTCGCTTCCGGTCCCCAGGCTCCTCTGTGCACAAGGAGTAAAATCACAGCCTCTCCTTGTGGTTTTGAGGCTCAGAAATAGTGCAGGTGAGGCCTGGAGCAGTGCCAAGCACACACTGGGTACACGGTGAGTGGTGGCCATTAATTATTTCTCTTATCACCTACTCCAGGAGCTCACGCTAAAATTCTATATGCTACCCTCTCCCACCTGGCCCACACACAGCCTGTCAAGACCTGGGTTCAAGTTTTGTCTGCCACTGACTTGCTGAATGACCTTGGAAAATTTGCCTACCCTCTTTGGTCTTCAGTTTCCTCTTTCGAAATGGCGTGATGAAGGTATCCACTTCGACAATCTGTTGGGAGGATTAAATGAGGTGGCCCTTGAAAAGGTGTGAGGGTCATACCTATATCAGATCCTGCCAGCCACTGTCCTTGAAAAATTCTTTTCCCTTGGCTTCCATGACAACAGGCACTCCAGGTTTTCTTCCCACTTCTCTGGCTACTCCTTCCCAGTCTCGTTGCAGATTCCTCCTCCCTCACTCATCCCTTAGGAGTTGGTGTGCCTTGGGGTTCTCTCTTAGGCATCCCTCTGTTCCTTGGTGAGGGATGACTTGGTGACTGAATCCTCTCCAAGACTTCAGGTCCCAGCAGCTACATGCAGTCCAGACCTCTCTTCTCTGGATCCAGATATTTACAGGACACCTCCACTCGGATGGGTGCCACAGGAACCTCACATTCAATATGTTCCAAGCTGAACACATCATCTTCCTAACCCAAACTCGGAGGGCGTTGTCTAGACTCTCCATTCTTCCCAGGTCAGGGAGAAACCTGAGAGCCATCCTTAAGGCTTCCCTCTCTCTCATCCTCCTACTGTTCAGGCAATCACTATGTCCTGTCCTTCCCACCTCTTGAATGTCCCTTCAGTCTATTTTCCAATCCCACTGTCACTACCCCAGTCTTGGCCACTGCTACATTGCTCACTTGGAGGACTGCAACAGCCTCCTAACTTGTCACTCCATCTCCAGTCTTGCCCCCAATCAGTCCTGTACACTGAAGCCAAAGTGCCCTTACTAAATACAAATCTTATCATGTCATGCCACATGTTACTTGCCTGCTCTCCAGACTCTAACCACATGGAATTTATTTCTGTTCTCAGAGTGCCATGCCCCTGGGCCTTGTCACATGCTGTTCCCTCTGTCGAGAACACTTATCAATATGTTCCCTCTTTGTTTGGCTCAGTCCTACTTGTTCTACGGATCTCCCCCTGGACAATTCTTTTGCATAGCTTCCCCTGACCCCCAATCCCTAACTACCTTAGGGACCCCTCCTATTTGCTCTCAAAGTAGGAATACATGAACTCTTATCTCATGGTGAATTCGTTTTGATACAAACTTTCTAGAAAGCAAAAGGAAACATGTATCAAAAGCCTTTAAAATGTCCATATTGTTCAACCCAGCAATTCCTTTTTTGAGAAATTTAAGAAAACCTGAAAGATGTACCCAAATATTTAAAGACACATATTCATCAGAGTGAAAGATGGAAACAACCAAAAGGTCCAGTAAGGGATTGGTTAGATAAACATTACCTCCATACAATGGAATACTTTTGAGCCATTAAAAATATAGGAGGGGCTTCCCTGGTGGCACAGTGGTTGAGAATCTGCCTGCTAATGCAGGGGACACGGGTTCGAGCCCTGGTCTGGGAGGATCCCACATGCCGCGGAGCAACTAGGTCCGTGAGCCACAAATACTGAGCCTGCGCGTCTGGAGCCTGTGCTCCGCAACAAGAGAGGCCACCATAGTGAGAGGCCCGCGCGCCGTGATGAAGAGTGGCCCCCGCTTGCCACAACTAGAGAAAGCCCTCACACAGAAACAAAGACCCAACACAGCCAAAAATAAATAAATTAATTAATAAACTCCTACCCCCAACATCTTCTTAAAAATATATATATATATAGGAGTATATGTAATATAGGGGAAAATTGTTCACAATATAATGTTAGGTGGGGAAAAGCAGGTTGCAAAATGCTAGGTATGCACTGTAAGGATCTAATTTTTAAAATAAATTTTACACAGAAAAAAGCATCAGGAAATATATATATGCCAAAATGTTACTAATGATCATGTCATGGGATGATGGGAGATTCTAATTTAGTTCATTTTGCTTATCCGTGTTTTCTCCCATAATCCTGTACTTACTCTCTAATTATGTGATTTTTGGCCACGCCTCGAGGCTTGCAGGATCTTAGTTCCCCCACCAGGGATCAAACCCGAGCCCTCAGCAGTGAAATCGCAGACTCCTAACCACTGGACCACCAGGGAATTCTCATTTTTTTTTTTTTTTAAATAAAGTAAACGCTGGTTGACTGATTGGATATTTTTATCCAGAGGCCTGAGTCAACTGGCTGGGAGAGTTGGGTCTCTTGGAGCTCTTCACCAACTTGAGAGAGGAGGGGTCTAAATGCCAGAACAAAACGCCTCTCACCTGTATCCGATTCAAATACACAGCAATGCCAGCGGGAAGAAAAACCTGTTGCTCTTTCAGTAGAAATGGATACTAGAGGAATTTTCATTCATCGAGGAATTTGGCTTGGGAATTTCTAAACTGGTAGTATTCACTGAGATTTTGGAGCTCTTCAGATTCAACCCCCTAAACTTGGAACTGGGGAACTGGAAACCCAAAGATGATTGGTGACTTGCCAAACCTGTTCCATCACACAGGAAGGTAGTGGCAGAGCTGGAATTTGAATATGTTTCCTCACTCCCTGGTCTCTGCTCGGTCCAACATATGTTCCCACCCCATCCCCAGCAACTGACCCCAAGTCTCCCTACGTAGACACACACACACTCACCACACAAAGGCAACCTCCTAGATTTCCATCCAAAGTCCATACATCCAGAAAGCAGACCACCCTCGGATTCACTTAATTTTTTATGATCTCTCATACTAATCTTTGAGAAGTTGACCCACCTGAATCCCCCACCAAGCTCTGTTCTAAAGCATCTCCAGGGACTTCCCTGGTGGGGCAGTGGTTAAGAATCTGCATGCCAATGCAGGGGACACGGGTTCAAGCCCTGGTCCGGGAAGATCCCACATGCCACGGAGCAACTAAGCCTGTGTGCCACAACTGCTGAGCCTGCGCTCTACAGCCCCTGAGCCACAACTACTGAGCCCACGTGCCACAACTACTGAAGCCTGTGTGCCTACAGCCCATGCTCTGCAACAAGAGAGACCAGTGCAATGAGAGGCCCGTGCACTGCAACGAAGAGTAGCCCCCCCTTGCTGCAACTAGAAAGGACCCATGCGCAGCAACGAAGATCCAACACAGCCATAAATAAATAAATTTTTTAAAAATTAAAAAAAATAAAGCATCTCCAACTCTGTAACAATTACATTCCAAACTCCACAGTTTTCTGTAGAGAGCTTCCTCTGTGTTAAGCACTTTCCATAAGATATTCTCTTTTTGGTTTTTTGTATTTTTATTTTATTCTTCCAACAGTGCTACAATGTAGCTATTACTGTCCTTTGCCCTGTGAGGAAACTGAAGTTCAAGGAGGTTAAATAACTTTCTCAAGGTCACAGCCATAAGTGCCACAGTCAGCTTTCAAACTCCTACTCTCAGCAGACCCCACTGTTTACCAGTGTGGACCTGTTTCCCTGGTCTACACGGCCATGCCAGAGCAGATGTCCCTTTCTGCAGTCTGCTGAGAGGCATTTTTGAGACTCACAGGAAATCAGAGCTAAAGAGACCTTGGAGGGCCTCATTTTACAACTTGTTCCTTTCTTCAAACAGACCATGTCGTATAAGTGGTTTATACCATGAACTGTGGACAGAGGAACTGAACATAAACCCTGCCTCTGCCACTTACTGTGTGACTTTGGGCGAGTTACTTAACCTCTCTGTGCCTCAGATTTCTCATCTGCAGAGATAATAACACTGTTTAATTAACAGACTTGTTACAAGGATTAAATGAGTTACAACACAAAAGCACATAAAACAGTGCTTGGCACACGGTTAGCTCTCCATAAATGGAGAAATTTTACCATCATCAGTACTATACTATTATTACTACTACTAAGAGTTTATGATGTACCAGGTATGATACACAAGACAGTGAGTGGGAAAACAAAGATGACATAGCTACTGTCCTCCCCTCAGGGAATTCGTGGTATGGAAAGAGACTGCAGAAACCATATATAATTACAATGTAATAATGTGGTAAATGCAATAACATAGATTAGTGTGGACACTGAGAGTGAATGTGACTTGTCCAAGGGAGCAGCAAAATTAGGACTTGAGCCCAGCTATCCTGAGCCTCTTTCTAGCCCACCTCATCGACTGGCAATTTGCCCACAGCACATAAAGGTGTGACTCAAAGGTCCTTCCACATGGCACCAAAAAGAGACTCCTAGGGCCTCGACTGTCTCAGCTGAAGATATTACTAATGTGTAGAGATAGTCAGTAAACATTTGCTGAATAAGTCAGTGAGTCAAAGGCATTAGTGAGAAGACAGCCAACTTCCCCCTTGGCTCTCACCTCCTCAACCTGCAGGCGTGAGGCAGTGGCACAGGACAAAGCAGCAGTGAGCCCTGGGAGACAGCTGGTCACCCTCAAAAAGGTGGTTAATTGAAGTACCACTACTTACTGGCTTCTCCTTCACCACAGCTGCTTCTGAAAATTTTAGTGCACTCAATTTAATCACTTCCACAATTCTTTGTTATTTGTATGTGCCCAACTCTATAGAGAGGAAGGTGAATCCACCCCAGTTGCTGCCCTCAGGGAGCTTGAATTCCAATAAAAGAAATTAATCATGACAAACTGCTATCCTGAAAGATAGAAAATCCAGCAACTTCCCTAGAACAATGAAAAGAACATGGGCTTTGAAGCCACAATTTTTTCCTTCCTCCCTTCCTTCCTTCCTTCCTTCCCTCCTTCATTTTGGCTGCGCCAGGTCTTAGTTGCGGCACACGGGATCTTCCTTGCAGCATGCGGGATCTTTAGTTGCAGCATGTGGACTCAGTTGCAGCATGCATGTGGGATCTAGTTCCCCGACCAGGGATTGAACCCGACCCCCCTGCATTGGGAGCGTGGAGTCTTGCCCACTGGACCACCAGGGGAGTCCCAAAACATGGGCTTTGGAATCAGACAGGCCAGGGCTTGAATCTAGTTCCTCCACTTGCTGGCAGTGTGACCTCAGTAAACTAACTCAGGCTCTCCGGGGTGATTTCCTCATTGTTTTTTAATGCGAATCATTATTCCTACTTCATAGGGTGGATATGAGGATTACAACTTCCTTTCACCATGCCTGACCTTGTCATCTTCCTTCCTATTGTTATCTGTGAGTCTTGACCCAATTTGCATATTGGGAGGCAATCCAACCCACATTCCCAGAAGGCCTGGCCAGACTCTGGGGAGGCAGAGGCCAGTTGGGCCAGCTTCCTGCCCTCCAGGAGCTCCCAGCTTCATGCGGCAACTGACACAAGTTCAGAGAACCACAGTGCACAGCCTAAGTGCCATGGGAGACAGATACAGCAGAGGCATTGAGGTGGCCCCAAGGAGAGCTACGGCACCAGGGCTGGGTCTCGCTAGAGCCATGAGTAAGATTTCGACAGGCAGATGTGGGTAGGGAATGCATACTAGGTTGCCTCACCTCTCTAAGCCTCAGTTTCCTCTTTTGTAAAATACAAATAATACCACTTACCTTTTGCCTGCTACTTTGAGGATTAAGTGGGATAAAGCCAGGGAAGCACCTACCGCAGTGTCTGGTTCATACTAGGCTCTGGATAAATGGAGGCAATTACTTTACTATTATGTTGGATAATAAAGCCCCAGTGGGTGGCCCCCTTCCATAATGGAATTATCTTCTTCCCTGTGACTCACCTTCAAGGGCTGGCCCAGAGGTTGGGATGTTCCAGGCTCCTAGGCAGGTTGGAACTACCAAGCTCCCTAGAGTAAGGCCTTTATTCAGAAGAGATCAGTGCTCAGGAGAGCTCACCTCATCTCACATCCCCATTGTGCAAACACAGACCCTTGATCCCCAAGAGAAAGAACATGATTTCTTTCCCCCAGTGTCAGAGCTTGACCTCAAGCCCAGATTTCCGCCATCTCAGAAGAGAAACACCATGCCTCTGAGTCAGCCCAGGTCCTCCCGGCCTTGTCCTAAAGAGCCTGCTATGCAGGAGCCCAGAGAGACCTGTTGGGAAGAAGCAGGAGCATGGGGTGCTGGAGACCTGGGTTTAAATCCACCCAGTTGCTGTCTGAACCAGGGTCACAGCCCTTTCCCCTTCTAGGCCTCCATGTTCTGAGACTGGCTGGGGTGGGCTGAAATTCCCACCAGTGGCTGACTATCAAAAAAACACCAGGGGGCTTCCCTGGCTGCGCAGTGGTTGGGGGTCCGCCTGCCGATGCAGGGGGCGCGGGTTCGTGCCCCGGTCCGGGAGGATCCCACATGCCGCGGAGCGGCTGGGCCCATGAGCCATGGCCGCTGAGCCTGCGTGTCCGGGACCTGTGCTCCGTAGCGGGAGAGGCCACAACAGTGAGAGGCCCGCGTACCGCCAAAAAAACAAAAACACCACCAGGATAGCACAGACCAATCACTGCAGACACTGGCAGGGTCCTGGTGGTCCTCTCCTGGGCTAGGCATGAATCTTTTGCTTTTGGGGGAGGAATAAAATGTACAGCGTGTGCAGCACGTGTTTCCCAAAGTGAAAATGGGTCAAGCACACATCTCCCTGCCCTTCCCCCTCCTCCTCGCAAGTGCCTAGCACTGTGTCCCATACATGCTGGCTCCACCCCAATGTGTCCAACGTGTGTCCTGCAAGTTCCTCTTCCTGAGGAAGGTCCACATTGCAGAAGAAGAGACAGGGACCTCATGATTTATTTTAAACTTAATTGAAGTATAATTTATACACCATTAAATTCACTATTTTAAGTGTACAATTCAATGATTTATAACATAAATTTACAGAGCTGCACAACCTCCACCATAGTGCAGTTTGAGAACATTTCCATCATCCCCCTAATTTCCCTCGTGCCCATCACTCCCCATTCCCATCCCCAGCCCCAGGCAACCACTAATCTGCCTTCTGTTTCTATGGATTTGCTTTTCCTGGACCTTTCATGTAAAGGGAATCAGATGATATGTGGTCTTTTGTGTCTGGCTTCTTTCACTCAGCATAATGTTTTTTGAAATTCATCCATGCTGTGGCATGTGTCAGTACTTCATTCCTTATCTGATTCATTTCATATCCCTGGTACCCTACCAGTGCCCGGCACATAGTAGGTATTCAGAAAGGGGCTGAGGAATCTCACACGGGGACCAGAGGCCCTTCCAAAATGAGAGCAGCTACCAGCCAAAGAAATTCCAGTCAGTCCCCAAGCTGCTACGGATGAGGTGCTATTCCCCGTGGCCGCTACCAGTGATGTGAATATAGCAATTTGTTTTCAAACTCGTGATTGTACACCAGTTGAACTGTCATGCTCTCAATTTCAGAGATGTGCTGCAACATCCATCCACTTATTCTGAATTTGCCTTTATTCCCCACTCATCCTGTCTCTGAAAGCCATGGTGACTCATTGCTCTGCAATTAACTCTCTTTCTTCAAACTTGAATTGCCTGAACTAGTTGGAGAAGAATGATATTCCAAATACAACTAGTCTCCAACTATTACTGTAGAATTGTCTCTTTCTCCCCTCAAGTCTATCCATTTTTGCTTCATATATTTTGGGACTCTGTTTTCAGGTGTATATATGTTTATAGTTGTTACCTAATTTAACACTTATTGATGGATTAAATTTTTATCAACATATATTGTCCTTCTTTGTCTCTTGTAAACTTTTTGCTTAAAATCTATTTTATCTCCAAAAGCACAGGCAACAAAAACAAAAATAACAAGTGAGACTACATCAGACTCATAAGTTTCTGCACAGCAAAGGAAACAATCAACAAAATGAAAAGGCAGCCTATGGAATGGGAGAAAATATTTGCAAACCATATATCTGATAAAGAGTTAATACCCCAAATATATAAAGAATTCAGGGATACCAGGCTAGGGTTCCCTGGCGGGATGGTGCCACAGTGCCAGGTGGAAGTGTTGTATTTTGCAAAAAGTGCTGAAATAACAGGAATTCGTTCGGAGACCATTTCTGTGTCACAAGAAATAAAAGCATTGCAGCTGTGGAATGAGATAGAAACGCAACATTCTGGATTGACTGATGTCAGAAATCAGGTGATATTTGCTGTTCCTCAAGAATATGTCAAGCTTGGAGATCAGCTCCTCCTGCTTCAATCAGGAGACGAAATTGCCATTATCCCCCCCACCCCCCCGCCCCCGGTTAGTGGAGGATAGTGCTTTGGAGCCACCTGAGAAAGATATAAATGAAGTTGAAGCGAAATCTAAAGGTATAATAAAATTCACATCTGAGAAACTTTCAGTAGATGAAGTCTCACAGCTGGTGATTTCTCCACTCTGTGGTGCAATATCCCTATTTGTAGGAACTACAAGGAATAACTTCGAAGGGAAAAGAGTCATTAGCTTAGAATATGAAGCATATCTACCAATGGCAGAAAATGAAGTCAGAAAAATTTGTAGTGACATTAGGCAGAAATGGCCAAACACATAGCAGTGTTCCATCGACTTGGCTTAGTTCCAGTGTCAGAAGCAATCATTATGCTGTGTCCTCAGCCCATAGGGCTGCATCCCTCGAAGCTGTGAGCTATGCCATTGATACTTTAAAAGCCAAGGTACCCATGTGGAAAAAGGAAATGTATGAAGAATCATCATCATCTTGGAAAAGAAACAAAGAATGCTTTTGGGCAACTGATGATTAAACCACTTAGGTTTTTAGAGTCCTAAAATTTAAACTTGGTAAATTCTTATCTTTGATCATGTTTTGATTTTTCTTCTCCAGAAGATAGTTTACTGAACATAATCTTTTATGTTACACCAGTGGAACAAAAGAGAGAAAAAAAAGCAAAATAAATGAGTGCTTAGGATGAGGGCTTATAGAGGAAAGAAAGGCTTTAGGGAAAAAAGGGAAGAATAATTTAAATGTAAGGAAAGATGCCTGTGTTAGACATATTATTCTATGACTAAGTTCTAACTGTAACTTGACTTACACTGAGGTGTGGCCCCTCCTCAGTGACTGTCTCAGAGGCTGCCCCCAACCCCCTACCCCTATGCTCAGTGATATCATTATTGTCAGGGATATGTTTTGAGAATGTAGGCAGAACTGGAAGGTATAAAAAGTCCTTATTGGATACTCTTGGTATGATATATTTTTAGAATTTATATATTTTTAAAATAAGCTAAATAAACATGATTTTAAAAGTTAAAAAAAAAAGAATTCATACAACTCAACAGCAAAAGAGCAAATAACCTGATTTTTAAAATGAGCAAAGGACCTCAATAGACATTTCTCCAAAAAAGACATACCAATGGCCAATAGTACATGGAAAGATGCTCAACATCACTAACCATCAGGGAAATGCAAATCAAAACCACACCTGTAGGATGGCTATTATCTAAAAGTCAAGAGATAACAAGTGTTGGAGAGGATGTGGAGGAAACCTAACTCTTGTGCCCTGTTGGTGGGAATGCAAATTGGTGCAGCCACTATGGAGAACAGTGTGAAGGTTCCTCAAAAAATTTTTTAAAAAAATAAATAAAAATAGAACTATCATATGACCCAGCAATCCCACTTCTGGATACATATCTGAAGTGAATAGAATCACTGCCTCATAGAGATATCTGCACTCTGGTGTTCATTGAAGCATTATTCACAATAGCCAAGGTATGGAAACAACCTGAGTCCATCAACAGATAAATTGGTAAAGAAATGTGGTACATACATACTATGGCATATTATTCAGTCTTGAAAAAAAAAGAAAGAAAATCCTGCCACTTGCAATAACATGGATAAACCTGAAGAACATTATGCTGAGTAAAATAAGCCAGACACAGAAAGACAAACATCACATGATCTTACTTACATGTGGAATCTGAAAAACAAACAAACAAAAACAAGTAGAACTCATAGCAACAGAGAGTAGAATGGTGGAGAGATATCCATCAAAGGGTACAAACTTTCAGTTATAAGATGAATAAGTTCTGGAAACCTAATGTACAGTATAGTGTCTGTAGTTAATAATAACATATTATATACTTGAATTTTGCTAAGAAAGTAAATGCCAAGTGTTCTCACCACCCACACAAAATGGTAACTATGGGAGGTGATGGATATGTTAGTTTGACTGGGATAATTATTTCACATGTATAATTGTAATTTAATCTATTTTGCCCAATAGTAATGTAGTCACCCCTGTTCTCTTTTGCTCATTATTTGCATAGAATATCTATGTTAAAAACAGCAGATGCCCGCTTCTGCAGGATAACCGATAGACCCGTATCCAGAATGATGCTCCAGGTCTCCATGGAGCCTAGTAATACAGATAAGAACAAAAAAAACAACTATAAGGTAAGGCAATGTATCCCATAAAGATGTACATCACACATCTAAGATGCTGTGGAAGACCTTCAACTCAATGATTCATTCGTACCTTCATTTTACAGCCCCTGAGCACTTATTCTATGCCACGGCCTGAGCTGAACACAGCACTGAGGCATTCATGGCCCCTGTGCTCTAGAACTTGCCCCTGATGCAGGCAAGCAGGGCCATTTTAAGACATTCATAGGCTATACCTAAGTTTCCATATCTTTGAAATGGTGATAATAGCACAACTTCATAAAAATGCTGTAAGGAGTAAATTAGTTTAAAATGTGTAAAGTATTTAGAATAGTGTCTAGTACATGTAAGCACTCAATAAATGTTACCTATCATCAATCATCATCATCATCACCAACTTTAATTACTTTTTCTTTGGAAGCTGTATCCCACCAGTTAAATTTTAAAATTTTGTACTGTAAAAACAATTTTTAGTGTAAACATTTTACATTTTAGTGTAAAAATGTTTTACTGTAAAGTAAGTAATTTTTCTTTAGAACTTATACTTAATTTCAGATTTGTGGTGTTCTTTTCATGTTTGGGAGCTAATAAATTTTGCAAAAGTGCTTGAAAAGCTCATAAGACCATCCCTCTAGACTCCCGTGGATAACATAAACCTAACCAGAGTGACCATGTAAGGCTGCACAGGTGGATTTTACTGTACAACTCTAAGGAAAACCAATCTCATAGACTATGAAGTGAATGCCCCCATCCCCAGAGATGTGTACTGCTGCAGCCCTGGCCCTGCAGGTGAGGAAATCAAGGATAGACACACAATGCAATAAAGATCACTTCCAATTGGGAGAAAAGAGATGACTTTATGGAGGGATGACATCTGAGCCAAGTCATGAAGAGCAGAAAGACTTCAGTCCACAAAGATGCTGTGAGAAGGGCAATCCAGGCAGAAGGGATAATAAGAGCAAAGGTAGGGAATTCCCTGGTGGTCCAGTGGTTAGGACTCCATGCTTCCACTGCAGGGGGCATGGGTTCGATCCCTGGTTGGAGAACTGAGATCCCACAAGCCGCACAGCACAGCCAAAAAAAAAAAAAAGAAAGAGCAAAGACAAGGTGTACATCTGTGGAAGAGCGAAGTGTGAGTAGTTCTGTTTGGTTGGAGCAAAAGATGTGTGAAGGGTGGAAGAAGGAAATGAGCTTGGAGAGAGATAAAGGAGCCAGATCAGGGATGGCTTTGAATGCCAGGCTTACAGTTTAAACTTTGTCATGTGGGCAGTAAGTTGTCATTGCATGTTTTTGAGGTGGGACGTATCATAATCAGAGCTGTGCTTTAGGAAAGTTCCTCTGGCTGCTGGTGTCGGGGGCGGGCTGGAGCGGGCAGAAGCTGGAGATAGGAGGCCTGTAAGAAGATGGTTACAACTCTGGAAGTTAGAAGTCCAAAATCAAGGTGTTGGCAAGATCATTCTCCCTCCAGAGGCTTTAGGGAAATCTGAATCCATTTGTTGCCTCTTCTGCTGGCTGTTGGTGTTCCTTGGCTTGTGGCTACTCACTCCAGTCTCCGCCTCCTTCTTCACATGGGCTTCTCCTCTTCTCTTTGTGTCTCTCCTCTGTGTGTCTTTCATAAGGGCATTTGTCATTGGATTTAGGGCAGATCTCAAAATCTTGGAGTTACTTAAATCTGCAAAGACTCTTTTTCCAAATAAGGTCACATTCACAAGTTCCAGGGATTAGGACATGGACATATCTTTGGGGGGCTCCCTTTCAATCCACTCCACACCTGTCGGCAAGAATGTGGAAAAATTAGAACCCTCCTATACTGCTGATGTGAATGTAAGATGGTACAGCCACTTTGGAAATAGTCTGGCACTTTCTCAAAAACGGTAACCTAGAGTTACCATGCGATCCAATGATTTCACTCCTAGGTATACACCCCAGAGAAATGAAGCCGTGTCCACACAAAAACCTGTACATGAACGTTCATGGCAGCATTATTCATATGAGCCAAAAAGTAGAAAGAATCCAAATGTCCATCAACTGATGAATGGATCAATAAAACGTGGTATAACCGTACAATAGGATATTGTTCAGCAATAAAAAGAAATTAAGTGCTGACTCATGCTACAGCATGGATGCATCTTGAAAACATTCCAGTATGCTGAGTGAAAGAAGCCGTCCACAAAGGGCCATATATTGTATGATTTCATTTATATGAAATGTCCAGAATAGAAAAATCTATTAGTTAGACTAGTGGTTGCCTAAGCTTAGGCGTGGGGATGTGGAAGAAGAGGATGGAGTTGAGGAGGAATGGGGAGAGACTACTAATAGGCACGGGGGGTTAAGGAAAGTGATAAAAATGCTCTAATGTTGACTGCAATGATGCTTGCACACCTCTGCGAATATACGAAAAAACACTGAAGTGTGCCTTAAGTGGGTGAATGGTATGGTGTGTAAATTATATCTCAATAAAGCTGTTATTTAAAAAGTAAATGTGTAGCACTGCACCCAGCTCATAGAAGTTCCTCAATACTCCGGAGTTACCCTCCCCGCAGTTCCACCGTCCTGTGAATACTCTGACAGGGGTCCATTACAACGGCCCCACCTAGACACAAAGGTGTGTAAATTAGGGACACATTCAGATTAGCTGGCCACAGTCGCTCAGGCACATTCAAATATTTCCTGGGTACCAGCTACACGGAGGAAGCTGCAAGACTATTGAAGATTCAGAGATGAATTGCCCGTGCACCCAAGATGCTCAAGATGCCCTTTCACAGAATGAAAAAGGGTGTGGTCTTTGTCTTCCTGCTCCTCTAAAATTGCCTTAATTAATTCCTCTTCTCTTCTCCCCCGCTCCACACTCCGGAAGATTTTCTCAAAGAAAACTGCAATAATTATGTATTTACCATTGCCAAAACCACGCTTGTTTCTTTTAAAGGGAAACATATTTAACCTTAGCAGATTTCCCAGATTCAATTGCCCATGGGACACCTTACAAATGATCTTGCCCAACCGTCTCATTTTACTGATGAGGAAAATGACACCCTATGGGGACGGGGAAGAACTCACTCATAGTCACAGAACATCAAGAGCAGAAGCCAGATGAACACCCCAGGCTTCTGATTCCAACCTAAGGCTCTTTTCCCTTTAACATTGGAAATTGATGACATAGGCATCTTGTTTGTTTAGATGCACCGATCTCTGATCACCTCTGTGCTCCTCGTGACAGTGAGAGAGGAAACGTGGAGGAGTAGTTAAGAGCATGGATCCCAGAGCCAGGCTGCCTGGGTTTAAGTCCTGGCTCCACCACCAGCTGGGAGTCCTTGAGACAGTTAACTGAATCTCACTGTCCTCTGACATCCTCATCCTCAATACAGCGAAGGTGAGACTAGTACCTCCCTCACAAGGTCGTTGTGAGGATTACATGATTTAACATGCATAAAGTAATGTGCATAACTTGCCTCAAAGTTGCCTGGTAAAAAAAGGAAGGAAATTCGGACACAGGCTACACCACGGATGAACCTCGAGGACATTATGCTAACCAAAATAAACCAGTCACAAAAAGACAAATATTGTGTAATTCCACTTATATGAGATGCCTAGAGAAGTCAACTTCATAGAAACAGAAAGCAGAATGGTGGTTGCCAGGGTCTGGGACGAGAGGGGAATGATGAGTTGTTGTTTAATGGGTTCAGAGTTTCAGTGCTGCAAGATGAAAAAGAGTTCTGCACGATAATGTGAATACCTTGTACTTAACACTACTGAACTGTACACTTAAGTTAAGGTGGTAAATTTATGTTATGTGGGGTTTTTTATGTATTCCTGGCACTCGGGGAGAGCTGCAGTCACTTACTATCCAGTTTTGTCATGGTTTGATGAGTGAAAGTGACGGCAGACACTCACCCGTAGTAGCTGCTTTAGGTTCCCTGGAGGCAAAATGTCCTCATATAGAAGTTCCTCCTTCTCTACCAGGACTTGAACTCTAACATAACAATTGCTACCCAGCAGTGAAGCAAGTTGTCATCACTCCTGGCATGCTCCATTCCAGAGGGCTCCCATCTGAGGCTTCTGCTAGCTGTAACTCCTCCAAGACTCCATCTTCCTTCCTTCAGAGCTTAGGCCAAAGCCCCGACCTCAGAAGCCTTCCTCCACCTCCTGGCAGGCTGCCTCCAGTTCTCCTGCTTCTGAGAATAGCTGACAATCTCTCTGGGGCCTTTCTACCTACGATTAGCGTCCTGGTTCTACAGTCCAACAGTGCGTGAGGGCAGGATGCAAACCCGGAAGCAGAGGTGCTTAGCCTGTTGGATGCACATCTGAATGGATGAGTTGAACTTTCATGGAGCTTCCAGGTCCACAAATACTTCCTGCACAGTAATGGATCCCTTTCACTTCACGCATTTGCATTCTATTCCTCTCTCTGAAAGCACTCAGCACTCCCTGCCTTATATAACTGACAGGAGGTATGCCCAAGGCTTCTCTCCACTCAAGATCATGAGCTCCCTAAAGGAAGGGACTAGGGCTGAGCCATCTTTGTATCCAGGGTATTTCTCACAAAATTTTACTTAGGGTTGAGATGAAAATATGTTGAACTAAATGTGTTTTACTATTTTTAAAAAAGATTTTATGTTCCAAAATATTAACCACAGCATTATTTATACTAGGAAAAAACTGAAAATAACCTAAATATCCAGCAATAAGAAAATGACTGGGCTTCCCTGGTGGCGCAGTGGTTGAGAGTCTGCCTGCTAATGCAGGGGACACGGGTTCGAGCCCTGGTCTGGGAGGATCCCACATGCCGCGGAGGAACTAGGCCCGTGAGCCACAACTACTGAGCCTGCGCTCCGCAACAAGAGAGGCCGCGAGAGTGAGAGGCCCGTGCACCGTGATGAAGAGCGGCCCCCGCTTGCCACAACTAGAGAAAGCACTTGCACAGAAACAAAGACCCAACACAGAAAAAATAAATTAATTAATTAAAAAAAAAGAAAATGACTAAGTTAATTATAATGAAGCTTGATGAGACATTCTGTAGCCATTCAAAATAATAAGTATGAACAATGAATAACAAGATAGAAAAGGTTTATGAAATGAAGTAAAGCAGAGAAAGTAGGTCATGGAGATGTGTACACAATCTGACTACCGCTATAATTATCAACATACATTAAATGCTAAGCACTTTATAAACATTTTCCCACTTACTTCTTATGACCCTTTGGATTAGATATTATAATCCCCCTTTTCCAGATAAGAAAATGGAGGTTTGTAGAGGTTAAGTACCACGCTTCAGGTCTCACAGTTGATGAGACATACAGGCATGACCCAGACCCAGATGGTCTATGCCAGCCCCAAAGTCCAAGCCCTTAACCACTTTGTTACACTGTCTTCCAGCAAAACCAACTCTATAAGTATAGTGGTATTCTCAGAGAAATGAGAGCTGAAACTTCAGGCAATAGGTGATGAGTATCATATTAATAATATTATTCAACATCATTTGAATAGTAATTTTAAAATATTTAAGGATAAGAAACAGGATGCCAATGATAGAATTTCATGAAGGCAGCAAGGTGGAAGGATATCTAGAGACAGGGTATGCCCCTGAAAAAGCATCTGAGAGCTGGCTAGATTGATGGGGGAGCTCCTTTACTGGGAAGGGAAGCATGATTTGTTCAGTTCAGTGAGGCCAGCACAGGGCACCAAAACCTTGGGAAATGCTTGGTGAATGACTGAAGGAAGGAAGGAATGAGTGAATGAATGGGTGAGTGACCCTGAGAGCTGCTTAGGAGGCTACTGGTGCTAACTGTTGGGAGAAGTAATGGGCTGGTTCCTGGGACAGAGTGTATGAGTCCCAGGAATGTGTGTACGTGTGTATGTGGGGCTGTGTACACGCGCGCACGTGTGTAGGTGGGACTGGGAAAGCAGGAGGAAGAGGCAGGAGCCTTTGAGAGGCTGGGATCCAAGCAGCTTGGATTTAGTCATTCTCTCAGCTCTAACCTCTCTCGGCTAACGGTATGGATCTCAGCCTGAGATCACCAAGAAGCCTGTGGAGGTTCAGCCATCCATCCTGGCTGCCCTACTCCCACCCACTCTGGCTCCACCTCAGTTCCACCCATTCCAGCCTCAGCTTCAGTCTGCTCTCCCTTTGCCTGAAAGGTTTGGGCTTCCTGCAGACAAACTGTGTGTGCTCTCTGCTTTATCTCCATTATCTCATTCCATTCCGCCAGCAAACCTGCAGGTAGGTTCCATGATTATTCCCTGAAGTATAATCATAAATATATATTTGGTCTTTGCCTCTAGTCCCTGGCACAGAGCTCCTCAAACCTTTGGAATTTCCTGAGTGATAGAGGTGACAGGAGAGTCTTGTTACTCCCTATAACTTTCTTTCAACCATACCCAGTTTATACTAATGAGGTCACTCATGAGACCTCCCAATAGCTTCAGGATGAGGGCTGGTTACCCAAAAGATCAAGACTTGATTAGAGGGTTGAAACTTTCAGCCCTACCTTCCCACCCCTGACCTGGGAGGGAATGGGGGAGGACGGGGGTGGGGAGATAGGATGGAGATTGAGTTCAGTCACCACTGGCCAATGATTTGTATGATTGTATACAATCAATCATATGTAATGAAGCCTCCATTATATTAAAAAAAAACCCTAAAAGATGAGTTCAGAGAGCTTCTGGGTTAAGGAACACATCAAGGTGCTTGGGTCGTGGTGCACTCCCACTCCATGGGAACAGAATCTCCTCTACTCGGGACTCTGGGATCTCATGCTATGTACCTCCTCATCTGGCTGTTCATTTATATCCTTCATAATAAACTGCAATAGTAAGTATAGCATTCTCTGAAGTTCTGTGAATTGTTCTCGCAAATTATTGAACCGGAGGAGAGGGGTTGTGGGAAATCCTGACTGTGTAGCCAAGCCTGGCACATAACCTGGGGACCCACTACTTGTAAAGTGAGGGCAGTCTTGTGGGACTGAGACTTTAATCTGTGAAGTCTGACAGTAGCTCCGGGTATCGATGTTAGAATTGAACTGAATTGCAGGACCCCTAGCTGGTGTCAGAGAGCTGGACAAGGGGTGTTGGAAAACACACCACATATCTGGTGTCAGGGGAAGGAAAAAACCCTCATTCCCATTTTACAGATGAGGACCCTGTGACTTGGAGAGGGAAAACATATTGTCCACAGTCACACCCCTGGCAAAAGCTAAGCACAGGGTCTGCTGGACTAGGTTGAAGTCCTAAGTATGTCATTAACTCCCTCACCTTCCACAGGGGATTAGGGAACCCTGTTTCCTTCATTCATGAGTGGCTTCAAGGAGCCATTGAGATGATGAACGTGGAACCACTTTGTAAATTGGGGAGACAAGAATTGGAGAACAAAAAGTTCTGCCGTGGGTTCAAATCCCAGCTTCATTGCTCATTTCTTGGGTGACCACGAATAGTTAACCTCTCTGGACTTACTTCCTCACCTGCAAAATGAGGGAAATAGCACTGACCAGTGAGGATTTAATTAGATATCAGATGTCAGGCACTCCACACACTCCCTGACACAGAAAGCTCTAGTAAATAGTAGCTCTTAATAATAGCAGCATGTTAAATCCAGGAGCTCACTAACCATAGTATTTATTTTTTTAACCAAAAGACAGGAAGACATAGTGTCAAAGCCATATGATATCAGGGAATGTGATTTACATGGAAATAAGAAAATTCTGAATAAACAAAATAAACCAAGGCTGGTGTGAAAATAAGACCCTGAGGCTCTGGTATCCTTAGAAGCCATTTTGCCTGTCATTCTTGTTTCATTTCCCTAGCTCTCTGTGGGGATGGGTTTTTAAATAATTTGACTGTTGATTTGCAAACAAATCCTCATTCAAGGTGATCAGCAAGTGCCCTCCATTCCTCTTCATTCATCCAACTATCTGTGTATTTAGCACACATTTACCCAGGAGCTGCTTTTGGCCAGGCCCTGCAGTAAGTGCTGGTGAACACAGTGGCAAACCCAGACCCATTCCTGGCACCAAGAAACTTCTAGTCTAGTCCAGAAAACAAACAAATCAATCACCTGGTACAGGAAAGGGACAGCTTCCCTGAAGAGGTGGCACATGAGGAGCCACCTAGTCAATGGCTGGGAGAGAGAGGTGAGGGCAGGTCAGGACAAGGTAAGAGAAAAGCCAGAGAGTTGTTTGGAAAAAAAGGGCAAGTAAGGAGATGTGGTGGAGGAGGAGCCCGGTGAGATGGGAAGAGCCCTGATCTTAAAGGATGGCGCTGGGACTTTGTACCAGATTAAACATCTACTTGAGCTAGAAAAAGTGGGCAAGGACAGGGACTGGGGAAGATTCATCATGGCCACCCAGGAGGGTTTTTGTTTGATTTGTTTTTAGTCCTAGGGTTTCAAAGGAACTAGACGCTGAACCCAGCTGTATATTAACCTCTTGTTCGATTTTGGCAAACCACCGTTGTCTCTCTAAGCCTCATTTTTTAAATTGAAGTATAGTTCATTTACAATGTCATGTTAGTTTCAGGTATACAACACAGTGATTTAAATATATATATATACACATACATATACATATGTATTTTTTCAGATTCTTTTCCATTATAGGTTATTGCAAGATATTAAATATAGTCCCCTGTGCTATACAGTAGGTCATTGCTGTTTATCCATTAGTAGTAGTAGTAGTGTATAACTGTTAATCCCAAACTCCTAATTTATTCCTCCCCACATCCCGCCTTGGTAACCATAAGATTGTTTTCTATGTCTGTGAGTCCATTTCTGTTTTGTAAATAAGTTCACTTGTATCATTTTTTTTTAGGTTGCACATATAAGTGATACCATATTTGTCTTTCTCTGTCTAACCTACTTCACTTAGTATGATAATCTCTAGGTCCATCCATGTTGCTGCAAATGGCATTATTTCATTCTTTTTTATGTCTAAGCTTCATTTTTATCAACTCTGAGGCTAAGAGAGGAGAGGAGATGAATTCAAGATTACAAAACTTGAACCCAAAATCCAGGCTCAAACTGGTCTGTTCATATCTGATTTTGGGGGGAAGAGTGCTTATAAAATTGAATATCACTGAAAGGATCTTGGATGAATTACATAAATAAAATAAATAGTGTGCACATGAGTAGGGCTGTGGCTAGTGTCTGTGGCAGCGATAGTGTCTGTGGCAGGATGGCATAGAACCTAAGTGTTTATAAATTCAAAATAAGGATAAGATTGAAAAGACTGGTATGTGAGGCTACCTGAACAAAATCAAACACAGACAGCATTCACTCTTCTCACTCCAAAAAAGGACTACCTTGCCCATATCCTTTAAGATTATAAGGATATGGACAAGCAGGAAAAATGAAGCAGTTATCAATCCCTGGTCTCAGAGGATTCAGCTATGAACTGGTTTCTATCCATTTCCTATCTAAAACCTACCTGAAATTTGGCAATATCTATTACATATTTGAAATATTTGTACCCTAAAAAAAAAAGATAAAATAATATATCTATGCCCTATGACCTAGTAATTCTACTTCTGGGAATCTATTCTAGAAAAAATAGTGAAAGATGCAGACAAAGACTCATGTACAAATATATTCATCAACACATTGTTTATAATGACAAAATTTGGAAACAACTTAAATGTCTGTTTTAGACTGGGTTTCCCCAGAAGCAGACCCTGAGGCAAGGTTGTGAATGCAAGTAGTTTATTTTAGAAGTGATTCCAGGAAGCACCAGTAGAGGAGTAAGGAAATGGGTCAGGGAAGGAAAGAAAGCCTCTAAAGTGTGAGTTATTAAGCAGGTTTCCACCATGGATGAGTGGAGCTCAATCCCATTGGGAAACACTAGGAAACAATGTAGATCACACCTCAGAGCTATCCCACCTGGTGAATGAGGAAGCTTGGGCATTTACCCACCAACTCCCCATCTGTCATTGTTTGATGTGGCTTCTGGGAGCATTAACTTCCTAAAATGTCCATTTTGCAGCACATATGGACTAAGAGGAGAATCGTAGGTATTTATAGTAAGCAGCCTCCAATGTGCAGAGGTAAGTGCCAAGGTGATACAGGGAGGACACTGACAATTTCCAACAACAGGTGAATGATGGATTATCAGAGGCCAATAAAAAATTGCTTTTTAATGCTGAAGAAAATTGAAACTTCTTTCTCAGAATGCAATAGAAAAGAAAAAAAAGACTAAATAGTGAAAGACAAAATGATAGACATAGAGGAAAAACAAGCATAAGCCAATAAACATGTAATTGGTGTTCCTAAAGAGATTAGAATAAATGAAACAAGCTATAATAAAAGCTATAAAAGAGAATTTTCTAGACATGAAAAATGACCTAGTGAGAATTGAAAGGCTTTAGCACTTCCTGTGAAAAATCAATGAAAAAGACTCCATTTAAATGTATTCTGGAAAGCAGAATCATAAGCAATAAAAAGGGAAAAATCTCCACCGACAGAAAAAAGTTAACACAGAAGAACAAAACTCAAACTGGCCGCCTCTAACTTCATCTGCAAAAGTAGTGTGAAAGGTAATAAAGTAACATACACAGAGTTTTGAAAGTTAAAAATGTTGTGAACTAATAACTTTACATAAGACCCAGTTGACTTTCACATAGGAAGTGAACGAAGAAACTTGGGAGAGTAGTTCCACCTGTTAAAAGAAAGAGGGAAATGATATAGCACCCAAGGAATTTCCAAAGATAAAGTTCTTATAAAAACTAATAGCTAGACCCAGCAATCCCACTACTGGGTATATACCCTGAGAAAACCATAATTCAAAAAGAGTCATGTACCAAAATGTTCATTGCAGCTCTATTTACAATAGCCCGGAGATGGAAACAACCTAAGACCCCATCATCGGATGAATGGATAAAGAAGATGTGGCACATATATACAATGGAATATTACTCAGCCATAAAAAGAAACGAAATTGAGTTATTTGTAGTGAGGTGGATGGACCTAGAGTCTGTCATACAGAGTGAAGTAAGTCAGAAGGAGAAAAACAAATACGG
Organism: Lagenorhynchus albirostris; assembly: GCF_949774975.1. Lineage (NCBI taxonomy): Eukaryota > Metazoa > Chordata > Mammalia > Artiodactyla > Delphinidae > Lagenorhynchus > Lagenorhynchus albirostris. The sequence goes on along the minus strand of NC_083101.1, from coordinate 34,035,792 downwards.
TATGCTAACACATATATATGGAATCTAAAAAAAAAATGTCATGAAGAGCCTAGGGGTAGGACAGGAATAAAGACACAGATCTACTAGAGCATGGACTTGAGGATATGGGGAGGGGGAAGGATAAGCTGTGATAAAGTGAAAGAGTGCCATGGACATATATACACTACCAAGCGTAGGGTGGATAGCTAGTAGGAAGCAGCCACATGGCACAGGGAGATCAGCTCGGTGGTTTGTGACCGCCTGGAGGGGTGGGATAGGGAGGGTGGGAGAGAGGGAGACGCAAGAGGGAAGAGATATGGGAATATATGTATATGTATAACTGATTCACTTTGTTATAAAGCAGAAACTAACACACCATTGTAAAGCAATTATATCCCAATAAAGATGTTAAAAAAAAACAACTAATAGCTCACAGTCAGAAATGTAACACACACACAAGATGACATATCAGAACCACAAAAACTGCAGACTTAAGCTATTAGAATTATCAGAATAATTATGTATCAAGAAATAAAAGAGTCTTGAAAATATGAGCACAGGATATAAAGATAACTAAGTTTTTATAAAATATTTTACCCAACAATAGCAGAATACATATTCTTCTCAAGCTCATATGGAACAATTACTAAGATAAACCGCATTCTGGGCCATAAAACATATCTTAACAAATTTTAAAAAATAGAAGTCATACAATGTATGCTCTCAAACCACAACAGAATTAAACTAGAAATCAATAACAGGAAGTCCCAGTTAATGCAATATAACAAGAAAAGTAAATAAAGGTATACAGATTGGGAAGGAGGAAACAAAACTATCTTAGCTCACAGATGACAGGATTGCCTATGTAGAAAATCTCAAAGAATCAACAACCACAAAAAACTCCTGGAACCAATACCAATTATATATAGCAAGGTTGCAGGATACAAGGTTAATATACAAAAATCAATTCATTTCTTACACACCAGCAATGAACAATTGGAATTTGAAATTAAAATACAGTACTATTTATATTAGCACCAGAAAGAAAGGAAGAAGGGAGGGAGGGAGGAAGGAAGGGAGGAAGGAAGGGGAAAAAATACTTAGGTATAAATCTAGCAAAATATGTACAAGATCTAAATAAGAAAAATTATGAAATTCTGACCAAAAAAATCAAAGAAGACTAAACAAATGGAGCAATTGTCTATGTTCATGGTTAAGAAGACTTAAGATTGTTAAGATATCAGTTCTTGCCAACTTGATCTATAGATTCAACACAATCCCCATCAAAATCCAAGCAATTTCTTTTGCGGATATTGAAAAACTGATTCTAAAGTTTATATGGAGAGACAAAAGACCCAGAATTGCCGACACAATATTGAAAGAGAACAAAGTCAGAGAACTGACACTATTCAACTTCAAGACTGACTATAAAGCTACAGTAATCAAGACAATGTGGTACTGGCAAACAAAACAAAGCAAAAACAAAAACAATAAAAAATAGATCAATGGAATAGAATACAAAACCCAGAAACAGACCCATACAACGAGTCAAATGATCTTTAACAAAGGAGCAAATGCAATTCAACGGAGAAAGAATACTTTTTTCAACAAATGATGCTGAAACAACTGGACATCCACACGCAAAAGAGAGAGAGAGAGAGAAAAAACAATCTAGACACAGACCTTACACCCTTCACAAAACTTGTCTCAAAATGGATCATAGACGAAAATATGAAATGCCAAACTATAAAACTCCTAGAAAATAACACAGGAGAAAATCTAGATGACCGTGGGTTTAACAATGACTTTTTAGATAAAACATCAAAGGCAGGGGCTTCCCTGGTGGCGCAGTGGCTGAGAGTCCGCCTGCTGATGCAGGGGACACAGGTTCGTGCCCCGATCCGGGAAGATCCCACATGCCGCGGAGCGGCTGGGCCCGTGAGCCAGGCCGCTGAGCCTGCGTGTCTGGAGCCTGTGTTCCGAAATGGGAGAGGCCACAACAGTGAGAGGCCCGCGTACCGCAAAACAAAACAAAACAAAACAAAAACTCAACAATAAGAAAACAACCCAATTTTTTTAATGGGCAAAGATCTGAACAGACACCTCACCAAGAAAAGATACACAGATGGCAAGTGACATCATATATCATTAGGGAATTGCAAATTAAAACATGAGATACCACTACACACCTATTAGAACACTGAAAATCCAAAACACTGACAATACCAAATACTTGCAAGGCTGTAGAACAACAGGAACTCCCAGTGCTAGTGGGAATGTGAAATCGTAGAGCCACTTTGGAAGATAGTTTCGTAGTTTCTTAGAAAACTAAACTTATTCCTAACACACAATCCAGCAATCATGGTCCTTCGTATTTACCTAAATGAGTTGAAAACTTATGTCCACATTAAGACCTGTATACAAATATATACAGCAACATTATTCATAGTTGCCAAAACTTGGAAGCAACCAAGATGTCCTTTACTAGATGAATGGATAAATAACTGTGGTACCTCTGCACAATGAAATATTATTCAGTGCTAAAAAGAAATGAGCCATAAGGCCATGAAAAGACATGGAGGAACTTTAAATTTATATTACTAAGTGAAGGAAACTAATCTGAAAAGACTCCATACTGTTTGATTCCAACTATATGACATTTCTGGAAAAGGCAAAACCATGGAGTCAGTAAAAAGATAGTGCTAGTAAAAAGATAGTTGCCAGGGGTTTGTGGGAAGGAGGTATGAACAGGTGGAGCACAGGGGATTTTTAGGGTAGTGAAACTATTCTGTACTATAAGGATGAATACTTGTCCTTACACATTTGTCAAAACCCATAGAATGTAAACACAAATTGTGATCCCTCATGTATACTATGGACTTGGTTGATATGTCAATACTGGTTCATCAGTTGTACCAAATATACCTCTGGCTAGGGATGTAGATGGTGGGGGAGGTTGGGGGGCGTTGCAGGGAATAGGTAGGAACTCTCTGTATTTTCCATTCCATTTGCTGTGAAACTAAAATGGCTCCAAAAAAAAAACTATTGATTTTTTAAAAACTGACTTAAGAAGAAACATAAAACCAAGTAGTCCTATGATCAAATATACTGAATTAAGTATTGAAAATATTTTTATAAAGAAAACAAATCCAGAAGATTTGAATAGCAAATTCTATCAAACATTTAAGAAAAAAATTATTCTATAGAAAATAAGGACCTATTCCCCAATTTTTTAGTAAGTATACCATAATGGATATGAAAACTTGAAAATAGCATTAAAAGAAAGGATAACTCAGACCAACCTTATATATGAGCTAGATGTAAAACTTTCAATCAAAATATTAGCAAATCAAATTCAGAAATATATAAAAATGATAATACATTATGTTCCAGTTAAGCCTTATCCCTCAAATGCAAGGTTGTTTAACGTTTTTAAAAATTAGATTTTTTTTGTTCACTTCTGTTTTATTGAACATCTTATTTTCACTTTTTAAAAACTATTTTAAGAAACATTGCTATGTTTGCATTTAAGTCCCCATTTACACCTTTGTGCTAAATTTCTTTCTGTAGCGATTATAATGATTTATATTCTGTGACAGTGTTTGAGAACACCTGTTTTACATACTGTGAGCAACACTGAATGTTAACCTTCATAAATAACGCAATTTTGTAGGCAACAAATAGCATTTCCTTATTTTAACTTGCATTTATTTGATTACTCAGGAATAATCAGATTTTCATGTTTATTAGACATTTGTATTTCTTCTAGAAATGGGCTTTTTATTCATTCTTCCATTTTGGTTTTATGTTTTTCTTATTAAGATGGCCAATTTTATATTAAGAATATTAATCAGTTGTCTACATTATTATTGCAAATATTTTTCCAATTTCTTGCTTGATTAAAAATCAGATTAACATTAACAGATTAAAGAATGTAGTTACCTCAACAGATGGAGAAAAGACATATGAAAAATCAACATCTGGGACTTCCTTGGTGGTGTAGTGGTTAAGAATCCGCCTGCCAATGCAGGGGACATGGGTTCAATCCCTGGTCCAGGAAGATCCCACAAGCCGTGGAGCAACTAAGCCTGTGCGCCACAACTACTGAGCCTGTGAGCCACAACTACTAAAGCCTGCGCGCCTAGAGCCCATGCTCCGCTACAACAGAAGCCACCACAATGAGAAGTCCATGCACCACAACAAAGAGTAGCCCTTGCTCGCCCCAACTACAGAAAGCCCGCGCGCAGCAACGAAGACCCAACGCAGCCAAAAATTAAATAAATAAAATAAAAAATAGGCGTTTTCCTGGCGCAGTGGTTGAGAGTCCGCCTGCCGATGCAGGGGACATGGGTTCGTGCCCCCATCCGGGAGGATCCCACATGCCGCGGAGCGGCTGGGCCCGTGAGCCATAGCCGCTGAGCCTGCGCGTCCGGAGCCTGTGCTCCGCAACCGGAGAGGCCACAACAGTGAGAGGCCCGCGTACCCCAAAAAAACAAACAAACAAACAAAACCAAGGATGTCATGTATCATCACTTCCATTCATCATTGTATTGAAAGTGATAAGGCAAAAAAAAAAGGAAAAAGTTACTTATGTGTGTGTGTGTGTGTGTATATATATATATATATATCTGAAAAGTGTCATTACTCACAGATTATATGATTATCTACAATTGAAAACCCAAAGAAGTTTAGAATAAATTATTAGATTTTTAAGAGAATCGACAGTTACTGGATACAAAAACAATCTTAAAAAAAATCAGTTGTAATTATATCTGACGAACAAGTAGATAAATGCAGTTTAAGAACAGCTAATATTTTTTTTCATTAATTTATTTTATTTATTTTTGGCTGCGTTGGGTCTCTGTTGCTACGTGCGGGCTTTCTCTAGTTGCCGCAAGCAAGGGCTACTCTTCCTTGTGGTGCGCGGGCTTCTCATTGCGGTGGCTTCTCTTGCTGCAGAGCACGGGCTCTACGTACGCGGGCTCAGTAGTTGTGGAGCACAGGCTTAGTTCTCTGCGGCATCTTCCCGGACCAGGGATCAAACCCACGTCCCCTGCACTGGCAGGCAGATTCTTAACCACCGCGCCACGAGGGAAGTCCCTAATATTTATTAAGTCAGACAGAAAAAAAAAGTACTGTATGATCTCACTTATATGTGGAATCTAGAAAAGCTAAATTCAGAAACACAGAGTAGACTGGTGGTTGCCAGGGGCTGGGGAGAGGGGGAAATGAGAAGATGTTGGTCAAAGGGTACAAACTTCCAGTTATAAGAAGAGTAAATTCTGGGGATCTAATTACAGCATGGTGACTATAGTTAACAGTACTGTGTTGTATTCTTAACAGATGCTAAAAGAGTAGATCTTAAATGTTCTCACCACCACCACAACAAAAAATGGTAATTATGTGAGGTGAAGGATGTGTTTACTAACTTTCTTCTGATAAATATTTTGCAATACACATCTGTATCAAATCACCACATTGTACACCTTAAACTTATACAATGTTATATGTCAATTATATCTCAATAAAGCTGGGGGTGAGGGGAAGAACAGCTAAGATATCCAATTTTATCCAAAAAAAGAGGGAATTCCCTGGTGGTCCAGTGGTTAGGACTTCATGCTTGCACTGCCCAGGGCGTGGGTTCAATCCTTGGTCTGGGAACTAAGATCCCACAAGCCTCATGGCATAGCCAAAAAAAAAAAAAAAAAAAGTGACATGTACAAAAAAAGACCAAGTATTAGAAATAATTTTAATAAATATGCAAGACCTTTATGAAGAAAAATAGAGAACATTATTGATGGACATTAAGGAAAACAAATTAAAATGATAAGTAAAACATGTTCATAAATTGGAAGGCTTAATATCATATAAACTTTTAGCCCTAGTCACCAGTGTATGGGATACACAAAAGATAGAGAAACATGTTGAATTACACCATAAAAATACAATCCAAAACATGGAAAACTCTATAAAACCAACAATTAAGTTTCTTCAACAAATAAAGTCCAAGGACAAAAATTAAAGATGGAGTGGAATTTATATATTAAATGAGACTTAAGAACAGTCAAAACCAATCCCAAGCGTTCTTACCACAGCAAAAAAAAAAAATGTTTAAATCCCAAACAAGATGTAAAAGTAAATAATTACATTTATGGGACAATTGGAAATCTGAAACTTCACTTTTAAGAAGCCATCAAGTTGCCCTTGATGATATTAAGGAATTATTGTGGTTTTTCTCTTTTGGGTGCTTTTGTTTGTTTGTTTGTTTTGACAATGATATTGGGGTTTTATTTTTTAGAGATATATACTGAATTACTTACAGATGTCTGGGATTTGTTTCAAAATAATAGATAGTAGGGGAAGATGGGGATATAGATGGGACAGAAGTGAACAGGACTGATGGCTGTTGGAGAATCAGTGTCTATGATGATGAGTACCTGAGAGTACATCATATTATTTGTTTTTGCAAATGGTCAAAATTTTTAATTTTTAAATTAGATTAAATATATATCAAAAATTTCTCCAATTCCTTTATAGCTTCAGTACAATCCTAACCAAAATTCCAGGAGACTGATTAAATAAATGTAACATATATATATTTATAAAACACTCGGCAGCCTTTAAAATGATGCTCTTGAAAAAAATTTAAGTACATTGAAAGTTGTTTATACATGTTGTCAAAAGGCTGATTATACAGCACTATGTGTAGTAAATAGCATTTATGTAAAAAAATAGACTAGCTGAGGACCAGAACTGAGATAAGTAGTTTCTGCAGAAGGCTGAGCATCAAGAGAGGTTAATTTACATAAGTAATTCTTAATCTTCACTATGCATTAGAATCACCTACGAGAACTTAAAAAATGTGCAGATGCCAAGGTCCTACACCAAAACTTTCCATTTCAACTGGTCCAAGATGGGACCAGGCATTGGTAGATTTTAAAACCTTACCAGGTGATTCTAATATGCACAGCTGAGAACCAATGATCCAGATTTGCAAAGAGAAGCACGGATGGATGGAGAGTAGGAAGATAGATGAATGATAGATAGATAGATAGATATTTCATAGACAGATTTTTTATCAAGAGATAGATGATTGGTAGATAGATAATAGGTAGGTTAGATAGTAGATCTGAAAGTCTGAAGGAAGGGAAGATGGAGGAGGGAAAGGGGAGGGAGAAGAAAGGAGGGAATTTGGAATGACACAGCCAGATCAGAAATGAGCCACAACTCAATACCTAATTGAGGGCTTCCCTGGTGGCGCAGTGGTTGAGAGTCCGCCTGCCGATGCAGAGGACGCGGGTTTGTGCCCCGGTCCGGAAGGATCCCACATGCCGCGGAGCGGATGGGCCCGTGAGCCATGGCCGCTGACCCTGCGCGTCCGGAGCCTGTGCTCCGCAACGGGAGAGGCCACAACAGTGAGAGGCCCGCGTACAGAAAACAAAACAAAACAAAACCTAATTGAACAAAGAAGAGAATGAAACAAAAATGAACATGGAAAATTATAATAAAATAAAAAGTGAATGTGTCTAGCTAATACAATGAAATTTGAGTTGTCTATCCTTTTATTTATTATATTTATTTAGAATCCATACATACCCTCTACTCACTTTACAAGGATACCTGTGATATCTTAAAAGTTAAAGAATGGGGAATAGCTTAATGAGTAAGCAGTTTCCTCTCGGGGTGATGAAAATGTTCTGTAACTGGATAGTGGCAATGGTTGTACAGCATAGTGAATGTACTAAATGGCACTAATGGTAAATTTTCTGTTGTGTGTATTTTATCACAATAAAAAATACATTGAAGAAAGATTGATTAAAAACTAAGATGGGGGACTTCCCTGGTGGTGCAGTGGTTAAGAATCCGCCTGCCAATGCAGGGGACACGGGTTCGAGCCCTGGTCCGGGAAGATCCCACATGCCGTGGAGCAACTAAGCCCATGCGCCACAGCTACTGAGCCCGTGTACCACAACTACTGAAGCCTGCATGTCTAGAGCCCAAGCTCTGCAACAAGAGAAGCCACCGCAGTGAGAAGCACGCGCACCTCAACGAAGAGTAGCCCCCGCTCTCCGCAACTAGAGAAAGCCCACGCACAGCAACAAAGACCCAACGCAGCCAAAAATAAATAAGTAAAATAAATAAATTTATTAAAAGACTAAGATGAGAACCAATTATAAGGAGCAGAGGATGTTACCAGGCAATTGGGATGAGTTAACTATTGCTTCCAGTACTAAATTTGTTCCAAGTCTCCTAGCAGTTAAGGCAAAAGAAGAAATGTGGCAGGTTATCGGGTTCTCTGTATATATTGAAGGGCTACCTCTTGCTTCATTTTGCCCACTCGCTGTATCACACACCCAGCGAGTGCAGGAGTGAAAGTGGGAGTCATTTGGAAGGTTTGACTCAGCTGAGAAAGGAGGATTTGCCTTGGCCGGGAGAGGCAAGTCAGAGCTCAGCTCCTTCCCCACTGAAGTGCCCGGCATCTGTTCAGAGCCTGTCATCGAACTGCTCTCAAGAATAGCAGCTCCTGCCACTGCATGGCCTCGGCCTCGGCTGGTGGGGCTGAATGGCTGTTTGTTCAGCCTGAGCCGGGCAGAATCAGTCCTGACAGTGATGGCCCAGTTGGTATTATGTAAGGAGACTCAGCTTACCTGCTCGTAGACAGACAAAGCGGATGATTTGACAGGCAAAACAGAGCCAGCCTCTTCACTCCCAGGCAGCCAAGGAGCTATTCAAAGCAAGGACCTGGAAGATTTTCATGAGGTGCTGACATACGAAGCTGGAATGCAGCAGGAACAAGGCAGAACTGACACCCCGTGAAGTCAGGCATGGCAGGTGTCTCCGGTATCCAAACTGGGCCTTCAGGAGCTCTGACTAGGTCCCACCCATGAGGGAGGGAGGGAGAGAGAGAGAGAGAGCTTTGAGACAGAAGCCCCAACTTTCAGGCCTGAGTCTTCAGCAAACCTCACCTTTACCACTGCCTTCATTATTGTTCAACTGAGGAAAGCCTTCCAGGCCTTTGTCGTGGAACACAGGACCTGGGTGCACAGAGCCAAGAGCACTTGGTGCCCCGGTTACTGGCCAAGGCACCCACACCAGGAGCTAGTGGAGGAATCAAAGGAACAGGTATTGAGTGCCCACCACATGCCAGGCACCATCTAGGGGCTCCACCCTCAGGCACTGATTTCACCCTCACAGGAGTCCTACAAGGTCAGTACCCTGTTATCTCTATTTTGCACACGAGAAGACAATCTCCGAAAGAGGAACTTGCCCGAAGTCACACAGCTGGGAAATGGTACACCTGGGATTTGAACCCAGATCCCCTCAGCACCCAAACCCATGCTCTTTCTACCTAAAGTGAGCCGGTTCCTAAGACCCACAGACCCTAGAATCACACCCTGTTTTCAATCAAAGTGGCTTTGGCACTTTCTAGCCCTGTGACCCCGGTCGTATCCCTTCCCTTCTCAGGGCTGTCAACGTCCCCATCTGTAGTATGAGGTGCTTGTGAACACTGAACGAGGCAGGCAGATGAGGATGCTTGGTTGTTCACTGGTGTTGGGTCAGCATTGTTGAGCTTCATCACTCTTTGTGACTGTTCTCAAAAACCACCCCCACTCCCAAGGGAGACTGCCAGACCTATATAAATAACACTTTCTCTGGTCCCCTCAGGATTCTGGAAGAACATTCTCTGCCCAGTGTCATGAGCAACTTGAGAGCAGAATGGTACCCAACTTGTCTACCCACAAAATCATCTGCACAGAGCCCAGCATTTACTAGTGACTCAATAAATGCTGTTGAATGATCGAAAACATGCATGAATGGTTTGCCATGAGACATGTCACGTTTTGTGATGAAAAGAGCTGGGCAACAGAACACCTGATTCTGGCTTTGCCACTAACTCACTATGTGGCTTTGGGCCATTCACTGACCCTCTCTGGACCTCAGTGACCCCATTTATAAAATGAATTAGGTACTCTCTAGCAGCCCATGTCAACTCTGATTTTCTAGGGTTAAAGGGAAAGAAAGATCACACTTTCTGCAGTGATCTTCCCCTGTCCACTCAAAGGTAAAGTTATATCATAGTCACATTTGAGGATAGTCAGGAAACATTCTAAATAAGTGGCAGATCTGTAACCCCTGATTCAATCAGAAGCAGACAAGCAACATTCTTAACAAGCAGATCCTATGGAACAGAGACTCGCTCATGTGTGCACAGTACTTTACAGTTTGCAAAGCACTTCCCCTCCTTTCTCTCATTCAAACCTCAGCACAGACTTATGAGGGGGACAGGACATATGTCACCACCCCATTTATTGACTTGCCCCCAGGGGCATATGGAGGAAAACTAGTAGAGCTGGGATGTGAAAGGAGAACCAATTCCTGACCTCAAATTCTGCTTCTTTCCCTTTACACAGCTCACTTGTACACAGATAGTGAGATTCAGGAGATGAACTCATTCAACCAAAACCAGATTTGGAGGGTCACAAGTTTACCACCTGGGTGGAAAACTGTCCAGCACAATGGAGCATTTTAAAGTCAAATTTGGGGCAGAAGGGTGCAGTGCACTGATACCAGGTGGGCTTGTGGCCATGGAGAGTCAGCTGTGCAGGAAGGAAGAGTCCAAGCCCATATCCAGGCATTGTATGCCATCTCCACGCAGCTGCTGGAGGATGACCTGCACGCAATCTCTAAACACTGAGATACTGAACTACTGTGATGCCCCACAGATAAACAGCCACCGCCAAGCCCCCATTCCCACCCCTACCCATGCCCCCAGCTGTCCTGGCTGTCTCAGTTCCTCCCCTGGGATTCCCTGGAATGCCCCAAGATTCTGCAACTAAAGGGTTAAAGCCTGAAACAGCCAGAAGTGGGGGATGGCGGGGCCCACTGTCCTAGCAGGCCTCCATTCTGATTGGTCCTGGTTCAGCACATACACTCTGATTGGTCAGCACCCCTCAACTTACTGGTTTGGTTTTTTAACAGCTTTATTGAGGTATAATAGATATAAAAAAACTGTACATATTGAATGCATTATTTTGATGAGTTTGGACATATGCATATACCTGTGATACTATCACCACAATCAAGGTGACAGACATACCTATTACCTCAGAAAAATTCATTATGTCCCTTCATTTGTATGTGTGTGTGTGATAAGAACATTCAGCATGAGATCTACCCTCAACAAAATTTTAAGCACACAACACCTTATTGTTAACTATAGGCACTATGTCCTACAGGAGATCTCTACAACTGATTCATCTTGTATAACTGTAACTCTATACTCATTGAACAACATACTGTTTGTTAAATATGTTTACTATTACTCCAGTCGGCTAGAGAGACTGTGGGGAGTCTCTTAGTGCTTTTCAATTGCTTTGAGTGTGAGAATAGTTTTTTAACAGCTATAAATTCCACAGTTCTCACAACATGCACACATATATGTAAGGTAGACATACTTTTTAGTAAACATTGATTGATAAGTTTCAGGTCCAAAAATGACCAAAACTTCGGTAACATCTTGAAATGGATTTGCATTTTATTTATGACGCAACTTTACACACACTTGAAAAGTAATCATACATATATACAAGATCTATGAATGACTTAATCGATAGACAATGTCTAGTGCTCTTGTGGACTGGAGCATACTTTGCAGTCTTCTCTTCCATGGGGTAAGGACAACTACTAACCTAGCCAAGCAAATCTTCCCCCTCCATTCAATGGCTGAAGAAACTGAACCTGGAGAGGAGATTGGACCTTCTGAAACCCACTGTTGGGCTGCAGCCTGCAGACCTGCAAGCCCTATAGTTGCTCAGCCTCAAGACTGAAGAAAGAGCCCGAAGACAGTGACAGAGACACACAATGGTTTATGGGACAAAGGATCTCACAAAAGGGTCCTGGAGTGACACCCCACTGTGGACGTGGATGGCAGGCAGCCACCTTCACTACCACGGAGAGAGGGAGGTTACCAGTTATAGAGGGAACTGACATCAGGTTGGCTCATTGGTTACCAGGGAAACCATCAGAGGTGCGTGCCCCTCACTACCCTTTGATAAACTGTCCTAGTGGAGACGTTCTTATCTAAAGATTAGAACAATCACTAGCTGGGGCCAAAGGAACATACCTAGGCATCTACTGATTAGGCTCTATGATCACGAGGGAGGGTCAGTCAGGTGAGTAGGGTATAGGTGAGGCAGGGACTGGTAGAGCAGAGGAGGTACAGAGAGCAAGAGAACAGCCATCTTGCGTGGCCTGATCATACATGCACTCATTACTTGGAGCTAAAATTTGAAGCAGCTTCACATCTAAGATTTATTGTGTCTAGGGGTGTTGGATTAGGGGGTGCTGACTGGGCAGAAGACATCTCAAGTCGGGCCACCAGTGACTCTTCCCTTATAAGGCAGATATTCATGGAGGTAGCCAGAGCAAAGACCTACTGTCTTTTCGCTGACTGAGGTGGACCTTACAGAGGCCACTCAAGCCTGTAGGGTAGGGGATGTGGGGAGGTTTTGCAACATGACTCAGTCTCTAAGGAGAGCCCAGGCTATCAGCTGAAAACTGAGTGATCAGAGGATCTGCACTTCTTACTGTCCACTAGAACTTACTCAAAGAGGTCTTATGGGCTCTAGAGGCAATGACACTGTGAGGCAGAGTGGGCTTTGACAGGAAACAGAGGGGGGTTCAAATCCATCTCAAGTATATGGCCTTGGCCAAGTTTTACTTAATTTTCAGATTTCAATTTCTAAATCTTTAAAATGGGACTGTTCCGAGGATCGATTAAATGAACTAACATCAAAGCCTGATACACGTACATTGTTCAACAAATGTTCCATTTCCTAGAATCATCTGGAAATTCAAACTCCTCCATCTAGCAGGGAAACTACAGCCTGGCGATTTTTTTTTTTTTTTCAGCCTGACAATTCTGTCTACTTTTCCAACCCTTTGCTCTTTCTTCTTCTCTCCAATTTTCCCATATCCAGCACTACTCCAAAGCAGCTTTAAGCTCAGATGGGTCAGTTCTGCCAACCACACCCAGCTAAGCCACACCCAGATTCCTGATCCATAGAAACTGAGAGACAATAAATGTTGGTTCTTTTATGCCACTAATGTGGGGGTAATTTGTTACACAGCGATGGATAATAAACATATTATTAGTCATGAGGGAAATGCAAATTAAAGCTACACCGAGATACCACTATATACTAAAACGGGTAAAATTTAAAAGACTGTACTAATCAAGTTTTGGTAAGGAGATGGAGCAATTAAAACTCTCATCTACTGCTAGAAGAAATAAAAGAAATACAGCCACTTTGTGAAAAGTTTGGCAATTTCTTAAAGATTTAAACATACACCTACCATCTGACCCAGATATTCCTCTCCTAGGTATTTACCGAAGAGAAATGAGAACATAGCCACACAAAGACCTGTACACAACTATTCATAGCAGCTTGTTTATAAGAGTCAAAAATGGAAACAACCCAAATGTCCATCAACAAGTGAATGGATTAACAAACCATGGTATGGTCCATGTAATGGAATACTACTTAGCAAAAAAAAAAAGTAATTGACTATTGATATCACAACATAGATGAGTATCAAAATAGCTATGCTGAGTGAAAACAGACAAAATAAATACACTGTGTTATTCCATTTATATAAAGTTCAATAAAATGCAAACTATTCTATAGTGACATAAGTAGATCAGTGATTGCCTACAGATATGGGGCGGTGGGAATGAATCAATCACCAATCACAAGGGGCATGAGGAAACTTTTAGGGGTGATGGATATGTTAATTATCTTGATTGCGGTGAGTTGCAAAATGTCCTTAGAGACAACTTGGTAGCACTATATGAAGAAACACAAAAATGTTCCTCATTCCATAAATCTCGGTCTTAGGAATTTGTCTTAAGGATAATTCAAAAGAAATACTAAGCTCTTTATACAAACACATAGCAGCATCACCTATATCAAAGATACTGGAAATTATCTAATTGCCTAGCTACCATAAAGGGGTTAAATCAACACTAGACCGTTTCATCTCCAACTACAAATGAAAAATGGGGAGTAAGGGGCAACATGTAGATATGTTTACAAAATAATGCAAATGCATTGTATATAAAGACTACAGAATTGTACATACACTATGGTTACACCTATATAAACATATATATGTGCATAAGAACACAAAGGAGAAAAAAAACAGAACATAGAAAAACCTAGTAGATGAATGATAGGTAATTGGCACGTGGGTGACGTTTTTCTTCTGGCTTTGTCTCCTGTAATGTTATGATGCTTCCGTAACAGTTTTTTAAATGTTTTCTTGTTGGTTTTGGCTCAGTCTCCCAGAGTCCTAGAGTGACACCCCACTGTTTATTATTCCGAGTTTTGCATCTGTCAGCTACCATCATCAGCACCTCAGTGTGGTCAGCCACAGGCCCAGTCAGCTTGCTTTCTATGCCTTCTTGTATATCATTGATAAAATGCTGAACAGAGCTATGGTGTGGTGTGAAGGACGCACTCTTTTCTTCCATCACTGTTAGTCTGCTTAGGTTATTTCAGTTCCATAAATGACAGAAAGCCAGTTCCCAAGGGAGGAGTACTAAAAGGTGGTAAGCAAAGTGAACCTGGAGAAGAAGGTGGAGCTGCTTACCTGAGCTTGGACTGTATGACTCACTCACTGGGTAAAACCAATGTCAATCATCTCTGGCCAACAAATGCCCCCACAATCAGAGACAGCTCCACAAATTACACATAGGAAATAGTAGGCTGTCTATGAGAAAGTTAGAACTTAGAAAAAAAAAGTAATAGAAACCTATAGATAGAAGCTATTGTATTATTCCACTGACCCAGAGCTAAGCTCCAGTAGTCCATTTGGTCCCAAGACCTGGGGCCAGCGCTCAAAGAAAAAGAGCCATATACAACACCCACCAAGGGTGAGGCCCCCTAAAGGGACTCTCACCTCTTTCCTTCTCCTGGAGTATGTCCAAATCCATATCAGGAGAGTAAGCCCAGATCCCCTCATCATCCCCATGGCCCCTGGACATCTACCCTACTGGGTGACAAGTAAGTGGATGGCTTCAGGACTAAAGAATATGTCTCTGAATATGCCCAGCTCAATGTTGAAGCTTTCCCCAACCCCCCTGCCAAAAGGTTGGGCCAGATCTGCCTAGATAGAAACCAGGGCTGCATACAGATCCAAGGCCCTAAGTTTCCAGGACACCAGGGAGAGAGGCTGCCCTGCGAGACACTCAGACTTCAGCCCAGTAGGGCCAAGCTGGCCCAACTGTGCCTCTCAGATGGCCCCAGGATCATCCCAGAGGCCTCCATACCTGAACCTAGGGAAGAAGATGCTGTTCTGAGTCTGAACCTTCCCTTAAGCCCTATCATCTGCGAGATCCCTGCTTCTGGGCTCTTTTGCAGCTGCCCACCTGCCTAGATGGCAATATCAAGTCATTATGCCTTCCAGATCCAGCACTCTGCCTGTTCTCCTGGATGTACCCCCAACACCCAGTTAGTGACAGGCCTGAGACTTGCCCCCAGGTCTCCTGATATGTTAGTGCATTTAATGTTCATAAAGTGCTTAAAACAGTGTCTACACATAGAAGAGTTTTGCATGTGTTTGCAGTTAACAAAAGCAACCATCACAACTCTTTTATGACATTAATATTATCCCCATTTTATAGATCGAAAAACTGAGGTTCGAAGTGAATAAGTGGCCAAAGGTAACACAGCTGGGAAGAGGTAGAGACAGGAACTGACCCAGGACTGACTCTAAGTAACTGGCTCTCATAGCAGAGCCACATTGTTCCTTGAGTGCTGGGGACCTGTGTGTCCAGTTGCAGGAAGCCATACTTCCTGCCACCAAGGAACTCCCAGAGAAGAACAGAGACAGTCACATAACCAAATTACTACACCACAAAAATGTGTGACAAGTGCCAAAATCCAAACATGCTGGGGCAGGCCCAAAGAGGGTGTGTTTGACTTACTCAGGCAGATCAAGGAGGACTTCCCAGAAGAGGAGACATTTGAGCTGAGGTGGGCCAGCTTTTCCAGCTTTTCCAGGCTGAGGGCAAGAACTTATGTGAGAGAAGGAGAAGACTTTGTGAGGGAGGGGGGCAGTCCTCTGAAGCTGGGGGCAGGGAAGACCAAGGAAGAGAGTAGGGGTGGGAGGGGGCTGCACTGTGTCCGAAGGGCCCCGAACTGCCAGGCTAGGCAAAGTGTACTTGATCTTGCCCTGGAGGACGCAGAGGCATTGAGAGCCTTTGAACAGCCAAGTGGCCTGGTTTGTGCAGAGACAGACAGCGGGAGTGCCCTGCTGGAGAGGGCTATTTGGAGCCTTAGACTTGTCCAGAAGGTTGGCGTGTGTAACCTTGTGCTCCCCTCCTCCCCAGCCAGGCTCAGCAGAGCTGAGGGAGCTGAGCGCTTCAGAGGTGCTTGGGCAGAAAGGCTGAGGATCAGGACCCCCACGCTCCAGGGTCCTCCTGGTGAAGCTGCGTCTGTCCCAGCCCTGCCACTGTCTGCACGATCCTCCAGGAGAGAAGAGGCTGATATGGGCAGCCCAACCCTGGCTGAAGTGTGCAGGCTCTCTTTTCGAGTGACTCTGGGGATACATGCCCAGAAAGGGAGGATACATGCAGGCCAAGGAGGCAAAAGGGCAGACGGTGAGATTAAGAAAGATACACACTCTCAGGCTAAAACAGAGAAAGAAAGCCAAAAAAGCCCGAAGGAAAGAGACCAGAGGAGAGCTGGGCCGCCCACGCACGTGTGTGTCCAAGGACAAGTGTCTTAGGGCTCCCATGCTATTGCCCACCTGGCACTGTGGGCACTGAGCAATCAGCCAGCTGGGCTGGGTACCTGCCTGAGGCACTGTACAAGCTCTAACCACCCCTGTCCGCACCCCCGCCCCAATCCCGGGAGCCTGGACTGAGCTTGGGGCGAGGTGCCCTGATGGTCACAGTGCCGGGCAGGAGGAGGGGTCAAGGACTGGAATCAGAGGCCTGGGGCTCCGGGCGGAGCCTGGCCTGGGGAGGGGAGACGAGTCACTGTCTCTTCCTGTACCTCACGCGGTACTAGAATCCAGTCTAGTGTGTTTCCCCTTTGAGAGGGAAAAGGGAGTAATCAGAGGCCCTTTTGAGATTGTCTTGCAGACCATGAACTCTGCAGCCCAAAATGAACATTCACAATCTTCCCTGCTTCTCAGAGTCCTAAGGCTGGGCATAGAGCTCGGAATACCCAAGAAACCAGGATGCCCAATGATTCTAGAGGACCGCTCCTGCCCCCCAGGTCCTAGAATCTAACCGACTTGCTGGCCTCGCTGAGAATTCCCGGGGTCCTGCTCTCACCAACTCCGCTAGGGACCACGGCTTTCCCAGGAGAGTCCACTGCCACAGCCCGGCTCTCTCCCGCTCGGTGTGAGCGGACTAGGATCTTACCTTGTGTTCCTCAGTCCTTGGCTCAGGAACGCTCACTGAGCGCCTGAGAAAGCACCGAGAAGCTAACCTGGGGGCGGGGGTAAGGCCCGGGCTCAGGGCCCGCTCGGACCCGGGCTCGCTGTGCAAGGTGGGACAAGTCCGCAACCTCTCCGAGTCGGCTTGCCCTTTTCGCCGCAGCCGCGGAGCTCCTGGATGTCCCAGCAGTTTCCTGAGCTACCCATTCCGGGGCGAGATAACAGTGTTGGGACAGGGCTCTGAGGCAGGGATTGGGAGTTTCCCTGAGGTGAGCCGGGAGTCTGGTGGCAGGGTGCAAGCTAAGCGGGGTGATGGGAAGCAGAAGGATCCCCTCTCTGGGCCTCAGTGTCTCTGCCTGGTCCTGGGGTGATAATTCTCTGTTCACAGTATTTAAGTGAACCAATGGCAAGAAAGCGCTATAAGCTGTGTTGCCCTGACCAAGCTCCGGGGTCCCTGCGCGTCGGTGGGAGCAGAAAAAAGCCACATCCACTCAGACTCGAAGACTGGAATACCCTCCCCACACACAGTCTCCCTTCTAGGCGGGCAGAAAGCATTTTACTTTAATCAACCACTACTTCTTTGAAGGGGGGCATCTCATTTCCGCACATGAGTGGGAAGGACTTGAATTTTCCCCAGCAGCTTATCTTTTTTTCACAACCAAGTTTCACCCTGAAAACAATTTAAAAGACAAGAAGATAATGACGGGTTGGTGATGCACCCCACTCCATCTTCTTGACTCCCTGGAAGCGGGGGGCGACAGGTAGGGAGTCCCCCACTTCACAGATGGGGAAACTGAGCCAGTAAATGAGCTAGCTGTAATCTGAGCTCTCACTCCGTACCACCGCTGTGACTAGCGGCTGGGCTGTGTGTGACACAGGACCGACCTCCTTTTTGGCACTCTGAGGCCATACAGCCCACTGACCGTGACTGACTGCCCCAGAGTAATCCAAACAGAGGTCACTGTGTTCTGGCTGTGCCGAGATTCTTAGATCTGATTCGCAAGCATCTGGGCCTGGAGTTTCCATTGTCTCACTGTAAGGAGGACTTTAAGCACAAGTGAGGCTCTGAGAACTCAGGAAAAGACAGAGAGGCGATTAATCCTTTGTCAGTTGCTTCATTTGCAAATATTTTCTCCCATTCTGAGGGTTGTCTTTTCGTCTTGTTTATGGTTTCCTTGGCTGTGCAAAAGCTTTTAAGTTTCATTAGGTCCCATTTGTTTATTTTGGTTTTTATTTCCATTTATCTAGGAGGTGGGTTAACAAGGATCTTGCTGTGATTTATGTCAGAGTGTTCTGCCTATGTTTTCCTCTAAGAGTTTTATAGTGTCTGGCCTTACATTTAGGTCTTTAATCCATTTTGTATTTATTTTTGTGTATGGGGTTAGGGAGTGTTTTAATTTCATTCTTTTACATGTAACTGTCCAGTTTTCCAGCACCACTTATTGAAGAGGCTGTCTTTTCTCCACTGTATATTCTTGCCTCCTTTATCAAAGATAAGGATTAATCTCCAAAATTTACAAGCAGCTCATGCAGCTCAATAACAAAAAAAACAAACAACCCAATCAAAAAATGGGCAGAAGACCTAAATAGACATTTCTCCAAAGAAGATATACAGATTGCCAACAAACACATGAAAGAATGCTCAACATCGTTAATCATTAGAGAAATGCAAATCAAAACTACAATGAGATATCATCTCACACCGGTCAGGATGGCCATCATCAAAAAATCTAGAAACAATAAATGCTGGAGAGGGTGTGGAGAAAAGGGAACCCTCTTACACTGTTGGTGGGAATGTAAATTGATACAGCCACTATGGAGAACAGTATGGAGGTTCCTTAAAAAACTAAAAATAGAACTACCATACGACCCAGCAATCCCACTACTGGGCATATACCCTGAGAAAACCGTAATTCAAAAAGAGTCATGTAGGGCTTCCCTGGTGGCGCAGTGGTTGAGAGTCCGCCTGCCGATGCAGGGGACGTGGGTTCGTGCCCCGGTCCGGGAAGATCCCAGATTTAAAAAAAAAAAAAAAAAGAGTCATGTACCAAAATGTTCATTGCAGCTCTGTTTACAATAGCCAGGACATGGAAGCAACCTAACTGTCCATCAACAGATGAATGGATAAAGAAGATGTGGCACATATATACAATGGAATATTACTCAGCCATAAAAAGAAACGAAATTGAGTTATTTGTAGTGAGGTGGATGGACCTAGAGTCTGTCATACAGAGTGAAGTAAGTCAGAAGGAGAAAAACAAATACGGTATGCTAACACATATATATGGAATCTAAAAAAAAAATGTCATGAAGAGCCTAGGGGTAGGACAGGAATAAAGACACAGATCTACTAGAGCATGGACTTGAGGATATGGGGAGGGGGAAGGATAAGCTGTGATAAAGTGAAAGAGTGCCATGGACATATATACACTACCAAGCGTAGGGTGGATAGCTAGTAGGAAGCAGCCACATGGCACAGGGAGATCAGCTCGGTGGTTTGTGCCCACCTAGAGGGGTGGGATACGGAGGGTGGGAGACGCAAGAGGGAAGAGATATAGGAACATATGTATATGTATAAGTGATTCACTTTGTTGTAAAGCAGAAACTAACACACCATTGTAAAGCAATTATACTCCAATAAATATGTTAAAAAAAAAAAAAAGACAGAGAGGCTTCAGGGCCAGGAGGTAAGAAGCCTGAATTTCCTGAGTTTCCCTTTCAGTGTAGAACCTCCTCTGCAAGACTTTAAGCAAGCCCCTTCGGCAATCTGGGCCTAGTTTCCTTCCAGCTTGAATTTCCAAGATTTCCTTAAGGAGAAGAGCAGGTTACCTCTGCATCTGCATGAAGGGGCATCTGGGTCAAGAGATATGGAGGAATTTTCCATGACTCCTCGGATCCCCTCCTTCATATTTACGAAACCCTCTGAGGGCACTTCAAAACTCAGTAAAGCAGTTAGGGGAAGAGCTACCAGTATCTTCTACAGATCACCAGCACTCCTCCCCTGCCCCCAAAATTTAACATAAAATAGCCTGTGAGGGGACAGGTTTTTCCAAAAGGTGCTGGGGATACATGCAGGGCTGAAGGCGGCTACAAAGAGGATGGAAATCACCCAGCACCCGCCTACATCAACACCAACCCACCCCTGCTGGACTAAAAGACTGATTTCCAAGGGACTGGGACCCACGCCACAGCTTTCAAATGGTTCTCAGTGGGGTCTGTTACCCCTAAACACGTTAAGGAGCACTGCACCAGAGAAGAGGGGAAGACTGGGTGAGAGGAAATGGAGGAAATGGCCTGGCACCGAGGGGATCTTTATGTATAGTTTTGATCCAAACGGGTGAATTGTCCCAGTTCACTCAAATCGTTTAATTCAAATTTTACATCATGGATTCATAGAATCTTCAAAGTACAGAATTTTGAAATGTGTTATTAGAATAAAACATTTATGGAATAAAAGTTTTAGGATCCTTTGTTCATGAAAATCTTAGAATCATAATCTTAATAAATCTAATCTCAGGATGCTAAGGCTTGGTCTGTTGCACAGGTGTAGCTCAGTAGCCGCAAAGTTTGAGAAAAAGGAATCAGTTTTCTAGAATGCGTCCACAGTCACAGAACAATGAGGATCAAAATATCATGAGACATGGAGGTTTCTAACCATAGTAATTTGAGCTTAAAAGTCTCTATCATAAAGTCATTAAAGCATATGGTCACAAATATTATAAGAATTATTAGATTATTTGAGTTATAAAATAGTGGATCTAGAACTAATATTTTAGAATTAAATAAGAAGAGAGATGTGGATTTATAGGACCCAAATCTTCCAATCAGACATTCCTAGACAGGAACTCAAATTAAGTTATATGTTAGAGCTGCAATAATATCTAAAACCTAGAGAAGCTACAACTCCCAGTAGTGACATCATATTTTCAGGCACAAAATCTTACTCCCAGCATCTTAAGATATGGGGAATACTCTTTTACACTCTGACCAGAAGCTTAAAGTCATAGGAATATAATCACAGTCAAATAATTTAGACTTCTGGTCATGGAATCTTAGAACTACAGAATCACATTATTTGATTTATGGATTCACGTTAGGATGGTGGTCCAAAATTTAACATTTGGAAATCTGAATCTTGGAAATACAGAGAACCACAAACTCCAGTATTAAAAGATTGCTATAATGTATCTGGTTAAAATGTTAAACATTTTTTTTCCCTTTGAAAAAACGTAACAGGATGCAACCTGGATTTTCGTAGCTTCGTTACTTTGGAAGAAGGAAGCTGGGAGGTTTCTGAGCGAGTGAAAAGCCTCTCGCGCCTTTCGAGCATGAATCCGCCGAAGAAGGTCTTCATGCAAACCGTTCCATTTGCTTCCACACCCGGGTCGCCGGAGCGAGGATCTGAACTCTTTGCCTCTTTCTTCCGAAGGCAGTTGCCCAATGCTTGGTGGGGCTGAACCTGCCCGGAGCTCATCTCCACGAAGAACGCGACTAAAGCCCCTGAAGGCCGCCGCCCGCACTCTCGCGGCTCTCTCCGCCCAGCCCTCCACCCGCAGCCCCGCGGAAAGCTGCGTCTCGGCCGGAGCCTGAAATCCTAAGGGCAGAACGCCCCACCCCTGAGATCCGCACATGCTTTCCCGCCCCCAGTTCTCAGAGGAGAAAATTGAGGGCTTGTGACCGGGAAGGGACAGGCCCAGGGTGTCCCTGCGAACCCAGACCTGCGGGGCCGCCGCCGCAGGCGGTCTTGAGCGAGGCCGAATCAGGGCTTAGGGAGCTGGCGGGAAACGAACACCGAAACTGGACACCCGCGAAGCGGACGGGTCCCGTCTGCCCGCCCCTTCCCCGGGAGACTCGCCTACCCAGAGCACCGCCAACCCCGGCCCCCACCTCTCGAAGCCCTCCGTCCCGCTGCGGGAAGGGGCTGCTCGGCTGCCCCCGGAGGTCTTGGGAGCCACTTGGAGCCTTCCTGGCTGGGCGAACTGGAGGAGAAGGTTGCTGCGAGAGGCAGAAGCCTAGCCTCCATCCTCTTTAAGCTGTGAGTCACTCCACATCATATAGAGAGGGGTCCCGAGCCACCCAAAGATAAAAGATTGGAGGGCGGGGGGGAGACGTGTTGCGGCCTTTCCCTAAATATCAGCAATTGAGATACAAAACCTCGGTACAGTGGAGGAACCCGGAACCCACCGAGGGAAAGTGGCTACCGCTGGTACATGTCGAGGAAACGTACTCCCACCAGAGACGCAGGCAGGTGTGAGGTTCGGCTAAACTGCGAAGTCGCGGTGGAACCGTGGCAAGTCACCTCCTCTATCGGACCTAGGAATCCTGCCTGAAGGATGAGGGACTGGATGGGGAATGGCCAGGGCAGCCTTGAGTTGGGGTTTGAAAATAAATCATCCTTGAAAGACCTTGGAAGCCAGTCACCTGGAGCATCTTCTCCCTTCCTCGTCCCCCACCCGCAAGAACCAAGCGCCCCTCAGCCAATTCTCACCCTCTCCAGCCAAAAAAGGTGAGGCGAGCCCTTCCTTTCACCTGCGGGTCCCAGCCTTCTATAAAGGCTGGTAAAGTCCCGAAGCGCTGAGTTCGGGCGCCGAGGTCTCCAGAGACAGTTCCTGGCCTCTCCCGACCTCAGTCTCCCCGTCGGCGCGCAGAGAGGACCGGCCCAGGAGACCTCCAAGGGACTTCCATGCTCAGACCGTGTGGTGTACCCGCCGCGCCGCCACAGCATCTCCTACCTGGGGAGGTGCGCCGAGGCCCAGGGGGCGGGCAGTCGGGGGGCGGGCGGGGAACGGGCACCGCCCCAAGCTTCCTGGCGCCTTTAAGGAGGAGAAACCCGCGGAGGGAGGAGCCGGTCCGGGTGTGTGCAAGGAAGCGCCTTGCCAGCGGTCTTGGCGGCTTGAGGCCAACCCTGCGGAGAGGAACAGTCGCCGGCCACCCCGCCTGGCCCGCGCTGCAACCTCGCCGCCGTCGCCTTGCCTCGCCTCCTTGCCCTCCGCGCCTTCGGCGGCCCCGGCCACAGGGGCGCCGCCTAGGCGGCCCCCACCAGAGTGTCCCCACGCCTGCACTAACTGCTCTCGTTTCAGACCTTGGTGCCCGCAGCCTCCTCTGCGCTCAGGACCTCGACGGTTATCCTCAGATCAGCAGGAAGCCCAGAACTGATGCAGGCGCCCCAGCCCAGGACCAATTCCAGACCCCGTGACCTCCTGGCACCAGCGCGCAAAGGACCCTTCAGCCCGCGACAGGAGCCTCGTCCGGGTCCCAACGTCGCTGCTGGCGCCTGGCTTCGAGCTCCAGAACACGAGCAGAGCCGTCGGTGGGCGGGACACTCTTGAGCCTCTGTCCGCACTGAGCCAGCCCGGATACTACGGGCGCCAAAGCTCCTGCGCGCCCCTGCCACGAAAGCTGTGCTCCCGGTGCCAGCTGCGAGGACACCCTGAGCTTTCTAAAGAGGGCCCCAGCGTCGGTTCCCGTCACCCTGCGTCCCGGGCCCCGCAGCTCCCAGCCCCTCGACAGCAGCAGGCAGCGGGGACGCCCCAGGGACGCGGGACGGCTGCGCCATGACGGCGGAGAGCGGGCCGCCACCGCCGCCGCCGCCGCCGCAGCCGGAGGCGCTGGCGGCCGTGAAGGAGGAGCGCGGTGAGGCGGGGGCCGGGGTCCCGGCAGAGGCCGCGGGTCGCGGCGCTGGCGGGCGGCGGCGGAAGCGCCCCCTGCAGCGTGGGAAGCCGCCCTACAGCTATATTGCGCTCATTGCCATGGCCATCGCGCACGCACCGGAGCGCCGCCTCACGCTGGGCGGCATCTACAAGTTCATCACCGAGCGTTTCCCCTTCTACCGCGACAACCCCAAAAAGTGGCAGAACAGCATCCGCCACAACCTCACACTCAACGACTGCTTCCTCAAGATCCCGCGCGAGGCCGGCCGCCCGGGCAAAGGCAACTACTGGGCACTCGACCCCAACGCCGAGGACATGTTCGAGAGCGGCAGCTTCCTGCGCCGCCGCAAGCGCTTCAAGCGCTCTGACCTCTCCACTTACCCGGCTTACATGCACGACGCGGCCGCCGCTGCTGCTGCTGCCGCCGCCGCCGCTGCCGCCATCTTCCCGGGCGGGGTGCCCAATGCGCGCCCGCCTTACCCGGGCGCTGTCTATGCAGGCTATGCCCCGCCGTCGCTCGCCGCGCCACCCCCGGTCTACTACCCGGCTGCGTCCCCAGGCCCATGCCGCGTCTTCGGCCTGGTGCCTGAGCGGCCGCTCAGCCCAGAACTGGGCCCCGCGCCGTCAGGGCCCTCCGGTTCCTGCGCCTTTGCCTCGGCCGGCGCCTCTGCCACTACCACCGCTTACCAGCCCTCCGGCTGCGCCGTCGCCCGACCTGCCAACACTTCCGCCTATGCGGCCGCCTATGCGGGCGCAGACGGCGCGTACTCGCAAGGGGCCGGTAGCGCCCTCTTCGCAGCGGCTGGCCGGTTGGCCGGGCCCGCTTCGCCCCCCGCGGGTGGCAGCAGTGGCGGCGTCGAGACTGCAGTGGACTTCTATGGGCGCACATCGCCCGGCCAGTTCGGAGCACTGGGGCCCTGCTACAATCCTGGTGGGCAGCTCGGAGGGGGCAGTGGAGGCGCCTACCACGCTCGCCATGCGGCTGCCTATCCAGGCGGAGCGGATCGGTTTGTGTCCGCCATGTGAGCCGAGCATACAGGCGAAAATTCATAGATACCTCGACTGTCTTTACGAACTAAGTATTCACGAAACCTGAGGACAGGACTGGAGAGAGGATCGAGTTGAAAGCCACATGCGAGGGACCGAGCCGGAGGTTCAGGCGCATACTCCCTGTGCACCGTGTACACACCGGTTCGCTTTGAAAATGGGAGGAAGTGGGGAGAGGCATCCTCGGCCCACGGACTGAGACAATGGACCCTCACTGAGGCGAGGCTCCAAAGGTCGTGCCTTTCTGACATTCTGCCGGGGAGGGTCCTTGGCTCTAAAGGAGGCAAAACGTAGTGTCTACACCAGAGTCTAAGGGAATTGTGGAGAATCACATGACTTCACTCTTCCCCGTACTTACCAAAACCCGGGTCTTTTTACACAGTTCCATCTCTTGTGCCTTTGACTACGTTATTACAAATAAAAGGCTCCGATAGTGTCTTCCTAGTTAAGGTGAGGACAAATTTGCAAAAGAGGTAACCATTTTTTTTAATGGGAAAGATCTCTGCTTCGCTTGACCAGGGGCTGCTTTTCCCTGCCTCTGAGAACTGCAGACCTGGCTCTGAGTCTGGACGGTGCCCCAGCGCCACAGTGTAACCCAGTTCCATCACTCACACCCCCAGTTTTCCCATCTATAATACAAGAGGGCTGCAGAATTCAACCGTCCCCCATATGACCTTTGAGGGCCCATCATGGTTGTTGCATATCTGGCAGCATGGGTGGGCCACCCAGGGCCTAACCCTATTCCAAGGAATGGAAACAGAGCTCATGGCAAGCATCTCTGGATTAGCTCCAGGCACCGGTTATATCATAATTTCTTGAATCTTTCGAGCATGATGTGCTGATCACTTGGCAGCTCTTACTGCTGGGTCCTAAGTGCGGTTTTCCATCGAGGCAGGTAGAAATACATTTGTCCATTGCCCACGCTTTCTTTTCATCAAGCAGCCTGGGACCCAATGGGTGAACTAAAATTCAAAGAGATGACAGGACTCGAGGGAGCCTGTTGATGACAGTTTTCATTTTGTTGGGCTGGCTCTTCCATCCCTGGTACCCTCTGCCGAAACTTGGCAGCCTCCTCATGCAAAAAGTAAAGAGAAAAATTAATTGGGGCCATCAGTTAAGTAAGCTTTAGAAAGAAACTGGTGTTTAACTTTGCTTTGTATCCTTTATTTGTTTCAAGCAACAAGCTGACCAAAATCAGAAAGAAAAAAAAAATCCAACCATTTCCCCACCTTTCTCTTGAGAAATCTTGTAAGTTTCGATTCTGTAGCAAAAGTTTCTAGCATTAAATATTTCAGAGGCTCGGTGTGCAGCTTTCAGATAAACCTGAGTGTTCAGGTGAACTGTTTTAATAAAGATCTTTGAGCAAGTGAGTTCTGACAAGAGAAATGCAGCCTCTTTCTGCAGAGTTAATTTGCTAGGGAAGAGTGGGGGGAGGTGAGAAAGAAGACTGAAAACCACTGGTAATTTTTATTTTTAATTCTGGGGATTGCACTATCCTGTTCACAAAGACATGTGAATGTGATTCAGTCCAGACGGGTATTTGTCTAAATAAGTGCTGCCCAATAGAAATATAATGTAAGCTGCCTGTGTAATTAAAATTTTTCTGGTAGCTGCATTAATTTTAAAAAAACAGGTGAGATTAACTAATAATATGTTGTATTTAACCCAATTTAATGTCCAAACTATCATTTCAACATATAATCGATATAAAAATTGTTGAGATATTTTACTTTTTTCATACTAAGTCTTTAAAATCTAGAGTGTATTTTACACTTACAGGTCATCTGTTTGGACTAGCCACAGCCAAGTGCACAGTAGCAGTGTGTGGCTGATGGCTACTGTATTAGACGGTACAGGTCTAGATGTTGGTCCTTCCTGACTATGATGGTGGTAAATGACCACCTGGAGGAGGGGGCAGCTGACCCTATTGCCAGTGGGTCCAGATTTCAGACCCAGCCCTGTGACTTTGGAAAAATCTAGGTGTTAGGCCTCCCTTATCTCCGTATGGATCCTTGCAGGTTGAAATTAAAAGGTTCTCCGTGTGCAGCTAGACAGTATGGCTCTCCCAGGCAGAAATCAAGATGCCTTGCCTCGTTGGCACTGGCCAGAAATTGAAAGCCCTCCACCCAGGGGTTTTGTCCTTGTCTTCCTAAAGCCCGGGAGGGGGATTGGGGCTGGAAAAGGGCAGTCTACGCGCCCAGTTAATGCAGCGGTTGAGCCTTTCTCCGTGTTTTAATTACCAAGTCCAATGCTTTGACAGCGCCATTAACGTTAATCCAGTCCTTTCCCTAGTGTCCTCATTTGTGAATGGGAATTTGTGACCCCTCCCTCAGAGTCCACCTAAAGTTAAACGAGTTAAGAGGGATAGAAACGCTTTGTAAACTGTAAAGCGCTGGGCACAGGAGGGAAGAAGGTTTTAACATTTAAGCGCCGCCTTATCCGGAAGTCTCCTGGAGCGTCGCGGTAAAGCCGGGGGAACAAGAAAGACAGGGAGGGAAAGCGCACGCGTCTTCGCCCCCAACTCTCCTTGTCAACTGGGACGACAAGTGAGATCGACCAGGGTCTGTGCCCTGAGAGAGAGGACGCTGCGAGGAGGGAACTGGGTATACAGCAGGAGCCAGGAGAGACAGCGAGACCCTCGAGGTGTTGAAGAGAGGCCCTTCTCGGCCTCCTGCCGGCCGGCGACACCCAAAGCTAGTGCGCCACCCGGCCGAGCCAGAAAGGACGCTGCGCAGGCGAGGGAGCGCCGCCCTTCATCCACAGCCGGGCCGGGCGGGCCCTCCAGTCCGCGTGGCTCTAGTACATTGAGAACATTCACTGCTGCGTCTTGGGACAATCCAACTCTCCGAATCCCCGAACTGTGAAATAGAACCTCCCCGGCTCCCCGTCTAGGGGTTCAGAGACCGGAGGTGCGTTTCCCTTTTTTTTCTTCCTATCTTGAATCCAGAGAAATCGTTTGCCCCTCTCTGAGCCCTGCACGCCCCCCCCCCCGCCGCCCCAGGTCTGTGAGTAATTAGATGCGTTCCTCCCTAATTGCCCAAGGCTCGTTAGAATTCGCCCCAGAGCTGTAACATTTTCTTTCAAATTAACTTTGCTCGCAATTAAGTTTAGGAAACCAGCAACAAAAGCAGACTTGGCCCGAGGTCGTTTACTACGAAAACGGATTAGGGAAATTTCTTCCCCAGTTTAAGGGGAAAGATTCCTGCGGCCAGAGCTTTGGGGGAAGAGTTCCCACAGCTGAGGCCAAGTGGGAGTAGGAATCGGCTTGCGGCGGTTGGTGACGGCATTGGCCTTCCTCCTCATCGCGGTGATTCGTGCGCCAGAGTGAGGGTAACCTCGCTGAAAGGAATTCAGGAGGGTTTGGGCTGAATTACACACCCTTGACTTGAAGCTGCTGTAAGTAGTTAGAGTTCATCCAGCACGTTCATAAACATAATCTCATTTACTAAGAACTCTGTGAGAATTTTTTCAAAATTAATTTTTTTCTTATTAAAAAATTGGTACACGTTCATTGTGAAAACAAACAAAAAATACAACTTAGAAAGAAGAATCAAAGGAACCCATAGTTCGCCCAGAGAAAGCACAGCAAACACCTCAGTGAGTATCTTTTCTAGTTTTCGTTTTTGTTTTTCCTTTGCAAGAGGCCTGAGTCTCAACTCTGTCACTAAAATGCTGTGAGGTCTTGAACAAGCTTCTTCCTGCACTGCATAGGCCTCAGTTTCACCATCTACAAAGCTGGGTGGCAGGTCCCCTTTCACCCTCACAAACTCCCGTTTTTTTGGTCATTTAAATCCAGGATGCACTTCTCCAAGCGCCAGTAGAGAAGCTGAGAGCAGGAGGCTTGCCCTCCCTGCTGTTTTGCACAAGACATTAAGGCCCTGAGGCCTTGAAGCTCTCAGTGTGGGCCACAGACTAGCTGCATGGGCATCCCCTGAGAGCTTGCTAGAAATGCGGACTCTCAGGCTCTACCCAGATCTACTGAACCAGAACCTGCAATTCAACAAGACCTCAAGCGATTCATATACCCTGGGCAGAGAGGCAGAGCTTTAGAGAAGCGGGGTGGGGGTGGGGGATGTGTTATGTTGTTGAAATCAGAGACCCCAGAATAACTTCCAGAAGGCTCCTGTTTCTCAGCAAGAACCCCAACCAGAGATGGCTGCAGAGAGAAGAGATGGCTAGGGTGCAGCCCTTCACCTCCTTCCTTGGGTGTGCTTTACAGTCTTGGAATCCTAACCCTTGGAATGCATCTCACCTCATGTTCCCTGTCTGATAGGTGACCATGACAATGACATTCACTGAGAGTGTACCTGAAACCATCTTGAAAGCTGGACTGTCAGAGCCAGAGCAGGAACCCAAACTCCTGACTCCCTGCTGAGCCACTGTGGGGACCTTGGGTTCTGGTCTCTGTGCCCTCCGTAAGCAGCAGTCATTTGCCCAAGGACGGATGAAACTTGGCAACTTCAACCCCAAGTCTGGGCTTGTTGGAGTTCAGGAGAAAAATAAAGCTCTCTTCTCAGCAGGAAGAGGCCCCCACCTCTGAGTCCATCTGGGCTGAAGGATCCTCCAGTAGAGCATTTAAGTACCCCTCGTATGATCCTGGGCATCCTAATGAATCCTCCCCCACCCCAAACGTCCACGCCTTCCTGGAGAATGTGGTCTCTGTGCTCACCCTGCTCCTGAGAAGTGCGGACTCCTGGGTGGGGGTTGGCATGACAGGACAACCGGGGGAAAAAAGGCCCTGATGATAAGGAGCATGTACCAGACTGGGCTCTCTTCCCAGGATCACACAGCAACTCAGTGGAAGAACCAGGACTCTCATCTCAGTGCTCACATGAGTTTTCAATAATAGGAATAAATAGGAATACCATGCGTGCGTATAGAGCTTCTATAGAGCTAAAGGGGCACAGGACTTACCCAACATCGCATAGTGTCCAAGCCTGGCTAGAACTTACGCCTCCCTCAAGGGAGACTGCATTTGATTATCACCCTCATAAAAGGCAGTGTGGAAATGGAAGTAATCAGACGGGGGGTGGGTGGTGAAGGTGGGGGTTGAGGGAGGGGGAAGGAGTGCAGCTGCGGGAGGGCCCTCCATTGTATGGATGGGTAAACTGAGCCTGGGATCAGTTAAATAAATAGCTTAGAACCACCCAAAGGGAAAGCAGTGTGACTAGTGCTTTTCAGCCCAAACTGAGCAGTGAACTAAAGGAAAAGCAGGGCCAACACCTTGGGTGCGGTAAGGATAGGAGGTCTTTAACAAGTTTGGTGCCTGTCCCTACCCTCCTTCCAGCGTCTTCTTTCCAGGCCGAGGCCAAAGCCAGCTTTTGCAGAGCTCCTGGGGTGGAAAGGATGACTGCTCCCTATGGAGCTCCCCATGCCCCTCTGCCAGCCTCACAACCCCTCTTCTGACAGCTGAGGCTCAAATTTCCAGCTCAGCCCAGAAGGGTTAACCTGGTGCAGAAGCATGTAGTCAGAGAGGCCCTGGGGATCAACTGTCAGCCCCTCCCAGGGTGAGGAAGGGATTGAGAGGCGGAATCAGGGTGGATCTCAGCCCTGGTGCAGAGCACCAGCTTATCTCACTATCTGAGAACCTGGAGCGGCTTCTCCCAGGAGTGTGGGCAGAGCAGAGCCCCAGCTATGATTTTTTCAGGCGTGGAGGCACTCAACAACCAGAGATAACGTGTGAGAAGCACAGCCTCATAGAGCCTAACTCTTGCCTCTGCTCTCAACCCCAAGCGGCTGGCCGAGCCCTCCCCATGGATGCTCCTGCCTCCTCCCTCCATTCTGCCCCCACTGCCAGCCTCACTTCCTGAAGCTGAGCTCCAGTCCTATGGGAGCAGGCTCCCTGCTGTCTGCAACAGAAAGCCCAAACTCCTCACCTGGCACTTGGGACCCTCCATTATCCTCATGCCAACCCTCTTCCCAGCCTCATCTCCCATAGTTGCCCTTCCTACACATCTAGGCTCCAGCCAACACGCCACTTGCTGTTCCCAGACACCCCTGTGTGTTCCTGTCACCATGAATTTGCTCTGACCATTACCTCTCTAGGAACCCCCTAACCCCATCTTGCACGTCTAAGGCCACCAACCCAGTAGGAGGCCCCATCATCTCTCTCCTGGATCACAGCATCAGCCTCCTAACGGGGCTCCCTGCTCCCTCCACTGCTCTCCTCAGTCATTCCCCACAGCAGCCAATGTGTGATTCAGCTCAAACATCAACAGATCATGTCACTCTCTCGCAGAGGTCCAGACCTCACGACAGGGGAGTGAGATAAGGAGCATGGCATGTTCGTGAGCAGCCCCGTGAAGGGTTTCTTACACTATGAGAAAATTATACTTAATATGAGCACTTTCAAAATGTCCCCCTCCCATGTAACACTTCCCTTTTATCCTAAATTTCATCAAAGCTTCATAATTAACCTTGTGTGAAGTGGGCTGTGCCCACATTTTTCCTGCACCCGTGCTCAAAAGAAAGAACAATGTCTTATCATGGGGACTGGGCACAGGGGTCTTGATGGTAGAGCTCAGATGGAGCATCTTGAGGACAGCCATATAGTGGACAGCTCTGGACAGAAGTAAAGCAATACCCTCTCTGGCATATTCAAGAAGAAGTTGTGCCAGACTGCTAGTTGTCTACCCAGCCATTTCGCCCCCTTCTTCTCTGCTCACAAGACCCTGATTTTGTTCAGGTTGCAGTTGGTCATGTGTTTTAGGGGAAGTCTTACCCCTTGGAGTATCCACCGGCTCAATCTGGACTTGTCTAAGGTAAACGTGGTGATGATTCCATCACTCTTGCCAGTGATTATTGAGAAACAGGCACAGGATACTTTCCAGGCCAATGAGATGTCCAGAAAAGTCTGCTCAGGGCTTCTGGGAAATAGTTCTTTGTTCTTAAAGAGACAGTGGGAGAGAAATAGCCATTTTCTTCCTCTTAATGTTGTTAGAGTGTGACTCCTGGAAGTGTGACAGACATGTTGGGCTCGGAGGGTACCAGCCTAAGAGAACAAGCCAACCTGCTGAGGATGGCAGAGCCAAAAGGTGGGAATAACCTGGGGGCCTGATGATATCAATGAGCTGCTGAAAAAACCAACCCTGGAACCATTCTTTATACCTGTGGGCGATAACAAATGTCCTCTAAGTTTAAGCCCCTTTTCTTTGGGCTCTGGTTACTTGCAGCCAAATGCATCCTAACTAATAAAGGTGACCCTTATGGGGCAGGAAAAAATTGATTCTTGGTTTTCCCTTTGAGATTTCCTTTGCCATTCTTATTAAAAAAAAATACAGCTGAAAGGTTATCTAGTCCCACCCTTGTTTTATAGAAGGAAAAACCAAGGACCAGAGAAGGTAACGGTTGTACAGTGAGCTAACATCTTAGGCCCTTGTCCAGGGCTCTCACCACACCATTGCTCTTCCCCAGCTTCAAGTGGCTCAGCCGTGGCACAGCTGACTAAGGTAACCCTGACGTTACCCGAGAGGCTGTGTTCAGGGTGTACCAAGCGCTTCCACATATGCTGTCCTTTGGATCTTCACAACTGCCCTGGGAAGTAGCAGGTTTCAGGTGTATTTTTTTTTTCAGATGAGAAAACTGAGGTCCAAGAAAAGAGGACAAGCTCAAGGTCACAGACCTTTGCCTGAGAGGGATTCAACCCAGGTGTAACAAAGTTCACAGCAAAATGAATCAAACGTGAGGATTTTTCCTTCCTGGATATGGGGATCAGGAGACTTGCATGTTGGTTTTGACTGCTGCTCTGGGGAAATCCTGTCTCTTTGGGTCTCTAAGTAGGGTGGATCCTCCACACGCCCCTGACTTACCTCCACAGGGCGTGTGAGGCTTAAAGATAATGTCTGCAAAGTGTGTGGATCTGCTTGCGTCAGATCCTACCAAGTAGGATGGTTAGTGCCAAAGCTGAAGGGGACTGGCTGTTGCTTAAAACGAGCTCTACCATTGTGGGCCTCTTTTCACCCTCCTATCACCCCACCCTGACCCTCCCAGCTTCAGCCAGCGTTGGTCCCACCAAGGCGAAAGCTGCAGGAGCAAGCCCGTAGTTTGCAGAACACCTGGGAGAGGCTGTGGGTAGCTGGGTAATTTCCAAATTAGTTGTAGGAGAAACCTAACAAAACAATCTGCAGGCTAAGCATCCCCAGAGCTCTCCATGAGACTGAGAGCCTGGAATCCAGCAAGTACAATGCACCGACCACAGGCGGGAGGGCCCTTCCTCCTTGGCGGGAGGAGGGCTGACTTCCTTCCAGCAGGGGCCCGTCCGGGCCTGCATCGGCCTGATAGGAGAGCGAAACCCCAGAACTGAAACAGGCTTTCCACCCAAATCCCAAACTATAATGAACATAAACGACTTTCCCGAAACGCTACTGCAAGGTTGGCTAGCCGGAGAGTTATGCGCCCTGGTAGACACCTCACTTCTCAGCAAGGGGCTTTCAGGTCTCATTTTGAAGATTCCCTCCTGAATCCATCCTCAGGAAACCTGGGCTGTGCCCCCACTACTCCCTGTAGGCTACACACAAATGCACAAAATGAACCTGGAGTCTGATATACTGTCAGTAATGGTCAAATCTGAACATTGTTTGGTACTTTCCTATTTTCTGAGAGGCTGCCTGCCTTCGTGAGAAAAGCACTGGTTCAATCCCTGGCTCTGGTACCAGGGCAAGTCTCAGCCTAAACTTCCCCAGCAATAACATGGGTGCAACAGTGCCTTCCCTCTGTGATACCGGGCACAATGGCTAACATTCAGTGAGCTGGCAGGGCAGGCACTACCTAG
Source organism: Lagenorhynchus albirostris (assembly GCF_949774975.1). NCBI lineage: Eukaryota > Metazoa > Chordata > Mammalia > Artiodactyla > Delphinidae > Lagenorhynchus > Lagenorhynchus albirostris. Next base: position 34,001,898 of record NC_083101.1, on the reverse strand, counting down.
TGCTTTTCAGTCTCCACAAAATCCCCTGGGAGATAGTGACCATGAAGTATAAGAAATGGTAGGAGCAGTTTGAAACCAGGCAGTTGGGCACCAGAGCTTCTAGGTGATAACACTTTGCATCATGCGGCTCCTGGTTCACAGAAGCACTAGGCTAGAAGTCAAAAGACTCAGGGCTGCTCTCTGATTGCACGGCCGGCCTTCAAGATGGTGCCGGAGAAAGATAAGAGGCCTAAGAAGTCAGCCTGGAAGTTTAGTTTGGATCTTACTCATCCAGGAGAAGATGGAATTTTTGATTCTGGAAATTCTGAACAGTTTCTACGTTGAGAAAGTTAAAGTTTTTCCAGGAAAAACTGGAAATCTTGGGAATGTTGTTCACATTAAAGCCTTCAAGAATAAAATCATGGTTGTTTCTGAGGAACGATTCTCTAAAAGGTATTTGAAATATCTTACCAAGAAATACCTTAAAAAGAATAATCTTGGTGATCAGCTTCGGGGGTTGCATCTGATGAGGAGACTTACGAACTTCGTTACTTCCAGATTAGTCAAGATGAAGGTGGATCTGAGTCTGAGGGGCAGTGAAGCCATCCCTTATAGGCCTTTGCTTGCTGATAAAACAAATGAAGCATACAAGACAAAGAAACATCTAGAAATTGACCCTTAGATTATCAGTGAATGAAAAACACTGTACTCATGTTAAGCGTTCATCTCTTTAGGTGTATGCTGTTTACATGGTTCTAATACTTTCTATAAGCAATATTTAAATAACTTATAGCTGGTAGAATTTTTTCCAGGATTTCTGAAATGTATTGCTTTTTAAAATGTCCTCGAGTTAAAGTGTATAGTGTAGTATAGGAAAAAATGAAGCACAATTTTGGGTATAACTTTAGATAATAAAATATTTAAAATTAAAAAAAAGAAGAAGATTCGGGGCCTCACCCCTCCACAGCCACCAACTTTGTGTGTGACCTTGAATGAGTCCCTTGCCTTTGGCAGTCCCATCTATACACTGGGTACATGTGTGTGCCTGGGGGTTTTCAGATGGACTCTGGTGTCCCTTTAGCATAACCTTTGGTGAATCTGAGTCCCCCTCCCCTGAACACAAACATGAGAATGGAATAGCATAATATGAAAGTTTCTGTAAACTGTAGTGTGATAGTTTATTTCCAAGCCCTTCCGTGTCTTTATCTCATGAAGTTCTCAAAACAACCTCAAAGTGATTGGGGGTGAAGTGAAATGGGGGAAGTTTTACTGCAATAGTGTTTATAGCATGGGGAGCTATAGCATGGAGGTGGCCCAAAGAGGGGTCACCAGCAATTTCGATGGAGCCCACACTAGACTTGGGACACCAGGCTCTGACCCAGTGCTCTTGAGGTTACACTGTGTGAATTATTACAAATGAGTGGATACCCACAGCACTTTAATGCTGTGCCTGGCATGGTGCCTTGCCTGCAGTAGTGGGTGCTCACAGCATGCAGACCTAGGAAAGTGGCTTGGTAGTACGAAGTATGAGAGACAACCCCCACCTTGGTTACTAAGCCTGGGTCCAGGGGGCTTAGGATTAGTAAACACCCAGATCTGGGCCCAATCTTACAGGCTGCTCAGACCCAGAGTTCTCAGACATAGCCTGGGTCCCCAAGTCCCTGCCCTCTGTCCACAACCTATTAGGTTCACCTTCTAGACAGCTGACGGTTATCCCAGGCCTGATGTGCCTCACACCCCACCTGTCCCTCCCACCTGCCCCACAGGGTCTCACACTACGGCTTCCAGCGATCATCCCTCCTGGTATTCACAGCCTGTGTAAGCCCCTCCCACTGAGTCTAGTGACTTGCTGCTAATAAACAGGATATGGGAAAAGTTATAAGATGTCCCTTCCATGATTAGGTTACAAGACACTGTGACTTCCGTCTTGCTGGCACTCACTCTCTTATGTGCTCTAATGAAGCAGGCTGCCATGTTGTAAGATGCAGTACGGAGAGACCAAGATGGTGAGGAACCAAGGGACTCATGAGGAACTGAGATCTTAGTCCAACAGCCTATAAGAACTAAACCTGCCAGAAACTACGTGAATGAGCTAGGAAGCGAATCCTTCCCAATCACATTTTGAGATGACTGCAGGCTTGTGAGATACCCTGAAGCAGAGGACCAGAGAAACTGAGATCAGAAATGTTATGATTTTAAGCCCCTAAGCTTTGGGATAATTTGTTATGCAGTAGATAACTGGTACATGGGAAGCACTCTCACTTCCACTATAGTCTCCAGCCAGGCTGCCCCACCTCAACTGGAAGACACACATACGCACACATATACGAATGCCTCTTCCCCTTGGGGTGGAAGATTTGAATACTTCTGCTAGGTCAGCCTAGACTTGTTGAGGGGACTCTGAAGCCTGGGGATCCCCCCAGCCTTGTGCACTCCTTTTTTTTTGGCTTCAACATGCGGCATGTGGGATTTTAGTTCCCCAACTCATGCCCCCTTGCATTGGGAGCACGGAGTCTTAACCACTGGACTGCCAGGGAAGTCCGTTTTTTTTTCTTGTGCACTCCTGACATTCAGAGGAAGCAAAGAGACTGGGGAGCCCCCTTGAGATGACAAAGGGAAGGAGGGCCAGGAGAGCTGCCCCCAAGGAGCCTAGGCCTATCCTTAGGACCCCTGCTTGCCCAGCCAAGTTTCACAATATCCGAGTCCACCCTGCAGCCTTTGGAACAATGAATATGTACAGTGTCAATAAATGCAGATTCAACCTACTTTCTTTTGGCCTTTAAGTCTGACATTAAGATTAGAATTAATTGCTCCCAAAAGGAAATGAGTAACACATGTTACAACCTTAAGCGAGAGGCTTACCTTTGGAGACCTCAGCCAACCCCAGTCTGGGCTGGGCTTTTCTCAGAATTACATCCATGACTTCTGTTCCACGCTGGGTCTGGGTGCTGTTTGAGAGAAAGGCAGTGTTTCCTAACACTCCCTTCTTCTGGATTATTTAGATTCCAAGGGGAATCCAGAAACTATATGACGCCATGGCAAGATATTTCGGACTGTGCCATGGAAAACTTAGGCAAGATTGGCCATGTTTTTAAGCAGGGCTGTGAGTTAAAAACAAACCAACAGCACATGGGTCAGCCAGGAAATCCAGGATGGGTAGCAGCATGTGTGAAGACAGCTTAGCCAATACTATGCTCACTATGAGTCAGGAGTGTCATGAAGCTGCCAAAATAATGAACTTGGAGACTGTATTAAAAGAAGTAGAGCGCTCAGAGCAAGGAGGTGATGGCCCCGCCTGACTTTGCCCTGTTCAGGGTGCCTGGATTGGCCCTGAGCTTCACATTTTTTGAGGGACATTGATCAACTGGAATGTATCATGAGAAGACAATCAGGATGGGGAAGGGGCTGCAGCCTGTGTCCTGGGAGGACCACTTGGAAGAATTAGGCTTGTGTAGCCTGAAGAAAGTCAGACTGCAGCACAATGTCCTTTCTTCAAGTCCCTGAGTAGTCTAGAGGACAGAGATGCTGCAAGGGGGCACACTGATAGCATCAATGCCGTGTAGCAACAGACTTCAGTCAATAAAAGGAAGAAGCTTCAAAGAGTCAGAGGTAGACAAGGGTGATACTGGCTGGCTCAGGCAATAAAAAACTCCCCATTCTGGAGGGATGTCCAAACACAGTTGAAAAAACAGATGGAGAGGTTCACAGAACAGACGGGAAAGCTGAGGAATCAGGTCTTAAAAAGGACAGAATTGGGGCTTCCCTGGTGGCGCCGTGGTTGAGAATCTGCCTGCCGATGCAGGGGACACGGGTTCAAGCCCTGGTCTGGGAGGATCCCACATGCCGCGGAGCAACTGGGCCCGTGCGCCACAACTACTGAGCCTGCGTGTCTGGAGCCTGTGCTCCACAACAAGAGAGGCCGCGACAGTGAGAGGCCCGTGCACGGCGATGAAGAGTGGCCCCCGCTCGCTGCAACTAGAGAAAACCCTCGCACAGAAACGAAGACCCAACACAGCCCAAAATAAATAAATAAATAAATAAATAAATAAATAAATTTATATATATATTAAAAAAAAGGACAGAATTCAGGGCAGCAGCTAATAGATGAGCTTTTCTGAGTGTCACTGTCAGGATGAATCAGGTTGTCAGTAATTTGAACTCACACTCAAACTCCAGGGAGACTGCCTGACTGATCCCTCTGGTATCACACACCCCTCTTGGCTAGCAGGGGACAGGGTACATTGACCAACAGATAGTCCAATCATGACCATACCCATTGAAGGAGAGTGGGGATTTCCACAAAGCAAAATCAGGAAGATGTTATCAAAAGAAAGGGATGTTGTGCTAGCATAATAAAGGGATTTGTGTCTTGCTTTTGCCAGGATAAGTCGATAGGACTTGTCAAGGGGACTCTAAAATCTGTTCCTCCAATTATATGTTAATTATATCTCAATGAAGCTGGGGGGAAAATGAAATAAAATAAAAATCCGTTCCTCCAATCTTTTCCATTATAGTGAGAGTAATGATTTCCCTGACCCTATAAAAGGCCCACAAACTGTATCAAGATCAAGGTCCTGGGTAACATTGACACTTTGAGATGTGGGTACAGACATCTTGGTGGAAAAAACACTGGAACGTCTGTTTCCATCAGCAACGAGAACCAAACACCCTTAAAGAACTTTCCAATGGAAACAACTAAAATATCTGGATGAAATATCTTTTAAAATGCATTGCTGGGGCTTCCCTGGTAGTGCAGTGGTTAAGAATCTGCCTGTCAATGCAGGGGACTCCGGTTTGAGCCCTGGTCCGGGAAGATCCCACATGCTGCAGAGGAACTAAGCCCGTGCACCACAACTACTGAGCCCACGAGCCACAACTACTGAGCCTGCGCGCCTAGAGCCCATGCTCTGCAGCAAGAGAAGCCACCGCAATGAGAAGCCCGCACACCGCAACGAAAAGTAGCCCCGCTTGCTGCAACTAGAGAAAGCCCATGCGCAGCAACGAAGACCCAACGCAGCCAAAGAAAAAAAAATCTAGGGCCTATTTTAGGTTGAGAATGTACAAGGAGACTATACAAAAGTTGGAATTTCCAAAGGTACACATACTCAGGATAAGGGTGAATAAAATGCATTTTCTATTTGTTTTTTGTTTTTCGTTTCCTTTTGTTTGTTTCTTTTTTTTTAACGCATTTTCTTTTTGCCTTATATCCCAGACTTGAAGCTGAAGAAACTGGCAACCTGAAAACACCAAAGGGCACAGACAAAAATGCCTCCCCAAAGCCTGCTCTCCTCAGCCAAACAAGCAGGAAAAGGGCAGCCCAGCAAGACAGAAAACTACTCCAGTCAAACACCACAGAAAAACCGTGACCCACCCACACCCACACCAACAATGGCCAAGTGGGGAGCATGGACCCAATTACATGCTGTTGTGGTAAAATGAATGATGGTCCACAAAGACACCCAAGTCCTAATCCCTGGAACCTGCAAATATTACCTTATGGCAAAAGGGTCTTTAATGTGATTAAGTTAAGAATCTTAAAATGGGGAGATTATCCTGGATTGTCCAGGTAGGTCCTAAATGTAATCACCAATGTCCTTATAAGAGAGGGGGAGAGGGAGATTTAACACAGAAATAGGAGATGTGACAACGAGAGCATGAGATTGGAATGACGTGGCCATGAGCCAAGGAATACTAGCAACCTCTAGAAGTTGGAAGAGACAAAGAACAGATTCTCTCCTGGAGCCTCAAGAAGGTGCTAGCCTTGCCAACACCTTGATTTTAGCCCAGCGAAACTGATTTTGGACTTCTGACCTCCAGAACTGTGAGAGAATAAATATGTGGTGTTTTAGGTCACCAAGTCTGTGGTAATTTGTTTTAGCAGCTATAGGAAGTTAACATAGCTATCTATCAGAAACTTACTTCTAATATAGCAATATAGGCAAGTTGAAAGTAAAAGGATCAAAAATATATATCATAAAATCATTAATCAAACAAAACAGGAGGGCTATATTAATATCAGGTAAAGTAGGCTTCAGAACAAAGAAAATTCCTAGGAACAGAGAAGGACTTTACCTAATGACAAAAGGGTAAACCCACCAACAACACTTAGCAATCCTAAATGTGTATGCACCAAACAACCGAGCTACAAAATATGTGAAGCAAAACTGATAGAACTGAAATGAGAAAGAAACAAATTCACGATTATAACTGGAGACTTCAACAACTCTCTCTCAATAATTGATAGAACAAGTAGACAGAAAATTGGCAAAGATATAGAACAACTCAGTGATACCATCATACAAGAGGATGTAGTCAACATTTGTAGAACACTCCACCCAATAACAGCAGAATACACCTGCTATTCAAATGCCTATGGAAGATGTGCCAGAACAGACCATCTCCTGGGCCATAAAAGCAAACCTCAATAAATTTAAAAGAATTGATATCATACAGACTTAGCTCTCCAAAGTTCTCTGAGAGAGATAACAAGAAGATCTCCAAATACTTGGAAACTGCACAGCACATTTCTAAATAGTCCATGGGTAAAAGAGAAAGTCTCAGGGGAAAAAAAAAAATTACCAATGGAAGTGAATGAAAATGAAAATACAACATGTCAAAACTTGTGGGAAATAGCAAAAGAACTGCTAAGAGGGAAATTTATATCACTAAAGGCATACATTAGAAAAAAGGAAAAATCTCAAATCTATGACCTAAGCTTCCACCTCAAGAAAACAGAAAAAAGATAATAGCGTCAATAATATTATAACTCTGTATGGTGACAGATGGTAACTAGTCTTATCATGGTCATCATTTTGTAATATATAGAAATATCGGGGCTTCCTTGGTGGTGCAGTGGTTGAGAGTCCATCTGCCGATGCAGGGGACACGGGTTCGTGCCCTGGTCCAAGAAGATCCCACATGCCACAGAGCAGCTGGGTCCATAAGCCATGGCCGCTGAGCCTGCGCGTCCGGAGCCTGTGCTCCGCAATGGGAGAGGCCACAACAGCGAGAGGCCCGCGTACTGCAAAAAAAAAAAAAAGCAATCCAACAGAGGAAAGATACCCTTTTCAACAAATGGTGCTGGAGCAACTGGACATCCACAGTCAAAAAACAAAAAAAAACCCTCAACCTAAATCTCATACTTTATGCAAAAATTAACTTTAAATGGATAATGGACTTAAACATAAAATGTAAAACTACAGAACTTTTAGAAAAAAACATGGGAGAAAATCTTTGGGATGTAGGACTAGGCAAGCAAAAAGTTCTTAGACTTGACATCAAAGCACAATGCATAAGAGAAAAAAAAATTGCTAAATAGGACTTTGTTAAAGTTAAAAACATTTGTCTAGGAAAGATCCTGTTAAAAGGAAGAAAAGACAAGCCACAAACCAGAAGAAAATATTTTCAAATCACATATTTGACAAAAGATTCATATGTAGTACATATACAACTCTCAAACTCAACAGTAAGAAAACAATCCAACTAGAAAATGGACAAAAGAGATATTGCACCAAAGAGGATAGATACATAGGTGACAAATAAACACATGAAAAGATGTTCAACATCATTAGCCATTAGGGAAATGCAAATTAAAACCACAATGAAATATCACTGCACACCTATCACAACGGCTATAATAATTAAAAAAAACAGCGACAACACCAAATGTTGGCAAGGAGTCAAAGAAACTGGATCATTCATAAAATGCTGACAGGAATGTAAAATAGTACTGCCACTCTAGAAAACAGTTTGGCGGTTTCTTATAAAGCTAAACATATAACAACAATGTGACTCAGCAATTGCACTCCTGGGTATTTATCCCAGAGAAATAAAGATTATGTTCACACTAAAACCTGTATATGAATATTTATAGCAGCTTATTCGTAATAGCGAAACTTCTGAAAAAAAAACAGATGTCTTTCAATGGGTAAATAGTTAAACTTTGGTACACCTGTATCATGGAATAATACTTAGCAATAAAAAGGAATAAACTACCAATACACACAACAACTTGGAATAACCTCCAGAGAATTATGCTGAGTGAAAAAAGCCAATTCCAATAGGTAACATGCTGTACGATTGCATTTATATAACATTATTGAAATGAAAAAAATATAGTAATGGAGAACAACAGCTCAGAGATTGCCAAGGGTTAAGGAGAGGGTGCAGTTGGGAGTGAAGTGGGTGTGAATATGAAAGGAAACAGGAGGGCTTCCCTGGTGGCACAGTGGTTGAGAGTCCGCCTGCCGATGCAGGGGACACGGGTTTGTGCCCCGGTCTGGGGGGATCCCACATGCCGCGGAGCGGCTGGGCCCATGAGCCATGGCCACTGGGCCTGCGCGTCCGGAGCCTGTGCTCTGCAATGGGAGAGGCCACAGCAGTGAGAGGCCCGCGTACTGCAAAAATAAATAAATAAATAAGGAAACAGGAGAGATCCTTGTGGTGATTGGCATGTTGTGTATCTTGAGTATATGAACGTTGCTATCCTAGTTGTGTTATTATACTATTGTTTTATAAGATGTTACTATTGGGGGAAATTGAGTAAAGGGTACATAGGATCTCTCTTATTTCTTTGTCTTTTTTTTTTTTTTTTTTTTTGGCTGTGCCTCATGCCCTGTGGGATCTTAGTTCTCCAACCAGGGAATTCTGTATTTCTTAAAAGTGAATCTACAATTATTTTAAAGTATTAAGTTTTGACATAAAAATAAATCAGGTTAGGGAGTTCCCTGGTGGTCCAGTGGTTAGGACTCCACGCTTTCACTGCTGTGCCCCAGGTTCAATCCCTGGTTGGGGAACTAAGATCCCATAAGCCACAGTGAGAGACAAAAAAAAAAAAAAAAAAAATCAGGTTAATAAAATAAACCCTCTGTAGCTGTGATAATATTAGACAAAATCTTTTATGCCCAAAACAAACAAACTAAACCTCACTAGAGATAATGTGGGTCACTTTATAATAATAACACTTTCAGTTCACCAAGAACATAATAACATTCTAAACTTGTCTGCACCTAACAACTTAGCTTTAAAATATACAGAGCAAGGAATCCAAATTGGAAAAGAAGAAGTAAAACTGTCACTGTTTGCAGATGACATGATACTATACATAGTAAATCCTAAAGATGTCACCAGAAAACTACTAGAGCTAATCAATGAATTTAGTAAAGTTGCAGTATACAAAATTAATACACAGAAATCTTTTGCATTCCTATATACTAGCAATGAAAGATCAGAAAGGGAAATTAAGGAAACAACCCCATTTACCATTTCAACAAAAAGAGTAAAATACCTAGGAATAAACCCACCTACGGAGGCAAAAGAAAGTTTTCTGTATCCAGAAAACTATAAGATACTGACAAAAGAAATCAAAGATGACAGAAATCAAAGATGACACACAGAATTGGAGAGATATACCATGTTCTTGGATTGGAGGAATCAATACTGTGAAAATGACTATACTACCCAAAGCAATCCACAGATTCAATGAAATCCCTATCAAATTATCAATGGCATTTTTCACAGAATAAGAATAAAAAATTTTACAATTTGTATTGAAACACAAAAGACACCAAATAGGGGCTTCCCTGGTGGCGCAGTTGTTGAGAGTCCGCCTGCTGATGCAGGAGACAAGGGTTCGTGCCCCAGTCTGGGAAGATCCCACATGCCGCAGAGCAGCTTGGCCCGTGCGCCATGGCCGCCAGGCCTGCGCGTCCGGAGCCTGTGCTTCACAATGGGAGAGGCCACAACAGTGAGAGGCCCGCGCACCGTAAATAGCCAAAGCAATCTTGAGAAAGAAAAACGGAGCTGGAGGAATCAGGCTCCCTGACTTCAGACTATACTACAAAGCTACAGTAATCAAGACAGTATGGTACTGGCACAAAAACAGAAATATAGATCAATGGAACAGCATAGAAGGTCCAGAGATAAACCCACGCACCTATGGTCACCTTATCTATGACAAAGGAGGCAAGGATATACAATGGAGAAAAGACAGCCTCTTCAATAAATAGTGATGGGAAAACTGGACAGCTACATGTAAAAGAATGAAATTAGAACACTCCCTAACACCATACACAAAAGTAAACTCAAAATGGATTAAAGACCTAAATATAAGGCCAGACACTATAAAACTCTTAGAGGAAAACGTAGGCAGAACACTCTTTGACATAAATCGCAGCAAGATCTTTTTTGATCCACCTCCTAGAGTAATGAAAATAAAACCAAAAATGAACAAATGGGACCTAATGAAACTTAAAAGTTTTTGCACAGCAAAGGAAACCATAAACAAGATGAAAAGACAACCCTCAGAACGGGAGAAAATATTTGCAAATGAAGCAACTGACAAGGGATTAATCTCCAAAATTTACAAGCAGCTCATGCAGCTCAATGTCAAAAAAAAAAACAACCCAATCCAAAAATGGGCAGAAGACATAAATAGACACTTCTCCAAAGAAGACATACAGATGGCCAAGAGGCACATGAAAAGATGCTCAACATCACTAATTATTAGAGAAATGCAAATCAAAACTACAATGAGGTATCACCTCACACCAGTCAGAATGGCCATCATCAAAAAATCTACAAACAATAAATGCTGGAGAGGGTGTGGAGAAAAGGGAACCCTCTTGCACTGTTGGTGGGAATGTAAATTGATACAGCCACTATGGAGAACAGTATGGAGGTTCCTTAGAAAACTAAAAATAGTACTATCATATGACCCAGCAATTCCACTACTGGGCATTTACCCAGAAAAAACCATAATTTAAAAAGATATATGCACCCCAATGTTCATTGTAGCTCTATTTACAATAGCCAGGACATGGAAGCAACCTAAATATCCATAAACAGAGGAATGGATAAAGAAGATGTGGCACATATACACAATGGAATATTACTCAGCCATAAAAAGGAACGAATTTTTGTCATTTGCAGAGATGTAGATGGACCTAGAGACTGTCATACAGAGTGAAGTAAGTCAGAAAGAGAAAAACAAATATCATATATTAACGCATATATGTGGAATCTAGAAAAATGGTATAGATTATCTTATTTGCAAAGCAGAAATAGAGACACAGACATAGAGAACAAACATATGGATACCAAGGGGGAAAGGGCAGGGGTGGGATGAATTGGGAGATTGTGATTGACATATATACACTAGTATGTATAAAATAGATAACTAATGACAACGTACTGTATAGCACAGGGAACTCTACTCGGTGCTCTGTGGTGACCTAAATGGGAAGGAAATCCAAAAAAGAGGGGATATATGTATACATATGGCTGATTCACTTTGCTGTACAGCAGAAACTGACACAGCAGTGCAAAGCAACTATACTCCAATAAAAAAATATATATATAGAACAAAAGTTGGCAGAATTAAAATACACCATCAGAACCCTCCTACACTGTTGGTGGGAATGTCAGTTGGTGCAGTCACTGTGGAAAACAGTATGGCGGTTCCTCAGAAAACTAAAAATAGAATTACCCTATGACCCAGCAATCCCACTCCTGGGTATATATCCAGACAAAACTATAATTTGAAAAGATACATGTACTCCAATGTTCATAGCAGCACTATTCACAATAGCCAAGACATGAAAACAACCTAAATGTCCATCGACAGATGAATGGATGAAGAAGACATTATATATATATACACACACACACACACACACAACGGAACATTTCTCAGCCATAAAAAGCAATGAAATGATGCTATTTGAAGCAACACGGATGCAACTAGAGGTTATCATACTAAGCGAAGTAAGTCAGGAAGAGAAAGACAAATACCATATGATATCATGTATATGTGGAATCTAAAATGTGACACAAATGAAACTATCTATGAAACTAACAGAATCAGGGACATAGAGAATAGACTGGTGATTGCCAAGGGGGAGGGGGTGGGAGAGGGTTGGATAGGGAGTTTGGAATTAGCAGATGCAAACTTGTTTATATAGAATGGAAAAACAACACTGTCCTATTGTATAGCACAGGGAACTATACTCAATATCCTGTGATAACCCACAATGGAAAAGTATATTAAAACAAATGTATATATATATATGTATAACTGAGTCGCTTTGCTGTACAGCAGTAATTAACACAGCATTGTAATTCAACTATACTTCAATAATAAATAAATAAATAATAAAATAAAATACACCATCACAGTAAACACATCTCTCTCAATAATAATAGATCAAACAAACAAAAATATCAATAAGCATAGGGAATATTTGAACAGCTCAATTAACAAGCCTAACGTCATTCAAGGAATAGGGAACCCAGCAATAGAAGAAAACATTTTTGTTAGCACACATGGAACATCTATAAGTATTGACCAGGTGCTAACCCATAAAACAAGCCTCAAAAGATTGGTGTCAGACCGTAAACTCTGACCATGCACTTAATTTAACAATAACAACAACAACAAAAATAACTAAAGATAAAAAAAAAGAAAACTAAAGAACCCTACATGTTTGGAAAATTTAAAACAATTCTAAACAACTCAAAGAAGAAGTCTTAATAGAAATAGTAAGATATTTAAGATCAAACCATAAATAAAATATGGCATATCAAACCTGAGGGAGAGAGCTAAAGTGCTATTTAGAGGGAAAATTATAGCCATAATATTTACCTTAAAAAGAACATTTTCAAAATTAATTAGCTAAGCAATCTAACATAAGGAATTAGAAATCATAAAATAATAAATCCAAAGAAAGGAGAAGATAATAAAGATAAGAGAAAGAATTAATAAAATATAAAAATACAATATAGAGATATCAATAAAGTAAAATCTGTATTTTTGAAAAGCTTAATAAAATAGACAAACTTCTGATGAGATTAATCAAAAGGGAAAGAGATTGAGAGAGAAGGCTCAAATAAATACAATTAATTACGGAAAAAGAGGACATAAACATAGATGCAGCACATCTTGCCATTGTGCACCAGAAGATATGTACAAGAATTTTCACAACAGTGTGTTCATCAATTGTAAATAACTGAAAAAAACCCCACAAATGTCTATCAACATCAGAGTGCATAAATAAATTGTGGTCTATTCATACAATGCAATACTACTTGTGAAATTTCACTACAAGTGAAAATGAATGAACTACAGTTACAAACATCAACATGGGTGAATCTCAAAAACAAAATATTTAACATAAAAAAAGAAAAGTCACAGAGGAATATATGCCTTATTATTTCAGTCATAGAAAGTGCTAAATGGATGAAACTAAACAATACCTTTCTTGTTTAGGGATCTATACATATAGGAGTGATATTAGAAATATTTGCTGACTATTCAGCCAGGCACCAACTGATCAGGGTGGGTGCCCAGCCAACCAAAACAGACACCAGCTGTAAACAATGGGAAATACTGTACCGGAGCAAATGGCTGAATGTCAGTCCTCTATACCATCACGTTGTAACTAAAGAAATACATGGGGATGATTAGCACAAAATTATGTTAGTGATTATCCTGGGCGGGGAGGAATTAGGAAGCAAAAGGGGAGAGGAACCTAAGGGGTCTATGGCAATATTCTGATCTCTTAGGCTGGGTGGTGGCTTCAAGGATGCTCATTTGATGATGATGATGATGTGTAGTGCATCAATTCCTTCTTTTATATGGATGATATATTTCACCAAAAACAGTTTTTAAAGATGACTGGACTTGGATTCAGAAGTCTTAGATCCACATCTATATAAATTTCTTACTAACTGAAGCTCAGAGAGATTGTGATCTAACCACCTTCGGTAACAGCCTCAAAACTAGCCTCCTGACTTCTAGTCGAGTGCTCCTTCCTCTACACCCAGTTCAATGGCAGAGCTTCCTTTAAGTTCCATTCTCTTGAGCATTAATGGTTTGTTAAATGTTACACGTAAAAGTTGTTGAACCCAGGGCTGTCAGGATATGCAACTCCAGGGTCACCATGCACACAGTAAGATACTGTCAGCACACATCTTAGATGTCTGCTTTCACCCCCAGAACGTCCCCTTCACAGCACCCTGACATCCAGACCAACTAACCATGCCTCTGACATAGCCAAGAAGGAGCAGAGTAGGGAGACTCTCGTCTACAATGGGTTCTCGAGTCCGCATGTCCACCCCATTCCTTCCACCCTTTGCCATTAGACAAATGGCAGAACCAAGAAAGGAGGAAGGACCTACTCAAGATTACCCAACAGGTCAGGGGCAGTACAGGACTCTGAGCTGCCTGCATAGGCTGGTGGCCGTGGGGCCCATCCACCCACCTTCCATGGAAGCAACCCAGGTAATTAGTACTGATGCTAATGCCCCACTCTGGAGTTCCTGACACCTCATCTTGGATCTAGGCCCTTTCAAAAGGAGCATTTCAAATAGGAGCCAGCAACACTTACAGAGGGTGGGTCTTAATCCATAGAGGATCACTAGCTTCACCCAAGTGATGGGACATCCATCAGCACCTCCCATTCTTCCACCAATTATCTATCTACTAATTATCTGGGATTAAGAATTGACACGGAGCGACATAGTCATTAACCACATATTTGCATGGCTCATTCATGTTAGTGGGGCTGCTCAGTCTCACCGAGTCTAATTGGACACGCCAACAACGCTGCACAACACATTTACATCTGCTCGGCTGTCAGCAGCCAATAAAGGACGGCAGGATGTGCTTACTTGCAAAGGGACTTGGCTCTTGGCAAAATATTTTTGCAGGCAAGCTGGATGTCTTGGCTTTCTGGCAGCGAGGCTTAACTCAGAGCACACAGACTGAGGCTCTGAGGCTTAACTCAGAGCACACATTCAATATTCGATAGCTCAAGCACTGTAGCAAGCACAGCACTGACTCCAGGAAATTTTACAAAGGTGAAGGAGACACTGTTCCTACTACCTCGGAGGTTTACCACCAGTCAAGGAAACACATGTAAGCAGAGAGAGCTAAGGGCCCTGAGAGAGGGAAAAGCAGCATGCCATGGGAATGCAAGCCCAGGAGAGATGTTCGGCCTGAGAAATCAAGGGAGGCCTCGCAGAGATGGCACTTGCAGCACAGGGACAGATAGAGAGAGGAATTCCAGGCTGAAGGAACTACAAAAGCAAGGGCACAGAGATGTGCAAGGAAAACGGGGCGTGGCCTAGTGTAGACGGCACACATGCCATAGACGGGAAGGAGATGCCCTGGGTCATACCACAGAGAACACTGAATGTACTGCCAGGGTTTGGAAATGTTTCTGCTGGTTATGAGGAACATGGAAGGAATTTTGTTTCGGCGTGTAGGTGGGTGGGAGGGTGTTAGTAAACTTTTTATTGAAGGATAGCATACATATAGAAAAGTGCAAACATTTTCACTAACTGACCACACCTATGTAAATAGCACCCAGCTAAAGAAAGAAATCATTACTAAAAACTCCAGAAATCCCTTTTGGCCCCCTTTCAGGAACTACCCAATCACAAGAGAAAGAACTATCCTGATTTTAACACCATAAATTATTTTCCCCTATTTTCTTGCATTTGGCTTCTTTCACTCAAAGCAATGTTTTCAAGACTCATCCATGTTGCTATACATAAAAGTAGTTTGTTAGTTATCTTTATGTTAATATCCCATTGTATGAAGGTATCACAGTTATTAATGGGCAATATTTAGTTTCCAGTTTGGGGCTATAAACCTTCTTGCACATGACTCTGGTGCTTTTATGGGTGCTTTTAT
Source organism: Lagenorhynchus albirostris (assembly GCF_949774975.1). Taxonomy (NCBI): domain Eukaryota; kingdom Metazoa; phylum Chordata; class Mammalia; order Artiodactyla; family Delphinidae; genus Lagenorhynchus; species Lagenorhynchus albirostris. The sequence continues at coordinate 33,986,225 of NC_083101.1, read as the reverse complement.
CCATCTGTTGTGTACCTATCTAGGAGTAGAATTGTTGGGTCACAGGGTATGCATATATCTACTTGAATAGACAGTGCTAGTTTTCTAAAGTTGTTTTGTCCATTTACAGACCCACCTAACATAGAGTGTGGTGCTTAGAAAAGAGGGAGCTGGGACAAAGGGACCAGCCACGAGGACATGCAATAAAGCCCAGGAAAGAGATAATGAAATCAGTGGCAACAGAACTGGAATAAAAAAGGCTGATAAAAAGAGGCACTGTAGGGTGGAACACATAGGCTGTGGACACAAGGGAGAAGTGGACTTGAGAGGGAGGTGGAGGAAGGTTCCTGTATGGGGTGGCTGGCTCGGTGAGGGTTGTCAGGTTTGAAGGCAGGAGAAAACATCTTAGTTTGGGACACATCGAGTTTGAGATGTAGGACAGACAATATGAAGATGTCCAATAAATTGCTGGTTACGTGGGTCTGTTCGCTAAGGGATGAGGTCAAGGCTGGAGACACAGCATTAGGATTTATCATCACAGAGGCAGGGGTTGAAGCCAGGTGTGGCTGAGGTTTCCCAGGGGCGTTGTGTGGAACCAAGGAGAGGAGGGCTGAAGACCAGCCACCCACCTTGACGGGATGAGCAGAGGAAGAGGAACGAGAGACAACATTGCTTCGGTCTGAAACACTCACAGGGGCTGTGAGGCACGAGTCAGGCCCTTGGAGCCCAAGCAGCAGCCTGGGGTCCATCTCACCAGCCACATTTTCTACTCAATGAACTTGCATCACTAACCTCAAAGCTGCATTGCAAAATCTGCATCAGACTGCGTACCTCTGGCAGCACCCTAGGGACAATGGGCACCAGAGACTCATAGCATCTTGGGGGCTGGGAGTCCTCTTCCCCACCTCCACACATCTCTGCGAAGATGGTATCCAGCACCCCAGGCAGGGAATTCAAACTCCCCATGGCGGTCCATTCCACTGTTGAGTGAGTGAGACTACAAGAAAACCTTTCCCTACAAATGCAGTCTCACGATGTTAGAAGTCAAAGGAAGAGAAAAAATGAACCCTCCAATGGTGATGACCCTGGATAGAGTAAGATGCTAGGCCTCTGCATTCTGGAAAATCTGATTCTACTAACGTAGCCACGAGCATCTTCCTGTTGGGGTCATGGCACTTGACCCCTCACAGGAAGCGGCAGTGATTTCACTACCATTCGCACCCTGGCTGGGGACGTGCTCATCTGCTGCAGGCATTCCTCTGGCTTCATCAAGCAGTGAGTCCTGCCCTGGAATGTGGCCAGGCTCTCAGGACTGAGGCAGTGCATGCCACGGCACAGATCCACCAGGCTGGACACGCGGAAAGAACGAGCAGCGGCTGGCTGAGAGCGAGCCCACTGCTAGTAAGGCGGGCACGATGCCATGAGGTTCAACGTCTTTTTCTAAATATTTACCTGCACCCGCCCTTTGTGGATCTCTGGAGAAGAAGAAGGAAGACAGATATAATTAAGAAATGGCTCGCCCCCACTTGCCGCCTTGGGGAGATTTGTGAAAGAAACAGGCATACAAGAAGGAAAGGTAGTAGCTGAAACTTCTTTTTTTTTTGGCTTTGTTTTTAGCAATTTCCAAAACACCCACCTACGTAGCCTCTGCATGATCTGAAATATGGAGGTTTGATATCTGGGAAAGGCATCACAGAGGAAAACTGCCCTTGAGCCTCAACAGAAAGGGTCTCATCAGCCACTATTAACAACTGACACAGCATGAAACTCCAAAGTGTTAACCCTTGGATACGTGTTTGCCACCTGAAAAGACATACATCACGTTCTCTGGACTACAAGCCATCCATTCCATTAGACCTCAGACTGAGGATTCTTAGGAATTTTCCAAAATTTGCAGACTTCAGAAGTAGTTAGCGTCTATCCAAGATGACAGAACAAGATTAGCTTTCTGGTTCTACAGAATCCTTTTTCTTTCCCTTTGCTTTACCACTCATCTTGCCTATTATTGTACACTGACACCCTCTATTTTCTCAAGACGATTCCCATTATCTTCATCCTATTACTTTTGACCCCCTATGGTCATGACACTTGCCCAATCCATAGGCATGGAATCCCACCAAGCACAGCATATGACCAGTAAACAAGGTATGGGAATAGCCCATGGTCGTGGGATGCACAGCTTGATATCACATAATGCACCTGGAGGCGGCCAGCCTCACAGAATGCTGAAATGCCCTTCTAAAGGCACAACCAATGTACTAGGCACTCTGTAAGAATAGAGTGCCATTCTTCAGGATGCAGTGCATTTGTTAAATCAGAGACCCCCTATAGGTGCATGTGCCCCAGCAGGAAGGATAGATGGCCTGGGAACCAAGGGGTGGAAGCAGCAGTGGCCCCACTAACCGTCAGTCCCCATGTCCACTGTGTAACTTTGTGCTTCCCATCTCTGCACCTCTGGCCTCTGCAGGGTCACACCTGCTCAATCTCATATGAATCCACCAGTATGGGAATATATACTATGGCTTATCAGTTGGACTTCTTGACTGGAACTTACTTGTTTTATAGAAAATTGGTTGATCTTCTCAACTTCTTGATTGTTGTGGTGGTTTCACTGGTATATTTATATGTTAAAACTCATCAAATTGTACATTTTAAACAACTGTACCTCAGTAAAGCTGTAAAAAAATAGAAAATTTGAGAAGTTACGTGAAATGCCTGATCTCAAATGAAAAAAAAAATACTGAGATTTCAATAGAGAGTTTGGTAGAAATATAAAAAGTAGATAGAAAAATCAAGAAATCCTTCACAGAAGAAGTAACCATAGGCATGATTCAAAATTAATAAAGTATATTTTCATATACAACTCCAACTGCTCTCTTTAAAAGCTGGAGCAGCTTAAAGAGAAGGCCTCTCCTACTCTTCAAACCAGGATGGGTTTGAATGTGCAGGTTGGGGCAGGGCTTTAGGAGAGGGGAATTGCTCTGTGTAATAAAGGAGAAGCATTATAATGCTGGGGAAAGGGGAGGCGCCTGGGAGAGAGGAGAGAGGAACCAGGACCAGCAGGGTGGGACACTGCAGGGGTGAATTAGGGTGAGTTGAGAGCCCTCAGGGGCAGAGCAACACAAAAGGGACTTCGAGAGAAAAGGAATTAATCAGAGAGGACTTTTAAGTTGTTTACCATGGTGTATGCCATGGGCCTCTCTCCCTCGGGTCACTCCCACACTATCTTTTAAAAAGGCTGCATTGCTCACTAATTCTTTTATATGAAAATGGATTTTTCGGGAAATGTTGAAGGGGACAGGGATGAGTTGTATGTCTGTGTTGATGCAAGGCAAAAACAGATTATGCGGAGAAGCTGGAGCTAAAGACTTCAGCGTAAATCCCTGGAAATGAACAAAAAATTATAGGAGAACTTCAGAGTTTCAAAAGCTGTGGAACTGGTGAGATTCAAGTTGAGATCTCCCAGGGGTAAAGAAGGACCCAGATAATATCTAGGTTTTAGGCGGAAGAAACAGGAAATAGCATAAGATATATATGTGATATGATGAAAAGATGGAGTAGAAAATAAAAAAGGCCCAGAGAAGGGTAGAGGGATTTAGAAAGCATTGAGGGACCTGCTAGGCTGAGAGGTTATAGTTCACCTACACTCTTTGTCCCCCCAGCCCCCCAACCACCACCCTAGAGAAACTGAAGATGAGCCCCCAGCAGTAACTGAGTTTTATTTTTTTCCTGCCCCTCTTCCCAGTTTTCTAAATTAAGTTATGTTGGCCCAGAGAGACAACTGAGATGGGAACTCTGAGGAAAGAAGAGAATATCATCTTTGTGGGCAGGGGGGGCTAGAGTATAGCGTCTAGGAACTTTATCCAATACCCACAGACCATCTGTTTGGTGTTGTAGCAAGGTCTGGGAAAAAAGAAACCCAATCACGCAATTCAGGAGCCATGGATTGGATTATTAAGAGAGTTCAGAAAAACTGACGAAGAACGGAGTCCTCAACACTGGTTCATCAGTCATTCCCCAGCCCCACCCCCCATCCAGGTGTCTTGGCCAAGTCTTTCCTCTGTGTTAGGGCTGATCTGAATAGCAATGCTGAGCTTCTGAAAGCTTCTAATCAGATGCTGGAGCCCCAGTGCTGTCCTCAGGGAGCAGAACCTCACCTTCTGGAGCAAATCCTATCTGAGATTTTGTCCCCTTCCTCAGGAGAGGTCAGTCTACTAACTGAAGAAATTCAACTGTGGATCCCACACAGAAGACCTTTCTGCAAGGTTTTCAAGAAAACAATATTTTTATCCACTTTATAAATGAATAAAAGAGAAGTAAATTAGAGGTCTGTTAATGCAAAGTAGAAAGATTTAGTCGTGAATCATGATCTGCCTAAAGAGAGGAGAATAAGAATTGAGGCCAAGCCCCTCATTCCTTTTTTGTTTTGCAGCATCAGTGCAGGGAAGAAGAGGAGCAAAGAGGGAGCATTTTGTGGGTAAGGTTCTGCCTATTCAGTCCAGAGCTCTCAAGGGTTAACCTTAATCTCTCCTTTCCGTAAGACCCAGGTCCACATCCACAGTCTCTAAGGATGTCAGCTGCTAGAGCTCATCACTCTTAGGAAACAAAGCTCTCAGCAGGGAGAGTCATAGGAAGGAGTCAGAACCAAGAACACTTCTCCAGTTCCCTGCTAGGTCCATCCCTGGGAATGGAAGAATGGTGGAGCGGGCCTGTGGGTCTTGACCACTAGGTGGCAGTGTGAGACACGGTGGAATGGATATCTGGAGGCAGACCTTTTGGGTCCTGTTTTGGGACAAATTGTTTAATTTTCCTAAGGTTCAGATTCCTCCTTGAGATACATTTGACCTTCATCCCTCACACCGTGGTTATGAGGATCAGATGGGATAAAGTATAAAATGCTATTCCATCCCTGAGCCTGTCTATTGTTGTCACTGACTGTTTGACCTTGTACAATAATGCTTGGGGCTCTTGAAGTCTAGTCTCCCAAAAGCCTCCCCCAGAGGACAGTTTTGCTCAGCCTCCTATAAGATCCTTTGCTCCTACCTTCACCGCATGTGACCAAGTCTCCTTCTTTCCCAGCTTGGAGAGTTTGCCAGAAAGGAGCACACGTGACATGGGACCTGTTGACTGGTTGGAAAAACGGGTATTGATGAAGCTCTTCTCCTTCTTTCCTTCCCCCTCTTCCTAGCATATGGCTTCTGTGACTGCAGGGCCCCTGTGCAACCGAGGTTGACATGAGAGGGTAATCCTATAGGGAAGGGAAGTTGAAAGAAGCACCCTCCTTGAAGAAAAAAAGAAGCATCTTGAAGTCAGTGATGTAGGGAACGTGACTCCTGCCAGGCCTGCTGGGCCCTCCTATCCTCATTCTGCTCCCAACTGCAGCGCACGTCCTGTCTTTTGCAGCCATCTGGACAAGCTTCTTGATGATAACAGTTTGCGGCAAGATCCCTGCTGGGAGGATCATGATAGAGTGACTGTAGAAGCTGATCTTCTGATGTCTGGGGAGGTTGGGAAGCTGCTGCTTCCTCTGTGTCCTTTTGCCTTCCACAGCTCCTCCGCCTGAGCGCTCCCCTCTCTCAGAGTCCTGTCTCTGGGGGACTTGGCAAGCAGGTGCACTGAGGAGGTAGCTTCTCTTCCTCAGCCCTGATCTGCAGGAGCTCCAGGAGATACAAGTCACAAAAAGAGTGCATTTCCAAATTATGGAGCAGAGAGAAAAGGAGGAGGGACACTTCCTAAGCAACTGAGGCAGACTACCAATGAAATCTTCTAGAACTTCTTTTTTACTTTATTAAAATACTGAGTTTATTTCACATGTATATTTTTATCTCCCCACCATTTTCATTTGTCTGACCACCACTACTACTATGTCCTATCATAACATTCTAGACATACTTAAAACCAAGCAAAGGGTGGAGTTCCATCTTTAAAAACTAAACATGCATTTTGGACAACACATTCTTGGCAATGGAACCTGGACAATATTTATCAGACATGGTAGGGAAAGTTCTCACTCTTCATTATAAAAAGGACAGCCAGGTATCAACTATTTTCTTTCTATCTATCTATCTATCTATCTATCTATCTATCTATCTATCTATTATCATCTATTTTTGGCTGCGTTGGGTCTTTGTTGCTGTGTGCGGGCTTTCTCTAGTTGTCGTGAGCGTGGGCTACTCTTCATTGCGGAGCATGGGTTTCTCATTGTGGTGGCTTCTCTTGTTGCAGAGCATGGGCTCTAGGTGCGTGGGCTTCAGTAGTCGAGGCACGCAGGCTCAGTAGTTGTGGCTCGTGGGCTCTAGAGCACGAGCTCAATAGTTGTGGCGCATGGGCTTAGTTGCTCCGCGGCATGTAGGATCTTCACGGACCAGGGCTTGAACCCGTGTCCCCTGCATTGGCAGGCGGATTCTTAACCGCTGTATCACTAGGGAAGTCCCTAAACTATTTTCTTAAAGAGACTTCCCCCACTGCCAGAGATCTTGAATAGCCTTCCGGAAACAATTCTTCACTTAACTGATGAACTTGGCTTCCACTCTGGGAAGGGAACCACCTTTTTCTATACTTTGCATTTTTACTTTAATGTCTTCTACAGAGCTAGGTCCTTTCTGTGTTTTAGCAGTCTTTTCCTGTTTTTTGAAGGATTCTTGACCTTTTGATCTTGGTGTTGATGGTTTTGAGTCTTTTCCATTCTGGTTTCATTTTTGTGCACTTTTGGCTGGAGTATCTTGTACAGATTACTGGAGCTTTTTCTTCAGCTTCCTCATCATCAAAGTCATCATCATCATCATCTGCATCATCATCGTCATCTTCATCAGCAGCAAGTTTTACTTTTTTCTGTGGAAACTTGCTACCACTTCCAGGGGCAGAACACTTTCCAGATATACTTAGGAGTGTCACATCCTCCTCCTCTTCATCTTCTCACTCTGCATCTTCCTCCACAGCTACTAAATGCTGTCCACTAATAATGCACAGGCCCTGAACCACACTTCAACCATCAGACCACAGTTGGTGTCATTTCAAAGCCCCCAAGGGAAACCATTGGCTGTACAGACATCTTTGAAGTTGCCAGTGTTACCTGAATTGGACTGCCTTCATAATTCATCGCCTCTGCTCCAACAATGTGCAATTTATCCTTTGCACCAGCCCCTAAACTGAGGGTTCTTAAAGATAACTGGTGCTCATTTTCATCATTATCCACCTTAAAGTGATAATCTTTGTCGGCCTTTAGTTCACAACCGAAAAGATAGTTCTGGGACCTCAGGGGACTCATGTCCATGTCCATCGAATCTTCCATGGGTTGGTGGCATGCACTTAGGTGGGAGAGAAAGCGGACAGAGGTAAACGACTACTGTTCCGGAGAATAGCCGCGAAGGATGGAATCATACCAGGGCTGGGGCCACTTTAGTCTCTTGCAGACACACAGGACACCGCAGGCTCCCAAGCCTTGTGGAGCATCATAGACAAACCAAAGCAGCTGCAGTCCTCGGCAGTTCCCAAACCCCAAAACTTGAAGGGACTCTTTGCAGAAGTGGAGCCAGCTCTTCCAGGGTGTTCCCTCTCTGCATAGTGAGTCCCTGGGGCTACTGTCCTGGTCTTGGGTGGCTGACCCCCACTAGTGTCTCCCTTTGCCTTATTCAGTGGATTCCCTAATGGGCCCAGTCCATATTCAGGCTAAAATATCCCCATTGCAGCCCCAGCCCCAGCCCCCTCTGATCTTGAACCCTGCCCCAATCCCAGCCCCTAACTCAGGCCCACCTTCAACCTCTCTCCCATTCTGTCACCCCAGATAGGGCCTGTGGAGTGTCCTTCTCTGAACCCCAGGATGAAGTGCAGTCTCTCATCCCAAAAGAAATTCAACCCCGAGACTGGCACTTATTCTAGAAGCAGCTGGAACTCTTTCCGGTCCAAAGAGCTCAGGAAACCTTTCATCCTCTAGCTCCCAACGTTCCTCAGTGCAACATGGCCTCTCTGTCCTAAGTACCAGGCTCCATCCTTGCTAGAGAATTTCCTATTATCAATGAGATCTGGCAGCAGCTGGAGCACCACCTTTGAAAGAGCTTCATCCAACACTGGGCCCACCTGGCACAGATATAGCCTCAGGGCAAACTAGCAGGGAATTCTTGGCCAAAGGGCAAACATGAACCTTCACAGCCCTCTGTGGTAGGGGCCAAAGCAGCAAGGAAGAATCTAGGCCACATGACGTTGAGGCAATCAGGAAATTTCCATGTGAAGGGACAGGCAAGGTGACCCACAAAGAGTCTGGTGCATAGCCTGAGGAAGAGCCCCCAAATAACCCAGGTATTTAGAAAGCTATCCTGGGAGGAGTCTAGGGTCTGACTCTGAGGAGACAGAAAGTGACCTGGTATGTCACTCAGGGGGCTCAACAGAAAACCTAGACCAGAGGCAACTGGAAAACACCCTAAAGATTCATTTGGACAAGAACTTGGGTAGATGTCTCCAGCAGGAGCCCTGTAGGTGTGTGTAGTTCATGGCTTGTTGCCACCTATACACTGCCCCCTCCTGGGGAGTCTTATGGCCACTTGGAAACTGGAAATTCAGCACCTTCAATGAATCAGGAACACTGCCTGAATACCTCTTGGAAGCTTTCCTTCCCTGATCTAGGCATTAGACAAGCACTAGAAGCCCAGATTATATGGTTTGGGGTACAGCAAAGGTAGAGCTTACCTCTCAAGTTCCCTGAATCCATAAAACCGTTTAGCTGATAGAGACTCAATCATGGCCCCTTCCTCAGTCCACCTTCCTCTCTCAGCCACCCATGTTTCAGGGATGGCTAAGCCGAGGTTGCTTAGCTCTTTGAAAGAAACCCTTAGGCAGGTCAGGAGAGAAGCTGATGACAAAAGTTCAGTCTCCATGTTGGATAGTCCTCTCCCGGTTCCTCAGCTGTAAACAAGGAAGGCCAGACAGCCCTGAGATGTTGGTTATTGTTCACACAAGACCTTCAGTCGGAGAAGAACAAACTTTTTAGCTCCTCCCACCCATCATCATGGACAAACTGTGGCAGAGTGGGAATGTATGGGGGACAAAAGAGGCAGTCCAGAGTCACTCCAAGTCAAACAATGGCAGGACATGACCCAAGGGATGAGAGTGGAGTCATGTCCCAACAGACTCTAGTCACAGAGGAGCAGTACCCCAGAGGCAGAGAACAGGGAGGAGAGGGTCTGGAGGTAAGCATCTTCTTTCCATTTTAGGAAAAGGATGTTGGAGATTAATTTAGGGATTCCTTCAAAGGCCAAAAAGTCCAGGGAAGAAGTTCAAGATGACTGCAGCTCCTGAGCCACAACTGGAAGATGTTCTGAGAGCCTGTGAGCTGGAAGATGTACAGAAACTAAATGGCTGTCTGAGCGGTCAAGGGGTCCAGTGACCAAGGAATCTCCCTCCCCCCTTGAGGAGTGTTGGTTGCCCAAGATCTGCAAAGGCCAAGCCTTAAAGAGCAGCTTGCTCATGGACTGAGGCTCATACTGGAGGTAGAGATGCAGAGCCAGCCTCAGGATTTTCCCACTGAAGTGCTCCTTGCCTCAGAGAGTCTGCCTACTCCATTTCCTTAAATTTATAAATCAATTTGAGGAGAGTTGACATCTTAATAACACCATGCCCTTCAATTCACAACATTGTGGATCTCTCCATGTACTTAGACCTTCTTCAATTTCCCTTGGCAATGTTCTTTAATATTCCTTGTACAGCTATATCTTGATAAATTTATCTTGATAAACATATCTTGATAAATTTTATCCCTATTTCATATTTTTACATGAATGCTATTTTTAAGTTTCCAATTGTTCATTGCTAATATATAGAGATAAAATTAATTTTTGTTTTTTGACCTTATATTCCATAACTTTGTTAAACTTATTAGTTCGAGTGGCTTTTTCTGTTGACTCTTTAGGATTTTCTACATAGACATGTCATCTGTAAATAAGGAAAATTATATGTCTCCCTTTCCAATCCATGTGTTTTTTCTTTCTTTTTCTTGCCTTACTGCATTAGCTAGTACCTCCAGTACAATATTGAATAGAAATGGTACATGTAGACATCCTTGTCTTGTTCTTGATCTTAGGTTGGAAAGTATTCAGTCTCTCACCACTAAATATGATGCTGGCTGGTTTTTTTGTAAATGGCCTTTATCAGATTGAGGAAGTTCCCTTCTATTCCTGGTTTTGAGTTTGTTTGGTTTTTTTTTTTTACCAGGAATGGATATTATATTTGGTCAAATGCTTTCTCAGCATCTATTGAAATGAACATAGCGTTTTTCTTTTTCAGTTTGTAAATATGATGAATTATGTTGATTTATTTAATGTGAAACCAACTCCACATTCCTGGGATAAATCATACTTGGTCATGATATATTATCCTTTAATATGTTGTTGGATTAAACTTCCTAAAATTTTCTTTAGAATTTTTGCAAATAAGAGATATTGGTTTGTAGTTTTCTTTCTTGTAATATTTTTGTCTGGTTTTGGTATCTTGGTAATGTTGCGATCATAAAATGAGCTGGAAAGTATTCCCTCCTTTTCAATATTTTAAGAGTTTATTTAGAATTATTTTTTCTTCGTTGTTTGATAGAATTCACCAGGGAAGTCATCTGCACCTGAAGTTTTCTGTGAGAGAAGGTTTTTAACTACAATTCCAATTTCTTTAATAAAGGCTCTTCAAGTTATTTACTTCTTCTTTAGTGACTTCTGGTAATTTGTATATTCATATTTTTTATTCATTTCATCTAAGTTTTTAAAATTTATTGACACAAAGTTGTTCATAATATTCCTTTTAAATATTAGTATAATTAATAGAGGTGTCACCTCTCTTCCCTGATACTATTAATTGGTTTTTTCTTTTTTTCTAATCAGTCTGAGCCAGAAGTTTATCAAGTTAATCTGAAATAACCAGCTTTTGGTTTTATTGATTTATTTAAAATTTTCTGTTTCATTGATTCCTGCTTTGGGTTTAATTTGCTCTTTTTGCTGCAATTTATTGGGATTTTAGCAAGCAACAGAAACAAATGCATGGGTTCACTCCATGTTTATCCAGAAATCAGAGATGTGATTTGAGGGGAACTCAGTTCCCCCTCAGTTCCCTGGTCAACTCAGTTTTAATTCCACTTCATGGCTCTTCCATTCGAATTTATGGAATAGCCATTTGTAGATTCTCCTAGGCTGGAAACCCTAGAGTTATTAGTGTTTAAGAATGTTGGTTCTGGGGGCTTCCCTGGTGGCGCAGTGGTTGAGAGTCCGTCTGCCGATGCAGGGGACACAGGTTCGTGCCCCGGTCTGGGAAGATCCCACATGCCGCGGAGCGGCTGGGCCCGTGAGCCACGGCCACTGAGCCTGCACGTCCGGAGCCTGTGCTCCACAACGGGAGAGGCCACAACAGTGAGAGGGCCACGTACTGCAAAAAAAAAAAGAAGCATGTTGGTTCTGGGACTTCCCTGGTGGCGCAGTGGATAAGACTCCGTGCTCCCAATGCAGGGGGCCCGGGTTCAATCTCCATCAGGGAACTAGATCCCACATGCATGCCGCAACTAACAGTTCACATGCCACAACTAAGGAGCCTGCGAGCTGCAACTAAGGAGCCTGCGAGCTGCAACTAAGGAGCCCGCCTGCAGCAACGAAGACCCAGTGCAACCAATAAATAATTTTTTTTAAGTTTCAAAATCAATATAAAAAAAATGTTGGTTCTGCAGTTTGACAGACTCAGGATTTACATCCTAAGTCTTCCCCCTTTCTAACCATGAGACCTTGTAGAGTAATTTAATGTCCTTGATCCTCAGCTTCTCAACTGTATAATGGAAATAACAGTATCTTTCCTCATAATGAGATAATCCATGTTAATTAAAACTCTTAGCTCTGTACCTAACCTGAAGTGCTTAATAAATGTTAGCTATTATTTATTACTATTTCTTCATGACTTTCATCACAAAAATCCATCCTGCCCTAAAAACCCCTTTATCATTTAAGGATTTTGTCATGTTAACCCCTCCTGTTAAATAAACTCACTTTCCACTGCTCAAGAGTGTGGTAGCTAAATGTACAAGCTAGCTTTTGTTTTACAGCAAATCATCCCAAAATTAGTGGCTTAAAATAAACATTTTTTTCCCCTCATGATTCTTTGTGCTGGCTGGCCATCTAGGCCAACTCAGATATAGCTGGATGATACAGGATGGCTTCACTTGTATGTCTGGTGACTGGTTCAGTATCAGCTGAGACTCAGCCATGATCTCAAGCAGGCTAACTCACGCTTGTTTGTGTGGTAGTAGGCGTCCCAAGAGGAAGAGAGGGCAAGCTCTGATGACCAAGCTCCTCCCACCTGAGGACCCAGCGGATATTCTGTGCATGGCTTCACTAATCAATCCATTTTATGTCACTTGATTTCTCCTTGCCTTGTTTGCAAGCACTTCTTACTCATGTTGTCCTCCTAGATTGAAGGTATCTTTGAATGTGACCTTTTATCTTGGCAAAGACAGGATACTGGGCAAAGAACTAAGGAAGAGAAATCTCCAGCTCCGATATGAGGGGGTCCCTGACTTGAAGTCCCTGAGGTCCCTGGATAACCAGCCTAACCCCTCTGGGACTCGGTCCTGCCTTGGCTCTGCCAGTTCTCTGACCTCGACTCCTCCCCAACCCAGGCAGAGCATGAGCCTCCAATCTGTTGAGAGCCCTACTCCACCGCCAACGCAAGCTCAGCTCTGCCACCTGTGACCGTGCCAGCCTGCCCTTCTTCCTAGTCTGCCCCACCTCCATCTCAGCACAGTCCCCTGACCCAGTGGGAATAGTCGATCCCCAGCTCTGAGCCTCTCCTTTCCTGCTGACTGAGCTCAGAGCTCCCATTGTGACAGTGGGTAAGGGCCAGCCCTGGGGATCCAGGGAGAGCAATCCCCAGCAGTCAAATGGCCTGTGAGCTCACTAAATGCAAGCAGACAGAGACCCAGTGGGAGAAGCTGACGAGTGAAATGATCCTGCAAGCAGAGACCCATCCCTTTGTCTAGCCTGGACGAACTGCACAGGTTTGGCAAGTACGGAGCTAAGGTGCTCTCAGCAGCTCAGCCCTCTACCAGCAACACCATCCCGCACAGGCGCCTGTCTTCTGCCTGGAGGCCCAATGCCTTATCCAAAACCCTGTCTGGGAAGAAGAGAAAAAGTCAGTGCATCCTTGGGGACAAGCTGCCCAGGCCCAGCCAGTTTACCTGCTCCAAACTGGCTCACCTCCACAGCTGATGTGTGACCTCGGTGATTTCTGTTTTTGTGATCCACAGGTGATGCTCCAGGAAAACATATCTCTAACTATATTTACCAGATTGGGGGGGTGGGGGCGCGAGGACAAAGTTACATATTTATATAAATCGAACTTACTCAAGTTAGGACATTTAACTCTCCTTATGTTCCACCTATAAAAATAACATGTGCTCATGATTAGAAAAAAAATCCACAGCATACTGAAGAGAATAAAGTGAAAAGTTCCCTTCCCCAGTAAGCCCCCAGAGAACATGCCCCCACCCCCAAGCAACCATTGTTAGCATACTTGTATTTATCCTTCTAGAAGTCTTCTACATATGTATAAACATGGATTTGTATAACTTCATTTGACATGTATGAATAGAACATTATAACACATACTTTACTATTTATGTTGTATTGGTGAGCTTTCTCACATGGCTACATGACTAAATCCTTTCAAAAGGATTTAGAGAGTCCATGACTTAAAAGCATGCAATAACCCAAAAACCTATTTTATAAATAAGCTTTCTGGAACTCACAACACCTTTTCAGAGAAATAATGTTCTAAATCAGGGTCCATAAACGTCTTCTGTAAAGGGCCAGATGGTAAAATCTTCAGCTTTGCATGCCATATTCTGTCACTGGTTCAGCTTTGGGGGCTGTTTGCTTTTGTTTACAATCTTTTAAAAATATAAAGACCAATCTTAGCTCCTAGGTGACACAAAAACAGGCTGTGGGCCAAACTTGGCCTTCAGACTATAGTCTGCTGAGCCCTGTTCTAAATAGCGGTTAGGTTCCCAGCTTAGTGCCCAGAAGCAAAATCCACCCAAAATGTTGCTAAGATACCACATGAGTCAACATATTTTAAATGGCTTTGTAAACTGTAACGTCTATACCACTGTGAAGAATTATTCGACTTCTTCAGTGTTTAGCATGTGGTGATTTTTAAAAATAAAATTAGTTAACACTGAATAAAAAAGTTTTACACATCTTGAACTGCATGAAGCATTAGTGAAGAATCTGAATAGACTTCTCAAGTTATCTACAAAGTAGAAAAAGTAGGAAACCCTGCATTACATCCAACCCTACCGTTTTTGTCAGCACAACATAAACATACATTGACTCAAAGTTGATTGGTCTGTGTGGCTTGAGTTCGTAGGCCAAGTAGCACCCTCCATCAGAAAAGAGAGAGGGTACCGCTGAGTTTTTGCCCCCCACCCCCTGCCGTCACTGTGGGTACTGGAAAGGCTTTTCTTGTGCTTGTCACTCACAGTCACATGCACTGACCTAAACCTTGAGCCCTCTGTGAGTCCCACTTCCTGGAACCCACAGAGGCAGAGAGGGGGCAGAGAGCAGATCAGAGAGGATGCTGGAGAGTCGTTTGGTGGCTACCCAGATGAGGAACCTTATTTTTAGCAATGACCAAAAATCCCTATTATATTTCATTGAGCTTTTTTAATCCTTACAACTTGTCTCTTCTCCGTCACAGAGGTAGAACTTACCTTAATAATTTCACATCATGATTAATTCTATTTCCTTATAAAAGAAATGTAAAAAAAAAAAGCTAAATAAATAAAAGAAATGCAGACTTACCCTGAAATATCTGGGCTGGAATCAGGAAAGAAGGTGAGAGAGAAAGGGTCCTAAAGAGGATCGTGCGTGAGAAAGGGACTGAGCTGGGAGCTGTGTGCATGGGCAGTGAAGGCAGTTCCTGGTACATGTGCAACCTCAGGAGGGAAAGCCGGGGGGCAGGGGCAGGTGGCAAAATGTCAACTGGGTCCTTAAGGTGGGGCACTTTGTGACAGCTCCCTTAGTAAAACGTCCTATAACTTGCTAAAAGAAGTTCTTTTTTAAAAAAAAATTCTGTAATGATAATAAAACAAGACCTTCCATACACTGGATTTTAGGGACCCCTTGATTCTCCTGAGTCTGCTTGTCCAGCCAGGTAAGCCAGAGCAGAGTGACAGAGAAAGGGTGTTGATGACGACAGGCACAATAAAAAAATGACCTAAGTTACAGACCATGGAAGAGTTTAGAAAATACTTTCCCAGGCATTATCCTTGTAACAACAACTCTGTAAGGTCACGGAGGTGGAGATGGGCTCAGTGACTCGCCCACGGGCACACAGCAAGCACAGGACAGAGCAGAAAGAGTGCTTGAACTTTCTGAGGCCAGCCTCAGTGCTCTCTACATCTCCCATGCTGCTTCCCAGGAGGTTCCAAGCAGATCTGTGGGAATGGACATCTCTGCCCTTATTCCTCTCCCTGTTCTTCATTTAGTGATTAGATTTCCATCAGCATCACTCTAAGTGAAGCATCCTGTGCTTATGAAGCATATGGAGTTGCTTCAAATAAAGCAGCATGGTTGGCTGAGCGTCTGCACCTGCACTGGGGGAGGCAGGAGCGCCAAGCTAAGAAGGGAGCCAACTCTGGGACCAGGCGGGTGGGCTGAAATCCTCGATGCTTGGCTGACCAGCTCTGTGAGCCTGAACACGTTGCTTAACCTCTGGTCAATGTAGGGAGAGCATGTAGCCCAGTGCCCAGGATGTGCTAAAAGTTCAGTAACTGATGCACATTTCATTATTACTGAGTCCTCATCTGCCTCCTTTGGGACTGTATCATAAAAAGAAAACTACCAACAAGAGCTCATGGGTTTAGCTAATGAGTCTACACGGTTGTGCACAGCCTCCGCATGCTGGAATAATCCATCCCCCTCCTTAAGCCAGGATACAATTTTAAAATGTAATAAATGGCACTCATCCTTCTAATCTCTTCCTATATGTGACTGACAAGTATCAGCGTTTCTTGTGGAAGTGACTGTTCTGGAAAGCTGGGGCAGGTGGGCCGAAAGCCAGAATTACCTAAACACCTTGAACTCCTGGAGTTTATCTCCAAGCTAGCGAAAATAATCAGCTATCAGGGCTCCCCAAACAGGCACCAAAAAGCAAAGGCTAAACTCTAAGGTGGATGTCATTTGTGTCCCTTTCTTTTGAAAAAGTTTCCAAGATGAAAAGGAATAGTAGATTTACTTCAAATGATTAATCTTGCTGAGGGATGGAAGTTCGTAACCCAGAGATACAAATTTCCTCACAATATGACACTTGCCTAGAGACAAAAGCTCACATGGGGGACTCAAGGATTGAGGGTGGGGTGAGACTCAAGAACACGTTATATGAGAAACAGCTGAAGAAAACATGGAAGCCTGATCAGCTTTACCCTATGTGGCCTGGCCAGAGGGTGGAGTTATCAGAGAACAGATCTGATCTCATACAAAGGAAGAACACTTTAATAATGAGCTACACAGGGCAGGCATGAAGGGTCATCACCAAGGGGTTTAAGCAGGGGGAGAGGGCCAAACACTGGGTATAATGAAAAGACTGGTGAGCTGGCAGAGAACTAAGCTGGATTATATTCAGGATTTTAGTTTTAAAATCCTGAGAATGTATATTAAAACCCCAAACAACAGAACAGTCCTCTTGCTAGAAAGCCAGTTGGTATGATCCTAAGAGTTATTTTTTCCATATTAAATATCAACATTTTGTGCTTCAAGACCTGACTCAGTCTCAAAGTAATTTTAAGAGAAAAGAATTCAAAATCCAAAAGGGTGGATTGTACCAATGTCAACTTCCTTACCATAGTTATGTAAGATGTTACCATGGGAAGAAGCTAGGTAAAGGGTACACGGGACCTTTGCCCTATTTTTTGCAACTTCCTATGAATCTGTAATTATCTAGAAATAAAAAGCTTTTAAAAGTCAAATTAAATATACCTCCCCAAGAGGTTCTAAGTAAACTCAAATAAAACCCAGTTTGTTTCAGGAGTGCAGTGTCATCAGCCACAAATGACTCTGTGCAAGTATCTACAGGCAGCAGGGCTCATTTCAAAACCATGATCAAGCAGCTATTAAGATCTACAGTTGCGATTAGGAAAGCCTATGTCATGTTGACAGGTGCCTAATTTGGTTACACTGATCATAAACTTTCAGTTATCTGGGATCACATCTTTAAAGTCACCTATAGGCAATACATTCTTACAACTGCTTCCCGTGTGGTGCTTACACAGGAATCATGTATGGACTTAATTACTCTATCTAACTGTAATACAACAATGTGTTTGTGTCTTCTTCCTCCACAACTATGACCTGCAACAAGAATTGCATCCTGTTCATTTCATTCTATCACCAAAACCTAACTCACAATAGTTCTCAGTAAACAGTCATAGAATAAACAAGAAATAAACCAGTAATTAAGTTATTTTCTTGGACTTCTCAGAGTGACTTTCTTTTCTGATACAAAGGCATCCAAAGAAACCTTAGCGTCTCTAATTTTGGAATCAGGATTAAATATTACACATACGTGTGTGTGCGTGTGTGCATGCGTGAGTGTATGGCAAAGTCTCTGAAACACAGGGGTTTAATCTCTAAAGATCTTTATAACTACTTGGTTTTGATTTGTTAAGTTTCTTAAGATACCATAACTCAGTTTGATTTAGAATAAAACAGAGAGGTCAGGCTTTTTCAGACAAAAAAACCAACATGAATTGTTCAACACATCCACCCAGCTTCTGCCCAGTTAGTTTTATCAAGTGCCAAGAAGAATTGACTTCTTTCAGAAAACAGTGATAAAGCATCACCTTTGGATTCTTCAATATTAACTGATCAAAAACGATCATGATATGGCGATTTCTCCAAATTCTTTATCTCTTAGTTTATTAAAATACATGTTTTTCAAATAAATATTCTGAACAACCCAAATCAATCAAAGCAGTGAGATCACAAAGCATTGCTTCTTTCTGCAAAGAAGGCACATCATTAGCTTGTACAGAAAATCCAACAGCCACACCGAAGTCAATTAGGCTGCCTTAAAGACTCGACGGAGGCTACTCACGATCCCAGAGGCACCAAGGACTCCGCAGGGTCACCCATCTGAACAGGCTCAGAAGCTGGCTTGATCCTTAAGACCTCTGCAAAGCCATCACCAAACCAGCACGTGACATGTGCTGTGTCTACTGTAAAGTAGAAAAGACGATCCTGGCAGAGTTTCCGTCGATACACAGACCGAGGGTCGGCTGACAGCACAGCCTCGATGGCACACCTTGCTTCCTCCGCTGACTGAAAATAGTTAAACGAAGCCTGACCAATACCTGCAATAAGAAGAACACAACTTGGGGATTCCCCTGGCGGTCGAGTGGCGACGACTCCATGCTTTCACTGCTGAGGGCAAGGGTTCAGTCCCTGGGCGGTGAACTAAGATCCCACAAGCGGTATGGGACGCACCCCACTCCCCACAAAAAAAAAAAAAACTGACCTTTCTCTTCCCATGAACTGTACACTGTGATGAAACAACTTTCATAAACAAAACTTTGAAAATAAAGAGATTGATTTAAAAATCAAATGTTCTGTTTAAACATAAAGCCTTAGGAAAGAATGAGTAGAACAACCATCCAGGGGCAGGTGAAATCTGACATCTCCTTGGCAACTAACTGGCTACTTCTTACAGGAATTACCGCACCCACTTTTTAATGGGCCTCCTTCACTCTGGACAGCTGCTTGGAATCTGCTTGTGGGCTGGAAAAACCAGATAACAATGTTTTTTAACAACCATGTATTAGAGTAAACAGGCTCCAAGTTAAAAGCCCTGTGGCCTCTCTCTTCTGCAGTGAAGTGCGTGCCTCTAGTGCTGGGACTTTATGGGGACAATTTCTGTGCTAAGACACTCTTTCCTTCTTACTCCTGGGCTCTGTGACAGAGGTCGAGCTATCCATCACCCAACAGGTGAAACAAGATGAGACATTTCTCTACTCAGATAGTGAAACAGATGAAAAAGCTCGATCTACACAGGTACAGAGCAAGCACAATTTAGCTTCCGAACGCTGTTTGAGAACTCCAAGAGCTACTGCCACACGCAAACAAGAGGCCCAATTCCTGGGCAGCAGCCGTTTTCAGTGAACACTTGACTGAGTGCCTGGCACTCACTGTGCTGAACAAACAGTTGTTGATTGAAAGCCATCAGATGATGACGTTGCCCAAGTATGATTTTATACGTCTACGTTTCTTTACAAGTCATAATCACAAATACTCTA
The DNA here is from genome assembly GCF_949774975.1 of Lagenorhynchus albirostris. Lineage (NCBI taxonomy): Eukaryota > Metazoa > Chordata > Mammalia > Artiodactyla > Delphinidae > Lagenorhynchus > Lagenorhynchus albirostris. The sequence continues at coordinate 33,966,943 of NC_083101.1, read as the reverse complement.
TATAAAACTGCCCTCAGGGTTTCCCTGGTGGCACAGTGGCTGGGGGTCCGCCTGCCGATGCAGGGGACGCGGGTTCGTGCCCCGGTCCAGGAAGATCCCACATGCCGCGGAGCGGCTAGGCCCGTGAGCCATGGCTGCTGAGTCTGCGCGTCCGGAGCCTATGCTCCGCAACGGGAGAGGCCTCAACAGTGAGAGACCTGCGTACCGAAAAAAAAAAAAAAAAAAAAACTGCCCTGAGAAATAGCAAGTTTGCCTAAACCTCCAAGTAAAAGCTCATCTCTCATTCAGAAACAAGAAATGTAAAGTACCTGGTTCACCTGAGCTGAGGTGCTCAAGGTCCATCTCCGCATGAGGAGTAAACCGGACTCCCAAGGTGGCCACGGGAGCCTCTCTCACCCAGGTGGGGACCGCACTGCGGTGGGCTGCACCAGCTGCCCTGGAAGGGCAGAGAAGAGCCTCGGGCGGCATCTCCGTGCTGTGTCCTTGTGCGACCACAGCTGCTTCCCCTCTCCTCAGCCTGCTGTCTGCTTGTTCCTCTGAAACGCTCTTCTCCAGGCAACATGGGCCACTTTGCTCTTCTGCTACCCTAGGACTCGGACCACTTCCTGATTCTTCACCCAAATCTGCTGCTCTCTCCCTGGGCTCAGGTGAGCTTTGCTGGATTTTTGCTGAGTTGTCGTGTTTTGCGTTGTTTTCTCCTGAAGTTCTATCTTCAGGACATTTAGGTTTCTCCTTAGTACAACTATAGAGCTGTGGTTCCTCGTACCCTGAGAGCTGTTGGTCACAGTTATCAGTCTTGCCGTCACACTGGGACACGGTTTTTGGTTTACATTGGTTATTCTGTAAATTAACGTCCCCTAAAGGCTCAATCAAATTTTGTGGCGAGTCATAATCAGCTATGTAGGGCTTTATGTCTAGTACAGGTGTGCCATGAATCATGTCAATTCCAGAAAGGTATATGGCTCCACCTGTAATGTGAAAAACATCCTCTTAGAAATATTAACAATGAAGAACAGTGCAAACAACTGGAGAATCAACAACATCTGCTTAAAGCCCACCAAGCTTACTCACAATTCTCTTATGCACCAGGCCCTCTTATACCTGGTGCCAACATACAGTTTTCTTTCTACCTAGAAACCCATTCTCTTCTTTATCTGTCAAACTCCTACTTGCTCTTCAAGGCTCTCACGAAACACCTCCTTTACAGAGCCTTTCTGGCTCTTCCAGACATAAGCATTCTTTCCTCTGGGTTCCACAGAGGTACCTGTGCCCGAACCTCTCCTGAAGCCCTCGTCACATGGTCTAGCAATGACCTGCTTAGAGTCTCTCCCCCTAGACAGTAAGTAGGTCCTCGAGCACTAGGTGGGGCCATCTCACCTTTGCATCACTGGGGGCTTCTAACTCTGTTCCAGACACATCAGAGTCCTCAATATATCTCTGTGGGACTGATGATGGTTTCCAACGTGTCAAACAGAGTCTAAGGTGGCCCCATGATGTCACCTCCTGGTGTATAATCCCCTCTTCTTGAGTATGACTTGATATCACTTCAGTGACTACGCTATGTTATCTAAGACTCCTGTGTTTGCTAGCAGGTTCACTTGAGAGACTCCCCCTGTGGGCTTGAAGAAGCAAGCTGCCTTGCTGGGAAAGCCTGTGTGGCAAGGCACTGCGAGAGGTCTCTAGGCACTGGGGGCCACCTCTAGGAGCTGGGAGCAGCCATCAGCCAACAACCAGCAAGAGGCCAGGACCCTCAGAACCACAACTGCAAGGAAGTGAATTCTGCCTATGACCAGAGAGGGCTTGGAAATGGATTCTTCTACAGTCAAACCTCCAGAAAAGAACTCATTCCACTTCACTGCAGCTTGGTGAGACTCTTAAGTGAGGACCCAGCTAAGCTGTGCCCATACTCCTAACCTATAGAAACACTGTAATGTTTTAAACACATAATAAATGTGTGCTGTTTAAACTGATAGTGCATGGTAATTTGTTACACAGCAATAGGAATCTAATACTCCACTGAATAATTAAACAGGGCACTTCCCTGTGGCGCAGTGGTTAAGAACCCGCCTGCCAATGCAGGGGACATGGGTTTGATCCCTGGTCCGGGAAGATCCCACATGCTGCTGAGCAACCAAGTCTGTGTGCCACAACTACTGAGCCTACACTCTAGAACCCATAAGCCATAACTACCGAGCCCATGCGCCACAACTACTGAAGCCCACGTGCCCTAGAGCCCATATGCCACAACTACTGAGCCCACACGCCACAACTACTGAAGCCCACACGCTCTAGAGCCCACGTGCCGCAACTACTGAGCCCATGTGCTGCAACTACTGAAGCCAGCGTGCCTAGAGCCCGTGCTCCACAACACGAGAGGCAATGAGAAACCCCACTCATCGCAACTACAGAAAGCCCGCGCACAGCAACAAAGACCCAATGCAGCCAAAAAAAAAAAAAAATTAAACAGAACATAAGTCACCATTACCAAGTATTAAGGAAAGGTCCCCTGTTGTCCCACTTATACAGCTGCTGTTCAGTTCCTTCTACTGGGGCAAAGTCTACTAACTTGATCCTTGGAAAACTGGCCCAGTGAGAATCAAAAACTGCATGTGATCACATTTGATCCTATCTCCATTTGAGAAAAACATGACTAACAAAGGAATCTGATTTCTAAAACATGCTTATTGTGAATGAACCTGGAACTTTGGAAAGAAGATTTTGGACTTTCTAAGTGATGGATTATGCCTAATAATGTCTGCAAAAGAAAGAAAAGCACTGGGGCACAGGTGAGAGTTCATGGGATTTGAAGTCAGACAACCCCCTGGCTGGATGCTATTCGGTAAATTATCAAACATCAAAGAGCCTCAGTGCCCTCATCCATAACATGGAGACTGCTACCTTATCAAGCCCATGAGCCACTGTGAGATACCATACATGAACACTCTTTATAAACTGCAAAGCACCACACAAGCACTAGTCATCCTCATAACGCTTATTTATAAGAGTGTCTACAGCGCTACTGTGTTTGCCTTTCACCTTTCTGATTTGATCTTCCCCATTAGAATGCTAAGATCCTCTGCAGGGCTGGGATTTTTATCTAATCTGCTTGCCACTATATCCCCAGCACCTAGAACAATGGTTGGCACATATTCAGTGCTCAGAAAATACGTGTGGGTTGCACGAACGACCATAAAACGTTCCAGTACTGTTACCCAAGTTGTGTGTTACCCAGCACACCCAAATGTGCTGATCAGGTCCAAGGGATTCAAGAATGGGAGGCTTTCAGAAATGAACGACTCAGTAACACGTTTATATATGAACACGTAGTTAAATCTGGTATTCTACACAGGTTCTCCCACAATCTGACAAATGTTCAACCTATGGTGTATTCATCCCAGACCCTCTGCCTCACATCACAGTGGACAGCGGCACTACAGCCACGATGCACGTTCATTTCCTCAGGGCTGCAAGGAAGAAATGATCCACCACACTGTGGTCAAATGTGCTGACCATATATGCATGTGCAACCAGTTACTGTGCATTAAATTTTGAGAGTGTCCAGTAATTTTTAGATCATTTTATATTTACTGCATTCCAAGTCAGAAAAAATTTGGTTACTAATTTAATGATTATAAAATCTTAAGAGTTACTTTTAAATAATTTAATAACTTCTGATAAATATAATGATATAAACTAACTCTGAGCATCCTATGAGAGCTTATTCCAAAGTGTTTCAATGCTGACATTCTTTTAATCGTTTCATTTTCCTCAATGTCTGGTGGTTCACAGGGGCTAACACCATTGGTACTTGTCTCAATAACAGCCAGTGCTGAATACTATGTTGATTTTATAAGACTTCTTTTGGTTAAGGAAAAAGTGGTAAAAGTACAAATTACCTTCGACCTTTTCCAGTTTGGCTAGGGTCAGTCCTATCGCATTGGGACGATGTGGGCTCCTTGTAGAGAAAACGCCAGTCTTCACACCATTCAGCCTAGGAGGCTGCACTTTTGCCTTACAGCTCAAATGACCATTTTTGTGAAAAACAAACAAAATCCTATTGAAAATAAACCAAACCACTGAGTAAGAAAAGAACACAGTCAATCTATCATAATGATTTGAGCGAGAAAAAAAACTTTAATTCCCCACAAATTAAAACAGAAAGAATGCTTCTAATGGTACTAAAATATAAACAGTGGGGGAAAAAAGAGTAATATCATTCCCGTTTTTTGAAAGAAGACAGTCTTATCTCTATATCCACTGCCCGTAACACAATGACTGGCACATGCTAGGACCTTAACAGGCTTTTGTCAAGTACCTGAATAAACAATATTTCATGGGTCTAGAGCAGGGTCCACAAACCTTTTCTGTAAAGGACCAGGCGGTAAATATTTTAGGGTTTGCAGGTCAACGAGTCTCTGCTATAAATAATTCAACTCTGCTGTTGTAACACAAAAGCAGCCACGGCCAACACATAAATGAATGCACGTGGTTATGTTCCCATAAACTTACTTACAAAAACAGAAGATGCGATGGGTTTGGTCCACAGGCCATAGCTTGCTGACCCGTGGTCTAGAGGACAGAATAATGACCCACGGACAGAATCGAGAAGGTCTACAGATTTCAGCTCAACAGAAGTCATTCAACAAAACTGGAACCAACTGCAGATGGAATGTGCCCCTCAGTGGATCCCAAGCTTCCCCGAGGGTGTCCAAGTTATGCAGACAATCACATGCATGAATATAGTACAAAAATCCCATGCAATAGACAAGGGTGGTCTGGATGGCAGTCTCCAGGGTTGCCTCCAACTGGAGTACTTTACTCAAGGGCAAGTTATGGTCCAAAGTACCATTTCTAACTATAAAACAACTTACCAAACATGAGAAAACTGTTCTAAGCCCATCAAGGAATGTTCAGGATTATTAAAGATGCTTTTTCTAATCCTCAAACAAGCCCGTGAATGGCTACAAATGGATGGCTGCCTTGGAGTACCATTCTTGGCCGAGAAACAGGATTCCAAGTAACCAATTGGCTCAGTTAAAAGATTCCCTACAGAAGAAAATTAGATAAGAAATCATTAATGAAAAGGTCAAGTAAAGATGTAGGAAGACATGTTTTCTTTAATGCATCGATTTCATAGTTTTAAAATCTATTAGATGTTATACAACTATAAAATAAGATTCTTATAGCATTCAAAAATACATATAAATATCCTTATCATTACATATATCATTGTTATCAATACATCCCTTTAGATAATAAACTGGAAAGAGTATTGGTCTAAGAAAGAAAGAATGAAAGGAAAAATTCATTTTTAGAAGAACTACTATGACTATAATTCAAATTCTATGCAACCATTACTATGTTATGTGACCTTGGTTAGGGCTAAGAGGGTATTTCAAACCGAGGGAATAAGCTGCACAAAGTTAAATGAGAAATTTTATAGCATAAGCAGGGAACAAGCCATTTTGATTGGCTGGAGTATGAAACTACAAGGCAAAGAATAATGAAAGATAAGGAGACAGAGACTGTATATAGGTTAAAATGCTTTCAATTGAAAACAACAGAACACACGAAAAAAACTAGTTTAATTAAGCAATAAAGGGAGTGTATGGGATCACAGTACTAAAATATCTAGAGGCAGTATAGATTTCAGGTTAGGCTTGCTCCAGCAGCTCTCTGCCCCACTAGAATGTAAACTCCATGTGGGCAGGAGTTTTTCTGTCTTACTGATTGCTACGTTCTCATTGTCTAGTACTTGCCTACAAGAGGATAGGTACTTTAAAAATTCATGCTACATGGAGAAAAGGATTATGTAAGTCTAAACTGATTAAAATGGAAAGTGAAAAAGTGAAAGAAGAATGTGTGTAACATAATCCTATTTATGAAAATTTTATGTATTTACCTAACTAAACATGTACATATGTATGTCTAGAAAGCTATCTAGAAGGATATTCACCAAAATTTTAACATTGGTTAAAACTGGTGGAGACTTTAAACTGTGTCCTTTTCTGTTTAGGCTGGTTGTAATCCCTCTGATATTGGTATCACTGCACCATACAGGCAACAGTAAAAAGTCATCAATAATTTATTGGCACATTCTTCTATTGGGATGGTCGAAGTTAATACAGTAGACAAATACCAAGGAAGAGACAAAAGTATCATCCTAGTATCTTTTGTTAGAAGTAATAAAGATGGAACTGTGAGTTAAAAAAAAAAACTGGTGGAGGGATTGTTGGATTATTTTTCTATTCAACTCTGTAATTTCTATAATATTTGAAAATTTTACAATAATCACAAATCATTTTTAAAATGTTTTAAACCAGTAACTCAAAAGAAGAAAAAACTGGCCAGGCAACATCAATATAGGTTTAAAGTAGGTATCTGCAACTAGCATTTTGAATTTATAGATAACTTTTTTTTCCACATTTCATGAAGGCTGTATTAGCTTCTTTTAAGAGATGATATAAAGACATTCTAGAACCTCATTTTATTTCCAGTTTCCATTAAATCTATCCTATCAGCACAGGTGGGCAGTGAGACTATAGGCCTGTCCTTCACAGCACCTTTCGTGACTTTTCACTTATAAAAACTAAATTACGTGATACATATAAAATATTACATGCAACATATATATAATAAAGCATAATGTTAAAATGAAATCCTGTGTACCACCACCCAGCCCAAAAACTAGTGCTTTACCAACAACTTGCATCTTTTTATGTTGCCTCTCTCCCTACCTTTCCCCTGAATGTGCCTGAACAAGAGCCTGAATGTGGTCTTTATCATTCATTTCTTTTCTTAAATATGATTTTATCACATGCATATGCATGCTTAAACAACGCTTCATTTACTTTGTCTTTGAGTTCTATAAAAACTGGTATCTTCTCAGACCTGCTTTCTCTCTCTCAATATTATGATTCTAAGATCCATCGACACTGCATACATTTTTGATGACTTTACATTTTTTTCCAACTACATTTACAGGCACTCTTTTTTTAAAACCTTCACCTATGCTCTGTGGAGTTGATATAGTAAACATCTTAAAGATGAAGGAACTGAAGTCAAACAATTCTCTGGTGTTCATAAAAATATCATGAAGAAAAATGGCCAAATAGGGCTCCTACCCTAGTCAGTTATGTTCTGTTTTATTTAACAAACACTTTCCAAGTGTCTACAATTGCCAGACATTGTGCTAAGTTTGGGGGAAAAAATACAAAACAAGAACTCTTTTCACAGTGGAGTTAACAGTTGATTGAGAGAAACTCACAATATGCTTCAATATCATGGGAAATGTCTTATCTGTAGTAATGATCAAAGACTTTTGCCTTTGACTATCTGATTGGGGGTCTACAAGTTTATAACTAACTTGAGCTATCACTTCATTGAATCAGTCTATACCTGTTTTTCACAGGCTATACATATGCTCTGATAAATATAAGTTGTAACCAATTAGATTTATTCCAACCCTGTTTGTTCACCTCTATAAGAACATAAGCAAGATAATACTGGGTGAGCAATGAACTGAACGAGCTACATTGGAAGGAGTCCCTCAGCTATGTCACTCTCAAATGTTTGGGACCACTCTCAACATATCAACTATCCATCTAATAAACGTCGGAACTTAACCATATTCTAATACGTCTGGAACTTATTTATTCTCTGTGCCCCGGTTCTTGGGATATTAAATGCTACGAAATATAAATGCTCAATAATTTCCAAATATAAATTCTGCTTGAATGCTCTCCTTGAAGTGGAGGCCTGAGAACGTCCACCCAAGGGAATTCTGATCTTCTTCCTCTTGCCTCATATCTCAAAAAACAAACAAAAAGAAAACATTAAGCACCTACCATTTGGTAAGCACTGTGCTGAGTGCCTGGGAACAGGCATAAACAAGAACCAGTTCTCACCATCAATGTGTGCAGTACATTGACAGAGTGGACAAGTAAATCAACAATTAAATCAAACTGCCTTACATACATGCAGAATAGGGAGAGCGCAGGTATGCCAGAGTAGTACTGGCATGAGAACCACATGGAAAGAGGGAGAAGTTTCCCTGGGGCCTATGGCTGGTATGAAAAGAGAAAAAGGACAAAAACAACACAGGGCCGTAACACTAGCTGTGTGACCTTGGGCAAAACTGCCTACCTCTCTAAATCCAGTTTTCTCAGCTATAAAACAAGGATAATCATCCTATCTTGGAAAGATGACTAAAATATGTAAAGTACCTAGTACAACAGAAGGTGCTCAGCAAGGAGAGATTTTTAAAGCCCTTACACAGGCTTTTCCCTCAATTTAACAATATTACAACTGTACTAACCATATAATTTTTAAAAACCCACAAGTTATTAACGCAGAGGTTTTCTGTACACAAGTCTTATCAACAAGTCTTGTGTAGACAGAAATGTCCAGGTCCTTTTCACCTCTTGCCCAGACTATTAAATTACCCTTGTTATAATTTGTCTTCCCTCTGCCAGTCCCTCCCCTCCTGAAAACACACTACACCAGTCCTCCAGATTCTGAGTTCCTTATGTCTCGCTACTCTCTAAACTTTTTGTTTCCCACTATTAACAGATGTCATATTTCTTTTTTTTAATTTTTATTATTTATTTATTTAAATTTATTTATTTATTTATTTTTGGCTGGGTTGGGTCTTCGTTGCTGCGCACAGGCTTTTCTCTAGCTGCGGCGAGTGGGGGCTACTCTTCCTTGTGTTTGTTTATTTATTTATTTATTATTTGGCTGTGCCGTGTCTTAGTTGTGGCATGTGGGAGCTTTGTTGCCACATGCAGGATCTTTGTTGCCAGGTGCAGGATTTTAGTCGCGGCATGCATGCGGGATCTAGTCCCTGGCCAGGGATCGAACCCTGGCCCCCTGCACTGGGACCACAGAGTCTTAACCAATGGGCCACCAGGGAAGTCCCCCATCCAACACTTCTGACTTACAGCTCCCGGACCCCATGCTCTGTAGACCTCTGAGCCCTGCTCTTTCCTGCCTGTCAAAATATCAGACCTGGGGCTTCCGTGGTGGCTCAGTGATTAAGAATCTGCCTGCCAATGCAGGGGCACGGGCTCCAGTCCTGGTCCAGGAAGATCCCACATGCCACAGAGCAACTAAGCCCATGTGCCACACCTACTGAGCCTGCATGACACAACTACTGAAGTCCACGTGCCTAGAGCCTGTGCTCTGCAACAAGAGAAGCCATCGCAATGAGAAGTCCACACACCGCAACAAAGAGTAGCCCACTCGCCACAACTAGAGAAAGCCCACGTGCAACAACAAAGACCCAAAGCAGCCCAAAATATAAATAATTAATTAATTTTAAAAAAACTATCAGACCTATAATCTGGCAGTATGCAACAATTTTTTTTTTAACAGGCACAACCGTTGACCACATAACAATACCTTTTAGAAATTCAAGTTAAACATTTAGAACATACACAAAGATTTTAGTTTCAAAACTTTCATTTAGAACAATGAAAACCAGCAATAACCTAAATGCCCAACAATAGAGAACTGGTTAAATAAGAGCACATCTATAAAACAAAATAGTGTGCAACTTCTCAAAATTAACATTATTAATTGCCATGGAAAGATTTTCATGAACCTTAAGTTTTGTTTTGTTTTTAATAAATGTAGAGCTGGGATTCAAATCAAAGTTTTGTTTTATTCTTTTAAATTTATTTATTTTATTTTGGCTGCATTGGGTCTTCGCTGCTGTGAGCGGGGGCAACTCTTCATTGCGGTGCACAGGCTTCTCATTGCGGTGGCTTCTCTTGCTGCGGAGCATGGGCTCTAGGCGCGAGGGCTTCAGTAGTTGTGGCTCGCAGGCTCAGTAGTTGCGGTGCACGGGCTTAGCTACTCTGCAACATGTAGGAATCTTCCAGGACCAGGGCTCGAACTCGTGTCCCCTGCACTGGCAGGTGGATTCTTAACCACTGCGCCACCAGGGAAGTCCTCAAGTTTTTTTTTGAAGTTATAAAACAATGGTGTCGCATATCACCTCATGTTTCTAATATGTAGGCACTGAAACTATTATGGAAAGTAGACACCAAGATGTTAACAGTGGTTTTCTCTGGGTAATGGCCAACTACTTTCATCTTTTTTTCCATTTGCTTCCTCGGATTTCTAAAGTTAATATATTCTGCCCTAAAAATAGGGGTGAAAATAAAGAGAAACAAACGCATGCCATCTTTCAATGCCCAGTTTAAAACTATTTCCTACACTTCCTGCAGCACAGGTTGCTTCTCTCTTGTGGCATTAATCCCGAATCGGCAGAACACCTGATGTATATATCCTATCTCTCATTTATGGGTGAGAACTCCCCAAGACAAAGGCTGCTACACTGCACGTGGCTGTTCTGCCAAGCCCAGGCCACCTTAGCTACCAAGAACAGAACAGGAGAGATGATGTCATCCCGCTCGCCTAAGACACATCACGTGGTCTCCTAAGCACATGACCCGTGCCTTCCAATAACCAGGAAAAACGACCCACGTCCATTCTAGGTCTCGCATTTGCCGTCCCTCCCTGCAGTGAAGTCGGTTCCCTGCACTTAGGGCTCTTCGGAGTGCGGAACCTTCAGCCTCTTATAAGTTACCTGTCTCCAGAGCCGGCTTCACGCACCCGCACGAGGTCGCTGTGGGTCGAGGGCCGGTCTCCTCCAAGTCGCGCATGGCTAGTGGTCTCACAGGTGCCCATCCAACGCGTTCAAGCCTTCCGCTTCCGGTCTCCATGCATGGCGCCTGCGCAGTGCAGGAGAAGTGCGGTGCGCGGCGGGCGGAGCCGGAGGCCACCGCTAGGTGGCGATTAGGGCCTGGATCCCTCGTTCTGCTTCTGAACGTGTGTCTGCTGTATCGCGCGGACCCCTTGCAGTTGCCCGCCTTTCCAGGGCAGTCAGAAGCTCCAAGTTACCACCCTTTCCAAGGGGGGGCACGTCGATGAAGATTTATGCATAAAGATGTCTCTCTCGAAATAATAAGCAACCTACATATCCAGTGCATGACGCTAATTTTTAAATAAAAAGAATATGTATATACAATTAGCACATAGCAAGACGATCGGATGTTATTAAACGTTAATTCTTCTTGAATGGTGGGAATACACAGATGGTCATTTATACTTCTCTGTATGCTCCCATTTTTCCACAAGAAAAACGATGTTTTGTCAGAAAGGAACCCCAAGTAAACCTTATTTCAAATCTAATGGATGGGTAGCCCCACACCAAATTAACGGGTAAGAAGTGGGGACTGTTCCTTGTGCTCCATATCTCACGAGAAATGAAGCGAGAATGAAACTGAGTCAACATGCCATACACATTGAGGGAATTGTAGTCGTTGTTTCTGGGCAGCTCTAAAAAGTTGAGGGCCAACAAGAGTCAGTTTTCATCCCATGCGATGACCAATTATCCCTGCACAGCTAGCCTGGCCTTTTACCCACTTACTTGTAACGTCATCTCTCACCTGTGTATTTATCAAGTTCCTCTGTATATATAATTCTACTTCTGAGCATTTTATCCTGTTGCTTCATGGGGAGAGGGGGGACATACTGCCTGAAAAATAAATTATTCAAAACCGTAAAACTCCACAGATTGAAAAGATTCAACAACCATGAAAAGCTGTTCCTAAACCTGTTCATTTGTCATGAACTAACAGACCACTAGCAGAAAGTAACCATCATAAGGAGCCAAAGATTTAAAGAGAAGATTATGGGTTTTTGTTTTGACATTTTGCAAAATTCAGCAAACATTTTAATTTATACATGAGAAATTTAATTTAATTTATACAAGTGTTCAAAAGTGTATGCATTTCAATTTATTGCAGGTTATTTGTGAGAGAATTTCTGCAGGTAAAACATGTTTAAATTTAACCAACAGTAGCGTGTCAGTGTATTTAAAATCATGAGAAAAATAGAGAAGATTGTAGGTTTTAAAACAAAAACCTTAAAAATTGATAAAATTCATACACCTACATGTTCTCTGATAGTTTCTTTCCACGTGAAAATTTGGAAAAGAATACCATTATTCTTTTTCGAGGAGGGAACAATTCTGGGCAGCTGATGAAACAAGAACAAGTTTGAGAAACACTGAGCTACTATACACGTTGTAAAACTGAGGCCGTAATAGCTGCAAATTGCCACTAGATGGGGGTGTTGCTAAAAGTGATAGTCTTGCTTAATTTGTGGACAGACTCCTGTAGAAAATGAGGTATTTTCCCTCCTGGCTTAAGATAACATATATAATGATAATCACACCAAAAATATATTACCAAGTGTGACAAGTTCTGAAATGCAAAGCAGAATTGGAGACACTGATGAAGTAGATTGCTACTTCATTTAAAGGAAAAATTTCTCTTTATGGAAAACAGGAACTTAAATATGTAGCCCTTTCATTATATGATTTGAAATTTCTATTATCCTGTCTAGAGTATATATGATTGTATAAATAACCATTATATATGATTATTTTTAGTTTATGAGACAACCCTTTCTCTGGAGCTAGGACCTAGGAATCTGCCTTTAAAAAACCCGAATGATTCAAGGCAGGTGGTCATCTGTCTACACTTTGAGAAACACTTCTCAGTGTAATGATTCTTAATCTTTCATCTGAGTGAAGGATCCCTTTGAATATCAATTAAAGCTTTGGATCTTCTCACACATCATATTAGATTTAATATCATAAGATTCATGGATTTTAAAGAACAACTATTCTACCCACAAGTGGAGGGTAGCACAAAGTAGGGCTAGATGGATTCTTGCAAAACTTTAATTCTATGACATCAAGGTTCTAAGTCAAGAAGAAAACTGGAACATTTTTAGATACACACTCGTGTTTGAATGAGAATAGTTAGAAAGCAGAGTTTGTATGTCTATATAGGGAGTGGGATAAGAAGGCAAGCAGAAAGGGTCCTAAAAGGTAGAAAGAGAAGACCCCTCTTCCTCTAATGTACTATATTTCTTCATATCATCTACTTCCTTATCTCTTTCACCTTTGTGCCCCTGTACATTGTACATATGCAAATCTCGTAAGATTCATCTTAATGAAACACTTTTAGCACTTGAGGTTTCAGTTTACTCTTTTTTTCTCTAATCTTGACCCACCCTGGCAGGTAAAATTGAGACAAGATTTCCAAAGATTGAAAACCATCACAAAGAACACTGAGGAAGTTAGATGAGACTTTGGGTGAGTACCCATCCTCTCTGCAGTTATTCCCTCATCTGTAAAATGGGAATGATAATCACTGCCCAGCCTATTTCAAAGATTCTTGTGCAGATCAAATTTTAAAAAGTGTATTTGAACGTACAAGTTCTGAAGTGCCATCCAGATGTAAGGGACTATCATATGGTGTGCTGTCCTCAATATCTACTGTTACCTGAGTAATACAATGGGATATGAGTAATCATTGTTCAATTAATATATGCTGAGGGGGGAAATTTTATTGTGGGAGAGGGTGTGGCAAACAGGAGGGAAATAGCATTGTAACCTCCCACCATACCAGTGGTCCTCGACCCTAGCTGCACATTAGAATCATCTGGAGAGCCATTAAAATACTCTAAATCAGGGGTCCCCAACCCCCAGGCCATGGATCGGTACTGGTCCTCAGCCTGTTGGGAACCAGGCCGCACAGCAGGAGGTGAGCAGTGGGCAGGCGAGCCAGTGAAGCTTCATCTGCAGCTCCCCATCACTCACCATTGCTCCCATTACCTCCTGAACCATTGCTCCCATTACCTTTCCACCCTCCGTGGAAAAATTGTCTTCCATGAAACCCATCCCTGGTGCCAAAAAGGTTGGGGACCACTGCTCTAAAGGCAATGTTGTAGCCTAGATTGGATCCAGAAGCAGAAAAAAGACATTAGCAGAAAAACTAATGAAATCCCAATAATATCTGTAGTTTAGTTAATGGTAATGTAACAATCTTAGTTTAAGTTTTGATAAATGGACCGTGGTTATATGAGATCTTAACATTAGGGTAAACTGGGTGAGAGCTATATAGGAACTTCTGTACTACCTTTACAACTTTTATATAATTCTAAAATTATTCCTCAAAAATTATTTAGAGCAAAAAACAATGTAAAATATAAATATGTCTTGATGTCACCCTAGATAGGTGAATCAGAATTCCTGGGGAGGTGCCTGGGCAACTGTGATTTTGAAATTTTCCCCAGTGGTTCTAATATATGGTGAGGGTTAAGAACCACTGTTCTACACCATGAATGCTTGAGAGACTGGGATCCTGTCGTGTTCTTCACTCTAGCCTAGTACCTAGCACAGTGCCTATATGGAGAGCTTGCATACTTGTGCCCTTGCTGAACCATTTGCAGAAATCTCCTTTATTTTGAGTCCTCTGTAATAACAGAAGGAAAACTGAAAACAAACCTCTTCCCCTCAAAAATATTGGGCTGGCCAAAAAGTTCGTTCGGGCTTTTCCGTGACATCTTACCAGGGAAGATTTTCAGACATGTTCCTGCCCAGAATAGTTTCTACTCCTGCCCCCAGTCTCTCGTCATTTTCAGTTAATCCTGACCATTATCACCAGATAAATATTCCTGAAATACTAAAACTGCCATCTCTTTGTTCAAAAGTCTTATTTAGTTCCCCATTACCTAAGTAAATAATATACTTCTTAGTTAGGCAAGCAAAATTCCATACAACTCCAATAATACAATAATTTTCAGCCTGCTAGCCTGCTATTCCACATGGACCCTGCATTAACTGTAGATTGCATGCAGTTCTCTTGAACATGTCTTTAATTCACCCTTCTCTCTGTCACATACAATAATGCTGCTATCCTCACCTATATTACAAATCCTCTCCATCTTTCAAGGCTCCACTCATGTGTAATTTTTTCGGGTCACTCCAGCAAAAAAGTGAGCATTCCCTCTGTTGTATCTTCTAATTCAAATGGCACTGGCATTACTATTTTCTTTTGTAATTATTTGTTTTCTGTTTTATTCCCCCACGAGACTAGATTAAACTCCTAGTGGGCAAGGACTATGTGTTATAGGTCTTCTAACCCTCACAGTGCTTACCATGATGCTGTCCACACAAACACGTGATAATGATTTAATATACATTTTGCACAATTACAGTGTATAAAAAGTAAAAATAGAAAATCAAAATTCAAATACACAACTACATTCATCACTCCAAAATATCTTTGAAGGAGTCCCAGAATAAGAATTGTTAAAATTGTTAAATTGTTAAAAGCCATCTGAAGCCTGAATAAGATTTTGATGCTGGGCTTCCCTGGTGGTGCAGTGGTTGAGAGTCCGCCTGCCGATGCAGGGGACACGGGTTCGTGCCCCAGTGCGGGAGGATCCCACATGCCGCGCAGCGGCTGAACCCATGAGCCATGGCCGTTGGGCCTGCGCGTCCGGAGCCTGTCCTCCGCAACGGGAGAGGCCACAGCAGTGAGAGGCCCGTGTACCACACACAAAAAAAGATTTTGATGCTATTGTTACATTAGTATTTATAAGAAAACTATAGACTTCCTCAAATTTTAATTGTTCAGACTTAAAAATGGGAAAAGGGAGGGCTCAGTAATTTTCCCCTGAAAACAAACATTTATCTGACTAATTCTTAAGGGCAGGAAAATTGTTAAGTCTGTTCCCACCACTATCCTCTCCCTAATATACCTACACATACACACGCATGCGCACACGTGGGCGTGCACACAGACACACACACACTAGCAGGATGTTGTCTATGTGGTAGAGCCTGAAAAATCACATTAGTTCTCTCTTTCAGATATGGTCTATATATGGGGGAAAAACCACTGTTAAAATATTAATGAATATTGTAGAGATTTCTACCATATTTTGAGAAAAATCACATATAATGTACTAAGATGTGAATTTTGTTGGACAACTATGATGGTTGCACATTGTTAAAACAAAACAACTATAAATTTTATTTTCTGGTTGAATCTCTTGAGGAACGTTTGGAATTGCTGGTATCTCTGGTTCCTCTGCTTTGGGTTTTTCCTTCATTTCTGTAAAATAAAATAAAATACGAAAATACATTTAATAAATGGTATTGGGATGATTGGCTATCCACTTGGAGAAAAAAAACTCTACCTAACACTTTGCACAAAAACAAATCTCAGATGAATTAAAGATTTAAATATTAAGATACAGTAAATGTTGTAGAAACAATAGAATATTCCTGTAATCTTAAGATTATAAAGGCCTTTCCAAGCAGACCACAGACCAGAAGCCATAAGGGAAAAGACTGACAGGTTTGAATCATTAAGAATTAAAATCGTGACAGGTTTGAATAACTAAAAACTAACATTAAAATTTTGTCATATAGAATGCCAAACTACTATAAACAAAGTTAAACAACTAGAAAAATATTTACAACTTATATGTAGGTAAAGATTTAATGACTATTATTTAAAGAGATTTTTTAAATCAATCAAAAAGGTAGATTTCCCAAATATAAAATGGAACAAGGATTCAAACAGGCAATTCTCAAAAGAAAAAAACTGAATTCATAATAATCATAAAAATATGCCTAGCAGCATTAGTCATAAAAAAGTGGGAATTAAAACAATTAGGTTTTTTTTAACCTAGCATAATAGGTGTAGATTATTAAAACAATCATGTGCAGTGTTGTCAAGGGCATGGGCAACAGGCACTTACATAAATTCTTGGTTTCTGTGTATTGCTACAACATTTTTGGAGGCTACTCTGACAGAATGTATCCAGACTTTAAATGCTGGTACCCTTTGGCCCAGCAATTCAACTTCTAGGGATTTGTCCAAAGGAAGTAATCAGACCAACTTAAGCTTCCAGTGCCTTAGTTTCCTTATCTATAAAATAAGGATAATATTATTCATCCACTAGGGTTTTTAACACTGAATAAAGTGATTCACATGAAATGTTTAATACAGTGTCTGGCAGATAGAAAGTGCCAAATAAATGTTATTTAAATAAATGTTACTTCCAATGATTTCATTGAACGTTGCTGTAATAGTAAAACTTGGCAGTAATCTAAGTGTTCATCATTATAGGGATTGGTTGAATAAATTATTGTACGTATAGTACTGTACAATTGTTACAAAAGATGTCATTAAGATGGCCACAATATATATTGTATGTGAAAAAAAAGCAGGTTATAAAATGGAATGTATTGTATTGATACCATCTCATTTGTTAAAGCAAAACAAAAACTTGACCTTGGGGATCAGAGATAGGAGATGGTATTATAGGGGACTTTTACTCTACAGTCACTTATATATTGCTTTAATTTATTATAATAAACATTATAATTTATTATTATGACAATTTTATAATCAGCAAAAAGGTAGATATTTCCACTTGTTTGGTAAGACAAAGCCCAAAACAAAATAAGCATTAATTAATTGCCCATCTTAACCTTGCTGGGTTTAAAATGAAACTCTTAGAATCGGGCACTGTGTTGATTAGAGCTGCTTCTCCATCAGGGGACTCCTGTCAGTACCAGTAGTGCTTCATATGTCCGCTTTTACTGTAATTTTTTAAAAGGTATTTCCTCAAAACCTGTATTACTTGGAATACAATAACCCCAGGTTTTTGTTGCACTCATATTTTAGGAGAAAGAGAAAATAAGCTACCAAAAGGATTTCTTTAGAACACAATTCCCTGGGGATAGCTATGGTCCGCTAGACAGCCCATTTCTTATACTGTGTACAATAGTGCACAAAGAGAATCAAGGCTCTCAGTTATGTCCCCGAGACAAGTCAAACTGAAGAAAGATCACATTATTTCTTAAATGCTATGCAGAGGAGAAAGCTTTTCAGGAGCAAATATTTAAATAGAAAGGGTTTGGGGTAAGCCTGGTAAGTCCTACAAGAACGAGTTCCCTATTACCAGGATCATATTTTATGTCTTTGTATCTCCCTCAGTAGCTTGTACCATGAATTTACTTACCTTTAGTTTTCCAGGAAATTTTAATTTTCTAGAAAAAAACTTTATTCACCAAGTTTTCTTGTTAATCTAAATGTAATTGTCCTTTAAAATATTTTGCACATAATTCACTCTATATGGGGTTCATTTTTCTTCACTGGCTAAAGCTTCCCTAAATGGATAGTATGTACAAGTACCCACTATACACACTTATAGTTTCAATGATTTTCTTTTAATTATATGGTAATATACCAACAGATATTGGTTGAATGAAAAACATTTTTCACTTGAAACTAGCCAAAGACATTGATGATACCCACTGAGATAACTGGGATAACCCAGGATTGTCAAAGAAGGCAATAAATCACCGCTCCAAGGGAGATAAACCTATCTGGTACTCTGATTATGAACAGGGAACACAAATAAGGGGCATGACACTAGCTTGACCCCAATAAAAAAAAACAAACCTACCTCAAGGAGAAATATAAACATCCTTAGCATCTTCCTGGTGTGCTTTAGGATCCTGGTCTTGGGGCCCACCTCTTTCTTGGCACAGCTCTGGAAAGCATTCTTCAGGTACATCCTTATCTTTATATGTCTTAGTAGAGAGGTCTTCAGGCCCAGGTATTTCTTGGTATATTTCAGGTGCATAGTCTTCAGGCCCAGCTGTTTCTTGGTATATTTCAGGTGAATATTCTTCAGACCCAGGTGTTTCTTGGTATATTTCAGGTGAATATTTTTCAGGAGCAGGTGTTTCTTGGATTGTTTTATGAGAGGGGGCTTTAGACACAGCGATTTCTTTATATGTTTTATGAGAAAAGTGTTCAGGTTCAACTGTTTCTTGGTACGTTTTTATAGAAAGCTCTTTAGGCACAGCTATTTCTTGTGCTTTAGGAACAAAATTTTCAGTCTCAGCTATTCCTTGACCTAGTTCAGAATTGTGTTGCTCAGGTTCAGCTCTTTTTTGGTATGTTTCAAGAGCGTAGCCTTTAGGCACATCTGGTTTGGGGTATGCTTCAAGAGGGCATCCTTCCAGGTCAGCTACATCTTCAGATGTTTTAGAAGAAAGGGCTTTGGCTGCAGCGGTTTCTTGGCACATTTTAAGAGAGAGGTCTTCAGGTTGAGCCATATCATGGCGCATTTGGGAAGGATGGTCTTGAAATACAGCTATTTCTTGGTACATTTTAGGAGAGAGGTCTCCAGATTCAGCCATATCTTGGAGTACTTCAGAAGGGTGGTTTTGTACTGCTGTTTCTTGGTATTCAGAAGAATTTTCCTGATGGATAATGCTTTCTTGACCTATTTCAGAAAAATGTTTCTTGGGCACAACTCTTTGCGTGGAGGCTACCGGAAGGAGAGCTTCGGTCACACTCCTGGGTGGTTCAGTTTCTTTCTCTGTAGATGCTGGTGCTTTCTCCATCATTTCCTTTTCTAATTGTGACAGAGGCTCCACCTTCGTTTCTGTATTTTGTTGTCTCTTTCTGCCTCTTTCACTTCTTATTCCTGTTCTCTGCCGCTTATGTTTTTTCTCTCTATAGAGAAATCAGAATTAGTGTCAGCAACAGGGCTCCAGAATTCAAATAAACATTTGGCAATAACAGTCCCAGGACTCCCACTGCCTTGTTGCACGACCTTGAACAAGGCACTTAATCTCTCTCTGGGCCTCAGTCTCCTTGTTTGTAAAATGAAGAAGCAGTTCTAGATGCTCTCAATTGTCGGGAGAGGAAATGACCCTCAGGACTTTTTGTCTTTGATGCCTTGCTCTACAGGAATCTTCTTGGTGAGTGTAGCGTGTGTGTGTGTGTGCGCGCGCGCGCGCGCGCGCGCGTTTGAAAGCATATACTTAAAGTTTGGTTATGGAAAATGTATTGTTGATGTTATACATTAATAGACTGGCATTCTTGTTTATATGCTAGTCTCTCTGGGTTTAGTCTATGTGAGTACATTTCTCTATACCCTGGGTAAACTGATATGATTGTGTTCCTAGATCTGCTGTGCAGGTCTGCTCCTCATCTGCGCAGCCTGCAGGTGAATGATGCATGTGGCTTGCTTATCTAATACAGTGTCTTGTGTAAAGCAGGCTGAGTGGCCAAAGCTGGGTCCACAGCTCCAAAGCTGCAAAAACACTTCCTTGAGGTAAAGCAGCTTGGTGGAAAGGCATGAGTGGTCATATTATACCTACTCTGAACCAATCGCTAAAGATCTAGAAGATGAAAGGATATGCATGGGTATTGCAACCAATGACAAATTGTTAGGTACTACAAATATAACCAAATACAGATGGCTAATATAGATGGACTTGGGGGAAGAAAAAGATACTATAAAAAAGCATTTCACCATTTTTCTAAACCTATTGAAATTCTGTTTCATGTTACCTGCCCCGTGGAGCCTTCTCCAACAGACCACAGGGCTGAAATGCTCTCCCTGCTTACCACTCCTATAGGATTTATTATGAGGATTATGCTTAAGGTAAAGAACATAGGCTGCCTCATCCTGTAGTTATTTCTGGAGAAACCCTATTTCTTTTAGTAAACAAGACAGTCTTTGGAGATAAAACCAGTGTTTTTTACACCTATGCAATGCTTGCAGTTCCTTGTACACTTAAAAAATGTATACCCTATTCTACTTTTGCGTGTTTGAAAATTTCCATAATTAAATTTTTTTAAAGGTTGTCTCATCAAAACCAGTTTGAAGTCAATATTAAAAAGGTACATATTGTAATAGTACAGTTTAAAATAAATATTAAGAATAATATAGAAGGTAAAAATGATATGGTACCTCAGCATTTGGAAGTTTAATTCCAAGTAACCAAGGTAACAAGATAAATTATAAAGTCCTTATTGTCAGATTTTAAAAAGATGATGTATGTGAATTCTTCAGGCAACATTATTATCCTAGAAATTAAATCCTAAATAATTTGTTATGTAGATCTCTATATGATGGAAATGTGAGTAATGTTCCATGTTCTTCCTGGTAGTTTCTCAAAAGATACAAATATATCTGTGTGGCCTAAAATTTAATCTGTACTCTGTCACTTATAAGCTATGTGATCATGGGCAAGTCACTTAAACTCTCTATTCTATGCCTTGATTTCTTCACAGGTAAAATGGAGTAAATAGTATCTGCCCAACCTCATGTGGTTGTCCTAAGAATTGCATGTAATAACTTATATGAATGAATCATCCAGATAGAAACTAGTACTCTTATATAAATATCAGAAATATATATATATATATATATATATATGGTGCTTCCTATGTGCCAGGCACTGTTTTAAGTAATTTACTTATTCTGTTATCTCATATAGTCTTCACATCAACTTATGTGGTAGATACTATTATTATCTCCATTTTGCAGATGAAAAAACTAAAGCACAGAGAGGTTGAATAACTTGTCCAAGGTGAAATGGCTAAGAAGTAAGGGAGCCACTGTTCAAATCTAGTCATTTAGCCATCTGGCTTTAGCAGCCAGGCTCTTCACTATTACACTCTACTGCTTCTCTCTGGAGCTAAGGTTTCACTGTGTAGAATGTTGTAGTGAGGACAGCCCTCAGTAGTATAGATATATGTCACAACAGCAAGGCCGGCCAGCTGCCGAGAGGCTCACCAAGGTTCCACCTACTCCAGTGACTTCTTCAGCCCTGCCCCCCCCCAAACCAATGAGCACAGAAGCCCAATTCTATGAGCATACTGAAACCAGCTCCATTTCTAGGGTCAGAGCTCATCAACCAGCTCAAAGAGATTGATATGTAAACCTAAAGACCAATTTTTAAATGAACAGTGAGGAATGCAAAGACTTGGGAAGGCAAGGAATGATCAGAAGGTTGCTTGGTGAGTTAAGGAATTAGGGGAACTAATTGTGTGTTCTTCAACAGAGTCACCTGTCAGAGGACTTGAGTACAGAAGTTTCTGCTATAACATATATGCATTCCTGAAAAACCTCACTTTCTGCAAAATCATGCACTAAATGTGACAGTGTTTATGGGGAAAAAATAAAGTTAGGGCAAATAACTCAAATCCTATGCAACTTTTTAACACTAGCATAAACAGTAATTGGGACAAGGGTGAGATAACTTGGATAGTCCAGACAGGCAGCTTACTATGGCTGGAGGCTGCCTCGAGGGTGGTAAAAATGCACAAAAGCAACAGTGTAAATGCAGGCTTTCAGTGCTGAGATCATGCAAATAAGGGTGCTCTGAGACAGCAGGGCTGCCGCTAAGTTGAGCACAGGAAGAAGTGCAACCTGCTATATGTGGAGATCTTTGCAAGGCTACCAATGTCCTTCTCTGGGGAAGAAGCCCCGGATGAAGGCTGAAAAGGACCCTGTCTATACATCAGCCAAGCTGAAGGCTTTTTCCTTTCCTGTGAAAGTTTTAACTCTATTCCCACTATTCTGGCTTCTTTTGAGTAGGAAAAATTATGAACTAACACAACTTCCACATTATGCTGACATCATTCTCATATTTACCAATCATATGTGAGCTAACTGGTGTTGTAGAAACATGTGTTGTTGCAGAACAGACGATACTCAGTCCACAGTGGGAATAGGTACTTAAAACATCTGCACTGTATGTTTTTTAAAAAAATGATGCCTAGAAAAATGTTTACCTATGTTTTTTGGGGTTTTTTTTCACAAAGCAGAGCCCGGCCCTGTGAAAAATGTATACTTATGTTATTTTTGCCATTGAAGGAAACATTTTTACAGTAAAGAAGAAATGCACATCTAAATCTTAATCAAAAAAATTTTAAAGAAGAAGAGTGCTTAGATCAGTGGTTCTCAACTGGGAGCATTTTACCTCCTCTCCCCTGACCCCAGGAGACATTTAACAAGGTCTGGAGACATTTTTGGTTGTCACGATGGGGAGGGGAGAGTCCTGTGGGTTTCCAGAGGCCAGTGGTGCTGCGAAACATCTTCAATACACAGGACAGCCTCCCACACAAAGAAGTCGCCTATCCACAGCACTAATAACACCAGCGTTGAGAAACCCTGGCTCAGATGGATGCTGTACTTTGGCTCCTTGGGCTCCCCTTTTCTATTTCCAAGCAGGCAATACCTCTGTTTTCACAGTTATATTCTAAATGGTGCAGTTAGATGCTGCCTAATTTATAGTCATGTTCATGTACTCCCTTCCTGAGATTACATACAGCTGACTTTGGACACTTAGGAACTCTCAAACTCTTCCATCACTCATTTACAGACAGTGCTTTGGTTTACTCCATGGAGAGTTAACTACACTCATTCAAGAAGAATTTCACTAATAGAAAGCTTGGAGAACAAGTTTGGGGGTCTTCTCAATGGTGTCTCCCGCTCCCAACATATACTTCTATGGTTATATTACTCGGGTGGTTGAACACCAGTCCTCTCTACAATATACATAATTTGATCACCTGGTACTGTAATTAAAAGAGACCATAAATAAAATTCTGTTCCCATCACTTTACTAGTTGGGTGACTTTAGGCAAGAGATTTAACCTTCAGAGACTTGGTTTCTTTTTTTGTAAAATGAGGATAACAGCTCCCAATTTATGGGATTTTTGGAAAGATGAAATATGGTATGTAAAAGTGCTCAGCACCACTTGACAAGTAGCATACGCTAGATAAACATCAGTTCCTTTCCCCTTGCAGCAATACCATACCCAAATTGCCATTGTGAAGTTTGCTTTTCTTGTGCTTCAGCTTTTCTTTTTCTGAGTTGCTCTCTGTTTCTTAAACTCCAAGTTCCAATGACTTCTGTAGGATCAAAATGAAAGTTATGGGAGATAGTGATGAGTTGTGGCATTAACAGGAAAAGAGTCCTATAGAAAAAATGGTAGAATCCCTTTACTGGGTGTGTAAGTTTTTCTCTTAGCCTTTTGAGGACAAGAACTATATCTTATTTATTCTTGTACCTCTGAAGAATGCCTGGGAGCAAACACTCAGTCGACATTTTTTAAATGAAAAGGTCAGTATTTGTACATAAGTGTGCTACCAACCTATTAATTTTTTCAAAATAGTGTACATATTGTACAAACATAAAAGAAAAAAATCAGTCATGTTCTGCCATCCTATAACCTGTTTTCATTTTATTCCTCGTATTCATCTAGTCCCTATATTAAACAAAGTTGTAATGATGGCATACCACAGTTTTATCATTTATTAACCTGATACATCAAAAATATATTCCATCATCTCATCCTCATAATTATAACTTTAGCAGCTACATGATACTTAATCGAGTTGATGTATTCTCATTTATCCACTCATTCCACTCGTATTGAACATTTAGGTTGTTGCCAGTTATTTTTTTTTGCCATTGTAGATCAAATTATAATAAATATTTCATGTACACAACAGCTTTTTTTCTTTTGTACATTTTTCCTTTGGATGACGTTTCTCCAAGTTCTTTGGAATATTAAAGTTATTATCAAGAAAGGTTCTATTGCCATCCAAGTTTGTGAAAAGTTAACGTTGGGTCTTTGATGTAGAACTTCTTAGAGACTATAGAATGATTTCAAATTTGCACCGGGACCCCCAAAAGAGAAAATGTCCCTTGGACCATGGCACCTTTTGTTTTTAGGACAGAAGTCCTTAATGGTGAACATGGATGGGGGAAAATTATACTTTTATTTTTACCAATCTTTAATTTAAATGACCATTTCCTTCAATTATGAATGTAGGTAGCAAACCACAGCAGTTTTAGCAGTGTGTGATTTTGTCACAAAAAGAAATTACAGATTTTCTTCATATAACATGACAGTTATTGCAGATACCTTAAAATATCATTTATTTGAGATGATATATTTGATTTGATATGGTGGTAATTAGATCCACCACTGGACCTTGTTATTTAATGCATCTGTAAATAAGCACATATATTATTATATCATAGTTTTTTATTTTGATAACTTATCTTAATATAATTGCTTCCTTTATAATCCTATGTATTTAATTTTATGTATTTAGACTTCTTAGTCTAAGAAGGGGTCTAGAGGTTCATCAGAATGCCAAAGGGATCCATGGCATTAAAAAGTTTTAAATCACTGCCTCAAGGCCTAGGGTTCTGCAAAAGCAGCAGAAATGCTGCTTTAGGATAGATCCAAAGACTAAGATTAGTGAGTCAAAAGAATAAACACTATTATAGTTCTTATTATCTGGCTACTTATTGCCAGATCCCTTTCCAGAAGTTTCACTATATTTACGTTACCAAAGAAGTATATGGTTGTATTTGTTTTACCACAACTATCTGGTATTGGGTATTTTCGTTATCTTTCATTTATATATATTATTAATAATTTATTTATTATTTCCTTGTGTTTCTCCGGCTTATTAGAATCTTAGTGCTAGAAGGCACCTCAGAAAGTTATATAGCGCCAATTCTTCCATTCTAATATATGAACGTATCCAATTATGCCCCTTTTTTGCCAGAGCCATAAAAAGAGGAAAATAATCATAGTCCAATCCTTCCCAACAGTCACTACCTCTTAAGGACTCTTTCATTACCTGGAACATGGTTCTCTTCTTGATGAGGATCAGGTATCTGATGGAGCATCAAGTGAGACTGGTCCTTTCCCAAATCCATCTTGCTGCAATACCTTCCTGCTGTTTGGTCTGACTTCCACAAGAACCCTTTTTTAAAATGTCAAAAGTAACTAACAGTTAAAAACACACACATACTCGAGTTCACTTGTCACTTGACTTCCTGCCTAAAAGTTTTATCTAGTTGGACCACAGCTGCTGGCTACTTCTACTTTCTTTATCATACTGCACAGGTGTGAGCAGGGGGCACAGCTGGTGCTATGTCCTCCGCCACCATAGTGGCTAGTTATACAGGCAGCCCTGCAGCCACAGGCTGGTATGCCACGGCCTCCAGTATGGCAGTCATTTGGGTCTGCTAAGAAGTACCTGAGTCCGATGTTACTTTTTACATGCAGAGGTGGCATAGTATAGGAAGAACACCAAGTCTAGCACCTAACCAGCTCGATGTCCTTGAACAAATCACTTCCCCTTTTCGTGACTATCCTTCCTCATTTGCAAAGTGGGTGAATAATTCCTGACTTGCCCACCTCACACAGTTCTTGTGAAAGTGAATATTATGAATGTGAAAATTAGGAAGATATGAAATTAATCTTATATTGTTTTCCTGCATGTGGCATTTTTTCATCTTAACCTGATGCAAAGTAATGGAAAGTCTTGCTGTTAGATAATAGACATAAAGAACTAAATTAGGAATTCAAAGCAAATTTGAACCCTCTTCTGCTCACCTGATCATTCACAATTGACTCAAGATAGCTAGTGAAATCCACTGTGACTCATCCAGGGAAGGTCAAAAAGCATTTCTTTTTTTTCTTTTTTTTTTTTTTTTTTGTGGTATGCGGGCCCCTCACCGCTGCGGTCTCTCCCGCCGCAGAGCACAGGCTCCAGACGCGCAGGCCCAGCGGCCATGGCTCACGGGCCCAGCCGCCCCGCGGCATGTGGGATCTTCCCGGACCGGGGCACAAACCCGTGTCCCCTGCATCAGCAGGCGGACTCTCAACCACTGCACCACCAGGGAAGCCCCCAAAATCATTTCTCAATGAAAATATCAGCACATTATGTCACAGAAATTAAGTTGAAACCAAAGGAATCACCCATCTTCAATCGGTCACCCAATTTGTGAAGGCAAAGAGGTACAGAGAATCAGGATTGTTCACCAAGGAAAGGAACACTGACCACCTCCTATTACAGGAAAACAGTCTGTGAGATGCAGGGTTAACACTATATCTGGAGTCAGATACTGAGGTGAAGAGAGTTTGAATTCCAGAGTTGCCACATTCCCTAATTCAGTCACCTTAGGCCACTTAGTCTTGGAGCCAGTTTACCTACATACAATATGGGACAATATTGGTATGTACCTCATGAGGTTATTGGGATGACTGAATCAAATAATGCATTTCATATGTGCCTGTCATATTGAATACATGGTGCCTAGCATATTCAACATGCTTAGTAAGTGTTAGTTGCTTTATTAGTAATAAAAATATAGTGACAAGATTTTGGTAAGTCAAGTCACAGTTTAAATGCACTAAGGAACTCAGAGAAAACCTGAAGGGAATCCTTTATAAAGAGAAAACCTTTATAATGTGAATAGATGCCCTCTACTTCCATAGACTCTTAAGGCATTAGCATCTCCTCCTAAACCATCTAGTCCCTCCCCCTATTTTATACACAGAGAAATTGAGAACCAAGGAGGGGAAAGATTTACCTGCCCCAAATTTTCTTACTTACTGGTGGCACCACATCTTACTGATGATAAGATGGGTCATCTTGTTATGCTTGATCTTACCTGGGTATGAAGATGTATGTGTGATGTGAACATATGAGAGAAGCAGCTTTTTCAAACACACTGAAAAATATTGAGAATTATATAACAAGCACTCAAGCGCTTACACCAAAACTTAATGTGGTATTTAATTACTAGATCCTAAGCTCTAGCTTTAAGTTTCTCGGTTCCCCAGTCTTCCTTGTAAGTTAATCTCTACCTAAAAATTCAGATAACTCCAGGGAGTCCCTATTCCAAGAAGTCCTATAGGGAATGGAAAGTGTAACTTGCAATTTATCTCATGATAATTTTTGGATTTTCAGATACAGATACAGGGTTTTAAAAACTCCAATACAAACTAAAGTAGCTTTGAAAATTATAAAACAGGAGTGTTTTATAATTTAAACTGGCATTTTAAATTAGTTGCTTTATTTGATATGTTTTAATTCTTACTGATTAGGTTATTTCTTATGATAATGAAATAAGATAACCTTTTAGAATACTTCTAGGATGCCTTACAGAAGATGCAGAATTACTTCTTAAATACAATTATCCTTCAAGCTTATAAGACCCAGTTCAACGATTCAGCAAACCTTACTGAATGCCTCCTCTGTACCATGTACTGAGCAAGGCTGTCAGACTACAAAGGTGGACGAAGGTGGACAGATGTTAGTCCCTGAGTTCTGTGTACTGTAGGCCCATTGAGATATGCACATCTTTATTGGAGGGAAATAATATTTAGACCCTTTACACCCTGCTGCAGCCTGCCTAAGTTGATTCCACCCCATGTTCTGATATCTAGGAGCAGAATGTGGAGGGACTATATGAGGGTGGGGTCTCAAGTTAACAGTAATTAGGGAGCAATATTGGGTGGAGGGGGCAGGTGGAGGGAGTTTGGAGCAAACTAGATTGGAAGTCAGGCAAGGTGTCTCTGTTGTGATAAGCAGGCCACAGCAGGAACTTGTCTGGGACAAAAATAGCCAGTCAGTAAATTCACAAGCCATAGTTCATTGTCCTTTCCCTCTGTAGTGAAGTCTAGAGTCCATAGCAGTATGTTAGATGCTAGGCATTAAAGGCCAGATATTTTTAACAAAAGCTGCCTTGTTCTAGAGTTATTTGCATATATACATAATACCTCTCTCTAGGCCACAAACCCTTTGAGGGTGGTTACCACTCCTGATTCACCTTTCTATCCCCACAGTATAATCTAGTAGGAGGCTTAGCCCAGAGCAGTCCCCACAAACGCCTTCACTCTTGTATGCAGGGCCAGCCTCATGGGTGTGCAGCCTGTGAAAGTACTTTATACACTCAGAGGGGCTGATGCTGCTGTCACTTAGTAATACCATCATCTGTTCCAGAGCTCTTTCTACTGTCATTCACTGGCACTGACCTCTGTGCTGAAGATATAGCAGTTAGAATTTCCCTGGTGGCACAGTAGTTAAGAATCCTCCTGCCGGGCTTCCCTGGTGGCGCAGTGGTTGAGAGTCCGCCTGCCGATGCAGGGGACACGGGTTCGTGCCCCGGTCTGGGAAGATCCCACATGCCGCAGAGCGGCTGAGCCCGTGAGCCATGGCCGCTGAGCCTGCGCGTCCGGAGCCTGTGCTCTGCAACGGGAGAGGCCGCAACAGT
Source organism: Lagenorhynchus albirostris (assembly GCF_949774975.1). Taxonomy (NCBI): domain Eukaryota; kingdom Metazoa; phylum Chordata; class Mammalia; order Artiodactyla; family Delphinidae; genus Lagenorhynchus; species Lagenorhynchus albirostris. The sequence goes on along the minus strand of NC_083101.1, from coordinate 33,938,157 downwards.
GAGAGGCCTGCATGCCGCAAAAAAAAAAAAAAAAAAAAGAATCCTCCTGCCAATGCAGGGAACACGGGTTTGAGCCCTGGTCCGGGAAGATCCCACATGCTGAGGAGCAACTAAGCCCATGCACCACAACTACTGAGCCTGTGCTCTAGAGCCCGTGAGCCACAACTACTGAGCCCACGTGCCACAACTACTGAAGCCCACGTGCCTACAGCCCATGCTCCGCAATGAGAAGTCACCGCAATGAGAAGCCCACACACCACAACAAAGAGCAGCCCCCGCTCACCACAACTAGAGAAAGACTGCGCAACAATGAAGACCCAATGCAGCCAAAATTTAATTAATTAATTAATTTTTTGAAAAGAAGAAAGAAAAGTGAGCATGGAATGATAGGATAAGGAACAAGGGGGAAAATTAATGGTGGATGCTATTTTAAACAGGGTGACAGTTGTTCGGGACTGAAGGAGGTGAGAAGCCAACCAGGCTGCCATCTGGGAGGGCACTGTAGGCAGAGAGGCACTGGCAAATGGCCTGAGGTGAGAGAGTGGTAGGAGGTGGGTTCAGAGAGGTAGCTTATTGCCCCTTGTAGGCATGTCTACTCTGATTGAGATGGATAGTCATGGGATGGTTTTGAACAGAGGATTGATGCCATCTGACTTTTTTTTTAATTTTTGGCAACGTTGCTTGGCATGCGGGATCTTAGTTCCCCAAGCAGGGATCAAACCTGTGCCCGCTGCAGTGGAAGCATGAAGTCTTAAGCACTGGACCTCCAAGGAAGTCCCTGGCATATTTTTCAAGGATTATTCTATATAAAGAACAGACCATGGGGACACGGGAGGAGGTGGAAGCAGGGAGACCAGTTAGAAGGATCCTGCAGAATACAGATGATTAAGGCTTGGACTGTGATGGGAGTGATGAAGAAGTGGTCAGACTCTGGAGTAGCTTACAAACTGGATATGCAGTGAGTGATAAAGAATCAAAGAGTATGACAAGAGTTCTGGTCTGAGCAACTGGAAAGATGGAGATACCATTAATAGACAAAGAAGACTGGGGGGAGCAGGCTTGCAGGAGATGATCAGGAGTTTAGTTTTGGACATGCTAATAGATTAGGGATAAAACAGCAAAGGAGCAGCCAGTGAGGCAGAGAATAACCAGGAAAGTGTAGTGTTTTGGACGTCAAGTGGAAAAAATGTTTCAAGGAGGAGGGAGTGATCAACCTGTCAAATTTTGCTAATAGGTAGATAGAAGGAGGATTGAGAATTTTCCTAACAATTTCTTTCCTAAGAATTTAATTAATTATGGACTGGAGCCCAGAAAGGTTAAGTGACTTGGCCAAGGACATACAGGCAGGACTAGCAATATAATTTGCAGGGCCCAGTCCAAAATGAAAATACAGAGCTCCTCCTTCAAAAACTATTAAGAATTTCAAGACAGCTACAGCAGAATATCAGAATGTCAAACCCATCACAGGGCCACTTTCACAAGTGCTTCCCTGAATCTTTGTGGCAAACTTATAAAATAGCTATTAGTATCCTCACTTTCCAGATCAAGGCACTGGTGCTCAGGGTGTAAAGTGATTTTACTAGGGTCACAGAGCTAGACTGGTAGTTTGAGCATGAAACCTGAGCCTGCAGCCTCCAAGTCTGGCCTTCTTCCTACTAGACCAAACTAGATATTGAGGGAGAGAATTGCTTTCCTGCCTCCTGACCCATCTGGAGCACGTTTAAGTAAGTATTGAGGCCTTGTTCATGCATTTCAGAGGCCTGGTTGAACTGGGCAGATGTGGGAGGGAGGGAAAAACATTCCTAAGAACTTCTGCCCTGGGGCTCTTTATGATGGGGGTGAAAAGGGAGCACTGGATACTATTCAGTGAGAAACTTGACCTAATAAAAGTGCCCCCAAACTGACGTAGTTTTAGGCCATATTGATAGAATTATAGAAAAGAGGGCGCTCACTTTGCTACACTTTGGTTTGTCATCCCATACATAGAGTGTTATGCTGTGAAGACCGTGTGAATGGAATTTGAAAACGTGTAGAAAAAAAGAGCAAGGGATTTGGGACTCTACCATTTCCTGGCTGTGTAATTTGGGAGAAAATCTCTCAATTCTTTCTGATTCTCATTTTCTTCCCTTATAAAACAGAGAAAAAGTAATACCTCCCAGGGATTCTGGGAGGATAAAAGAGATCATGAGAGCTTTCTATAAAATAAAAAGCACTGTGCAGATAGACATGCCATAAACTCGGGCAGTGTTAACAGTATTATTAGAAGTGTTCTAATTATGCACCTGGGCATTGTCCTGGAGTGCATTTGGGTGGAAAAGTCAAGAAAGGGAAGCTATCATACACTTTTTTTTCTTAGTGTTCTTTCCTTGCTAAAATACTTTTTCAAACCTTTTAAATTATTTTCAAAGAGTTGATCATGCTTTGTTTTCCTTAGTGGAGAAGGAGAGTTTCTGGTTTCCCTCTCTCTCACAGCCTGTTGATGCATGATAAATAAGTTCTGTCTCTGCTGAAACAGATGCTACTGTACACATACAGATAACACGGTCTATGACTTTAGAATGGCTGTAACCTGACTTTCAATTTAGTTTGTTCCAAAGTCCCTCCTCCGGCCTCCTCCACCAATATTGCTTTCTATTTCTTAATGAATAGACAATAAGCATCTCTGAATAAACATTGATATGTGGTCATTTAGCTGGGGAAGAACAAGTCTGCTCCCACCTTGAGCCTCCATCACATTTCTGTCCTCACTTTCCTGAACTTCCAGAACTAACAGTGTACTCTCAAGTCGACTGCTTCCTTTCCCCACATAACTTCTTCTTTCCTTTGCATCCACAATCTAGTTTTCTCTTCCACATATTGTTCTCTCATAAGTCAGCAATGATTCCTAATGGCCAAGTCCAGTGGTCCCTTCTCACTTCTCTCTCTCTGTGACTTCACTGTAGCTCATGGCTCCTCTGAGCACTTCTGTCGCTCTGTTCTTGGCTTCTCTAGTAATGTGTTCTTCATCCCTCCTTCCTCTCCCCCCCACTCCTCCACACACTTCTCTTTTACTCCTCTAGCTATGAGAAGTACTTCCCAAGGATGACTCCTCTGAGTCTTTTCTCTCTCACTCTTAGACAGTCAATCCAACTGTATACCTTTAGCTATTACCTTTATGCAGATATCTTCTAAATAATTACCAGTCTGAGTTGAAAAATCACATTTTCAAGTGTCTCTTGAATATCATTCTTTACCTGAATATCCCACTGCACCTTAAATTTAGCATAGCAAAAAGCAAATATAGGGTTTCCCTGGTGGCACAGTGGTTGAGAGTCCGCCTGGCGATGCAGAGGACATGGGTTCGTGCCCCGGTCCGGGAGGATCCCACATGCCGCGGAGCGGAAAAAAAAAAAAAGCAAATATATCTTCCCCCTAAAACCAGTCTCTCCTACGCTTTATTTCTGCCACTCTTAACTATTCTACTATAGAAGAGTGGCACCTTGTTCCTGGACATCCAGTTCTAATTGGCAATCCAGTTCAGAATTGTCTTTGCCTCTGCCTCCTCACTTTGCTTCTCACATCCAGTTGGACACAGTTCTGAGTTTATTCTTCCCAATGTCCCACATGCTTATTCCCTCTTTTCCTTTCCCATACCACCATCCCAGAGGGGGACCTCAACTTCTCATTGGAAGTATTGGAGAAGCTTCCTAAGTGGTTTATTTTCTTCTATCTCCCCTCACCTTCCCCAGATTGTCCTGCACAAACAGCCAGAACATTCCCCATAAAACTGGCTCAGAACTGGTCTCTACCCCACTTAGAATCCCATAAAGTCTCAGTATTGTGTGTAGAATGAAGACTAAACTTGTCAGTCTGGCATTTAAAGCCAACTTCCCAATCTTGTCTCCCATTACTTTCCTGAAAATACCCAATATTCCAATTAAATAGTGCCACTTGCCCTCCCTGTTTGGCTTTGATTCTTTCTAACACCCACAGTACCTTTATTCACACCTTCTTGCTCTTCAGTGCTCTTCACTTGTGTCTGCCCATCCAGATGGTGAGTGCCCCCATCACAAAGCCTTTGGTGATAATGATGATGATATATTAGCTGCTCTACAAACACATAATAGGTACCTGACATGTTACAAACATTATCTCATTGAGTTCTTCTAACTAATATTATCCCCATTTCACTGATAAGGAAATTAAGGTTTAAAGAAGTTAGGTTACATCCCAAGGTCACATAAGCTCACAGGTGCCGTAGTTAGAGCTCAAAACCAAAGCAGTCTGACTCTAAAGTTCACAGATTTAACCATTCTTTTTACTACCTTTTCCTACCTAAAGGTGATCTCTCCTTTTTGAGCTATAGTGTCACTTGATCTGAGCCTCTTGTATGATAAATATCACATAATATTTATTTTATTGTTCACATGTACACTTCTTTTCTATAATGTTCATTCAGCAAACATTATTGAACATTTATTTCTTGCCAGCCCCTTTACTAAGAATTGGAGACATAGAGAAGAATCAAACAGGAGTCCTTTCCTCCAAGGAACTCAGTCTAATTGAGGGTGATAGACAATAAGTAAATCTGAATTTAGAATACAGTATGATAATTTTAACATCAATATTTCCAAATGTTCTAAGAGTAGAGGTGGAGTGCTTAATTCTGCTGTCATAGAAGCAGAAAGATAAAGATATTATATTGTGTATCCTCTAGCTATAATCCTCTTTATTCATAACTGCCTTGAAATCACTCTGCATTGGTCAACACGTAGAATTGGAAAAATGATGAGGCTCTATGTGTGTAATTGTATTATGTGGTTTTTTCACTTTACACTAGTGTTAAGCTTTTCCCCTTTTATTAATTTCACAGAAATAATAATGATAGCCAATATTTATTGAGCACCTGCTTATCATATTCCAGGCGGTCTTCTAAGTACTTTATATATGATAGTTCATTTAGTCTTTACAACAGCTTTTAAGGTAGGTATTACTAATATCCCTATTTTGTAGATGAAGAAACTGAAGCACAGGTATTGAACCTGCACCCTAAGTCAAACACCTAGTAAGTGGCAAAGCTGGGTGGTTTGGATCTAGGAGGCCATATGCTTAACCACCTTGCTCTCCTGCCTCTCAATTCTACTTCTTTCATATTTAATAAAATAAGGCAGCAATATATATTCTTTTTTGATCCTCTCTCCCTCCTTTCTTTCCCATTTCCCTCTCCCTCATCTTCTCCCTCTTTCTGCAATTTGTTGACTATATAATCTGTGTCCCAAAAGTGTGTAGGGTGCTGGGAATATAAAGGCAAATAGGAAAAACTGCATACATAGAAAATTAAGGGAACACAGAGGAGGGACATCTAACCCAGATGAAGAGATAAGGTCAAAGCAGTCTTACTGGAATAGGTGATCTCAAGCTTAGTTTTGAGAGTGAATAGGAATTAACTACTATGATGCAACCAGGCTCAGAGGAACAAACACAGGCTCCAGAGTCAGACCTAAGTTCATTCAAATCAGGTTCTGTGTGGCCAGGATCTTCCACCCTCAATTCCCTCATATATGGAATGGGTATTATAACACCTACCTTTCACGACTATTATGAGGATTAAGAATGATGACTATTGGAAAGAATCTGGCACATAGCAGACCTTACTGCTCTGGCTGTCATTATGATTGTTCATAATCTCAATAACAGTAAGTGAAATAGAACTGCCAAATAATAAAGCTAAGCAAGGCATGAGAGTTATTTTATAGATAAGGAGATCCAGAGGGGGCCAATGTCACACAGGCCTAGTGGCAGCTGGAACCGGAATCCAGATCCTCTGAGAGTTTTATCATTTTCCCTTTACCTGCCTGCTATTCCGAACTCTTCTGTCTACAAGTCAATCTACCTTATCCCCTGGTTTGATGAAGTATTTCCCAAAATTTCCAATTGTTACATTCTCTCTTCATGATTTTTGCCATATTCTTGTAATAACATCTTCTGTATTATTATTTACTTAATGTTTTCCTTCAAATAAACATTTTTCCTAAAAGTATTTAAAATGGAAATTTTATATCACCAATGTAAATGGAAAACCAACAATATCACCTGTGAAATCACAGGTTTGTGGTATAACAAATTATAATTCTTCTAAGGTACATTAAAATAAATACTGAACTATTAAAGTAAAAGATGTTTCATCTGAAATTATCTGCACTGCCCCAAGTGGAATGAATGCATATCACCTCTTGGAAAATGCTGGCCTATGTAATTAATCAGTGAATTCTTTTCATTTCACAGAATTTCTAGATCATGTCCAAATTATCCTAAAACCAAACTGCCCTTTGCAGGAACTGTTTTATAATTCAAAAGGGACAGAGCAAAAGACTCCATTCATTCCCTGGCCTGCCACTGACCCACTGTTATTCATATCAGCTACTCTCCAACGGGTCTCTATTTGAACGTTAGCCTCTCCTATTTTTGCTCTTTATTCACTCCTTGGAGTTTTAGCTACTCGGGCATAGAATATGTACTAGAACCTAACATGATGCTTTAGTCTTATTAATTTGGAAACTTCAACTCCCTGCTTCCAGCAGATTCTATCCCCTGGGCTTGAAGTTTAGAGTTAGCATAACCTAGATGAGTCCCTGCCCAAAAGTGAACACTGCTGAAGAATTGCAGCCTTCCAAATGGTTCAGCGCCAGTGCTGAATGTTATATTATACGTCCAAGTAAATGGTCGTCACCTGAACCAGTTGAGGTAGAGATGACTCTGGCTAGAACTCTGCCACTAGGTGGACGTAAAAGGCAATTACACCATTCTCACCTGTCAACTAGGTCTTGAGCTTTGGTTCCAAGCACTTTCCCTTGGAGGCAGCCTGCCTTGCTCCCTAATTCTCTGACACTCTCCATTCCCCCTCCCTGCAAGTCCTCCTCTGGGTGAGTTCGCATCGGGGATGTTTGCATACCAAACACTTAGCTAATTGATATTCTAACACAATCTGTTCAACAAATGTTAGGCTTTCTTGTATTTTGGGTTTGTGTGTGGGGTGTGTGTGTGTGTGTGTGTGTGTGTGTGTGTGTGTGTGTGTGTGTGTGTGTGTTTTAGTGACACTTTGGTTGTATTTTTAGCCAGAGAGAAGAGAAGGACTTACTTTAGCAGGCAGAAAATGTATTGTCAGGTCTTTCTTCCCTGGCATTCTCCTAAGTGGCTGTGAGCACCTTTAACAGATGGAGCTCAGGATGTGATCAGATCTGATTTCATCAGCATATATTCTGGGCAAGTTCAACGTGAGGATGAAGACTTCCTTTGTGCTTCTTTATGTTCTGTATTGTCACCCTTTATTGTTAGCACTCTCATTTTAGGGAAGCCAGAGTTGCTCAGCTGTGATAGACACCTGTGTGGGAGTCATGTAGCAAAGTCTGATGTTCCACGGGAAGAAAAGAGGGTGCAGGTCTGCCCCAGCACTTTGTAATGAGCCCTCCCCTCCCCGTCAGCAACAAGCACATCTATTCTTAAGTATCAAAATGTTCTTGGTAATCAAGAGAGAAATTAAACCCAGACAGAATTGTCATCTTCAGAGACTGCCAGCAATACCCAGAATTACCCATAATCCTTCTATCTGATGGGTTTGGTCTTCTTGATGAAAATAAAATAGGATGTTTCATGTTATTACTGCCATAGCCTTCATTATTAAAATTGGATACTATGCTTCACTTCTCAGGAAACACTAACTAATAGGAGCAATTATCACCCTGAAGAGTGTGTGGTGCAGCAGATAGAGCTTGGACTCTTGGATCAGAAGATAAGTAGGGTATCTATTTCCACAGAGCTGCTATTAACTTCTGTTTTTACCCAGTTCAGATGGGTGTACAATACTTTGTGCTCATGCAAAGAGACTGGACAGAATTATCAGGCAGAATTTAAATAACTTGGTCCATCCAACCAAGACAGATTTTCCTTTCTAGAAAATCCTACCCCTACCCTGATCTATGGAAAACTCCATTCCCATATCCCACTACCAAATATGGCACCCACATGGATTCAGTCGTCTCTCTGAGGAGGAATGAGTAGAATGAAACTTCACTAATCCAGTCAATTCAATTCCCCTTTAATGGGAATTAAATTAAGATCTCAATAAGACACAACAGTTCTGCTTTCTAGTCTTATATAGAAATTATGCCTTTAACTCTAAATCCTAGTTATCTCTGACAGAGGAAGTGAACAATTGATCAAGTAATAGAGTTGCTACAGTGTAGGAAGTAGGAGTGGAAAGAAGAGATTGATGAGTAGGTGATACAATATGTAAGTAATGGGCTTGAGACTTTCTAGTAAGTCAGACAGTGATGCTTGACTGGGCAGGAGAGCTCTTTGTTTTGTAAATTACTTGCAAACTGGTAATTGTACTTTATGGAGTTATGTGAACCTGGGACACAGTAAACACTAAATTTCATAGAATTTCACCGCTGGAATAAATCTTCAATGTCATCTAGTCAAATTTCCCAAGAGATGTCTGAAAGCCCTGTGTGGACTCAATTTACCAGAAAATGTTTCTGATTTCAAAAATTTTATTAAAGAAAACCCCACAGAGGGACTTCCCTGGTGGCGCAGTGGTTAAGAATCCGCCTGCCGATGCAGGGGAACATGGGTTCTTCCTGGTCCGGGAAGATCCCACATGCCGTGGAGTAACTAAGCCCACGAGCCACAACTACTGAGCCTGCATGACACAACTACTGAAGCCCATGCTCCTAGAGCCCGTGACCTGCAGCAAGAGAAGCCACCGCAATGAGAAGCCCGCGCACCACAACGAAGAGTAGCCCCCGCTTGCCTCAACTAGAGAAAGCCCACGTGCAGCAACGAAGACCCAACGCAGCCAAAAATAAATAAATAAATAGTTTAAAACCCGCAGAAATTTTTACAAGTAACCCCATATGTTATAGTTCTGAATATTACTTCACAACCCTGGGAAAGTCACTTCATTTTTGTGGGCCTTTGCTCAAAACATGACCTTGGGCAAGTCACTTCACCTCTCTGGATATTAGTTTCCTTATCTACAAATAACCCCAGCTCTGTCTTGCCTGCCCCTCAGGGTGGATAACACGCTCAAGAAGATGATAAAAGTGGAAGGTTTTGGTAATCACAGGGTACTTTCTAAAACATAAGAAGTGTTGCTACCAGCTCCTACATTCCCCCTCGAGCGACATCCCAATGCTAAGCAAGAGTAGCAATGTTTCACCCCTCTCCATTCTATTAAGATGTTTCTCCCCCTTGCCCATAATTCTCCCCCATAGAATCACCCACAGATGGGTCCCTACAGGAACATTCTCCAAGGGGTCCTGTGTTTTTTTCATGAAAGACAAGGAATGGGCTTGTGCGAGTCGCAAAGTCTGAGAGGGAACGAGCTGCACGCATACAGGGAGGCTTTCAGTGGGAGCAGCTGCAGGCCTTTTGCTTTTCTGCACATCCTCAGCTACCAGTGCCACTTGGCCCTAGGCCTCTATCAGCAAGGGTGAACCCTAAGGAGCCCAGCAGCTCCACACAGAGGACCCTCATAGCAGAACCTCATAATGGCACAGATTATTGTTCATTCTAACAGGCATTTAGTAAGCGTTTGTTGTGAGTCAGGTCCTGTGCTTGCCACAGTGGGTAAGAGATGAGTCAGATGTGCTGCCTGCCCTTGAGACCTCACAGTTTAGTAGGAGAAACAGACTCATGAGTGTCATATACAGACTGGGTTATGACCAAAGCCCACACAGCGTTTGGGCACAGTTGATGGATCACTTAAGTCTGTCTGAGGGCTCAGGCTGGGCTTCTCAGAAGAGATAAGATTTAAATGTTACCTTAACAAGGGGGTAGAAATTCTCCAGGGGGATTAAAGGTGGTGGGGGGCTCATTTCAGACAGAGGGAGGTGTGAGTATACAAAGGCACAGAGATGTGAAAAGGCATCTTGGTTCTGGGCACAGTAACAGAGAAGCTGGAATGTGTGCTACACACCAGGGAATGGAAAGATCTGAAACCAGAGAGGTAGCTGGGGGCCCAAGGAGAGGCTTTTATGATGTCATGGGGAGCCACTGAGGGGTTTTAGGGTGGAGAATGCCATAATCAGGTAATGTTCTTAGAGCATTTAGGTGACAATAAGGGGGCTGGGTGGGAAAGGAGAGAGAAGATAAATTCACTGAGGGTATTAAAGGAAAGCACAGATTCTAGAGAGATTTAGAAGGTAGAAATGACAGATCTTATTATGAGAAATTCTAAGAGCTCCAGCACAGAAAATTGACAGAGAAAGACAGCAGACTAAAAATTTAGTGAGGGTCCACAGGTAAGATGACAAGATATCTTGTATCAAGCAAATCACACCCTGACTTCCATTCCTTGATGGCCTGGCCGAGATGGCCTATGTAATGTTTATGGACAGGAGGTCAAAAGCTTTTATTACAAATTATTTTTATAGCTACAGAAGTGGATTCAGCAGATCTGGCTGGCTAGGCCAGTGTTTCCCTCCTTTCCCTCCTGCCCCAAAGCTAATTGCTTTGTCAAGGAGGATGCCTTCCCCAGATAGAGAAAGGCCACATTTTGGTTAAGGATTGACAAATAGCTATGCCAGGATCTCCATACTAAGTTCTAGCTAGATCCACGCATTACCACAAAGAACTGCATAGCTCAGAATGCTTGGCTGCCTATAGCATACAGTCACAGACCACACATGTGGCAAATTCCCAGAAGAATTGATATATGAGCTGGGTCTTGAAGAAAGCAAAGGAAAAATAAGCACATTAAAATGATATCCTACCTGGTTTGGCCCTTTTTTAGAAGTACACCTAGAATGTTCTAGAGCAGAGCTGTCCAATAGAACTTTCCACAATGATGGGAATCTTCTTCTGTATGATCCAATATGGTAGCCACTAGTCACATGTGACTAGGGAACACTGTAAATGTGGCTAATGTGACGGAGGAACTGATTTTTTTTAATGTTATTTTAAAATTATTTATTTATTTATTTATTCATTCATTCATTCATTCATTCATTTATTTATTTTTGGCTGTGTTGGGTCTTTGTTGCCCTGTGCGGGCTTTCTCTAGTTTCAGCGCGTGGTGGCTACTCTTCGTTGCGGTGCGCAGGCTTCTCATTGCAGTGGCTTCTCTTGGTGAAGTCATTGTTGAGAAGGTCTCATTCTAGCTCACATTCTTGTTAAATAACCTGGGCTCCTTGTATGTGGGAAAGCGGTTTCGAGCACAGAACCTCTAGCACCAAGCAGAATGGCAACATAATTTTAGCTCCCGAGCAAATGGGTCTCACAATAGCATGAGTTCAATGTATGCATTAACATTTGAATATGCTGTACAATAAGCGTGCTGATTACTCTGAGAAGAATACTTGAAGAATAAAATAAGCTGTGATCATTAGAGGAAAAAGGGGCTAGCAATTTATGGCATGGCTGCTGCTTGATATTCAAAAGTACATGACAGCTCTCATCACAGGTAAAAGGTAACTACTGTGATGATAAAATGTAATGACAGTGGCAGGAAGTGATCAGAATTTTACCGGAAACCAGTTTGTGGTATAGTTTCTTACCACAGTCAGATTTATAACTTATAAAAACGTGTCCCCATTTGGTTGTTTGGTTCCTCTGGGCAGTTTGAATGTGAATCCATTGTAATCTCAACTTTGCAGGAAGTGGCGGACCGAGTTTTCACGGGAAATGAGAAGCTGAGGTGTAGAGGCCTCAGGTTGGACGTGGGGACATGACAATCACCTTGTGCTGGGAGAGAAGCTGTAATGGGGAGCTGGCTGGTGCCCCACAACTTGGATGACCTAGACCAGCAGTTCTCAAAGTCTGCTCTGCAGACCTCTGGGGGATCCTGAGACTCTTCCAAGAGGTCCATAAGATCAAAATTATTTTCCTAATAATATTAAGATGTTACTTGGCTTTTTCACAGTATTGAAAGACTTCAAATTATATGACTCAACTTATATGAAATGTCCAAAATAGGCAAATCTATAGAGACAGAAAGCAGATAAGGAGCTGCCCAGGGTGAGGGGAGGCCAGAAGGTGGAGCAACTGCTTAATGGGTACAGGGTTTCCCTCGGGGTGATGAAAATGTTCTGGAACTAAGTAGTGGTGGTGGTTTCATAACTAAATGCTACTGGACTGTATAATTTTAAATGGTTAAAATGGTGAACTTTATGTTATATAAATTTTACCACAGTAAAAAACAGTCCAAAATAAATAAATAAAGCATTAAAACGAAAAACAGTAATCTTTTGGAGTTCTGACTACCTGCTCTTTGCTGCAAATACTCCTCTATATCCCGGCTCCTCCCTTACCTCCTCAGAGCAGTCTCTCAGAGCTATCTGAGAGGTTTCATCCTGGGCTTTCATCCTCAGTTTTGTTAGCCAAATAAAACATAATTCTCAACTTTTAGGTTGTGCATTTCTTCAGTGAACATGACAAAAGAAAAAAATGGCTAATGATATTAAGTAAATGAAAGAGATCCATTCTTATGACTTGTTAAATGTTTCCATATAATTTTTCAGACCTCATAGCATGTTAGGGCTAGGAGAGACCTTGGTTACCTCCTCATGCAAGTTGGAAATAGGGCAGGGGAATTCCAAGGTGATCCTGTGGAAGAAATAGGGATCAGGAGCTAAAGAGGAGAGATCAGGAGTAGGGAACAAAGTCTCCCAGGAGCGGATAGAATGCATAAGATAATAAAGAGAGAAAGGGTAGCTTAAGATGATTATCAACCAGCATTTAGGAAACCCCCTACCCAGAAGAAAGGCCAGAGGAAGGCAAGAGAACTAGGAGATGGGAGAGTCCCAGAGCAGGGCAAGATGCCCCAGGGCATGCATTAGCAACCGGGGATACACAGAGTTTCAAATTAAAGCGCACTTCAAAGCTTCCCACAAAAACCAGTTGCAGTGCCTTGTCCCATCCCACCCTGACAGAGCTCCCCAGAGGCAACTACTGCCAACACTTTTAGCTATTTCTTCTGATGTTTACCTCATATTTATAGACACATGCTCTGTTCTATGTCTTGGTTTTTCCACTTTAGACATTATCTATTGACTTCATATTATTAGAAGACTAGGATTTAGCTCTCGGCTACCACCTCTGAAAGCCAAGTGGGCACTAGTAAACTGGAAACCAAGTGACCCATCTTAAAGGGAGGCAGCTGCTATTCGGCGGGTTATTGCCAGGGAATGTAGCTCTGCGATGCAGAATGTGTCAAAGTATGTTCATTTGTAAGTAATTAAAACAACCAGAAAACTGACTTAACGATGAAGCTCACACTAAAAGTCCAGGTAATTTAAGCTTCAGGGTTGGTTTGATTCAGCAGAGCACCAGTGTTATCAAAGCTGACCTTGATGTGAGATGGCTAAGGACAAGTCCCAGAGCTCCTTGTCCATATCCAAAGAGATACAGGTCACTTCTGGAAGCCTCTTTCTCAGGAGTCCTAGCAAATCTCTATTAATCTGGATTGAGTCTTATGCCGGTAGGAGATACTATGAGGCTCAGCCCAGGTCCCCTCTTCTGGGGCAACACATCCATCCCTCAGCTGCTGGGAATAGTCTTGCTCTGAGCCTTAGGAAACCACTTCCCCCAAGGTTTTACACCCCCTTCCAGGGTGCAGCCTGAGGCCTGTGACTGGCTGATGTGGGAATACAAATGTCTGGCCCCCTTACTTCAGTTTGGGACAACTCTGAAGGGCCATCCCCATTCCTGAGTTCCTGGGATCAGCTGAGGCTTTGGTTGTAACTACATTGCACCTACTTTGCTGGTCGGCTTCTCTCCACCCCCAACCTTGTCTTCTTCAGGTCCCCATAGGTGTGTGTCCTAAGGACACTCCTCAGTAAGCCTTCTGCATGCAGCTCTCCATCTTGGATTCTGTTTCCAAGGAACCCAGTCTTTAAGCAGTGCTTGTTTCTGAATCAACAAAGGTGACAAAAGGTAGGGCTATGCTGATGAATTAGGACTAGTTTGCATGCCCTGCTCTAGAACCAGGGGTGGGATCAGCCTCTCCCAACAGCACATAGGCTGAGCCAGAGAGGATAGGGACTGGAACAAAGCCTTGAATTGTTTACTAAAAAGGGAAGAATCATATTGGGGAGGCAGCTGCACAGACCTTTTGATCTTTCCAGAAAAGTCAGAAACAGTTTATGTAAACAAACAAACAAAAAACTCATGATGTTTTAATGTCAAAAACTAATTGAGATATTTTTAAACACTATTAAGAGCCAACAAGTCATGGTCTAATACTGCCTGCATTTCAGCAGTTTGCAACCTTGGCCAGAGAGAACATAGGTGTAGTTTGTAGCCCCAGAGAGCTAAGCTGGCACTAATAGTGATCATGAAGTCAAGATTTCAGCTCAACCTAAGGAACAGTTTCCTAATGATTTGAGCAAGATGAAAACGGAATGAAGCACCTCAGGAGATGAGTTCCTTGGCAACAAAGGCCATTGTTTTTTTGTTTGTTTTTTTTTAAATTTATTTATTATTTTTGGCTGTGTCGGGTCTTCGTTTCTGTGCGAGGGCTTTCTCTAGTTGCGGCGAGCGGGGGTCACTCTTCATCGCGGTGCACAGGCCTCTCACTGTCGCGGCCTCTCTTGTTGCGGAGCACAAGCTCCAGATGCACAGGCTCAGTAGTTGTGGCTCACGGGCCTAGTTGCTCCACGGCATGTGGGATCTTCCCAGGCCAGGGCTCGAACCCGTGTCCCCTGCATTGGCAGGCGGATTCTCAACCACTGAGCCACCAGGGAAGCCCCAAAGGCCATTGTTTGAGTCTTGTTAGAATTTGAACTATATGATCTTTGAGTTCCTATTCATTGAATAGGAACTTTATCCATAAAAAGTAGATATCCATATAAAGTGGATCCACTTTATCCATATAGAGTGGATATAACTTTATCCATATAAAGTGCCGTGTATACATAAAATACCACTGATACACCCTTTGGCTAATGTCAGTAGCAAACAGCAATGGGATTGCACCAATGGTTCTACTGAAACACAGCTCAATTTTCTTTTCTGGAAAACACACTCCATTTGACTCATTGCTTCTGGGTACTTCAGTATCAAAGGAAATAAAAGGTGAAAAGAGAAGCATGTGATTCTTTGCCCTGCTCCTGTCTTAGATACAAAAATGTCGCCAGCAAATCCTTTACAGATATCACATTATGAGACCCTCTGTTGCTTAGAAGTTAGCATTATATTCTAGCATGTCAGAGCTGGAAGCATCTCAAAGATCATGCAGTCTAACTCTTTCATTCAATAGAAGACACAGAGAAGAGAAGGAACACACCTGAATGACACAGAAAAGCCAGGACCAGGATCCAGATCTCTTTACTCTCGGAGCAGAGTCCTCTCACTGCAACCCAAAACCCATTTTTTGTCATTAAAGTGAAATAATTTGCTATTGTCAGCTATCCTGGAGTGATAGGACTTCTGGGCTAATGGACCTCAAGATTCTCACAGACAGGAGGTAGCCAGGCTCTGTCCTTTTCAGCAGTCTAGATTGCCTAATCATTTGTAGAGATAGCTTATTTGATTCTGTTTAGGATTTTCTTTTTAAAAGGTAATATGCTCACATGGTTAAAAAAAAAAAAAGGTGTTCACTAAAAGTTTAACTCCCACTTCTTCCCCCATCCCTCATACCCCCTCCTACAGGTAATTTCTCTTATTAGTTTCTTGTGAACCATTATAAGAAATTTGAAGTCACTTCCCTTGATTCTCAAAACGATCTGGTAGGGTGGGGATATTTACTCACCTTCATTTCACCTATGAGGAAACTGAGACTTAGGGAGCCTAAGCAAGTGAAAGAATGATAGACTAACCAAGTCCAAACTCAGTGTTCTTTCCGCAATTTCACTATGCCTTTCAATAGCTGCGAGGTGTATATAAAAGGTACAAGTGGGCATGGAAGGCAGGCTGAGCCACTGAATCAGAGCTCCTTAAAATTCCCAACAGGACAGAGCTTGCAGAAGGAGTGACTGGCCCAAGGTGAAAGAGAAGAGGGACCCACCAGGCAGATGTCCACCCGGAAATAGCATTTGTTTCATCCTGCCCCTTCATCCCATACACCTAATCTGTCACAAAGCCCTGTCAAGTTTTCCTGTGAAATATTTATCCCATCTGTTCCTCCCTTTCTCTTTTCACAGCAAAAACTCTGGTGCAAACTTCAGTTACCTCACATTGGGTTATTGTCACAGGCTTTTAATTGGTCTCCTGGTGCACAAATAGCTTCAACCTAAATGAGCATGTATTACATCCAATTTCCATTTATAACATGTGGGTAAATGATGCTGGTCCTTCATAAAGCCTAAATTTTAATCTTTCAACTCCACTC
This sequence comes from Lagenorhynchus albirostris, assembly GCF_949774975.1. Taxonomy (NCBI): domain Eukaryota; kingdom Metazoa; phylum Chordata; class Mammalia; order Artiodactyla; family Delphinidae; genus Lagenorhynchus; species Lagenorhynchus albirostris. Next base: position 33,921,848 of record NC_083101.1, on the reverse strand, counting down.
AGTGGAAACAACCTCATTAGTGTGTTAGTAAAAAGGGTCATGTAAAGAAGTCTTGCTCCAGCTCAGAAACAAGGCCGGTCTTGAGAAAGAAGAGACTTGTTAAGAAAATGAATAAATAGCCACGTTATTCATACACTGGAATCGTAATCATCAATAAAAAGAAATGAGTTACTGATGCATTCAACAACCCAGATGAATCTCAAAAATATGTTGAGGGAAAGAAGTCGGACACACGAGAGTACAGGTGTATGATTTCATTCATACGAAGTCCAAGAACGCGCAAAATCGTCTCTCGGGGATATAATTTAGAACAAGTGTTGCCTCTGATGGGGCACTGGAAGGGATACAGGGGGATGCGATAGCAGTGCTTTCTATCTTGATTGGGGTGTTGGTGAACACCTTTGTTAAAACTCACCAACTATATGCTTAATATCTGTGCATTTTACTGTAATTATTCCTCAATTTAAAAGAGAGAGAAAGAGAGAGGAGAAAAAGAGAGTGAGAGGGAGGCTGACCTGCTCAGGCTGTTGTAGAAAGAAGAACCCAGATGTCCAAACACAGTGGCTTCTGAGTGGCCCCCTGCACTCTCTCAACTTCTCTCTAAAACACATCAGAGGGGTGGGAGGGAGGGAGGCGCAAGAGGGAAGAGATATGGGGATATATGTATAGCTGATTCACTTTGTTATAAAGCAAAAACTAACACACCATTGTAAAGCAATTATACTCCAATAAAGATGTTAAAAAAATAAAAAATAAAACACATTTGAAGACATTGGGAAATTAGGAATCCCCCAACACTGTACAAAATCTGACAGAAATGTAATGTCAGAGTCTTGGCAACATCTCTACCCTTATAAAGTGCACGTTGCAGCTGTATGAAGAAAATCCAACCCAATTTTGAGCCCCTATCACACCCACCTCCATCCCAGGAGCAGAGTGCCCCAGAAAAGGCGTGAAGGCCCTTGGCCCCTCCCACACCGTCTGTCCTCTGGGCTCTGGGGACCTCCAGCCCTTTCGGAATAGATCTCAGGCAGGCAGAACACCTTTTCCCAGCATCCACACCCACTGTCAGGGGCCACCTCTAACAGCTCGCAAGCTTTTTGATTTAAATTTCATTTGTTTCCGAGTAATACAAGGAGAGAGTTTTAAACGCAAAAAAAGACTACTACGGAGCTTGTTACCAAAACAGCATGCTCCTGCCTGGCCCCTCCCACTTTCCTCCCTCTTCTCCAGAGACAGCAACTTCAATTCTTTTAGCTGTCGTCTCTGGTGTCTGCCTTCTTTTATATAAATAATGTGGTTATATTACATCCAATGTTTTTTGAACATTAAATGTTGACTTCCTACTATGAAAAATAAGGATTTAGCTCTCAGGTCCTCACCCCCACACAGCTTTGACTTCCCACCTCCTTTCAGTGTTGGTTATTTATGTTATGTGACTACATAATGTTTACAGATGAGCCATATAACATATTGTAATTATATTTCTTGTACAACTTTTTATTTTTCCTGGAGTTAAGAATGACCTCTTTTTATTGTTTTCATTTCTCTGTCAAAGCTGCAAAGTCACCTCTCAATGCGGCTGCACAGGAGGTAATCTTCATGTTTATTTTCCAGCATACCTCCTGGAGCCCCTGTCCTCTGTTTCCATCTGTATTGGGTTGTCCTTGAGGCCCACTACAGCTACCCTTAAGGGAGGGTATTCTCCAGTAGCTTCCTGAGAAAGGGTGCGTGGAGGGTTAATATTTTGAGATCTTGAATGTCTGAAAATATTTTTATTCTTCTCTCACTCTTGAATGACAGTTTGGCTGTGTGTTAGGTTCTAAGAGGAGGATCCTTTTCCTCAGAATTTCCTCAGAAGGCATCAATTCCTCCACTGTCTTCTAGTTCCCCGTCGTCTATTAAGTCTCACATCATTTTGATTTTTGATTCTTTCATTATGACTTTTTTTTTTTTTGCGGTACGTGGGCCTCTCACTGTCATGGCCTCTCCCGTTGCGGAGCACAGGCTCCGGACACACAGGCTCAGCGGCCACGGCTCACGGGCCCAGCCGCTCCGCGGCATGTGGGATCTTCCCGGACCGGGGCACAAACCCGTGTCCCCTGCATCGGCAGGCGGACTCTCAACCACTGCCCCACGAGGGAAGCCCTCATTATGACTTTTTTCTCTCTTAGGACACTTTCAGGATCTCTGGTTTTCTGATTTTCATTATAATGTGCCTTGATGGGCCATTTCAACCTGGAAATCCAAAGGAATTGTGTTGTATTATTGCTTGATAATTTCATCCTTTACAGCCGTAGGTACTGAAAATACTGGCATTTGGAGGTCTCTCAATGGAAATGCCTGCTTGCTTCCTGATCACCATGGATTGATACCCACAAGTCTCTAAGACCTATCAGTACATCAGCGCTTCCAGTCATCTGTTTAGCCCCTCTCTCGTAAATATGAACGGACATTCAAGGATGGTCAGATACTCAGGAAAGACTTGTGAAAATTAACAAAAGGAAACCTCACTAAAATGGAGCTGGGAGGCCAGAGGGGGAGCTCTCATGTACATACCACGCAACATCCATAGAGATCCTGACAGGTAGAGACCTACCTTGCATCTCTAGCAAGAAGTGACACTACTATACCACCTTGGGAGGAAGAAAGATTTCTCCTTGCCTGGCAACAGCTCAGACAGTGAAAGGCCACTATACTTCAAAGTCCCAGTTTCCTCCAATGGACTTTTTGTTTTTAACAGCCACTCCCAATTTCCCCTTCTCTATAAAAGAGTCTCCTTTCTTTTTCTTAACTAGACTTGCATGTGGTTCACCGTAGTTGTGTGTCCTGAGGTGCAATTCTTTGCTGCTCCCAAATAAACTCGTTTTGCTGTTTTATTGTTTTGGGTTAACAGACTCTAACACTAGAGCCAGAAATCTGAGTTAGTAAAAAGGAACTTGGAGAAAATGGAGACAATTTAGATATCAGAATAAAACTTTATCTTCTCAAAGAGAAGAGATGTTACATCAATGAAATAAAAACAGGATGCTATGAAAAATGAATAATTATAGAGACAAAAAAGTGCCCTTGGAAATTATAGATAAAATAAAAGAAATTTGGTTATCTTAGATGTTCACTCTTAAACCAGTCACTTTGGACTTCCCTCGTGGCACAGTGGTTAAGAATCCGCCTGCCAATGCAGGGGACATGGGTTCAATCCCTGGGCCGGGAATATCCCACATGCCGCGGAGCAACTAAGCTCATGCACCACAATTACTAAGCCTGCGCTCTAGAGCCTGCGAGCCACAACTACTGAAGCCTGCGTGCCTAGAGCCCGTGCTCTGCAACAAGAGAAGCCACCGCAATGAGAAGCCCGTGCACATCAACGAAAAGTAGCCCCTGCTCACCGCAACTAGAGAAAGCCCACGCACAGCAACGAAGACCCAACGCAGCCAAAAATAAATATTTTTAAAAAATAAAAAATAAACCAGTCACTTTCCTCAGAAAAGAATCCTCCAATCTCCTGCCTTTGGAGATTAGCTATTAGCATTCTGGAACTAAGTGGGGAAAGGGGAGTTGGAGGGGTATCTCTCCATTTGGGATGTAGACTTCCACTTAATTCCCTCCATTTTATTTTTTCTCTCTTTCTTGAACTCTGATTAGTCGGATATTGGACCTCCTGGACTGATCCTTTGATTTTATTTGTCATTTAGTATATTTCATTACCTTTTTGTTCTACTTTCTGGGAAAATTTCCTCAACTTTATCTTTAAATCCTTTTAAGGATTTGGGAGGATGTGGAGATAAGCATATGAGTTAAATCCATCATGACTAACCAGAAATCCTTCTGATATCATTTTACATCTTGACTGATGGTACAGCTGACTCTTGAACAACACAAGGGTTAGGGTTGCCAATCCTCCCTGAAGTTGAAAATCCATGTATAACTTTACAGTTGGCCCTCCACATCCAATCTGCATCCACAGATTCAATGAACCTTATATTGTATAGGACTGTAATTTGTATTTATTGAAAAAAATTCACGTATAAGTGGTCCCCCACAGTACGAACCTGCATTGTTCAAGGGTCAAGCATGGGGATTTCCCTGGCTGTCCAGTGGTTAAGACTCCACACTTCCACTGCAGGGGGCACAGTTTCAACCCCTGGTCAGGGAACTAAGATCCCACACGCCGCATAGTGAGGCCAAAAAAACAAGGGTCAACTGTGTATTCTTCCGGGGAAGAATGATAATAAATAGGGAGGGAGATAATATGGAGGGTAGCATAGGACTAGTGGTGGCACTGTGCATTCTGAAAGGTATGTTCTCTACTTACCTACATGGTTAATGGAGATGCACTCTCACCTGGGCCTGGTGTCCCCAAGTCCAGTGCCGCTCTGAGCCCATGTCTCCAGAGAATAAACTTCTGGTCTTCTGTCATTTGTCCACTGGCTTTCCATTTGCTAAACTCTCCCAGAGGGGTACTGGTGAGATAGAAAAATAAGTGAACAGAGAAGGAGGTCCAGAAATAGACTTAAGAATATGTAAGAACTTAGTATGTGTTAAGGGTCACATTTCATGTTCATTGGGGGAAAGATGATTACTTAACACATGGTGTTGGGACAAGTAGCTAACCATTAAAAATAAAGAAAATTAGACCTTTACTTCAAGGCATACATTAAAATATTAATCTATATAGATTATCGATTTCACATAAAAATGAAACCAGAAGTATCAGATGAAAATATAGGTGAATATTGATATAGTCTTGGGGTGGGGAAGGCTCTCATGACATGAGAGCAATAAACGTAAAGATCAATTTTATCCTAAATAAAAATTTGAAATTTTTCTTCATCACCCTCCCCTGTATGTGTGTTTGTGTATGTATATATACATACATAAATAAAATTTTAAAGGCAAACAACAAGTGGGGAAAATAGTTTGAACATGAATGTCAGACTAAGGGTTAATATTCTTAATATATACAGAGCACTTATTAATAAATAATTTTAAAATACCAACAGGACATAAACAGGTAACTTATAAAGGAAAACAAATTCCTTATAAATACCTGAAAAAATATTCAGCCCCATTAGTTATATAAACAAGTACAAATTAGAGATGAGATATCATTGTCATCTTACCTAATTGATAAACATTTTTTACAGTTTTATAGAGATGTAACTCAGTTACCATAAAGTTCACTTCTAAAGTGTACAATTCAGTAGTTTTTAGTATGTTCAGAGAGTTGTGCAACCATCACTACTATCAAATTCCAGAGCATTCCTGTTATCCCAAAAAGAAACCCCATACTCATTAGAAGTCACTCCCTATTACTCCCAGCCCTTGGCGACCACTAATCTATTTTCTGTCTCTATGGATTTGCTTTTTTTAGACATTCCATATAAATGGAGTCATACACTATGTGGTCATCTTGCCTGACTTCTTTCAGCTAACATAACATTTTTAAGGTTCATCCATGTTGAAGCACGTATCAGTACTTTATTCCTTCTCATGTCTGAAAAAAATTCCATTGTATATATATACTACATTTTGTTTATCTATTCTGTTATGGATAAACAACCAAAATGTCCAGTTTATGGACATTTCGGTTGTTTCCAATTTATGACAATTATGAATAATGCTGCTATAAACATTCATGTACAAATTTCATATGGACATACATTTTTATTCTCTTGGGTATATAACTAACAGTGAAACTGCTGGCTCTATGTTTAACTTTTTGAGGAACTGCCAAGCTGTTTTCCACAGCAGCTGCACCATTTTACATTCTCACAAGCAACGCACAAGGGTTCCAATTTTTCCACATCCTCACCAACACTTGTTGTCCATCATTTTAATTATAGACATCCTAGTAAGTGCGAAGTGGTATCTCATTGTGGTTTTGATTATCATTTCCCAAATGCCTAATAACATTAAGCTTCTTTTTGTGCTTATTGGCCATTTGTATATCTTCTTTGGAGAAATGTCTATTCAAATTCTCTGCCCATTTTTAATTGGGTTATTTGTCTTTTTGTTGTTGAGCTCTAATAGTTCTTTATCTATTCTGGATACAAGTCCCTTATTAGATATATGATTCACAAATATTTTCTCTCATTCCATGCATTGTCTTTTCACTTTCTTGATGGTATCATTTGAAGCACAAAAGTTTTAAATTTTGATTAAGTCCAATTTATCTCTTTCTTCTTTGGCTTCTTGTGCTTTTGGTGTCATATCTAAGAAAGCTTTGCCTAATACAAGGTCATGAAGATTTACTCCTAGGTTTCCTGAGTCTTATAGTTCCAGCTCTTGTATTTAAGTCTATGGTCCATTTTGAGTTAATTTTTATATATGGTGTGAGGCAGAGGTTCAACGTCTTTCTTTTGCATATGGCTATATGAGTCCAAGCACATTTTGTTTAAAAGACTATTCTTTCACATTGAATTGTCTTGGCACCCTTAGGTTTTCAACCTTGACATTAGTTGAAAAATGATTGACAAAGATTTTTAAAAGATAATACCCAGTTTAGGCAAGACTGAGGGGAAGTCTTACACACTGCTAATGGGAGCATAAAAGAGGAACAGCATCTGAAGGGCAATTTGCCATGTATATCCGATTTGAAAAATATGTACTCTGATTCAGGAGTTGTACTTCTAGGCATTTATTTCAAGGAAGATGTTACGTATAATGGTGAACAACTGGAAGTAACCTAAATGTCTATCAGTAGAAGACTAGGTGAATAAATTGTGCTATCATTTCATCTGTACACTGAAATATGATGCAGACTTTAAAAATGATGAAATGATTTATTGACTTGGAGCAATTCCTGTGACCTACTGCTAAGTGAAAAATAAAAGCATGTTACAAAGTGCTCTTTATAGTAGTATTCCACTTTATAATATATTTTACTTATGCATCTACATTCATAGAAATAGCTCACTGTTAACAAAAATGTTAACAGTGGTTGCTGCTAGATAATGGGATTTTGGCTGGCTTGTATTTTCTTCTTTATACTTTTGGTGCATTTTATGTATGTGCTACATGAATATATATTGTCTTTATATTCAGAAAAAGAAAAGCTATTTTCATTTTGTAGAAGAATGTCCTCAAGGAATATATATTGTAAAAGACTATTCAATGGTATGGAAATATTTTCATAATATGTTAACTGAAAAAAGCAGGTTATAGTATCCCACTTAAAATTTTTTTAATGTAATAGACACCATATTTCCTAGGTACTGTGATACTTTTTTTCCACCACTTACTATTTCTGAAATAAAAATGTCTCTTACAATCAATATGAATATTTAATGTAGTGGTTCCCCCCTCCCGGCCTGCCTGAAAAGCTGTTATTAATGAGATGAGGCTTCTGGCAATCTGAGACTTGAGAAAGTGCCATATGTGTGTAGAGAAAAGACTGGAAGAATAGACACCAAAACGTGAGCAGTGTTTAGCTCTGAACTGAGATTTTTCTTTTCTTTTTCTTTCTTCTTTTTCTTTTTTTTTTTTTTCTGGTTAAGTATAGTTTCCAAGTTTTCTGTAGTACGTGCATAAATAAACATAAAGAAATCAGGAAACCGGCTGCCCTGCTTTTCAAGGAAGAAGCAGAGTGTGAGGGTATTTGGGACTTTGGGCCTTTACCAAAATAAGAGACTAGCAAATTAGGGTGCACACAAACCACCTTGCATGCCCACTGAGGGGCCCCTGGCTGGGCAGGAGCTGGCAAAGCAAGCTTGAGAACAGATGGTAGAGTTCGGTCAGCGGGAGCAGGGCTCTTGGATCAATCTTAGTTCTGTGTGGACAAGGAAATCCCTGTGAGGTATGAGTGAGTCCAGATGGCGGGGATGCTGGCTAATTATGGAGGAGAGGGATGTCCAACACCGCGGGGCCACACAGATATTTTCCAGGAGTATGTTCTCAGTTACTCAAGAGAGACCAAGTCCTGCATGAAACAGAAAATGAGTCCACCCTTTTTGAAAGTCAAAACTTACATTGATTAGAGAATTCCCTGGCGGTCCAGTGGTTAGGACTCAGCACTTTCACTGTGGTGGCCTGGGTTCAATCCCTGGTCGGGGAACTAAGATCCCGCCAGCAACTCTGTGCAACCAATAAATAAATAAATAAATAAATAAATAAATAAATAAAACAACTTACATTGGTTTGAGGTGAGCCCATACCTCAGCCAAAAGGGCAAGGTAACTACAGGAGATGAAGGGCATGGAGCAGAAGTGGAAGACTAATGGCCACAGCAGAACTTCGATAACCCCTGAGGAGGCTAGCAAGCTCTGGGCCTCTGCTTAGAAGGGAGGGACTCTGCCTTGCAGCAACTGTGACTGGGGCACAGAGACAGTGCCAGGCACAGCGCCAGGTAGGAGCTTCACCCACAGGATCATGTCTAATCCTCATAACAGTCCCCCGAAATAAGCAGCCTGAGGCTCCTAGAGGTTATGTGGTTTGTCCCAAAGCACACAGCCTGTAAGTGATGGAGTGGATTCCCACATTACTAGAGTCCATCTCTAAAAAGGGAAAAACATTGAGCAAAGTTAACACTCATATTTGTCATGAGTATTAACTCATTACTTACCATAGTGTTAGCTGGAAAAACAAGTTTCAAGCAAAAATCTTCAATCTGATCCCAATATTGTTTTTTTTTAATCGTGAAACATAATTTTCTTTTTAAATTTTGTGGCTGCGTCACGTGGCATGCGGGTCTTAGTTCGCCAACCAGGGATGGAACCCGCGCCCCCTGCAGTGGAAGCGCAGAGTCTTAACCCCTGGACTGCCAGCGAAGTCCCCCCAATATTGTTTTCTTAAAAACTATGTATAATATAGAAAAAAAAAGCTGCAAGGATATATACCTTAATGGTGGATATGTTTCAATAGTAGGAATCTAATTTTAAAATTTAATATTTTCTTTAGTTTTTTCTTTTTTTTAACTTCCTCTGCACCCCCTCCTTGAGCATGTAAATCTTCTTAAAGCAGAGAAAACAAAAAGGCTTTTCAGAAGCAGTTGTGAGGACTAGTGGATCAAAGTTTTCAGAAGCAGTTGTGAAGACTAGTGGATCAAAGTAATGAGAATGAATTACAGTGAGATTTTAATGACAGAGAAATCCAGGTTCTTACTAGCTATGTGAGTTCCACTTGGCTTTGCTAAGCCTGTTTCCTAAACAATAAAAGGGAATTATAGTCTTGTCCCTGTGAGCTGGTGCCAGGATTAACTGAGATGCAATGTACACAAAAGTCCCAAGCACAGTACTTGGCATAAGGATAGTGTTTAATAAATGTTAAACCCGACTCTTGGTGGTCATAGCTCTTCCTTGCTGCCCCAGGAAGGCCACGCACCTACAGCTGTTTCAGAGAGCAGAGCGGAATCTGGCTGTCTTGGCAGGGGCCCCTTACTGGACCTGCAGCTGCCTGCACACCTGACACTTTCCCCTCCTCATTTTTTTTTTACCATCTGGTGACTAACAGGATCTTATTCCTTAACCCATTTTCACCCAACTACTTGCCTTCCTCTCTCCGTTTGTCTCAGTGTCTCAGCTGTTTCTAGGTAATATTTTTGAGTACACGTGACATTATTTCAACATAACACATTTGCAGGGCACCTATGTTCTAAAGATGGCCCCAGGCTCCTGCTCTCCATTCATATCATCCAGAAATATTTGTATGAGCTCAGTCTCGCTGAGAATTTAGATCCTTCAACAACTCCCACGTGTTGCCTAGCTGCTATAACAGGCACACAGACCATACTGTGGAGACTCAGCGGACGGATTTACCAGTGTATGCAAATGTGTATGGGAGAGGAGGGAAAGAATGGAAGTGTTTAATATTTAGAGTAATGATTTCTTCACCCCATCTTATGCATCACCTTCATAGACTGTCTTTCTTAAAGAGAAAAGGTGCCGATTCTGGTAAACTGGTTTCAAAACCAGTTAAGCCAATGCCTGAGTGGGCCTGTTTCATCTTCAGATTTGCTGAAGTCTGTTCACAGACACAAAGTTTGTGGAAGGCTCTGATCATCTGATGACGTTGCTGAGGCAGTGGGGTGGAGAGCAGATCCAAGGAGTTACAAACTAGCTCCGAGTGTTCTCAGACATTTTGGAGCTTACTGGAATACACACATTCTGATTAACAAGCAGTTTTAAGGGTCAAAGGAGTGCCAAAACCAGGCATTGTTTGATATCTGTATTACTTATTAGGTAAACATTAACATCAATGGAAGTAAAAGAGATTTACCCATAGTTCAGACTCCCTCACAAACTAAGATGTTTTCGCTTTTCCTTATTCCCTTCCAGTCCTTCAAATCCATAAATCCAAAATCATGATAATGATTGCAGCTTAGATACAGTTCAATATTCTACTTCTTTCTCACACCCAGATGCATACACAGAATGATGTTAAGTACAGCAATATTCACAACCAGGACAGTTGTGACAACAGCCCCTTCAGGCCTGTGGACTGACAGTCCAGTGGAAGATGTTGGCAGGGCAGTGAGACACACCCTGTTCTGCCTGTGTTATTTATGCCTTTGGCAGTGAAGCCCCTGACAAAGAAGCATGTCACTGGAACACATGCTCTTTGTTCACAGAGGTGCATGCCAGCACCGGCTGTGTCAGAAGGGACAGTGCCGGGTCTGTAGTCTCTCTTCTGGCTCTTTTGCTTTCTTTTTATTTGCTGCACATTGTGGCTATGTTTATTAATTACTTTGTAGCTTAATCTTATAAAACACACATTTATCTTGTGAGTTCTCATACCGTTGAGTTGGTCATAAAGAGAGGACAGGATCCCAAGATTCTGCCCTCTTTCTCCCTAAGGATTGATATCACCTCCCCCACAAGCCACCAGGTTCCCACTTTCTCTAGCACAGAGCTACCACGGCCCAGTCTCCTTCAGCATCTCCCCTTTACCTACAAGATGGCGCCTGCAGCCTCTGTTTGGTATTAAAGCCTCTCTACAATTGTTCCCAACCTACTGTTTCAAAGCAGACCCCCATGCTACGATTTCATTCCACACAGACCGATAGTGTAGCAGAAGAGACACAGGCCTTGGAGTCAGACCCATCTGGGTTTAAACCCTAGCTCCACCTCTTGTTGGCCACACAGCTTCAGTTCCTCATCTGTAAAACGACTAAAATACAATCTACTTCACAGGGTCGTCTGAGCATTAAATTAGAAAGAACGTATTAAGCCCTAAAAGTGGATGCTCAATCAGTGCTTGTTAGCTCATGGAACTAATTTGCTAGTTTTTTTGTAAAAGCCTTCATCTCATGGCCCTGCGGTTCTCATAACCTTACAGTTACAGACCTAGTGTAACATCCCGAAGAGCACTTCCCTCATCATTTTCCCGTCACAGAGATGACTGCTGAGACTAACCTTTTAAATACAAGACTCAGGAAACAACATACTAGAAAGGTTCTTTTTTGCCTTTTTCCATAATCCTTCTAAAACTTTTTTGTTTTGACATTTTAATGCATCTGATATTTTAAAAATTGATATAGGTAGTTTTGTTCGCCACTAAATGAACTTAGGTGAAATGGAAGAGTGCAGTCTTTCTTAACTTGAAGAAAACCTTAGGTTAATGCATAGAATTGTAAGTTTTTCTCTCTTCATAAATTGTTCTCAATCTTGGAGCCTCTTGTCCATACTAGAATTAAGATGGTATCTGATTTGACACGTGACGTATTTACTTATTTTAAGCTGAATGTAACATTATTTCTCTGAGGTCTGCAAAGCCGACTTAGTGCTCTAACCCTGTCTCTCAGGGAGCTCTCTGAGCCAGCCCATTACAAAGGCTACCTGCCAATCCCCGAAATGGAGACCATCTAGAATCCACACACCTCACAGGGGTGCCCTTAAAAATAAACGAGATAAAAGTCTTCGAAGAAACTGTAAACTCCGAGGCCCCATTAGAGGTGCTAATTGCTGCCTTCGCTAGCCTATATTTAAATGTTAGAAAACCCAGGGAGATTCTCCCGGACTTGGGGATGCTCGGCTCCCCTGTGGCTTGGGCAAGCGGCCGGGGCTGCCGTGTCCCCGCCGGCCACGAAGGCCGACTCCGCCCGGTGCCACGCGGTAGAACGCGGGCCCGCCGCGATTCTGACCCCGACGAGGATCCTCGCAGCACTTCCAGCCCCACACGTTCAAGGGGACGCGGGGCTCGGGCTGTTGGCCCCACACGGTGCGGAGGAGCGGGAGGTGAACCCGAAAGCCCTCGTCCCGCGCTCTCTACAAGTCTCCCGCCTTCGCGGGTGTCGGGAGGGCCAGGCCGAGCCTCCGCGGAAGGACTTGGCCTTAGGTACCCCCTCAGCCACGCTGTAAAGTCCCCCCTCAGCCCTCCCGGCAAACGTCCAAGCGCGGTCTGGAGACCCGTCTCCGGGCGCGTCGAGGAGGGACCCCGGGGTCTCAGCTTAGCTGCGGGCGGGGAAGCTCCCGAGGCGGGTCTTACATCAGCCACCCCCACGTGCGATCTGAGGGCGGGAGTAAGTCACTCCCGTCCACCCGGCTGCGCTTTTTCCCCCCAGCCTCCGCCTCTCCCGCCGCGCCTCTCCCCGCCCCGTCCTTGGTGCACCGCGGCCGCCGAGCCGAGCGGCGCCGCGCGGGGCCGAGTCGAGCCGAGCAGCCACCCGCGACGCGTCGCCGGTTTAAGCGCAGTGCGGGGCCGCGGCCGGGGGCGGCGGTAGTGAGAACAGCGCTGCGCTCCAGCCCCCTTTTCCCTCCATGGTTTCTCTCCGCTCCCGTGAGTAACTTGGCTCCGGGGGCTCCGCTCGCCTGCCCGCACGCCGCCCACCGCCCGGGACCGCGCCGCCGGCCTCTGCTACTAGCAGACCCCTTCTCACGGCCCTCGCTGCGCAGGCTGGGACGCCTCTCCCCCCTCCGCCACCGCCGCGGAAAGTTAAGTTTGGAGAGGGGGGAAGAGAGAAACATGGACATGAAGAGGAGGATCCACCTGGAGCTGAGGAACCGGACCCCGGCAGCTGTAAGCAGAGCCCCCTTCGGGCGCCCTCTCCCCCGATGACTTGCATGTAATGGTGGCCACCTGCGGGGCCCCGACCGCGGGTTCGCCGGCCCGGCGCGGGGAAGAGCGCAGCTCGCGGGCTCGGACTGGGAAGGCGGGCGAGCGCGGAGGGGGGAGCGAGCGCGCGGGGATTAACTCTTTGGCGCCCACGGGCCCCCGTGGCCGTCCGGGGAAGGCGGTGGGGTGGGGAAAGCAAACTTTGAGCTCCTCACCCGCCGGGGTCCTTTCCCGGAGGAGCGCGTGTGCGTGTGGCCGGCGGCAAGGGAGGGAGGAGGGGGTTGTGTAACGCTGGGAGCCATGTTTGCAGCCTCCCGGGACGCGCGGCCGGGCGGAGGCCCGGCCTGCCGAGGAGCCGCGCGGCCAGCCGGGGCTGGGCCCATTGCGGGCCAGGCCGTGCTCCGCGCGCCCCGGGCCGGCCGGGGAAGGGGCTTGGGCGGGGTGGGGGGGCTCCTCCGGCCAGGCCTCGCGGTTGGCGCCGGCCCGGCTAGGGCAGGGGCCGAGGGGCGAATAGGGGGTTCTTGGCCTCTGAGGGGGACGGGAGGTCCCCTTGGGCGCTGGGGGGCTTGAGCGGGCATGGCTTGGCGCGCGCGGAGCGGGGGAGGGGCGAGCTCGGGCGGCGTCGGTGGCGCAACCGCCGCCCCTCCCCAGGCCAAGTTTGAAAAAAGGATGCGGTTCCCGCCATTTTTCAAGCCTAAAAATAAAACTTTCTCCGGCATTTCTCTCGCTCCCTTTTTGCCCCCCGGGCCTTCCCCAGTCCCGGCCTCCCAGGGCGGGCCTTGCTCAGCCCGGGGCCGCCGGTGTGGCGTAGGCGGCTTCTTCCTTCCCCCGTGCCGCCGCAGCGGAGCCCTGGGGCCCCTGCCTGAGAGGCTGGCCCCTCGGTGTGGGCGGGCGGCGGCGGCTCCTCGCGTCAGCCGGGGCGCGCCACAGGCCGACACAGCGCCATGTTGGCGAGCTCTCGTCTCCCTCCGCCGCGTGAGCCGGCCTGCTGGCTCGGCCAGCCGGGCCCTGCCCGTCCGCACTGGCGGTGGCTGTGGGCCGCCGCTCCCCGGGCCGAGCCTGCGGCTTGTATGGTGCCCGCCTCGCCAGGGCTTGGCTCGCTCTGGCTGGAGCCGCGCGCTGCGGCCGCCGCCGACTCATCTCTTGGGCGCGCTGCCGTCTCCCTCCCCCCTTCTTAAAAGGGCAACGCCAGGCGACCGCCTCCGCCCTGGTCGAACGTCGGGGGCACGGACGGGCCTCGGCTGGGCTCGCGGGCCGGGCGGCCTCAGTCCTCGCACGTGCTCCAGGGCCGCCGACCCAGGCCGGCACTCGCCCGCCGCGGCTGCGTGAGCGGCGGGTGGACGTTTAAGAATCGGCTTTCTTTTCTCCCCTGGCCCTCCCCGCGAACTAGAGCGCCTTCCCGTGGCCGGGCGCGGGGCCATGTTTCCTGGCCCCAGCGCGGGGAGGCCGTGCCTCTGCCAGACCCCTTCTTCGGGTGAGTGGCGTCTTTTGGCCCTGGGGCAGCCGATGCTGGCGATGGGCGCGTTTCGTGTAGTCAGGGAGCTATGGGTAACAAGTTGCCAACTTGTGGGAATTCGTCAACCGGCTTTCCCTTGTGTGCATGAGGTTTTGAATTCCTGAGGTCTTCACAAATGAGGTGCCGGGTCGCTGCACCTCGTAGCCTCCCCGTTTGTCCCTGAGGACCTCGGGGGGTGGGCGTCTCGACTCGGTGCTCTGGGTTTTTAAGGTTGAGGTTTGACCTCAGTGGTCCCTTCGGTCCATCAGTCAGACATTTTGTGTCGGCCACGTGCTAGTATATTGAACCGTTAAGCTTCTTCATACTGTAAACCTTGTAGAGTTGTGATCTCATTTTGAGGAGTTGTTAATTTAAGACGTCTGAATTATTACTGCGTAGTTCCAAATGAGGAGAATGTGGAGGAATTAGATTTAGCCAAATTTTCCAAAAGAAAAGTACACATTGGGTCTTCAAAGTGCCTTAAAATCTGGAATTTGAGTTCTTTGAGGGTGCATAAAGTACTCTTAAAATACTCAGCTAAGAGCACTGTTGCTCCTTCTGGGAAGTACAGCTGGGCTAGTTGTATGTGGAATTTGTTCTTATATGAAATCACTAATATATTGCTTTTTAAGAACATATATATGTGCAACCGTTAATTTTTCAAGAAATCAGCTTAAGCCTTGCCCTTTTGCCCAAAACAGGCTAGAGTCGTGAGGCTATTTAACTTATACTGAAAGGTCAGTTTGTCAGTTGCAGTATTCACATATCAGGAACTCAAAAGCCACAGGTGACTAGTGGCTACTGTATTGGGCTGCACTCTCCTACTGTAATCCACTGGTTTTTGTTTTTTAATATATGACCTTTTTAAAAATATATATCTTGACTTTTTTTTAAAAATTTATTTATTTATTTTTGGCTGTGTTGGGTCTTCGTTTCTGTGCGAGGGCTTTCTCTAGTTGCGGCAAGCGGGGGCCACTCTTCATCACGGTGCGCGGGCCTCTCACTATCGCGGCCTCTCTTGTTGTGGAGCACAGGCTCCAGACACGCAGGCTCAGTAGTTGTGGCTCATGGGCCTAGTTGCTCCGTGGCATATGGGATTTTCCCAGACCAGGGCTCGAAACCATGTCCCCTGCTTTGGCTGGCAGATTTTCAACCACTGCGCCACCAGGGAAGCCCTTGACTTTTTTAAAAATTAATTTATTTTTGGCTGTGTTGGGTCTTCCTTGCTGCACGCGGGTTTTCTCTACTTGCGGGGGTGGGGGGTCTACTCTTTGTTTCGGTGTGCAGGCCTCTAGCTGTGGTGGCCTTTCCCGTTGTGGAGCACAGGCTCTAGGCATGCAGGCTTCAGCAGTTGTGGCTCGCTGGCTCAGTAGTTGTGGCGCATGGGCTTAGTTGCTCCGCGGCATGTGGGATCTTCCCAGACCTGGGCTCGCACCTGTGTCCCCTGCATTGGCAGGCGAATTTCTAACCACACTGCCACCAGAGAAGTCCGTAATCCACTGGTTTTATTAAATAAATATTTGAGTACCAACAGTATGGCAGGGCCTGGAAAAGCAGTGTGAACAACGCAGAGAGCAGCCCCTTCCGTCCTGAAGCCTCAGAACCTGGTGGTGCCGTTGCACTGTGCAAGTAAGGGGGCCTTGGGAGAGTGTCGTGGGAGCCAGCCAGGATTGTGGGGTAAAGAATGGCTCACCTTGGGCTTCCCTGGTGGCGCAGTGGTTGAGGGTCCACCTGCCGATGCGGGGGACGTGGGTTCGTGCCCCGGTCCAGGAGGATCCGACATGCCGCAGAGTGGCTGGGCCCGTGAGCCATGGCCGCTGAGCCTGCGCGTCCGGAGCCTGTGCTCCTCAACGGGAGAGGCCACAACAGTGAGAGGCCTGCGTACCGCAAAAAAAAAAAAAAAAAGAATGGCTCCCCTAGGAACTCTTACAGAGAGACTGAGTAGGAGTTAGGTTCTTAAGAGGGGAAAGCTTTGACCTTAAACTGAAGGCTTTGGGGGGTGAGGGGAAGCTGTAGGAAATTTTAAAATAAGAGTTTAAAAATGTTTTGCACAAAAGCATCATCTTTAAGGTAAGTGAGAAGTTCCAAGATGATTCTAAGTCAGCTAGTCACATGGCTCCATATGTTGTGGAGCCAACTGTTAAAGAGTAGCCTTGACCTCTGGAATCCTGCAGACTCTTGTTATTTGGGGAAAGAAGAAGAACCCTGTCTTTATTGAATGTATTGGTATAATGACAGGAGGCTCTTAAATGCACAGCACAGTGTATTCCTTGGTTGACCTTGATGTCATCAAGTGAGCTTTAAGACTGTTTGAGGAGGGTAAGTGGAGGCTTGATCATCAGTGTTTTTGTTTAAAGACCAGATGGGCTTTTTTTTCTTCAATGGAATTTTTTTTAATAAATTTATTTATTTTTGGCTGTGTTGGGTTTTCGTTGCTGCACGCGGGCTTTCTCTAGTTGCAGCGAGCGAGGGCTACTCTTCGTTGCGGTGCGCGGGCTTCTCATTGCGGTGGCTTCTCTTGTTGTGGAGCACGGGCTCTAGGCACACGGCCTTCAGTAGTTGTGGCACACGGGCTCAGTAGTTGTGGTGCACGGGCTTAGTTGCTCCGCGCCATGTGGGATCTTCCTGGACCAGGGCTCGAACCCGTGTCCTCTACATTGGCAGGTGGATTCTTAACCACTGAACCACCAGGGAAATCCCCAGATGGACTTTTATTGTGAGTGTGGCTTTTTTGTTTTTATTTTATTTGGGGGTTTGAAGAAGACCCTGGTAACACTTTACTTCTTGTGTTCTTTAGCCAAAGTACATGAGACAGACCAAGATAATAGGTTCCATTTCACCTGTTATAATCCGGTATGCTCATTTCCCTAAGGGGGTGACTTATAAAGAACTATAATAATTAAGTTTTTTCTTAGTCTAAAGCACCTCTTTATATCAGAGGTTTGTTCTCATAGTGGAAAAAATGGCTTAAGATGGCATTTTAAAATAATCTTCAAAAAGAACAGTGATCACTGTTTTTAAATATAGGCAAGGATAGGAAATACTTTATACAAAACATTATTGGTGTTGTCAGTTATTTCACTGAGAGGAAATTGTATAGTACTAGAACATACCATGTATACCACAGAAATTGGTGGTGTTGTCAGATGTGAGAAGAGACATGCAGTAGCGAGATATAGATATTATCTATATCTAAATTTGTAATTTAGATATATTCCAGAATTTGAGAAAATATGTGTTCTTTATGTGAGGCCCTGATCTTTCTATTATGCCAAACATGCCACTGATACGAGCACCTCATTAACTATGAATCTAGGGGTATCTAGCCTTGATGTTAGCTCTGTTCCAGTCTTGTGTTCAGAGGTTTGCAGTTCAGAAAGTCATGCAGTTCCTGTGGTTTACAATCAATGCCCCTGTGGAACACTGGTGGGCTGTATGCTAGACTGAGACATTTCATATCCCACAAATAAAAGTAGTTTTTCCTTAGTCCCAATTTACTAAAAAAAATTACTTTTAAAAATAAATAACGTGAGGGGACTTCCCTGGCGTTCCAGTGGTTAACGCTTCACTGCCCCAATGCATGGGGCACGGGTTTGATCCCTGACTGGGGAACTAAGATCCCACATGCTGCATGGTACAGCCTTAAAAAAAAAAAAAAAAGGAAAAAAAAGACAACGTGAGAAGAACCTTTACCCCAACTTTTGGCATTTATTGTTTTGTCTGTTGTGATGTGATTTTGAGCTCCGTGGAATATTCTAATTGGTTGCATAGCAGCTAATTGGGTTCTTTTCCTTGTATAAGGAATACAGTCTTCATTGAAGAAAAATTTGATACAGATAAGCTAAAAAAAATAGTAGATATAGATGAAAAATTTAAAAACTCAGAAATCTCATACACACCCATCCTACCATCTAGACATTCTGGTGTATAGTCCACGAGAATGTTTTTTTCTAAACTCAGATCATGCTATTAATGCATATAATGTTAAAATATAGTAAACATCTTTATCTTTCTCTGGCACAGTTTATTATTTTACAGCCTCATTGTTAACGTCTGCATAGGTCATAATTTTTTTTTTTTTTTTTTTGCGGTACTCGGGCCTCTCACTGTTGTGGCCTCTCCCATTGCAGAGCACAGGCGCCGGACGCGCAGGCTCAGCGGCCATGGCTCACGGGCCCAGCCGCTCCACGGCATGTCCCGGACCGAGGCACAAACCCGTGTCCCCTGCATTAGCAGGCGGACTCTCAACCACTGTGCCACCAGGGAAGCCCTGCATAGGCCATAATTTAACCATCCCCATTAGGTGGTTAGAAGGTTTTTTACTGTTTTAAGTAGTATTGAAATGAACATTTTGTAATGTGAATCTCTGTCAAATTGCTTTCTAGAATGGTTCTCCCCACCAGTAGGGTATGAGTGTTTCCTTCCTTCATACCAACAGTTCTGCCATCCAAACACATTTGAGAACTGCTAATGTTCTATTCTACTGTCATTTTGCAAACATTATTTTAAAATAATAGTAGGGTGGAAGGTTTGAAGACTGGTTAACTCAGAAAGAGTTACTTTCTACATTTTTGGACATATTTCCACATATTTCGCTTACTATAATAATCATGTATTTTCTAACAAAAAATTGATAACTCAATGATTTTTAATCCTCTGTATCTTCTTTTCCCCTCTTATAACAATTATAATTGATGATTGGGGAAGGTCACTCAACCAGTTATGGAAAATTTATTTTCTTTTTTTTTAAAGAGTAGCTAGGGGGGCTTCCCTGGTGGTGCAGTGGTTAAGAATTGCCTGCCAATGCAGGAGACACGGGTTCGAGCCCTGGTTCAGGAAGACCCCACATGCCACAGAGCAGCTAAGCCCATGTGCCACAACTATTGAGCCTAAGCTCTAGAGCCCACGTGCCACAACTGCTGAAGCCCATGTGCCTAGAGCCCTGCTCCGCAACAAGAGAAGCCACCGCAATGAAGAGTAGCCCCCGCTTGCCGCAACTAGAGAAAGCCCGCGTGCAGCAATGAAGACCCAGAGCAGCCAAAAATAAATAAATTTAAAAAGAGTAGCTAGGGAAGTAGGAAATGAGAGCAAGTTGGAGAGGATGAAAGGAAAATTCCTTGATCTCCTATGGGGCTCCTAGCCCCAATCCCTGTAACTTGGTTGCAATATATTTCAAAATTTGCATTGAAAAACTAGAGTATCAGCTTTGCTGATAACTATCAAAAACAAAAGTTGAATAGGAAACAGTTTGGATTTTTGTCTTTAGCTCTTAAGTGTTTACCTTAAATTAACGTTTGAGAAAAAACTAGTTTAGTTGGAAGATGAGGAATGAAGAAGAGTGAATTTGGCCCCCAAAGTTAAGTCATCTCTCTTCAATCAGAAAGCCTGGTAAGTCTGCCTTGGATCAAATAGCTCCCTGAGTTGTGCCCACAAATGTACAAGTGCCTGCCCAACCTTCCCTCCTGGGAGGATTTGGGACATAAGGAGGAAAAACTAGGGCTGCTTTTTCTTGATTAGAGCCTCCCATTTATTCTGGGTCTAGATTGGGATGCCATGGCATTGTATGTCCCCCACCCCATGTACCTTCCTTTGTAAGGCAGTCTGGATCCCTTCACCCTCAAGAAGGAATTGGGGGAGAGGGGAGGCTTAGTTATCTCAAGTGCTGCTGACACAATGCCTGAGAGCAGACACCTTTCCACCAGGGTCCTGTTTAGAACTTTAGACTGGCTAGAATGCTGCTTATGGCAGGCTTTCCAGACCTGTCATCCTTGGGCACAGCCCTAAGTGGACCCTCCTTTGGTCTCTGCTTTCTGCAGTAATTTCTCACTCTGCTCTGTGCTTGTTTGTGGCTCATCTTCTTACTGTGCCTCTGGAACTTTGTTCTGGGGTTAGCCCATTTCTTTACTACGTGCTTAGTCTTCCTGGAAAAGTCTAGGGACATGATTTCACTGCTGAGCCATACAGCCCAGCCCTTCCCTGTACTCACCCCAATACATTCTGTTGCCTCCTACTCAAGGAGAAAATTAAAGGTCTCAGGTGTGCGTTCCCTGACTTCTCACTCTCCCACTTACAAACTTACCTGCACCTGTACCCATCCTAGCCATCTCTTCTCCATGAAAGAGCTGCCCCATCCTCAATAAGAGTAGAATAACATCTCATTTTTAAATATGTATCTTTTATAATTTGTTGTTGTTGAATGATTTTTTTGTTTACTGATGATTTATATTTTTATGGCTTGTCTGCTTTTTTGTCATTTCTTTTGAGGTGTTTGGTTTTTTCCTCACTTAGGGTAAAAACAGTATCCTCAAGAAAAAGATAACTATATGCAATTACCTAGAATTTCCATATGTCAAGAAAGGTGACCAAAAAAGTGTTAAGAGGGATTGGTTGCCATTTTAAATAAAGAACTCAAAACTCAGAGACTCTAACGTTTATATTTTTTTTCACCTAGCAATAGATTGTGAGGAAACAATCCTTATTACAAAAGAAATTTCACATAAAAAGATAGCATGGCATTATATATAATAAACTTGGAAACATGTTCAATAGGGAGGATTGTAATTTATGGTGCATCCATACACTTTAATTTCTTTAGCCATTAAAAAATATTTATAATTGTTAAAATATGCTAAGTAATATTGTTTCATCTTGCTGTGTTTAAAATATACAAAGACTGGAAAAAAAACCCAAAGTATTAAGTGACAAACAGCAATATGCTTTAAGCAGCATTAATGTGATTATGCTTACGATCAGAAAGTAGGTTCTCTTCATACCCAGGTTTCCCCTGTTTCATCATCTGCTCATTCCCCTACAATCCGGACACAAACCCCAATGCCACTTTTTCTGCATTTGACAGTTGTGAAGGCTCCTTCTCATACTGAGGTATGGTGGTAACTAAAATAGACATGACCCTGCCATCATGAAGCTTGATGAAATTTCAAGGCTAGCAGTGACCTTTTTAAAAAATTATTTTATTTTTAATATTTATTTCTTTATTTGACCCCGCTAGGTCTTAGTTGTGTCATGGGGGATCTAGTTCCCTGACCAGGGATGGAACCTGGGCTCCCTGCATTGGGAGCGTGGAGCCTTAGTCACTGGACCACCAGCGAAGTCCCTAGGAGTGACCTTTTTTTTAACCTTTATTTTTTTTAATAGATTAATCTCATCATAGAAATGTTAAATAAGGTTATGGAAAAGTCCCCCAGCCAGTCACTTTCTCTCCCTGAGAAGAATATAAGAAAGTGAATGTGTGATATGTGACATAAATGAAAACATTTTATACATTTTGTGCCTTTTTCATCATACACTGTATCCTGGAAGTGAGTCCTTTGTTGATGGACAGTTGTATTGTTATCTAATTTTTTTCAATCCTTTCCCCCCCCCCTCAGTAACTTCTTATGCCTTATTTCATAAACCTTTCTGGGTGTTTGAAACTAATGCTTCACCTTTGGGTACTACTGATTCTTCTCAAGTCACCTTTGCAGGATCCCCCAGGTTCCATCCTTGGTTCTCTTCCTAGGAATTCCATCTTTTCACTGCTGTCTCTACCCTGATGACTTCCAAATCAGAACTTAAAACTAGAACTCCCATGAACTCCAGACCCTCATGTCCAGCTGCCTGGGGATGCTTTCACCTGGACTTCTCATGAGAACTTTAAACTTGGTATTATTTGTGGTATTCATTATATACCTGCTCCCCCCCTACCCCGACCCCATCCCCAAAGCTGTTCCTTCCTATTTCCATCCAGCTACGTAGTTCCCATTTCTTTAAACCAGAACCTCAATTCCTCTCCATCATCTTTCATACTCAGCAGTTAGATTTGCAGATTTGGACCACTTTAACATCTTTTTTTCCCTCCCAATTTCTCCTTGATTCCTATTCGGCTATTTGGTTCAGCAGACTTGTTCTAACTCTTTGATGACTCTAGTTAAAGCAGAATTTTACCAGTTGAGAGAAATGTCCAAGAGGTACACCCGTGGGCTGGGAGGCAAAATGGCTATCTAAATTCCTCCTTACTTGGCTTTTGGCATATTGGTGTCATTCTGTATAACGTTTTTGGATTCTCTGTCAGATATAGTCATAGAAAACCCCCCAAATCAAATAGAAACATTTATTTGTAGTGCAGTATACTACTTAGGTTGGTGGGGGATTACAGTTGACCTTTTTTTTAAAAAAAAAAGATTTTCTGGTTTTACTCTTTTTAATAAATGTATTTATTTTTTATTTATTTATTTTTGGCTGTGTTGGGTCTTTGTTGCAGCGCCTGGGCTTTCTCTAGTTGCGGCAATGGGGGCTACTCTTCGTTGCAGTGTGCGGGCTTACCATTGTGGTGGCTTCTTTGGTTGCGGGGCACGGGCTCTAGGCGCATGGGCTTCAGTAGTTGTGGCACGCAGGCTCAGTAGTTGTGGCTCACAGGCTTTAGAGCACAGACTCAGTAGTTGTGGTGCATGGGCTTAATTGCTCCGTGGCATGTGGGATCTTCCCGGACCAGGGATCGAACCCGTGTCCCCTGCGTCGGCAGGCGGATTCCCAACCACTGTGCAACCAAGGGAAGTCCTACTTTTTTTTTTTTAATACAAAAGAAATACATGCTTGTAGAAAACTTAGTACAGATAGGAATAAAGTAAATAGCAAAGGTCTTTGTCATTCTCCTGCAGCCTTTCCCAGTATTCACTATGCCCCAAGCACTACTTTCTATAACAGTTCTACTTCACAGATGAGGAAACTGAGGCACAGATAGGTTAAGTGACTTGCCTAAGGTCACACAGGTTGTGAGTGGCAAAGCCAGAATTCAACCCTAAGCATCTGTCTCTGGAGCCCAGCTCTCCTCAGTCTACCTTAAGTTTTCAGATATGCTAATTTTCATCAGAAGAGGAAAGAATGTCCGAGGTAGCTAGAGAAAAGTGGGAGGAAGGGAAGAAAGAAACAAAAGATATAATGGGCCTGTATGCATCCTGAAAGCAAGGCTTCTGAAGAGGAAGTAGAGTAGTGAGAAGTAGTGAAGAAGCGAGCAAGAAGTTGTGGTGTTGTGGGTGTCACAGACTCTAAATCAGTTTCCTTCTCTGTAACTGAGGGAAGGGTATGGTGGTACAAAGAAAAATGAGTAAATTCTCCATAAATGTTAGCAATTGCTAGAGTAGTATCCTTGGATTTTGTATGAGAGAATAAAGATACTACTAGCCCCTATTTTCATTTTAGAACTATCAGCATCTCTTCATACATGCTTGATTAATGCTATTAAACGTGTTAGATTCACTGCAAGAATGCCTTTGGCAGTTAAAACTAATTTGCATCAGTGTAAATTTATCAAAATGTGTTTAAAACTTGCAAGTTTCAGAGTCAACCACAGAGCAAGAATGGCAGTAGGGATTATCACGGTAGATATTCACACAGTAGACTTTATTAAATAATCAGTATTCACAGTCTTCAGATGTGATACCTTTGGATGGATTTGAATTCTGAATTTCAGGACCTCCAAATAAGGAGATTTTGTTGCCTGAAAAAGGAACCTAATATCTAACAGTTCTCTCCCCTAAAAATACTTTCTTACATGTAACACAAAATGATCTTTGTTTTGAATTAAGGCCTCTTGCATCTTGATCTTTTCCTAGTGTTAGAATAATCTTAGTAAAGATTAATAAGACCAAAAGTAGAAATGTATAGTCCAGAAACCTGTAGCCACAATCTCTTAGTGACCTTGATGGGAAAAGTGAAGCTTTCCTCTTTTCCTTGTGTCAGTCTCCTGGGCCTTGAGGAAGACTCAGCCTAAAGGGGTTGTAGGGGTTGTGGACTCAGCCTAAAGAGGTTGCAAGGGGTTGTGGTGGGGTATCTTCACTCCACATTTGTAGTTAAAGCTGCCCCTTGCGGAAGAGACTTGGGAAAAGGAATAAGGGGGGTATCATTTCTTCACTTACCTTGTAAGAACTGTAGTTTCTGTCTCTGGAAAATAAAGGGTTTAAATCTTTATTTGTATCATGGTGTGACATTCCACCCTTGATATCTATTAGAATATTGTTACTAAAGGCTTAATCATTTTTCATTTATTTATAACTGTGACCTAGGTCTAAGTTGAGGCTGCCACTATATGTGGGTGGTTTGGTGGGTATTTATGATTGGAGTTTTTGCATTGTTTTCTGCATGTTTTTTAAAGCTTTTCTTCCCCACTTTGTCACCCACAGGTTCGAGAACTTGTCCTGGACAATTGCAAATCAAATGATGGGAAAATTGAGGGCCTAACAGCTGAATTTGTGAACTTAGAGTTCCTCAGTTTAATAAATGTAGGCTTGATTTCAGTTTCAAATCTCCCCAAACTACCTAAATTGAAAAAGGTAAGTGCTTTTTCTTTAACAGTAGAAGAGAGAACCATCCTGCGGAAGGGAAAAATATATGATTCTATCTGTAAGGAAGCGTTTAGTGTAGCAGAAAGCATATGGCCTTTGGAACTGGGCAGATCTGGGATTGAATTCCAGCTCTAACATTTCCCTGATGGGTAAATCTTCCTCAGGTTACTTAATTTCTCTAAGACTCAGTTTCCTCATCTGTAAACTTGTAATACCACCTGACCTTGCAGAATTGCTGTGATGTTTGGAAATAATACATGTTGGGTGCTGAATAAATAGTAGTTATGAAGAATAATTACTTTGTGAATAATTTATTACTTGTTATGAATCTGTTGCTATGATGTTAACTCATTGTTCTTAGTATGCTCTGGTTTAAGAACCACAGGTGCCTCCCATTCTCCGTGTTTTATGTTAAGGGAGAATTGAAGTATAGACCTTTCAAATTTGTAGTCTATGTTATTTCAAACCCATTATGTAATTCTTAATGACTAGGAAGTTTAAAATGTGTTGTGATTGACTGCAAGAGTTCATTTTAACAAAACTGCTGTACTTCCCTATCCTAGTTGACGGCCCATTGTTAGGGCTTTATTGGTCTAATTATAAACCAATCGCTATCCCCCCTAACAACCCCCCCAAAAAAAAACAACAAACAAAAAAACCTCAAGAAAAATGTTTTTTTCATGTCCTTGCACGTTGCCCTGTCACAAAGCCCCAGAATGTCAGAACTGGAAGAAACTTAGATCTTCTAGCCTTGTTTTACAGGCACAGCAGTAGACCCAGAAAATACAGAAAGGTACAGTAATTTGCCTAAAGCCACCCACAGAAGTGGTTAGTACTGGAACCAAAGCTAGAACCCATGTCTTCCTGTTTGCTAATCCAGTATCTTTTCCATTACATACGAAAATGTTTGTGGTCATGGCAGTGTTGCAGAATTCTCCACTGTTTACCTAATCTCTTTATTAGGGAGTTTAAGTTGAACCTTCATCTAAAAAAGATACACATAGAAAACAAATCAAATTGAGGCAAAGGACAAGTAGGCTGTTCCTGTAACTTGCTTGCTTGAATTCTGAGAGGGACTTGTTTTTTGGTTAAGTACGTGAATTAAAATCCAGAAGTGCTTTTTATTTATTTGCCTTTTTTAGGTAATAAATGCTCAGGAAGTCCTCATAAGTTTCAGGGCAACCCTCCTGTCAGAAAGAATTCTGTTATGTTTAAATTTGTAAATTTTTTTTCTTTTTTCTGACAGTCATTTCCTTTAGAGGTTCAAGTGTAATCCTTTTATGTTTGCATAGTTTATTGTGACATTGGAAGCTCTGATAAGCCTATAAAAAACTGATGGCTTTTTAGCCTGTATCTACATAAACTTGATGCTAGCAGGTCCCTACTGTGTGTTTTGTGTTCTGTTCTGCTTTTCTAGCATCCTGGTACGTTTTCCTGAATTACCATGGTCTGTGTACTATCACACTTATTCAGAAAGTCAGTGTATCAGTGTATCAAATCCTTCTGAAGTCCTATTAATCACTTACCTTGTAGGGTCAGAGAGGGAGGAATAGAGATATCTGTAAACCAAACTTAAAGGCACATTGCGTGTTCTCACAGCTGATTTTCTTCCTACCCTAGAGCACAGATTGTTTTTTTTTTTTTTAACAAGAAACAGGTTCTGAAAGAAATTTTGGTGTATAAATGTCGCAGGTTTCCTAAATTTACACATTGATTTCATTTCAAAATAAATATGCCACTAAATGCTTTGGCAGATTGCCTTGTTATCTCTACTCCCTAAGATACTCATGTTGAAAGGACATGAATACTACATGTGTCGATATTCTAACCAACCAAGAGAAATTTTAGATATTTTACTGGACTGTCCCATCAGAAGGAAAAAAATGTATTGAAATGTTGCATTTTTCTCTTCTGAAATGCTTAATAACACCAAAGCAGCAGACTTACTGTTTTTTAAACTCATTCTTTCAACGAATATTTAAATTTTTAAAAGTTCCTCTATTCTGCATCATGTCCTTCATTTCATTGCATGCCAGACTAAATTGCATAAGTTGTCATGCTGTTCTAGGTACATAGCATAGCGGGGAGCACATTGAAGCTAGCCTGCCTGGCTTCAAATCATAGGTTCACCGATGTAACAGCTGTGTGATCTATGGGCACTTATATCGTCTCTTCATAGTTCATTTTTGTCATCTGTAAATGGGGGTAATAATTCTACCTACCCCATAGGGTGATTGTGAGATCAAATGAGTTCATGGATTTCTAGTGCTTTGAACAGTGCCTGAAGTACTGTGTAAGGGTTAGATACAGTTACCATTGTTGTTGGCAGTTAAAAGAGAATTGAAACTAGCTGTCTGGCTTTAGTTTTCTTCATCTGCAAAATGAAGAGTTTGAATTAGATGCTCTCAACCATCTTATTTTTCCAGGCTCCAATTTCTTTCACTCTAAGAGTCCAATATTCCTTGGTGAAGGCTCGTTCCTTCATTGGCATACCACTTGCTGTGCTACTTGACCTGCAGCTAAGAAATTAGAGTGGGTTCTTAAAAAGGCTAGTGCCAGGTTTGTGTAAGAAGTGTCCTCTGGGGAGTTGGTTTCGTCAGCCCTTTCGAAGCCGTTGCCCCAGTCCCTTTTTCCAAAGTCATGGAGCTTCTTTAAGGGCTTGTACCATTACTGTAGCCTTCAGAGCAACATCCCCTGGTGGCTTCCAGATGTAGAACTCCATGGCGAGCCAACACTGAACAGAACCAGATTAGGTTTCAAGTGGGCATTGTGAGCTTTGCTTGGCACACAGAATAGCTGCTTAGAATGCACAGACCATTTACCCTTCCTGGCAGGTATAGAGTATTACAACTTCTCAAAGAATTCTCATTTGCTTTGACCCACTTTTTAGGTTAGAAAATGTATTTGCTGATGTTAGGGGCCAGCAAACTTATAATTAGCAGCTGGTTAAGAAAATACAACTCTTCTAATCCTTACATGTCTCTCCTTCCCAGAAGTGTTCCTGGGATCTGCAAACTACTTATTTGGGTTTAATCAAACAAAATGAACACACCTGCCCTAATAAAAAATAGAGATCATTTGATCTTGGTGTTTGAGAACTGTATTCATTATTTATAACACTTCAATGATATGTGTTTCTCTGTGTGTATTTGTGTGCTGTGTGCATTTTCTCTTAACAGCTTGAGCTCAGTGACAATAGAATCTTTGGAGGTCTGGATATGTTAGCAGAAAAACTTCCAAATCTTACACATCTAAACTTAAGTGGAAATAAACTGAAAGATATCAGCACCCTGGAACCTTTGGTAAGTAATCAAGAATTTGAAAACCAGGACTTATTGGTCATTTTCATTTTCATATTTCTTTATTGTGAGGGAAATAATTGGAAATAATAATTGACTGAGAAAATGGTGGTTTTTTATAGTACTTCTTATAGAAAGAGTCCAGTTTTAAAGAATCAGGGCCTCTTTAGTTATACGTGTTCCTGTGACTTTGCTCTCCCTCCCTTATTATTGTGGTAGCTTCCTTCAACGGGGAATTCTTTTCTTTTTTGTCCTTTTTAAATGTCATATATTAACTATAGCCTTAAACATTTATCTTAAAATTGTTTCCCCAGACTGGCCAGACTGTTCTATATTATACTTTTACAGAAAAGGCTGTTTATATTGGGTGACATATCTGATCTGTAGATGGAACAGGCCAAGGGCAGCTCCACTGAGTTTTAGGTCTTCTAATTCATGATCTTGTGTTGTAGCTGGATCACTGTTGCCTAAAGTTTTGCATGGGAACCCCCAGATTCTCCTCAGTCTTACATACTGGGATAAGCTATGGAAAGTTAAATGCCAGTTGGGTTATAGACTTGCTGTGTGACCTTGGGCAAATTGCTTCTTCTCTCTGGGCCTCAGTTTCCTCATTTATGAAGCAGGAAGGATAATAATCCCTGCCTAACTTACCTCACTTAGGAGTTCTGAGAATAAAATAAGGTAATGCACTTACTTTGCTTTGTAAGTTGGGAAGCTGTGTTAATGGGGGTCCAGTCTAGTGGAACTTGTAGTGACCAGAAAAGAGCTTCTGGAGGCAGGGATTAATGCAGGGTAGGGGTAGCCCCACAGCCTGTTCTCTTTGGCTGCCACCTGGAAATTCCTATTCCATTCAACAATTCAAGATTGTTAAACGACTTTTTTCCCCTAAATATGACATTCTATTCATAGAAGTAGAATTCTATTTTAATAAGGCTAATGAACTCAAACTTGTTTCATATCACCCAAAGAAGTTTGTGGCAGCTTTCTGGGTTTTTTTTTTTTTTTTCTGTTGTACATAAAGTCAGTATTTCCATCTGACTTAACTTGCAAACATTAATTGGGAGAGGGGCTATACAGCAGATAGGAGCTGTCTTTCAGGATCCAGCACAGCAGAACCCAAGAGGATAAGGCATCCTTCTGCTATCTCTATCTTTTCTGATATCACAATATATTAAAATATTTGCACTTCATATCATTTGTACAGAATGTGCTGTTGATATTTCAAGAGAAGATAGAGTTAAATTATGACTCTTAATAAAGAGGATTTCCTGCTAAAACTATAAGGTCTTTTCCCTCCTAATAGTAATTGAGGGTCTGTTCCAATATAGATTTAGTCACTGTTTACCGAGTCCCTTTGTTTTTATGTTTCATTAAGTAGACCACATTTAGCTCATTTCTCATTAAATGTTGCGAGCCTGTTGTTCACCTTTGCTCCATGAATTTTGTCCCCTTTTTTCTGTTACCAGTTCACTCAGATACTTGGGCTCCCTACTTTTTCACTAGTTCTGTTTTCCTCCAAATCAATCCCCATTTCCAATGTTTAAGCAAACATTTATTGCAGTTTGCTTTATTCAAGGATGTTAACATTTGCCCATGTATCCTCATGTAATGCAAAGAAGAGGGAATGTCCTCCTTTTAGAAATGAGGAAACCAAGTTTAATTACTCAGCAGCTGCAGAATAAATGGCGAGTAGGGATTCAAATCCAAGTCCATCCTTCTTTCCACTGCCCTTGGGACCTGTTCTTCTCTTTTTAACCTATAAATTTATCCCATACCCAAATTGACCTAAGCTGGGAGTTCCAAAAGGAGCACTAAATTAAGTGCTGATGGTCTCCCAGTCCCATGGGGCACTCTAAGCCTTTATTGTTTGTGTTAATGACAGGCTATCAATTTAGGGTC
The DNA here is from genome assembly GCF_949774975.1 of Lagenorhynchus albirostris. NCBI lineage: Eukaryota > Metazoa > Chordata > Mammalia > Artiodactyla > Delphinidae > Lagenorhynchus > Lagenorhynchus albirostris. The sequence goes on along the minus strand of NC_083101.1, from coordinate 33,891,825 downwards.
ATTGTAAGCACAGGAACCCCTTCTCTCTAGAACAGAGCACCAGGCAGTACCTTTCCATGCTAAATCACTGGCCATTGCCTAATTCTCCTAGCAGCCTTAGTCTTCTTTGATGTTTCATCAGAAGCTTTTGTCAGTGTCCTAGCATTCAGAGGCAGAGCAGAAGCAGACATTGTGTGGGAGTTGTTCCTGACCTGGTCAGTGATTTATTAGGGCCCTTTGGTGGCTATGAAAGTCTCAATCCCCTGGGGCAATGAAGTATGAGAAAAATTATCATTATAATATTTACCATTTTTGGAGGATCTGCTATGTACCATACACTGTAGTGGTTGCTTTATGTATGTTATCCCATTAGTAATCCTCAACATTTCTATAAAATGGATAGAAATAGCATGGCCCTCATTTTACACATGAGGAAGCTGAGGCTTAGGAGAGGCTGAATCCCTTGTCCAGAGTCACACACTTGGCTAGGGAGTTGACAGAGCCACAGTGCCACACACCCAGGGCTGTCTGGGAAAGGCTGAGCTGCCATTCTCCTGAACTTTCTATTCAGATTCCTGGGGGCGCTAGGTGGGTCTCCTGACGTTATAACTTCAGGATAAATAAAACTGTAGGAGAAGGTGAAGGGGGGAAATGTTGGGTCCATTTTGACTTCTGAAAGTATTCTTCAGTGGGGAAAACACCATCCTCATCCTCATCAACCACATACATTTTGAACTCCGTCTACGTTGAGCCCAGTTCTTACAGTCAATGCAATGATTGTGAATGCCTCTGCTTACTACAGGGACATTAATCGAGAGACAAAGAAGGCATCAATTCAAACTTCCTTGGACACCTTTTTTAAGAGACCTGGGCCATCCAAACCATCCCCCAAAGCCCTTCTAAATTCTAAGAAGGCAAGCAAAATTATTGTTAATAAAATGTTTAATGTTTATTATGGCTAGCCTATTAGTTTTAGGCCAAATTTCTGAAATGGTAGAGTTGTGGGGGTTTTTTTTTGTTTTTTGTTTTTTAAGCAGTATTTACACATTACATTGGGATCCTGAATAATCTGTGTGTAGTGTATTTTGGGCCTTAAAGCACAATTTTACTGCTTTAAACAATTCTAGAGTCCTACAGTTATTGGGGATTTTGTTATTTGCTTTCACTTTGTTTTCTAGCATACTGTTTGGCATGTCCGAATTATTCATAATGGGTCCTTTCTGAAGAAGTAGCAAAAAATGTCACAGATTCAGAGTTGCAGAAACAGGAAAGCCTTGGAGGCCCTGTGTACTAGGCTAGTTGATAGAATTAGAAAACGGGCTTGGGGCACTTTTGAGCATTAAAGATCTGGAGTTGTATGTATTTTTGCACATCCATTCCTAGGAAATAATGTTGAACAGTAAATGGCTCATTCCTTTGAGTGAAGAATTTATACTGAGCCTCTGGGAAAGCTGCCTAAATATATTCATGGTTCTATCTTAGCTGGTATAGAGTCAACCTTTCTGTGAAGAGAAAAGAGTTCTACAGTTGTCTGGGGTGGTATTTCAGCATTTTTTTTCCTCTTTGTCAAGAAGTCATACCTGGGCTTCTGGGGGTCAGGGGCTGTCCAGTAGGGAACCTAATCTGAAAGCTACATGACAGAAAAGCAGTTCTCCCTATGATCAGAAGGGCTGGGGACAGCTTTCTTAAGACCTCAGTGTACTGACTTACATAAGCACATTATTGGATCCACAAAACTCTTGGATCACTGTACCTTGGTGTTTTGAGGAGTACATTTGTCTGTTGCTGTAACACTGTTCTGTGTTCCATGCTTGGCTCCATGTTCCCAAGGGCTGTTCAGTGAGAATAAAACCAGTGTGGGAACCTCTTTGATCAGGAAGACGAAGATTTGTGAGTGCAGGGATCATCAACCCCTTCCTCTAAAGGACCAGATAATAGATCTTCTAGGCTTTGTAGGCCATGCAGTCTCTGTCACAACTACTCCACTTTGCCATTGTAGCATAAAAGAAGCCATACATAATACATAAACAAGTGAGTGTGGCTGTGTTCCAGTAAAACTTGGTTTACAACTACGGGAGGCAGGCCGGAGTGGGCCAGCCAGCTGTCATTTGCCAAGGCCTGCTTTAGAGCACAGATTTTCAAATGATTTTGTAACTCCCAAGAACTACACAGATACCTCAAGTCCTGCAGACAAGGTTTTGTTCCATCTTTGTTTCTTCCCAGGTCCTTGTGAATGTTGAAATAGATTTCCCAATAAAGCATCGAAGTCTTTAAACATCAACGTTTATTTTTTTACAACTTGCTTCATACAGAGATCCTCTCAGTAATTTTTTAGAGAATGGCAAACTTTTCTCTTGACTCAGAACCATTAAAAGTTAAATTTATGAAGCCGTATATCCGTATGCCCCCCAAGCCCCTATTTTAAAAGGCACCAGGCCTCACAGTACTTCACATTTTGTGTTTACTGTTTATCGGTTTGCCCCCTCTTCTGCTCCCCATGAGGGTCTATTGTCACTTTCTGTTGCTGTCTCCTTACTTGCCTGTAATACTAACTCTGCCCTCCCAATCTCTTAATTCACCCTTAATCAAAACTTAATAGACCTGGTATTGAAATACTAGTACACTGATGTAATAACAAATGAAGATCTGAGTAGAATACGTGGACATTTTCCTATTCGCTTTGGCTGCTCAGAAAACTTCTTGGGCCAAGTTTTTAGATCTTAACTGTTTTAGATAGATGAAACGGAGGTTTCAAACAAAGGTATTACAACAAAACTTCAAGGTATGGTAAAATCAGAAGAATTTTACTTCAGAAAGTTCTGGTAATAGTGGCAATCTTTTCCCCCAAAATTAAAAAAGAAGAAAAGAGTGTAAAGTTTCTCTACTTGTGAAGTTTCAACTCTGAGTCCCCCTTCTTTTCCCCCAGCTTGCACTGACTCCTGTCTTCCCAAAAAATATCTGCATCACCACACTTTGTGCTTTACTAGGTTCTGTTCTCGAGTGTTTCCCATCTGTGTCCCCAAGTAGAAACGTCAAGGATCTTGATGTTGATTGATTTCATTGAAAATTTTTTTTCCCTTCCTATTCTACCACCCCAGAGCACTGAAGACTGACTGCTTGATAACCCAGCAAGTTCTTATTGGTCATTTGATTACTCAAACATTAAAACCTAGTTTTGAACCAAATTTGTTGAAGTCTCTGTTTTGTCTCATATTGTAAAAAGGTCCAGTTTTAATAAATATTTCAAATTCATATTTCTTAAGACTGTTCATACTGCCAAAAGAAAACAGTTCTCTGAGAGGATAGAGGTAGAAGGGAAGGACTAATTAAAAATCTAGTGACCTAATATAAAGGTTGCAAAGGACTTGAAATGTTTTCCTATGTACAAGGCTGAGTAGGTAGCAGCTAATTGAATTCAGAGCCTAGAATTTTACCTCTTTAGGAGATGGGTTTTGTTGCTTATGTTCCTTTGGTTTAGTAGGTATGTTTCTTGATCCTTTTCCTCAGAAAAAGTTGGAATGTCTGAAAAGCCTGGATCTGTTTAACTGTGAGGTTACGAACCTGAATGACTACCGAGAGAGTGTCTTCAAGCTCCTTCCCCAGCTGACCTACCTGGATGGCTATGACCGAGAGGATCGTGAAGCCCCTGACTCAGATGCCGAGGTGGATGGTGTGGATGAAGAAGAGGACGATGAAGGTGAGTGGGCACAAAGCAACGTGCAGTGAACTTAATCTCTGCTTTCCAAAGGTCCTGATTAGGCCACTGAATGCTCTTGCTATTGAGAAAAATAATTTATATCCATGCATGTAGGCGTTCTGTTAAATTTGAAACTCTTAGGGCATTGAAATCTTCAAATGATCAAAATAGAAAATGGTTTGTTAGCTAATTAGTCTTGAATTTGGAGCCTAGAGATCATAGACTGCTTCAGTCCATTTTTTGAAGTACTTGTGGTTTATGGTTTACTAAAAGGACCATTGCCTCAGGTCTCCTGCCTTTCTCCTAGCTGTTTCCCTTTCTTGGCTAATGCCAGCTTATCCTTACCAACTCAGCTTTGTCAGCACTTCCAGGAAGCATTTTATGATGCTGGAGACCTAGGTCCTTGTATGTGCCAGAGCATCCCCTCGCTTAGCTCTTTCGTAGCACTTGTCACTCTGCTAGTCTTGTCCCTTCCAACTATGCTATGATTACCTTCTTTTTTTTTTAAATTAATTTATTTAGCCGCATCAGGTCTTAGTTGTGGCACGCAGGATCTTTCATTGTGGCATGCCAGCTCTCTAGCTGTGGCTTAGTTGTCCCGCGTCGCGTGGGATCTTAGTTCCCCGATCAGGGATCGAACCCTCGTCCCCCACATTGGAAGGCGGGTTCTTAACCACTGGACCACCAGGGCAGTCCCTATGATTATCTTCTTATCTCTTTATTCACAGGGCCTAGCACTTGGTACATGTTTTTTACATTCAAATATAAATATCTTTCCTGCTTTGATATATGACTATAGAGTTTTAAAAGGTAATGATTTGAAAGCACTATGTGTTGGATTCCATTTTTCATTAATAAAGGAAATAATTTCCAGCTATAACATGGAATTAGAATATACTTTTTATTTTTGACTTTTTTTAATATATAAATTTATTTATTTTTGGCTGCATTGGGTCTTCGTTGCTGCGCGTGGGCTCTCTCTAGTTGAGGCGAGTGGGGGCCACTCTTCGCCGTGGAGCGCGGGCCTCGCATTGCGGTGGCCTCCCTCGTTGCGGAGCACGGGCTCTAGGCACGCAGGCTCAGCTGCTCCGCGGCATGTGGGATCTTCCCGGACCAGGCCTTGAACCCTTGTGCCCTGTGTTGGCAGGCAAATTCTTAACCACTGCGCCACCAGGGAAGCCCCTATTTTTGACATTTGATCAAGGTTTTTTACATCCTGTTATCTTTTTTTTTTTTTTTTTTTTTTTTTGGCGGTACGCGGGCCTCTCACTGTTGTGGCCTCTCCCGTTGCGGAGCACAGGCTCCGGACACGCAGGCTCAGCGCCCATGGCTCACGGGCCCAGGCGCTTCGCAGCATGTGGGATCCTCCCAGACCCGGGCATGAACCCGTATCCCCTGCATCAGCAGGCAGACTCCCAACCACTGCGCCACCAGGGAAGCCCCATCCTGTTATCTTAAAGAATCTTTGTATATTTTCTACCCAAACTATCCCTCCTGATTAGCTTGTGCTTTCCTTGCACAGTGACTTGTTTACTCTGAGTCACTCTTAGGATAAAAGGTTTCTCACCTGAGTGGCTTAGAGGAAGCAGAGCTATGAGTGATCACATCAATCAGCATGAAGAAAACTTATTCTCCGAGAATTCCTGATGTTGCTAGAATTTGCAGCATTACTGTATTTAAAGTATTATTTTAAATATCTTTAAAGATGAAAGTTTATAAGACAGGAATGGTTAAGAAAAGTGGAGAACATCATCAGGCACCTTGGTTGCAGTTAGTGGGGTAGTACTCTGGAAGCATTTTACAGTTTTGTTTTGCAGCAGGTTTGAGACAAGGCAAAAAGAGATGGGATGTTAGATGGTAAAGTGGACGCTGAATAGGATGTTTCATCTTGTTCCAAATGTTTACATCACTTAGTCCCTTCATTGCTTGTTCTCAGTTTTTCTTAAAAACCAGTCTGGTTGTCCATATTTAAGTCCACCTTAAATGGGTTGAGCAGCCACCCATGTGGAGGAGCCTGTAAAGAAAATTCCTTGGAGAGTGGAAGGCAGTTCTTGAGAGCAACATCAGTCAGGCAACAAGTATTTGAGAATTTCCTATGTGCCAGGCTTTTAAAACTATCTATAAACTAGACTAAAAATAGTTTTAAGAAAAAACAAACATGGTTCCTGTCCCTTGGAGCTTACTGTCTACTAAGAAGAGAAATGTTAAGTAATCATAACTAAATAACTAATCACAAGTGAGCAAAGTGTGTGGTAATGGAGAAGCACCAGGTGTGTGAGAGCATAGGAGCTGAGACTGGGGGTCTGGCAAGTTGGCCTGAGGAAGTGATGTTTAACTGAGACTCAAAGGTTGAGCCAGTGTTAGCCACACAGAAAAGAAAGGGAAGAGCATGTGGGGTCCGGAGGCAGGAGAGAGCACAGCGAGCTCCAGGACCTGGAGAGGTAAGAACTAGTTGATGAGAGGCCTGCACCAAATGGAGTAGAAACACAGGACACAGGTGCCTTTCAGCCTGCCTGGCTACCACCACTGCCCCCACCCCCATCCCCGTTATGGGGTTATTATGGGTGTTTCCCAGGTTCCTGATTTGCACAGCTGGTTTGTGCTGGTACCCTTACCCCAGAGGAAGTTGGTGGGTCTTTTTTGTTTTTTGTGTGTGTGTGTGACTTTTTACTATGGAGAATTTCAGACATAGACAAAGGTAGAAATAACAGTAAAACTAACTTTAACTTTCATGTTTCCATTACTGAGTTTCAGCTGTGGTCTGTTCACGCCTGATATTATTTTACAGACACACACACTCCCACCCACTTCTCCCCTTCCTTATTTTGAAGCAAATCCTAGGCATTGTATCATTTCATCGGTAAGTGTTGTAGTGTACACTTGGTCCGCCAGGACTCCTGGCCTCTGGATTTTATGGGGCTCAGGTCAAAGGGACTGAGCCTCAGCAACTTGCAAGAAAGGAGGTGACTGTGGTTCGTGGTTTTCCCTGACATTGGTGTGGCCCAGCATTTGTCCTGTGGACCAACCCAAAGCTCCCCACCACCTGAGTAGGTGTACCTTGTGAGACACACAGGGTATTTGATGTATTCCTTTTGGACGGTTTTCAGAAGGAGAAGATGAGGACAAGGAGGAGGATGAGGATGGTGAGGAAGAAGAGTTTGATGATGAAGAGGATGAAGATGAAGACGAAGATGTAGAAGGGGAGGAGGATGAAGATGAAGTCAGTGGGGAGGTCAGTGCACCTCTTGTTGCCCTGCTTCCCATTTGTAATTGAAATAAAAGTGGATTGTTTAAAAAAGAAAAGTCTTCTGAAGAAATTAGTATGCTTGTAAATAGACTAATGGCAATCTGATTAATTTAGCTCTTGTCCCCCTTTTAGTAAATACTAAATAGAATACTTGCTGAATGCTAACTAGGCAGTGCTTGGCTCTGCAGAGTAAGTTTTGACCCTTTAACTTTGGGAGGCAGCAGCAAGTTGAGTATTCATTCAGTACGGTGAGGAAACTGGAAACATTGAGAACTGATGGGATGTCCTCCCCTTTGTTGTACTGAAGTGAAGGGTATGTTTACCACGTCTGAACTTCTTGTATATCCAGCTTAATGCAGTAAATGCATTATGTACCTGCTGTGTTAAAGAGTTGAGGATGAAAAGTTGAAGAAAAATGTGGTCCTGCTCTGAAAGAGGCAGGTAGTCTAATTTATGGGACAGGCAGTAATAACAGTTATCTCTGAGGAGCTGAATACCATAGAAGGATAGGAGAAAGGAGTGACTTTGACCCTAAAGGGGACTTGTGAATACAGGCCAAGAAAATTAGACATCATCAAAAAAAAAAAAAAGTGTTCTTTTGTAGTACAAACGTAAGGCTGAGCATTTGTATAATCTCAGAGGTGTCTAATGAAATTAAGTTTCTGAAAGAAGCTTTTTATAGGAAAGGGAATATGGAAGTCTTTGTCCAAACATGCTTTGAAGTTTTTAAAATTATTTCTGGAGTTACCCATCGTAAGTTGTATACTAATTAAAGATGTCTTTAATTAATGCTTACTTCTGAAAAGCAATTTTTAAAGAAAATTTTTAATTAAGCTCATTAATTTAAGAAAATCCAGCAGTTCTCACTATATTAAAGTAGATAAAAGTAACATTACAGTTTTCTCTTTGAATGAGCTGTTAAATTTAATTGACAGTTCTTGTTTCTCTTCGTACTTCTTAACTTGGCAGAATTAATCTAATAATGATATGCTATTTACCATTCTTTAGGAAGAAGAATTTGGACATGATGGAGAAGTTGATGAAGATGAAGACGATGAGGATGAAGATGAGGATGAGGATGAAGGTGGGTTACTGCATGCACTTTGGTCCCTCTCAGTTAAAGATCAAGGGAAATGTCTGTTAATTTAGAATTTGAAATCACTGAGAAGAAAATAAAATGCCTTTGGCCCTGGTGGTCTTCAGAAGCACTTGTAAAGCCCCATTAGTGTGTGTGTACTGGTTCACCCACCTGCTCTACAGCAGTTAGTAGTGCCTGTATGAGGATGGGCGGCCCCGGCCTCAGTCCCCACATGTGTTTTTAGACCCCATCGTTTGTGTTGCTGTTAGGCATGAGATTTCTGTGTTTGGAATTTTTTCATTAAAAAAAAATCTTAATTGGATTGTAATCTTTGCAGGGTAGATAAATAGCACCTTTCTAGTTTTTATTGGTGTTACTCCTTTCCCCACCACAACCAAAACCAGTGAAACATCTATTTATTAGAAAGTAGATTCTAACGCTTGTGTAAGTTTCAGAGTACTGGGTTGGTTGCTGTGCTTTCTGTTGGTTCATACTTTCTCAGCAGCATCTTCTCTCTGTGCAAGTCACAGGACTAAAATTACTTTGGATACAGCAATGATTAGGACCTGGTCTCTGCCTTCAGGGAGCTTTTTGGAACACAATTTAGTGCAGATTTAGCTAATTTCATTAAAGTAGCAGTGAGTTTTTACTAGTTGAAAAGACAGAACGACGTGTAGGTCTCTGTGTCTCAAATACTTAAGGAGTCTGAGAAATCTCTTTTTAGTTAATGTAAACTTGCAACAGTTTGAGTCTTGCCATGTTCTAGGCTAAATACTTGTGCTATTTCATTTAATCCTCAGAATAACCCTATGGAGTCAGTGCCATTGTCCCCATTTTACAAATGAGGAAATAGGCTTAAGGAGCTCCAGAGTCCTTGCTATTTATTTTAATAACTGCTAATGTCTGATTTTGGTGACCAACAAGTGTAAGAAAAATAAACATTTGGTTAGACAGCAACTTAACTTGAGAAAACTGAGTTAACTTTGCTGTGATTTGAGGTGCTGCTGTGCATTTTACCCTTCTTGGTTCCGTGGCTACTGTTTATGCTTCTTAGAATTAAAACTTCTTAATTAACAACCTGTTGATTTGATCAAGCTTACATCATTTTTTATCTCCCAACCCTTAAAAAATGCATTGTTGTTACCTCTGTTAGCAATAATTAGGCAAAGTAAATGCCTTTCCAGTTGTCTCAAAATGAATTTTTATTATTGTACAGAAGAGGAAGAAAGCGGGAAAGGTGAAAAGAGGAAGAGAGAAACAGATGATGAAGGAGAAGATGATTAAGACCCCAAATAACCTGCAAAAAAAGAACTGTTCAGTATTGGTTGGACTGCTCACACGGATTTGGTAGCTGTTTAAAAAAAAAAAAAAAAGTAGCTGTGATACAAACCCCAGGACACCCACCCACCCAAAGAGCCAAAGAATAGTTCCTGTGACATTCCGCCTTCCTCCATTTAGTCCCTCTTGGAAATCCACCACCAAGCTTGGGGACTTCACCCCAACAAAATTGTAAGCATTGTTAGGTTTTCGTGTAAGACTCTTGCTGTAGTGTGGATAGCTATGATTGGTGAGTCAACGGTCCGTGGCTGCCAGTTACACTGAGATTGTAACAGCATTTTTACTTTCTGTACAACAAAGAAGCTTTGTAAATAAAATCTTAACATTTTGGGTCTGTTTTTTCATGCTTTTCTTTTCTTTTTAATGAAAATTTTTTTACATTAGGACATTTTATGTGACAACTGCCAAAAAAGTATTTTTAAGAATTTAAGTGAAATAAACACATTCCTCTTTGGTAAAGCCTAGTTGTATGCTTACATTTGTAATTTAAGACTTTGATTGTAAGCCTGTGTTGAAACACACTAAAGAACTGGTTTCTTTGGTGTTTTTATATTAGTGGTTGTTGAGGGGAAATACACAAGTATGTAGGATCTTTGAGCATTTAACTCTAATCCTCATTCTTGATGACTGAGAGTAATGAGGTAGACTTTTGAAAAATAATGTGTGAAATTCAATGCTCTGGAGCCCCTGGAAGCCAGTAAAAATAATGCTAGATTCAAATAATAGATGAATTAAGTAAAGGAGGTAGTATAAAGGAGAAGGCCTTACTCTGAGTCCCAGGAGATCTGAATTCTAGTTCTGGCTCTGCCACTGATTTCCTGTGTGACCTTGTGTTGCCCTCTGGACTACCTCCCAGTCTGTAAAGTTGAGGGGGTGTGACCAAATGGCTTCTGACAGGAAGGTCTGAAGAAAAAAATGGGCTTTGCACGAAGGCTGAAACATGTAGGGTTCGACTGACCAGGTGAACAGGGTATAGTTTGTTATCAAGACAGGCGAGCTAAGGAGGAATGACATGTGAAAAGCTTGGCTGGGGTGGGGGAGGGGCGTGGGTACACACTGCCTCAGCTCAGCTTTTTTTGCGGAAGATGGAAATTTGTTCTTACGGATCTTAAAAGGACTTGGGGGAGGGGTAAGATTCTGCGGTCTTTATGCAGTGTCTCAACAATTTAATACATGTGCGACTACATTGTCAATTTTTGTAGTGGAAGAGTTGAGGATTGTTTTGGTAACTCTTAGCTATAAGCTACTGGAGTGAGTGTGTTTTTACACATGTAAAAGCAATGTTAAAGATTGGAAACTAATCTGAATTTGTCATTTTAGTGTCAGTGGAGCCCCCAAATCATGTACTTTACATTAAAGTCCCCTCTAGGCTTTAAAGCGGAGTTTGCTTCTTGCAAACAGCAAAAAAGACAAACCAGCCCTTGGGTGCTCATAGGAACTAGTAGGGAAGAGAAGACACATAGGAATGATGTTTACCAAGACCTAGTACCAGTGGTCCAGTAAGTGTTAAGAGTAATTTAGAGGTAGGAAAGGTAGCTTTTAACTGGGAGGATTAGGGAAGTTTCCTAGAAAGGAAAGTATTTGAGGCACACATGCGGATGTGAGTAGAGTTTAGAAATAGAAATGGAGAAAGTAGGGAGGAACATGATGGACAGAGGTCAGAGGTAGGGAGTTGTGTACGCTTGGCTTCAAATAGGCAAGTTTGACTAGAGAATGAAGAGGAAGAAGAGGAATGGCAGGTGAGACTGGAGCAGTGATTTGGGACCTTATCCCAAGGGGGCTTGAACGGCAGACCTTTCTTTTGCATTCACTTTGCAAAAATGTCAGTTTGATCTACTACCTGTGGCCAGTGAGGATTCTAGGGAACTATCAAACCAGCTTTTCATTTCTATCATGCTTTTTCTTTTTCTTTTTTTTTTTTTTTTTTTTGGCGGTACGCGGGCCTCTCACTGTTGTGGCCTCTCCCGTTGCGGAGCGCAGGCTCAGCAGCCACGGCTCACGGGCCCAGCCGCTCCGCAGCACGTGGGATCTTCCTGGACCGGGGCACGAACCCGTGTCCCCTGCATCGGCAGGCGGACTCTCAACCACTGCGCCATCAAGGAAGCCCTTTTTCTTGTTTTAAAATTAGGTTTTCCAGAGCCTGTGACATTCAGACCTCTGGGAGGGCCTTGAGGCTTAGCTGCTCTTAATATTTATTTATTTACTTACTTATTTATGGCCGTGTTGGGTCTTCGTTGCTGCGCGTGCGCTTTCTCTAGTTATGGCGAGCAGGGGCTACTCTTTGTTGCGGTGCGTGGGCTTCTCATTGCAGTGGCTTCTCGTTGCGGAGCATGAGCTTTAGGCGCGTTGGCTTCAGTAGTTGCACCACGCGGGCTCAGTAGTTGTGGCTTATGGGCTCTAGGGTGCAGGCTTGGTAGTTGCGGCACACATGGCTTAGTTGCTCCGTGGCATGTGGGATCTTCCCGGACCAGGACTTGAACCCATGTCCCCTGCATTGGCAGGCGGATTCTTAACCACTGTGCCACTAGGGAATTCCCTGGCTTAGCTGCTCTTGACTAAAGACTATTTTAAACTTCTTGAGGAACAGGATTTTTGGTGATGAGGTCACAGAGCAGACCATATTTCTGGAGTTAATTCCCATCTGAAGGAGATGTTCATTGAGTGGGTTTGCTCCCAGCTTTTGCAGTGAATGTTTAAGTTATAAATGTCTGAGCTGGATGGGAGCTGTGATGGGCTGGATAACTGGTTCCTACTTGCTCCTTCCTGCAGGGTGGGGAGAGGGGTCTCTTCCACACACGCCTGCCCTACATCCAGAGCAATGGCCCTGTTCCTGTGTGATATGTTGGCATGCATTTGAAGCATTCGTCTCTTAAAAATAAAAGGGCTTAGAACTATTGCTCATTGTAGATATGGGGAAACTGAGGCACAGGAAAGCGTCAAGGACTGGCCCAAGGTTTCCTGGTGAAGTAGTGAAAGAACCTGGCCCTGCTTTCAACTTTGCTCTTAGCTTTAGTTTATTCCTGCTTTAGGCATCCAGGCCCTGAAGAGTGACTGACACTTCTGATGGAAATGCAGAGCACCTTGTGTAAGACGCTGCCCCCACTCATCACCACTACCAGGACTCCTAACTAGGACACATGTGAGCAGAGTTACAGCAGAGTCAATGGTTTCCATTTCTGGCATTCCTGTTTGGGCTACACCACCCTCCCATCAGAGAAGGGTGAGACAGAACCACAGAGGTGGTTCTATCCCTAGGCTATGACCTTCCCTTTTCTCCAGCCCTGTCAAGTTGTGCTGACATCAATTTTAATGAGACTGGTGATACCACTGTGTTGACAGTTTGAAAGGGAGTCAAGTTACCAGCTGACTTAAGCTTCAGCTGCCAAACAGTTGCTCTGCAGGAAAGCCACCAAGATTGAAGCAAGTGTTGAAGTTCTTCCTAGAGCCAATTAGGTCAGCTTTGTAATCTCTGACCAAGTATTTTATAACTTGTCCCAGAGGTGTCAGAAGGGCATATAGAGAAAAGAAAATGACCCTAGAGTTACTCTGATTAAGGGGTCTTGACCCAGGTCAGCATGTGTGTTCGTTACAACGTCACCCCACCCCAGCCCTGGGGAAGAGGAGTGGAGGTGTGGTGAGGGAGGCCTCAGAGAGAACCCAGAGACCTGTTCTAGCCCCAGCCTGGCCACTAGCTGGTATTTGACCCTCCTGAGTCACCTCCCTTCTGTGAACCTTCGGTTCCTTGGCTGAAAATATGGGGCCCAAGCTTAAGCAAGCTTGCAGCTCTGATCCAGCTATACAAATCGGAATGGGGGTATATATTCCAAGTGCTAACCAGCAGTAGACATGCTAGTAGTTAATTACATGCCGTTACTTCCACTTACCCCACCCTCCTGAGGAGTTAGGTAAGGGTTTGGGCTAGTGGGAAATGTCAGAGCTGTGCCTTAGGCTGGTGGAGTAGAAAGGGGTAGACCTGTAGCAAGAGATCATTGAGGAGGCTGTTACAGTTACCTGGACAAGGCTGGATGAGGGCTGCACCCCCAAGACTGACGGTGAATGAGGTGTCATCCAAAAACTGCAACAGGAATACTAGTAAATCTGTTTTACTAGTCAGACTAATCAGACTGGAAGACAGAATTACAGACTTGCCTTAGCATGAGCAGGATGTATATCTGCCCCTAGCGGGGCACTAATGCTCTGAATCAGAGGGAGGGAGCTAAACTGTAATCCTCATTTCACGGATATGAAAACTGAAGGATTTAGAGGTGAAGTGCTTCTAAAGTCACGTAGCCGGTGAATAGCCAGCCTATTCCAACCCAGCTCTGCCCGAATTCAGTTTCTGCTCTTTGCCAAATGCTCCTCCGTAGGGCTGTCTGGCTCCTGGCTCTGTTCTAATGAGAAAGTTAGTGGACCTATTTCTTTCTTCTCCGGAGCAAAGTAGATGTTGGCTCACAAGACCCTGAGGCTCAGGACAGAGTGAAGACAGAGTGCGAACAGAGCTACTTTTTAGAATTAGAACCATGAAATGCTTTAGGGGTGCAGGCAAACAGTGGGCACTCTATAAATACAACTACCACTCTTAATCATAATAATTTCACATTGTGAGAGGCAGCCCTGCCATATACCATCTTAGTGAACTGGCAAAAGACCATTTGCTTCTTGGGACTCAGTTTTCCACTTAAAAATTGGGGGTGCCCTGAGCACGCCGTGGTAAGCTAATGAATGTGAGAGTGCTGGACACTGTGAGGGGTGATGTGGAGAACTGCTGGGAACAGCCTACACCATGGGCTTCTCTCAGTGGCCAACTAGGCTAGCACGCGTGCGGCGGGGGTTCTGCACAGCTGTGCACCTGGTAGCTGCAGCAGCAGCAGCAGGTGGGTGAGAGGTGGGCATCTGAGCAGAGTGGGTGACCTGGCACTGGGGGAGTCTGGGAGTGGGTGACATGGACTCTGGGGAAGTGAGTAGTCCGCAGGATCCCAGCCAGCCCCTGGTGATAGGAATTCCTGTCAGGCCCTTGGCTTTGTCCATACCAGTGCTGGGTCAGGGCCCTACCTTGTCCCTGATCTGCCATTAGGTTTCACTCCTGCTGGCACGTCAGCCCATTGCTTTCCTGTTTCTGTAGCCACCTGGTGCTTCCCACAGCTACCTGTCCAAATCCTACCTACATCCACTCTGCCAAGCTCAGGCCTGACCAGCTCCAGTCTGACCCGTCCTGAGCCCCACTTCTGACAAAAGAATGATGGCCCCCAATGCGTCCATACCATGCTACAGTTCGCATAGCTCACATCCATTATCTTGTTCAAGGGAGGCAGTGTGAGGATTCTGACCCCATCTTTCAAATGAGGGAATTGGGGCTCAGGATGACTGTTGCAAGGCCCCAGAGTGCAGAGCAAGGTCGACTTCTCTCCCTGCCTTGTGCTAATCCCAGGGTAAAGGCCAGGGATGAGCTAGTAACAGTAGACTATTCCACTGGACTTGGAGGATCCCTCTGTGGATGGGAACTTCTGATACCCAGAGCACTCCACAGTGCGGGTGCTTCGGCAGGAGGAAGAGGGAAATGGAAGAAATGAGGCTGAGGAAATCCAAGTTCCCACATCATAGGCCACTTGAGGCCCCTCAGTGTTTCACCCAGGACCTGTCCTCCCTATGTTGCTCAAGGGATCTCCCCACAGCCTGGTTCTCCTGATGCAGCTCAGGAACTTTCAGTGACTTCCCAGTGCCACACACTCCCCAAGTGCACACACACACAACATCCCAAATCACCCTATCAGCCTTACTTCCTGCACCTAATCTCCATATGCCCTACCTGGCCATCCGAACATTCCTGTGTGTTTCACCTTGCTCATGCTGCCTCCTCTGTCTGTACTCTTCCTCCACCTGCATAAGCCAACCATCCCAGTCTTCAAGAACCAGTGCAAAGGCATTAGCCTCCCCAGCAGGCCAGCAGACAGGAAACTTCCCTCCCTGGGTTTCTTATTCAGTGACTTTGATAACTTGTTCTCATGGCCCTGGCACTGGCTACTCTGCTCCCTGTCTTGTCTCCCCTGCTAGAGAGTGAGTGCTCAGGGCCATGGGCCTGAGTCCCTTTGCTGTGCCTCACCCACCAGCCCTCAGTGCATATTTCCTCAATGACATTTCCTCACGTGTATTAACTTCCTGGGGCTGCCATAACAAAGTACCATAGACTGGGTAACATAAACAACAGAAGTTTATCGTTTTACAGTTCTGGAGGCTAGAAGTCCAAGGTCAAGGTGTTGGCACGGTTGGTTCCTCCTGAGGGCTGCAAGGGAAGGTTGTGTTCCAGGCCTCTCTCCCTGGCTTATAGATGGCCATCTTCTCCCTGTGTCTTTCATGTGGGGTTCTTGTGTATGCATCTGTGCACAAATTTCCCTTTTCTATAAGGACACCTAATCATCTTGGATTAGGGCCCACCCTAATGAACTCAACTAATTCATCTGCAACAACACTGTTTCCAAGTAAGGTCACATTCTGAGGGACTGGGCATTAGGACTTCAACATATGCATTTTGCGGGGACACAATTCAACTCAGAACGCCAAACACGTGAATTGTGAAAACCTCTGGGCAGAGAATGGCAGTCAGGAGCTTAAAAGGCCCCACAGTTGGGTGTTTGGACATAAATGTGATTAAAAGTCGAACCCAGGAATACAGATTTGGAGAGGAGAGTCAAATCCTGATTTGCCTCTTCCTACCAGTTTTGTGATCTTGTGTAAGTCAGTTATCCCAAACTTTACTGCTCTTTCAAACTACACAAATTCAC
Organism: Lagenorhynchus albirostris; assembly: GCF_949774975.1. Taxonomy (NCBI): domain Eukaryota; kingdom Metazoa; phylum Chordata; class Mammalia; order Artiodactyla; family Delphinidae; genus Lagenorhynchus; species Lagenorhynchus albirostris. The sequence continues at coordinate 33,875,707 of NC_083101.1, read as the reverse complement.
ATTAATTATCCCCACCCCCTTTGAACTTGGAACTGGGAAAAATTATTTTATTTTGAGGAGCAGAAGGCTAAAATGGCAGTGGATGATACAAGTTTACAGAAGGGAGTCTAGAGTCCCAAAAATCAGAACCCACCAATCTGGAGCTAACAAAGTTGTATCTCCAGACACCCATGGAAACTTCTAAAATGCAATGAAATCCAGGATCCCCAGGCAGGAAGAAACCAGATCTCATCTAGTCAAATTCCTCTACTGATGTTGGAAACCCCTCAGCAACATGCCTACCTGACTTTCGTTGGATACCTTGGTGATGGGGACCTCACACTTTATAAGGCAATGTATTTACCGTCTTAGAAAAACAGAAAGTTCTTTATCTCCACAATAGTAAGGCAGCTTTATTTTTTATTATCATGGGTGTTGTTAACTCGATAAGCAGTCTACTTAAAAAGCTCTTACTTATCTAATTTCCTATAACACTCTTGGCTCTAATTTTGCCCCATGGAGCTGCAGAGGGGAAAAATCCAATTTAGCTTTTTAAATGGAGTCTTGCAAATATTTGACAATGTCCATCATGGCTCCCCTAACCCCCAGACTCTCTTCTTCACAATTAATCTCAGATGAATACCCTTGAAAGTTTCACCTATTGAATACTCATGTGACAAGGTTCCAATGCTGGGTTCTTCCATGTTGTAGCATGCATCAGTGCTTCATTCCTTTTTGTTGCCAAGTAATAGTCCACTGAGTGGCTATATTATACTTTATCTGTTGATTAGTTGATGGACATTTGGGTTGTTTCTACTTTTTGGCTTTTATGAATAATATTGCTATGAACATTTGTGTACAAGTTTTTGTGGACATGTGTTTTTATTTCTCTTGGGGATATATCTAGGAGTGGAATTGCTGAGTCATATGGTAATGCCGTGTTTAACCTTTTGAAGAGCTGCCAGATCGTTTCCCAAAGCGGCTGCACCATTTTATATCCCATCAGCAGTGTATGAGGTTTCCAGTCTCTCCACATCCTTGTTATTATCTGTCTTTCTAATTCTAGATATCCTACTGAGTGTGAGGTGGAATCTCATTGTAGCTTTGATTTGCATTTTCCTGATGGTTAATGATGTTGAGCATCTTTTCATGTGCTTATCGGTTGGAATATTATCTTTTAATACACGTCTGCATCAATCTGGTTGGCCTCGGGTTGGCAGTATTACATGTTTGAGACCAGGTTGCTATGGGGCGTTCTGGTGTACTGGGGCTGTTTCTAGAGATGGTTGTGAGCTGAGCAGGCAACCAGGAGAGCAGTCAGACTGGGGTTGGTGATGAATATCTGGGAGTCACCCATGAAAACATACATCTTGAAGCTCTGTGAATGGACAATATTCCCAAGGACAGCGTAAGGGAGAAGAGTGAAAGTTGTTAAAGCTTTGGAGACTCTTGGAAGTTAAGAGTGATAGGAGGAAAAAAAATAAAAAATAAAAATAAATTTAAAAAAAGAGTGATATGAGGAGGTGAGACAACGTAGACTCACTGTCTTTATTTTGGCCACACCGCACAGCTTGAGGGATCTTAGTTCCCCGACCAGGGATTGAACCCAGGCCACCACAGTGAGAGCACCAAGTCCTAACCACTGGACCGCCAGGGAATTCCCTAGACCCACTGTCTTAACTGGGGAGTGGGGATGGGCAGGACCTGCCAGACAGGGGGTTGTAGTGGGGGATGAAGAGGAGATGAGGCTGGTGACAGGCAGAGACTGTCAAGATGAGGTATGAGGATAGGGAAGGTCCTCCAAGCCACAGGCAGTGGAAGCAGGCCAGGGGGCCAGAGCTCAGGATGAGACTTCTTTCTCCCTAAGTATCTGGGGTAAGAACCGTGGGCCGCAGGTCCAGGCTGTTAGAGGTCTCACACCTCTCATCTCCTATGGTCCTCACTACGGCCTCTGGCGGTGGTTGTTTCCATTGGCTGGAAGTTGAGAAGTTCCTTAGCAGGAAGGAACACAGCTGGGAGTGGAACCCAGGCCTGACTTATTCCAAACCCTGTGATTTTTTCAGAACACTATACTGTTTCAACCTCCTGTGGGGGCCCAGTGTGGGAATAGATTACTATCATTTGGAAGGAATTTGGGATAGGGGTCTCAGCTTCAGTGTCGACTCTTCAGAAAGACACTTCCTGACCACCCGTGTAAAGAAGGTCCCCTTGTTAGTCACACACAGCACTCAATTTGTTTCCTTCGTTGCCCTCGTTATTATAGTCCATGATTTTACAGCAGTGCGTGAACATAGTTTACTTTTGTCGTAAACTACATTTACTGTAAAATACAGTTTACAGAAAGAGGGCTTCATTCCCCTTTCTATTCCTCGTGCTTGGCGGGGTGCCTAGCATGCAGGAATTATTTGCTGGATGGGTGAGTGAGGTAGCATTTGGAAAATGGAGGCAGGTAAGTTGTGTATCCCAGGTCAAAAATCCTTCCACAGAGACAGTATGAGGTGACTTTCACCTCCCAGACTGCCCCAGGTGTGATGGTGGGCTTGTTCGCTCAGGGACAGTATAAAAATGATGCTTATATTCCAGGAATGAGGACCAAGTTTGAGGAAGCAGGACGTGGGTGTAGGTCAGGGTGTGACCATCACGCGTGCCTATAAATGGAACAACTGAGAACCTGGGGCACTTGACACCAGGGCAGGTCCTCGGCGGCTGGGGTCGGGGAACTTGGGTGCATTAATACTTCACTTCTTCCTCAGAGGAACTTTCCAGAAAGCCGACTTCAGGGAACAGTCATGTTCACCTAAGAGGCTGAATGTGGCCTGAGGAGTAAATATATGAAGTCAGTTATGCCTCAGTCCTTGCTGTCATCTTTCCTTTTCTGCACTTGGCCATTCAGAAAATGTTTATTGGCACCTACGAAGTGTTAAATTCTGTGCTTGGTGCTACGGATATAGTAGGAAACAGTTCAGGCCCTGCTCTCAAGGAGGTCTTTGTCCTGGAGGACACAGTTATAATATAAGGCTCTAAGCCACATAAGGGCAGAGGCCTGGACTTCTTGTTTGTTCACCATGGTGTCCCTAGGGCTTTGCCCTGGGTTTAGTGCTGAGTAGGTGCTCCAGATGGTTCCAACCCAGAGGAGCTCACAGTCTAGAGAGAATAACAGACAAGAAAAGAGGGAGTCACCATGAAGGGTAGTAAGTGGGCCAAAAGAGGGTCCTATGGGAGCCCAGAGAAGGTCGGTGGGGAGATCAGAGAAGGTCCTGAGAGGAGGTGACTTCTACCCTGAAGGACTTGCAGGAGGACCTGTAGAAGGCAGGGCTCAGCGTGGTGGATGTAGGGGAGGAGGGAGTGTGCAGGCTTAGGAAACTGCCTGTGCCAAGGCCTGGAGGAGAGAGAACATGATCCTTTAGGGGAACTCAAAAATAGTTCAGTGTAACTAGAGCACAGAGTGGCAAAAAAATTAGGCAGGAGTCCTAGGCTGGAGGAGGCTTTGCGGGAATCAGCTGCAGGAGGGGCTGATGAGCACAGTCAAACTAGCCACTGGGGTCCCAGGCCCCAGGGTCTGAGCTCTAGGAACTGGGTCCAATCCTTGACCTTGACCCTCATGACCCAGCACTCTGGGTACCCTAGTTTCCCCAAAATTAAGTTCTTCCTTGCCCTCTCCTGCCAAAAAAAAGAAAAGAAAAGATCCCTCATTGGTTTTAATTTGTTTTTAAAGACCTTCCCATATGTTCTCGTCCATTTCGACAGATTGAACACTGATTCATTATCCAAGCAGAAAAAGCAACAGAAAGCACTGGAAACTGGCTTTAAAAACAAGAACGAGGGCTTCCCTGGTGGCGCAGTGGTTGAGAGTCCGCCTGCTGATGCAGGGGACACAGGTTCGTGCCCCAGTCCAGGAAGATCCCACATGTCGCGGAGCGGCTGGGCCCGTGAGCCATGGCCGCTGAGCCTGCGTGTCCAGAGCCTGTACTCCGCAACGGAAGAGAACACAGCAGTGAGAGGCCCACGTACCGCAAAAAAAAAAAAACAAGAACAAGAGTAGAAGAAAAATTGTATACTTTCCTCCTTATTCGTGGTAGGTACTAAATAAGTACCTACTTTAATTTATTGAAAGTCCTTATTTAACCACAGATAACAACAGCCTAATTTGCTTTTGTGGGATGATCATATTTTTAAATGTGATTTCTTTTTTTTCCTTTAAACTTAATTTCCACTTATTTATGAACTATGCAAAACCATGATGGTTTTCTTTAGCCCCAAGTGACTGAGTTACTTTAGTGCTGGGTTTAATTTTCTCTGTAATCAGGTCCTGTTGCTCAGCCTTACCCAGGTGTGAAAGGCCATTTAAACTTGAGAGACATAAAGCACATGGCATCTAGTCTAGACATATCGCAGACGAATGAACACTGCTGCAATCTCCTTGCCCTTTGGTTGCTTCCTCCTGGCCTCCAAACTTGCACTTCTTCAGAACCGCTCAACTTTGGGACCCCCCTCTAGCCCATGGTCCATTTTCCGTCTGTTTTTAACAACTGAACTTTTCCAAGGAAAAGTCTATTTTTGCCTCCGGTGTTTCTTCATCTTCCTTTGGCCACCAAATCCATTTTACCACCAAATTTGCTGTCTCCAGTGGTCCCCCTGCCCCCATGTTCCCACCAAGTTCTGGCTCCTCATTCTCCTGCACTGCTCTGGGCCTTTGAATCTGTGGGTCTCTCCTCCTCAGGACACACACCCTGGTTCTCTGTCCTTCCAGGACGGCTGCACAAGGCTCACCTCTCCACTGCTCATCCCTCTGCACACTCTCTCCTTCAGGAGTCAAACCCATCATCAGCTTTCCTCAAAATGGCTCCCATATCTCTCTCTCCAGCCCAGACCTCCACTCAGAGCTTCAGACCTGCCTCTCCTCCTGCCTGGTGGGCAGTTTTACCTGCATATTTACACCAACGTGTCCCAAACCTACCCTTCTCCCTTCCACCCAGAAGTGCCTCCTCCTCTCCTTTCTGTTATTGTTACTTTGCTCATTAGTTCTGAAAGTCAAGCTGGGAATCAAGTGTTATTTCTTCCTTCAAACTGGTTATTTCTCAGCTTTGTCTGTAACCCAGTATAGTGTATTGCAAGAGCCCTAGGCTAGGAGGCAGTCCAGGGTCCTAATCCCAGCTCCACCACAGCTTTCTGGACGGCTTTGGACAAGTCAGTGAACTTTTATTTTTGCAGTACGCGGGCCTCTCTCCAGACACGCAGGCTCAGCGTCCATGGCTCATGGGCCTAGCCATTCCAGGGAAGCCCTCAGTGATCTTTTTGAACTTGTTGCCTCTCGTGTAATAGGACTGGCAACCACTTTTTTTTTTTTTTTTTTTCAGTATGTGGGCCTCTCACTGCTGCGGCCTCTCCTGCTGCGGAGCACGGGCTCCGAACGCGCAGGCCCAACGGCCATGGCTCACGGGCCCAGCCGATCCGCGGCACGTGGGATCCTCCCGGACCGGGGCACGAACTCGCATCCAACTCCCAACCACTGCGCCACCAGGGAAGCCTGGCAACCACTTATTGAAAGCTTACTACAGGCCAAGTACTGTGATTAGGGTGTTCTATACATCATCACACGAACCTTAAGAGGTGGGGTCTTTATAATTTTCCCATTTCAGAGAAAAAGGAAAATAAAACTCAGAAAGACTAAGGTATTCAGGATCAAGAGCTGGTTAGTGGCATGGGCTGGGCTCGAACCAGCTCTGTAATTCTAACTCCAGAATCTGTTTTTTCCATTACACTGTAGGGCGCGCACTCTCTCCACGCCGAAGGCACCCAGCCGTCAGCCTCCTTCGGGGAATGTCTGCTCACGTGTAAACGCAGGGACCCCACGACCACCAGACTCTGTGAGCCACAAGCTCAGCTCCCGAGAAGTGCGCGCGGCTTCCTCTTCCCGCCGTACCTCTCCCCTAGAGGGTGGCTCCGCCCCCTGACCTGATTGGCTGTCTGGAGCGAGGCGGCGCTCGAGGATTGGCTGCGCGGTGGTCGCGGGCTGACGTGGCGGGGCCGGTGTGTGGGCTCTGCTGGGCTGCTGACCGAAACGACCAAGGCGACGGCGGCGCACCGTGACGGGTGGTGTGGCGCGGAAGCGCGAGCCGCTGCCATGCCGCTGGAGCTGGAGCTGTGTCCCGGGCGCTGGGTGGGCGGGCAGCACCCATGCTTCATCATTGCCGAGATCGGCCAGAACCACCAGGGCGACCTGGACGTGGCCAAGCGCATGATCCGCGTGGCCAAGGTGAGGGGACTGTCTAGAGTACTCGGGCGCCGAGCGGGGGGCGGGGCCTGGGGAAGACCGGCCTGGGCAAGGGTGGGGCAGGGCTGCGCAGAGCTGGGGCCATCATTCCTCTGCCTCTCGGTGCCCTACGTCCGGCCTGCCGTCCAGCTCGCCGGATCCATTTCCACACGTTTCGAATCCTCTTCGGCCCTCCGCCACCATCCTGATTTGTTTGCATTACTGCATCTGCGCCCCCCCCCCCCCCGCCTTACTCCCAGCTCTCTCGCTCCCTTCTGGTGGCAGAATGATCTTTCTGAAACACAGATTTGATCAGCCGCCTGGCACCTTCAGTGGCTTCCCACTGCCAGCAGGTAGAGTCGAAACCCTTTAATAAAGCCTTCAAGACCTTAATGACCTGGCCCCTTCTTGCCTTTTTTTTTTTTTTATCTCTGACATCTTCCAGCGACAGTGAATTACTTCCAGGAAGTTCCTGAAATTTGCTGTTGTCTCTCTCACCTGCCATTCCTTGTACTTACCTACCTCATAGAGTTGTGAGGATCAAATGAGATAACTCGTGTAAAGCTCTTAGTAGAGTACTTGGCAAATAGGACTCAATACATGTTGGTTATTAGTGATATGATGTTAATGAACATTTATGATCCCTCTTTGGATACTTTCTCCAATCCCTACCTGCAAAGCTGGGCTCCTGTAATTGTTCCCATCGAATTGTATTGTCACTGTCGGTTTAAACTTCTCTCTCTGTTAGACTGTGAGCCCTCTGAAGGGGAGGCCTGTCACGTTCTTCATTGTGACCCCGGGCCCCACAATAATTCTGCGCTGTGATTCCCTGGTTTAGCGATAGCTCACTCCATCTTTTTTCCTTTCACTTCCCTTCAGTCAGTGCTGTTCACTCAGTCATTCATGATTAGGTTTTCTGTTACTCCTTCAGGACTAACTGTTATTACTCCTTCAGGACTAGCTTTTATGGAAGCCTACTGAATCATAAAAATACTTTTATATTTAAATTTTATTTACTTTTTCATTGAAGTATAATTGATTTGCAATAACATTGGTTTCAGGTGTACAACATAATGATTCAATATTTTTATAGATTATACTCCATTTAAAGTTACTGCAAAATAATGGCTATATTTCCCTGTGCTGTGCAATACATCCTTGTTGCTTATTTATTTTATACATAGTAGATGGTGCTTCTTAATCCCCCACTCCTATCTTACCTCTCCCCCTTACTTCTCCCCACTGGTAACCATTAGTTTGTTCTCTAGATCTGTGAGTCTATTTGCAACCTAAGTGTCCGTCAACAGACGAATGGATAAAGAAGATGTGGTTGATATACACAATGGAATATTATTCAAGCATAAAAAAGAATGAAATTCTGCCATTTACAACAATGTGGGTGGACCTGGAGGATATTATGCTTAGTGAAATAAGTCAGAGAAAAACAAATACTCTATGTTATCACTTATGAAATCTAAAAATTAAAATACCTTTAAAGAGTAACAATTGCTAACATTTTTGAATGCTTTCTGGGCCAAGTGCTTTAAATGCACCATCTCATTTAATTCCTACAACAACACAGTGGAATAGATGCAGTTGGTTTCATTTTAAAGGCTCAGAGAAGATCAGTGGCTTGTCTGAGGGCCCACAGCTAGTAATTCATGTATTTCAGAGCTTTGCTCTTAGACACAGGGCTCCAGCCTTTGCACTGTAACATTGTTTTCTAGGGGGAGACTTCGGCTCTTAATTTAGGAAACAACCTTATTTTGGAGGTGTCAACTCTGAATGCTGAAGTTGTAAAAATACCTAGAAATAGTGAAGCCATAGAAACAAAGTTATAGTGGTTTTTTTTCTTCTTCCTGTTTTAATTGTGAAGGATAGTTTTCCCCGGGGGAGGAGAATGAAGAGTTTGAGGTTGTGTTATAGTGGAAAGAGCGCTGGACTGGAGTCATGATACCATTTACTAGCTGAATAATCTTGGGCAGCTGGATAATCTTGGACTTTTCCTCTCTAAGCTTCAGTTTCACTTGTTTTATAATATGTATGTATCTTTATTTTTAAACTTAAAGCAATGGAATCTTTTGAAATCCTTACATTTTAGGATTTTTTTTTTTGCCAGATGGAGTCACATTTCCAAGTTTAGTTATCCAGAGTATATTATGTACAAGCTGGCTTGTTCATGTACCAAATCTGTTTACAATATTAAAAGTTGAGTTCTGTCAGCTTGGAAAAAATCACACAGTATAAGAGCTGTGAGTTGAGTTTATTCAGTGTCATAACCAGGGAGACAGCCTCTGAGAAACTGTTCTGAAGCAGTGAGGAGGGAGGTAAGTATATATGTGATTTTGATGAAGGGAACCTGTAATCAACCACACATCTCTGTGGAAGGTTGCTGCTAGTCATGAGGAACAGATATCTTAGTTAATGGTTTTAGTGCTTTTCTAAGTATGGGAAGATTCAAGAATCCAGGTTCATAAAAAATTTCTCCTACAAATACTTAACTGTCTAAAGGCCTGTTCTGCCAGTTTTCCTGGAGCACAGAGAGCCTCATTCCTGATCTCTACCCTTAATTACTTTCAGGATATGTTGAAGGTCAGCAGCTGCAGTGGGTAGTGAGTTAATTCTTGTAGAACCAGGTGGCAAGTGACCTTCTTTAATTGGCAGTTCATTCAATTGTTGACCAAAATAAAAATGTGCAACAGAAGAGTTGTGAGCTAAGTTTTATAGTGAGGACTATAGCCCAGGATACAGTCTCTCAGTAGATCTGAGAAACTGCTCCAAAGAGGTAGGGGAGAAGCCAGTATATATATGGATTTTTTGGCTAGGAAACACATGTAATCAAGCATGAATCTTGGTAAAAAAAAGTACTGCTAATCACAAAGAACAAATATCTCAAGTTAATGATTTTAGTGCTTTTCTATGTATGGGCAAATGCAAGAATCTGGGATCATTAAAATTTTTCCTGAGACATGCATGTTAGCTATCTGGGGGCTTTTTTTTTTTTTAACATCTTTATTGGAGTATAATTGCTTTACAGTCGTGTGTTAGTTTCTGCTGTATAACAAAGTGAATCAGCTATAAACAAACATATATCCCCATATCTCCTCCTTCTTGCGTCTCCCTCCCACCTTCCCTATCCCACCCCTCTAGGTGGACACAAAGCACCGAGCTGATCTCCCTGTGCTATGTGGCTGCTTCCCACTAGCTATCTATTTACATTTGGTAGTGTATATAGGTCCACAGCACGCTCTCACTTCATCCCAGCTTACCCTTCCCCCTCCCCATGTCCTCAAGTCCATTCTCTACATCTGTGTCTTTATTCCCGTCCTGCCCTTAGGTTCTTTAGAACCAATTTTTTTTTATATTCCGTATATATGTGTTAGCATATGGTATTTGTTTTTCTCTTTCTGATTTACTTCACTCTGTTTGACAGTCTCTAGGTCCATCCACCTTACTACAAATAACTCAATTTCGTTTCTTTTTATGGCTGAGTAATATTCCATTGTATATATGTGCCACATCTTCTTTATGCATTCATCTGTTGATGGACACATAGGTTGCTCCAATGTCCTGGCTATTGTAAATAGAGCTGCAATGAACACTGTGGTACATGATGCTTTTTGAATTATGCTTTTCTCAGGGTATATGCCCAGTAGTGGGATTGCTGGGTCGTATGGTAGTTCTATTTTTAGTTTTCTAAGGAACCTCCATACTGTTCTCCATAGTGGCTGTATTAATTTACATTCCCACCAACAGTGCAAGAGGGTTCCCTTTTCTCCACACCCTTTCCAGCATTTGTTGTTTGTAGATATTTTGATGATGGCCATTCTGACTGGTGTGAGGTGATGCCTCATTGTAGTTTCGATTTGCATTTCTCTAATGATTAGTGATGTTGAGCATCCTTTCATGTGTTTGTTGGCAATCTGTATATCTTCTTTGGAGAAATGTCTATTTAGGTCTTCTGCCCATTTTTGGACTGGGTTGTTTGTTTTTTTGATATTGAGCTGCATGAGCTGCTTGTAAATTTTGGAGATTAATCCTTTGTCAGTTGCTTCGTTTGCAGCTATTTTCTCCCATTCTGAGGGTTGTCTTTTCATCTTGTTTATGGTTTCCTTTGCTGTGCAAAAGCTTTTAAGTTTCATTAGGTCCCATTTGTTTATTTTTGTTTTTATTTTCATTTCTCTAGGAGGTGGGTCAAAAAGGATCTTGCTGTGATGTATGTAATAGAGTGTTCTGCCTATGTTTTCCTCTAAGAGTTTTATAGTGTCTGGCCTTACATTTAGGTCTTTAATCCATTTTGAATTTATTTTTGTGTATGGAATTAGGGAGTGTTCTAATTTCATTCTTTTACATGTAGCTGTCCAGTTTTCCCAGCACCACTTATTGAAGAGGCTGTCTTTTCTTCATTGTATATTCTTGCCTGCTTTATCAAAGATAAGGTGACCATATGTGTGTGGGTTTATCTCTGGGCTTTCTATCCTGTTCCATTGATCTATATTTCTGTTTTTGTGCCAGTACCATATTGTCTTGATTACTGTAGCTTTGTAGTATAGTCTGAAGTCAGGGAGCCTGATTCCTCCAGCTCTGTTTTTCTTTCTCAAGATTGCTTTGGCTATTCGGGGTCTTTTGTGTTTCCATACAAATTGTGAAATTTTTTGTTCTAGTTCTGTGAAAAATGCCATTGGTAATTTGATAGGGATTGCATTGAATCTGTAGATTGCTTTGGGTAGTATAGTCATTTTCACAATGTTGACTCTTCCAATCCAAGAACATGGTGTATCTCTCCATCTGTTTGTATCATCTTTAATTTCTTTCATCAGTGTCTTATACTTTACTGCATACAGGTCTTTTGTCTCCTTAGGTAGGTTTATACCTAGGTATTTAATTCTTTTTGTTGCAGTGGTAAATTGAAGTGTTTCCTTAATTTCTCTTTCAGATTTTTCGTCATTAGTGTATAGGAATGCAAGAGATTTCTGTGCATTAATTTGTATCCTGCTACCTTACCAAATTCATTGATTAGCTCTAGTAGTTTTCTGGTAGCATCTTTGGGATCCTCTATGTATAGTATCATGTCATCTGCAAACAGTGACAGTTTTACTTCTTCTTTTCCAATATTGATTCCTTTTATTTCTTTTTCTTCTCTGAGTTCTGTGGCTGAAACTTCCAAAACTATGTTGAATAAGAGTGGTGAGAGTGGGCAACCTTGTCTTGTACCTGATCTTAGTGGAAATGGTTTCAATGTTTCACCATTGAGAATGATGTTGGCTGTGGGGTTGTCATATACGGCCTTTATTATGTTGAGATAAGTTCCCTCTATGCCTACTTTCGGGAGAGTTTTTATCATAAATGGGTGTTGAATTTTGTCAAAAGCTTTTTCTGCATCTATTGAGAAGATCATACGGTTTTTCTCCTTCAATTTGTTAATATGGTTTATCACATTGATTGATTTGTATATATTGAAGAATCCTTGCATCCCTGGGGTAAACCCCACTTAATCATGGTGTATGATCCTTTTGATGTGCTGTTGGATTCTGTTTGCTAGTACTTTGTTGAGGATTTTTGCATCTATGTTCATCAGTGATATTGGCCTGTTATTTTCTTTCTTTGTGACATCTTTGTCTGGTTTGGTATCAGGGTGATGGTGGCCTCGTAGAATGAGTTTGGGAGTGTTCCTCCCTCTGCTATATTTTGGAAGAGTTTGAGAGGATAGGTGTTAGCTCTTCTCTAAATGTTTGATAGAATTTGCCTGTGAAGCCATCTGGTCCTGGCCTTTTTTTTGGAAGATTTTTTTTTTTTTTCGGTACGCGGGCCTCTCACTGTTGTGGCCTCTCCCGTTCCGGAGCACAGGCTCCAGACGCGCAGGCTCAGCGGCCATGGCTCACGGGCGCAGCCGCTCCGCAGTATGTGGGGTCTTCCCGAACCGGGGCACGAACCCATGTCCCCTGCATCGGCAGGCGGACTCTCAACCACTGCGCCACCAGGGAAGCCCTGGAAGATTTTTAATCACAGTCTCAATTTCTGTGCTTGTGACTGGTCTGTTTATATTTTCTATTTCTTCCTGGTTCAGTCTCAGGAGGTTGTGCTTTTCTAAGAATGTGTTCATTTCTTCCAGTTTGTCCATTTTATTGGCATAGAGTTGCTTGTAGTAATCTCTCCTGATCCTTTGTATTTCTGTAGTGTCAGTTGTTACGTCTCCTTTTTCATTTCTAGTTCTATTGATTTGAGTCTTCTCCCTTTTTTTCTTGATGAGTCTGGCTAGTGGTTTATCAATTTTGTTTATCTTCTCAAAGAACCAGCTTTTAGTTTTATTGATCTTAGCTATTATTTCCTTCATTTCTTTTTCATTTATTTCTGATCTGATCTTTATGATTTCTTTCCTTCTGCTAACTTCGGGTTTTTTTTTGTTCTTCTTTCTCTAATTGCTTTAGATATAAGGTTAGGTTGTTTATTTGAGATGTTTCTTGTTTCTTGAGGTAGGATTGTATTGCTATAAACGTCCCCCTTAGAATTGCTTTTGCTGCATCCCATAGCTTTTAGGTCATCGTGTTTTAATTGTCATTTGTTTCTAGGTATTTTTTGATTTCCTCTTTGATTTCTTCAGTGATCACTTCGTTATTAAGTAGTGTATTGTTTAGCCTCCATGTGTTTGTATTTTTTACAGATTTTTTCCTGTAATTGATATCTAGCCTCATAGTGTTGTGGTTGGAAAAGATACTTGATATGATTTCAATTTTCTTAAATTTACCAAGGCTTGATTTGTGACCCAAGATATGATCTATCCTGGAGAATGTTCCATGAGCACTTGAGAAGAAAGTGTATTCTGTTGTGTTCGGATGGAATGTCCTATAAATATCAATTAAGTCCATCTTGTTTAATGTATCATTTAAGGCTTGTGTTTCCTTATTTATTTTCATTTTGGATGATCTGTCCATTGGTGAAAGTGGGGTGTTAAAGTCCCCTAGTATGATTGTGTTACTGTCGATTTCCCCTTTTATGGCTGTTAGCATTTGCCTTATGTATTGAGGTGCTCCTATGTTGGGTGCATAAATATTTACAATTGTTATATCTTCTTCTTGGATTGATCCCTTGATGATTATGTAGTGTCCTTCTTTGTCTCTTGTAATAGTCTTTATTTTAAAGTCCATTTTGTCTGATCTGAGAATTGCTACTCCTGCTTTCTTTTGGTTTCCATTTGCATGGAATATCTTTTGCCATCCCCTCACTTTCAGTCTGTATGTGTCCCTAGGTCTGAAGTGGGTCCCTTGTAGACAGCAAATATACAGGTGTTGTTTTTGTATCCATTCAGCCAGTCTATGTCTTTTGGTTAGAGCATTTAATCCATTTACATTCAAGGTAGTTATCAATATGTGTGTTCCTATTACCATTTTCTTAACTGTTTTGGGTTTATTATTGTAGGTCCTTTTCTTCTCTTGTGTTTCCTGCCTAGAAAACTTCCTTTAGGATTTGTTGTAAAGCTGGTTTGGTGGTGCTGAATTCTCTTAGCTTTTGCTTGTCTGTAAAGGTTTTAATTTCTCTGTTGAATCTGAATGAGATTCTTGCTGGGTTGAGTAATCTTGGTTGTATGTTTTTCTCTTTTGTCACTTTAAATATGTCCTGCCACTCCCTGCTGGTTTGCAGAGTTTCTGCTGAAAGATCAGCTGTTAACCTTATGGAGATTCCCTTGTATGTTATTTGTTGCTTTTCCCTTGCTGCTTTTAATATTTTTCCTTTGTATTTAATTTTTTTTTTTTTTTTTTGGTGGCACGCGGGCCTCTCACCGTTGTGGCCTCTCCTGTTGCAGAGCACAGGCTCCGGACGCGCAGGCTCAGTGGCCATGGCTCACGGGCCCAGCCGCTCCACGGCACGTGGGATCCTCCCGGACCGGGGCACAAACCCTGTCCCCTGCATCGGCAGGCGGACTCTCAACCACTGCGCCACCAGGGAAGCCCTGTATTTAATTTTTGATAGTTTGATTAATATGTGCCTTGGTGTGTTTCTCCTTGGATTTATCCTGTATGGGACTCTCTGTGCTTCCTGGACTTGATTGACTATTTCCTCTCCCATATTAGGGAAGTTTTCAACTATAATCTCTTCAAATATTTTCTCAGTCCCTTTTTTTATTCTCTTCTTCTTCTGGGACCCCTATAATTCGAATGTTGGTGTGTTTAATATTCTCCCAGAGGTCTCTGAAACTGTCCTCAATTCTTTTCATTCTTTTTTCTTTATTCAGCTCTGTGGTAGTTATTTCCACTATTTTATCTTCCAGGTCACTTATCTGTTCTTCTGCCTCAGTTATTCTGCTATTGATTCCTTCTGGAGAATTTTTAATTTCATTTATTGTGTTGTTCATCATTGTTTGCTCTTTAGTTCTTCTAGGTCCTTGTTAAACGTTTCTTGTATTTTCTCCATTCTATTTCCAAGATTTTTGATCTTTACTCTCATTATTCTGAATTCTTTTTCAGGTAGACTGCCTATTTCCTCTTCATTTATTTGGTCTAGTGGGTTTTTACCTTGCTCCTTCATCTGCTGTGTAATTCTCTGTCTTAACTTACTGTGTTTTGCTTAACTTACTGTGTTTTGCTTAACTTACTGTGTTTGGGGTCTCCTTTTCACAGGCTGCAGGTTCGTAGTTCCTGTTGTTTTTGATGTTTGCCGCCAGTGGGTAAGGTTGGTTCAGTAGGTTGTGTAGGCTTCCTGGTGGAGGGGACTGGTGCCTGTGTTCTGGTGGATGAGGCTGGATCTTGTCTTTCTGGTGGGCAGGACCGCATCTGGTGGTGTGTTTTGGGGTATCTGTGAACTTAGTATGACTTTAGGCAGCCTCTCTGCTAATGGATGGGGTTGTGTTACTGTCTTGCTAGTTGTTTGGCATGGGGCATCCAGCACTGGAGCTTGCTGGTTGTTGAGTGGAGCTGAGTCTTAGCATTGAGATGGAGATCTCTGAGAGAGCTTTCACCGTTTGATATTACATGGGGCCAGGAGGTCTCTGGTGGACCAATGTCCTGAACTTGGCTCTCCCACCTCAGAGGCTCAGACCTGACACCCGGCTGGAGCACCAAGACCCTGTCAGCCACACGGTAGATCCGTAGTGGATCATAAAATGATATAACTCAGGGACAGCCAGATGAAAGGGATGCATAGGGCAAGGCACGGGGAATGGGAGCAGACTTCCCATGACTTCTCCAGGCGCACCACTCTCCCATCACCTCCACGTGTTAGCCAACCCAGAAGCTCCTCTGGGGGCTTTTTATCCAAAGCACAGAATCCCTCATCCTGTTTTTTCTATCCTGAGTTCCTCTTAGGACTCACTCTCTGTGGGTGACTACAGTGGGTTGCAACTTAAGCTTTTGTATAATTGGATGATGAGTGACACCCTTTGTTCTTTTCTTTGTTCACCCATTATTTTTATTTTATTACAACAAAATGTTATTATAATTATATAATATGTATAAAAATATAACTGTTACAATTAGAAATTTGCTGATTGAATATACTTTTAACTCTCAAATTTTGATGCAAAGGGCACATCACACCTTGGCTCATTCTGTAGCTTGCTTTTTGCCAGTAGAGAAGCAATAAAAGCTTGAGCAAAGAAACCATCAGCATTATGGTAAAATAGTGACAGTGGTTGTGTTTTCTGAACCAAGAGTTGACCATAGCATTAAACAGATAGAGAAATTTGTCATATTTAGGAAAGAAGCTGAGAAAAGAAGGGGAGGAACCTGCTGTCCTCCCCATACAACTGCTGTCAGGTGGAATGTGGTAGAACTTTATCTTATCTCTTATCATTAGTACTTTCTGCTGTTTTACTTCACTTTACTACTTGCCTAGGTGGAGACAAGCTTTTTAACTTCTTGAGGGTGAGTCTGCTTCTTCAGACGGAGGTGAGAAGCAAAGGGAAGGAAGCAGTGCCCTGTGAAGATCATGTTCTGCAGCGTTCAGGAAAGCCCTCTGGCCAGCTCTGCCAGAGACTCACTGTGCAGCTTTGGTCAGGTCACTCTAGGCCTTGGGATCTTCATCTAGACAATGAGGACTCTGTTGCCCAAGGTCACTTCCAGGTCTAATGTTCTCTGAACTTCTATCCAGCATCAAGTCCTGACTGTGCCATCTTTTGATTTTTCCAGGAGTGGAAGCAGCACTCTCAGCACAGGCATTTCTGGAGCTGAGGTTTCCAGCAGCATGAAGACCTCTGTGTCTACAGAAATGTCAGCGAGCTGAGACTTTAGAGAGCTTTGCTTAATCTATCTGTTGAGTGGTTTTAAAAAACAATTTTGAAAGATTGGAGGCTGACTGGTAATAAAATTACAGCTTTTATAGTCAGACAATCCAGCTTTTATATTATAGCTTCTGTTAATTAAAGCTGGGGCATTTCTAAGTTTGCTTGCTTTTGCCCCAGAACCTCTTGTTCAAACGAGATGCCATGCAGAAAAGCAGATGTGCAGAACAGCTAAAAACACAGTTGTTCCTTTGTTTCCCACCCCCATCAGGGGCTCCTCAGCAAGTTACAGGTCCTAGAGCTAGTCCAAATGGCCATTTGTATAGATGGAGAAACTGAGTCCAGAGATAGGAAGTGACTTATCCAAGAGAGTCAGAGTTAAGTCAGATTCTGACTTTTTCCCCTAAATTCTGGCCCAGTTTTCATATCCTCTGCCGAGTTACACAACTTAAAATCTTCTTTGACTGTTTGATTAATTATTTTTAATATTATAATACAAAACAAAGCAGCCCCCCCTTTTTTTTTACATTTTAAGAGGGAAAAATACAGCAGAACCCCCATCCCCACCCTTTTATTCCTGTGAGACTTACTTGCTTTTCCTGTTTCTCTTCTTTGGGAGTTCTTAATGCGTCTGTCAATTCATGTTTTTTTTTTTTTTTTTTTTTTTTTTGCGGTACGCGGGCCTCTCACTGTTGTGGCCTCTCCCGTTGCGGAGCACAGGCTCCGGACGCGCAGGCTCAGCGGCCATGGCTCATGGGCCCAGCCGCTCCGCGGCATGTGGGATCCTCCCGGACTGGGGCACGAACCCGTGTCCTCTGCATCAGCAGGCGGACTCTCAACCACTGCGCCACCAGGGAAGCCCCCCGATGTTATTTTTAAAGATAATAATTTCATAGCAGTTGCCCCAACACTTCTCTTGTCTCTCAGAATCTGTGCAGGGTCATTAAAGGAGCCCTAATGTGTGTTTGCAGGAGTGTGGCGCTGACTGTGCCAAGTTCCAGAAGAGTGAGCTGGAGTATAAGTTTAATCGGAAAGCCTTGGAGAGGCCGTATACTTCGAAGCATTCCTGGGGGAAGACGTACGGGGAGCACAAACGCCACCTGGAATTCAGCCACGCCCAGTACAAGGAGCTGCAGAAATATGCCGAGGAGGTTGGCATCTTCTTCACTGCCTCCGGCATGGATGAGGTGAGCCCTCTGCCACGCTGCTATTTGTCATTTTAGCAGACCTAGGGGACATCAGGTAGCCCTGTGGCTTTGGCTTAGAGCCAGCTCCAGCCCTTGCTCACTTTAGACTTTTTTGTGCTTTCTGGACCTAGAGTTCCCCATAGCATTAACAAGATAAATGCCCAACTAAACAGGAGGCCAGGGGGATCAGAGGCCCAGTGATGCAGGGAACCATAGTTTTCAGAGCAGGCTGTTTCTGGGAGTAGGGGCCAGCCACCCGGGAACCCCAGAGTCCCTCAAGCCTGTAGAAGATGCCACACTGGGCCAGTTTTCTCCCAGTGGAAAGTGGCCTGGACTCAGGAAACCTCAGTTCTGACAGGAGTCCTCCCCTTGCTGAGTGGCCGTGGCTTATCTGGGTGAGGTGGCATTGCATGGTTCAGAAGGCAGCAGCACACAGGATGGCCATGCTGACATACTGGACGAGTCCAGCTGGTGCCAGGTCTTGGGTCCCATCTGCTCTGTAACCTGCCTCAAGACTCCTTTATGTGCTCTTTTTTCAAATATAAAAAATTTTTATAATTATAAAAATTATACAATGTTATACAATGTCACAGAAAGTTTAGAAAACAGGAAAAAGGGAGAAAAACTGACCCATAATCTCTATATGGCAGCTCTTTTTTTTTTTTTAATCAGTTAATTAATTTATTTATTTTTGGCTGCGTTGGGTCTTTGTTGCTGCAGGCGGGCTTTCTCTAGTTGCGGCAAGCGGGGGCTACTCTTGTTGCGGCGCGCAGGCTTCACATTGCGGTGACTTCTCTTCTTGCGGAGCACTGGCTCTAGGCACGCAGGCTTCAGTAGTTGTGGCACACAGGCTCAGTAGTTGTGGCTCGCGGGCTCTAGAGCGCAGGCTCAGTAGTTGTGGCGCACTTAGTTGGGCTTAGTTGCTCCGTGGCATGTGGGATCTTCCCGGACCAGGGCTGGAACCCGTGTCCCCTGCATTGGCAGGCAGTTTCTTAACCACTGTGCCACCAGGGAAGTCCCTGGCAGCTCTCTTTATATATTTCCTCCTGAAGTTGTTTTATGTGCATATTTTATTTCCTAGTTGTTATATTTGTGAATGTTGAGTTCCGTGCATGCTTTTCCCAGTTAACATTATCTACAGCTTTTACCCATATCTTGTTTTTTTTTTTCTCAGCTTTATTGAGATATAATTGACATGTAGCTCTCCATATCTTGTGCTGAAAGTTATTAATGATGGTGTAGTATTTCTTTTGAGGATTTATAATGTATGTAACCATTTCTTTATGTTTGAACATGAGGTTATGTTTTTACTTTCAGTTTTCTGTGCTTATAAATAATGCTGAGATGACCATCTTCTTTTCTGTGGTTTGAATTGTTTCCTTAGGATAGCTTTGCAGTAATGGATCATTAGATGAAACAACATTTTAAATGCTCTTGAAACACTTAGGATTCTTTTAGTCAACTAGAATATTTGAAGGGAGCCCAGTTCCTTCTCTAGGCCTCTGACCTTTGTGTCACTATTCCAACCCTAAGATATGTCTGTAAATTGAGTCAAAAGAAACATAACTCTAGCCTAAACCATTGGTAGTTTAAAAAAGGGGGGGAAGCAGAGAACCTAGGTGTCTGTGAAACTTGACAAGTCCAGGCTTCAGTTCGTAGCCCGCTTACAGTAATATATCTTATCCCTACTATGCCCCATTTTGCAGATGAAGAAATGGAGACTCAGAGGGGCCAGGAAGTTTGTACAGTGTCACACAGCTGGGAAATGGGTCTTGAGGGCAGATCTGACGCCTAGTGCAGTGTGCTTTCTGCAGTCCCTCAGCTGCCACCTGGTCGTCCGTCCGGGTGTGTGTGGCTTCCCAAAGCTCAGGAGAGCCTTTGGGCTTCCCCCCTGCTCTTCACCACTCTTGATGTTGGTGGCTGGAGAGTCTTTGGGCCCAAGAGATGCCCTGGGGAAAAGGGGACATATTTTTAGGAAAACCTATCTAAAGTGGTTACTGGGCATTTTTCTGATCCCATCTTAAATAGTACCTCCTCAGGAAATTCTTCCTGTGCCCCTGCTTGGTTCAGGCCCGTCCTTCTGTTGTGTTCTCTTGGTTTTCTTTTTTTTTTAATTAATTAATTGATTTATTTATTTATTTTTGGCTGCATTGGGTCTTCGTTGCTGCGTGCGGGCTTTCTCTAGTTGCGGTGAGCAGGGGCTACTCTTCGTTCTCATTGTGGTGGCTTCTCTTGTTGCAGAGCACGGGCTCTAGGTGCACGGGCTTCAGTAGTTGTGGCTCGCAGACTCCAGAGTACAGGCTCAGTAGTTGGGGCGCACGGGCTTAGTTGCTCCGCGGCATGTGGGATCTTCCCGGACCAGGGCTCGAACCTATGTCCCCTGCATTGACTGGCAGACTCCGAACCACTGCACCACCAGGGAAGTCCTGTCTCCCGATTTTCTTTACTTCTGTAATTACCGCTAACTATTGCTCCTTTCCACCAGGCTGTTAACACCAAAGCATCCCCAGTGCCTGGTACGTAGTAGGTGCTCGGGAGATGTTTGTTGAGTGAATAAGTAAATAAGTGAGCCAAACAAAAGAGAGGGTTGATGGTTTTTGTCAGATCCTTAAAGGATCTGTAAATCAAAAATGTTAGACAAAAAAGATTGTGGGCTTTGGGATCTGAAAGACTTGGGTGTTTTTTCTGGTCTTGCTATTAACTAGCTGAGTGATTAAAAGTAAGAATCGTCAACGTTTCTTGAGTGTTTATGATCTGCCCGGTTCTGTGCTAGGTATTTTAAATGTATCAGCTCATTTACTCCTCTTAACAACCCCTTGAGATAGGACAGTTATTATTCCCACTTTACAGATGAGGATGCTAGAGCACGGAGCGGGTTAGCTGTCAGTAGCTGTTGATCAGCAGAGGCTGATTCCAACCTAGGCGACTCCAGAGCCTGCCCTCCTGACCATACTCTTCTTGCATCTCTTGGGCCTGTTTCCTCATAGGTAAGGGCAAGGGGGTGGATTAAAAATACCCAGAAGTCGACTTCCCTGGGCGCAGCGGTTAAGAATCCGCCTGCCCATGCAGGGGACACGGGTTTGAGCCTTGGTCCGGGAAGATCCCACATGCCGCGGAGCAACTAAGCCCATGCGCCACAACTACTGAGCCTGTGCTCTAGAGCTTGTGAGCCACAACTACCGAGCCTGCATGCCACAACTACTGAAGCCCACGTGCCTAGAGCCCGTGCTCCGCAACAAGAGAAGCCACCACACTGAGAAGCCCACGCACCGCAACGAAGCGTAGCCCCAGTTCACCACAACTAGAGAAAGCCCGCGTGCACCAACGAAGACCCAATGCAGCCAAAAATAAATAAATAAATTTATTTTTAAAATAAATAAATAAAAGTAAAAATACCCACGAGGTAGGCTTGACCTGAGGAGCATGGACACCCTCATGAACCCAGGTCCTGGCACAGTGTTGACCCATAGTCCATGCTTAGGAAATAGCTTGATAGGAAGGTCATGCCCAAGAAATGACAGTTTTCATTCCGTGCTTGTTTCACGTACTGTGGGTTCAGAACCTTTGGGGATTGCTCTTTGGTAACTGCCTGTAGGGCTCATTCACTCAGGGACAGCTAAATCTTAGTCCTTGGAGAGGGCTGGTTTGGGTTCAAGAAACTGATTGTTCTTGGGTCAAATGTGAATAGACTTAAAATTCCTGGGTGAAACTTTTGATCTGACCAACTTGGTAACAAGTCAGTAATGAGGCAGATTCGTTTTTTTGTTTTTAATTTTTGGCCACACCTCTCGGCATGCGGGATCTTAGTTCCCCAACCAGGGATCAAACCCGTGCCCCCTGAAGTGGAAGCACAGAGTCTTAACCACTGGACTACCAGGGAAGTCCCTGGAGGTTCATTTTGAGGCAGATTAGTTTTTGCAGGGCCCATAAACAGGCTCTGGAGAGAATTTCCAAGGAAGTGTACAGATGTATTTTGGATCCCTAGTACTGTCTTTGGAATAAGCATTCAGGCATACCTCGAAGATATTGTGAGTTCAATTCCAGACCACCGCAATAAAGTGAATATATCAATAGAGCAAGTCAAATGAATTTTTTGGTTTCCCAGTGTTTAATTAACAGCTTTATTGACATACTATACAGTTCAATCAATTAAATTGCACAGTTCAGTGGTTTTTAGTATATTCAGAGTTGTGCGACCATCACCACAATCAATTTAGAACATTTTTATCACCCCAAGAGGAAGAACTATACCCATTAGCAGTCATTGCTCAATTCCCTCAATTCTCCCAACCCTAGGCAACCTCTAATCTCCTGTCTATCTCTATAGTTTTGCCTCTTTTGGACATTGCATGTAAATAGAATCAGATAATATGTGGTCCTTTGTGTCTGGCTTCTTTCACATGGCAACATTTTTTCAAGGTTCATCTATGTGATAGCATGTGTCAGTATTTCATTCCTTTTTGTTGCTGAATACCATTCAATTTTATGGCTAGACTACTTTTTATTTATCCACATCTCAGTTGATGGACATTTGGATTGTTTCCACTTTTTGGCTAGTATGAATAGTATGAGCAATGCTGTCACAAACATCCATGTACATGTTTTATATGAACGTATTTTCATTTCTCTTGGGTGTATATACGGTAGCTCATGTTTAATTTTTTTCGAGAAACTGTCAGACTGTTTTTCAAAGTGGCTGCACCATTTTACATTCCCACCAGCAATGTATGAGGGTTCCAATTTCTCTACATCCTCACCAACATTTGTTATTACATGTCTTTCTGATTCTAGACATCCTAGTGAGTGTGAAGTGATATCTTATTGTGGTTTTGACTTGCATTTATCTGATGGCTAATGATGTTGAGCATCTTTTCGTATGCATATTGGCCATTTGTGTGTCTTCTTTGGAGGAATATCTATTCAGATCCTTTGCCAGTTTTAAAATTGGGTTATTTATCTTTACATATTCCTGATACAAGTCCCTAATCAGAAACATGATTTGCAAAAAATTTTCCCATTCTGTGGGGTATCTTTTCACTTCTTGATGGTGTCCTTTGAAGCACGAACATCTTTAATTTTGATGATGTCCAATTTTTTAGTTTTCTCTTTTATGCTTGTCTATTCTTGTAATTTAAACATTTCTCAGTTTTAAACCACAATGTGATATCACTGCACAACTATCAGTATGGCTAAAGGCTAAAATAAAAAGTGATGGGACTTCCCTGGTGGCGCAATAGACAGGAGTCTGCCTGCTAATGCAGGGGACGCGGGTTCGATCTCTGGTCCGGGAAGATCCCACATGCCGTGGAACAACTAGGCCCGCACGCCACAACTACTGAAGCCCACGTGCGCCTAGAGCCAGTGCTCTACAGCAAGAGAAGCCACAGCAAGGAAAAGCCAGAGCACCACAACCAAGAGTAGCCCCCGCTCGCCACAACTAGAGAAAGCCCACGCGCAGCAACGAAGACCCAACGTAGCCAAAAATAAATAAAATTAAATCTTAAAAAAAAAAGTGATGATAACACCAAATTGTGGCAAGGATGCAGAGATAATGGACCTCTCGTGCATTGCTGGTGGGAATGTAGAATGGTACATTCTAGAAAATTCTTTCCTTTTTTAAAAACAACTTTATCAAGATATAATTCATATACTGTACGATTCACCCACTTGACGTATACTGGTAGTTTCTTATAAAACTAGACATGTGCTCATCATGTGACCCACCAGTTGTCATTTGGTAATTTATCCCCAAAGAAATGAAAACCTATGTTCACCCAAAAATCTGTATATGAGTGTCCATAGCAACTTTATTTGTAGTAGCCCCAAACTAGAACCCAAACTTTCTTTAGGGGATGAATCATTAAATAAACTGTAGCGTATCCACACCACGGAATACTACTCAGCAATAAAAAGGAGTGAAAACTGATGGCTGCCACAGCTTGGATGGATCTCAGGGATATTGTGCTGAGTGAAAAAGCTTCTCTCAGAAGGTTGCATACCGTACGGCTCTGCTTATTTAACATTCTCGGAATAACAGAATTATAGAGCTGGAGAGCAGATTAGTGGTCGTCAGGAGTTAGGGAGGGGAGGGCTTGGAGGTTGATGTGGCTATAGAGGGGTAACATGACGGGAGCCTTGTAGTGGTGGCATAACTCCGTATAGGGCTGTGGTGGTGGTCCGCGTGAGTCTGGACACGTGGTAAAATTGCAGAGAATTAGATACGAGCACACTCAGATGGGTACATTTGAAAATGGTGAAATCTGAATGAGATCGGTGGCCTCTATCAACCTTACCCTCCCAGTTGTGATATTACACTGTAGTTTTGCAAGATGTTACCACTGGGGGGAACTGTAAAGTGTACATAGGTTCTTTCTGTATTATTTCTTACAGCTACATGTGAAGCTATTAATTATCTCAAAATAAAAAGTTTAAAATCTAAAAAAACAATCCTTGGTTTAAAAAAATTTTTTTTTTTTTTTGTTGCATTGGGTCTTTGTTGCTGCACGTGGGCTTCTCATTGCATGGCTTCTCTTGTTGCAGAGCACGGGCTTTAGGTGCACAGGCTTCAGTAGTTGTGGCTCGCGGGTCTAGAGCGCAGGCTCAGTAGTTGTGGCGCACGGGCTCAGTTGCTTCGCAGCATGTGGGATCTTCCCGGACCAGGGCTCGAACCTGTGTCCCCTGCATTGGCAGGCGGGTTCTTAACCACTGTGCCACCAGGAAAGTCCCTTAACATATTTTAATTCAGTAAATATGAATAGGTAGAACCTGCATAAACAGAAACTCAGTAGAGTCCTCAGTACTAAGAGTGCTCTCTAGCGCAGACTCTGGCTGGATGGGCCCGTGGTTAAGTGTACAGACTCTGGGGTCACATTTTGAGTTTGAATATGGTTTTGCCCGTCATGCCTGCTGAGTCCAGGTGGAGGTTATTTACCTTCTTTGTGCTTCTGTTTCTTCAGCTGAACCCATCTCGTAGGGTTGTTATGAGGATTAAATGTGATCACCCATGTAAAGCGCAGCACACAGCCAGCGCTTAGCGATGTTAGTTATGGTTCAGGAAACAGCCTGGACTGAGGATCGGGACATCCGGGTCCTTGCCCTGCTCTGCTCTGAGTGTGAGCTTGGAAGAGTCCCTTCCCTGCTGTGGGCCTCCATTTCCTTTTGTGTGTGAACAAGCTGCTATCCAAAGGCTCTCCCTGCTCTGTTGTCCTGAGCCAGCATAGAATCAGAGATAGTGTCACTAAGGTGACTTGGATTTGGGATGAGAACTTTCCTGTCCAGTACACGTTTCCAGGCACCGGAGCTCCCGGTTGTGGACTCTGAAGGGGGTGCATCTCCTTGCATCTGCTCAGGAAGTCACTTCTTTAGGTCTTTCACTCCCCGGTGGCTTCGAGGTGGGAATCAGGAGCAGGTGGGAGAAGGAGAGGAACCTGGCTGGGTGTTGGTAGCTGGGGCTGACTCTCCGCAGGTACCCTCTTGGTTTCCCAGGAAGCACTTCTCTTTGGTGTATAAACGCGTGCTCTGCGGACACCCTCTGAGTTCAGGTCCTGGTACTAGCACTTGATCGGTGGGCTTGGGCTGGTCATGTAGCCTCTTTGAGCCACACGTGTCCAATCTGTAAAAACGGGGTAATCAAGATGCCCACCCCAGAGGCTGCAGTGGGGACCCAGTGAGGTGAGTCTAGGAGGTGCAAGATCTGCACCCACTGAATGACAGCTGTTCTGTTGCTCAGAACCCTTTTCTCTGCTTCACACTAACAGGGCAGGGAGGCTCCTCTCTCCTAAGAATGCTGTTTGTTCCCCACTAGTCTCCTGACTGACCTGGGCATAGGCAGTAAGGAGAAATGCATTCTTAAGAGCCTTTGCAAGTTAATTTTCTTTGCCGGCCAGGTCCCTTTGCCAAACCAGCAAGTCCTGTCTACCCGGCTGTTGGAGGTGGGTTGGTTCCTTGTTCTGTGTTTACCTGGCAAGTATCTCTGAGTATTTACCCACCCAAACTTCCTCATGGATAGTAGGCATTTATTGAGTCCCGATTTTCTCCACTCTGTGTGCTGTCCTAGGGCAGTCTTTGTGTGCTGAGGAAAGGTTAAGGCATGGTGGAACGAACTTTGTGAAGACCAAGAAAACTGCCAGGGCACACGGTCAAAACTGCACGGAGGCATGTGGAACTTGACTGAAATGAGCAGAGTGTCTGGTCAAAATGGAGGGTTCTGTTGAGAAAGCAAATGGGAGCCGTGACATAGAGGGGGCCCCTGGAGACCCATTCCGGCAGAGCTGCCCTTCCCTCCCAGCGCCTGCCTCCACGGTGCCCTCTTTCCTCCACCACCTCTGCCACAGGGCACCCCCTGCCTACGTCGTGGTGCACTCTGACAGGGCCACTGGGCTGAGGGCAGGCCCAGCCTTTATGGCTCCGTGCTTCCCCCCTCATCATTTCCTCACCCTGGGCAGCTCTCCAGCACCCCCTGTTCTCCCCAGCTCATCACCATGGATCCAGAAACCAAGGGGAGTGGAAGCAGCTCTAGAAAAATCCCAGCTCCACTCCTGTCATTTCTGTTACCCCTTAGATCAGCGGGCCCCCAAATTTCTCATGGGACATGATGTGGAAAGGGGGTTCTGTGGGCACACGTTGTGGGAAGGGGGTTCCTCATTAATTCATTAATTTAGAATCAAAGCCCCTTCCCCAAATAAATAAGGGTTCTGAGTAGAATAAGTGTGGAAACACTGTAAAATAGCTAGACAATTGTATTTACTGGGACCCTCTAAGGGAGAGTCTAACAATGCAGCATTTTACCCAAACCAGTTTGCTAGTGGGACTGTTTTCTGTGTGTTTAACCCAGTTGGATGCCCAGGGAGGGTCATACTCAGTCGAGTTCCTTTCAGACAGACTCAGAAAGCCTTTATGATGTGTGGGGTGGGAGGGAGGAGAAGTTGTGAGACTGCCTGGCTGCATTGTACCCCTAGATGGAAGGAGGACAGACAGCAGCGTGGGCAGGGCTAGAGGAAGCCAGGGAGTCCACAGAGAGAAGGCAGCCACTGGCGCTGACCTAGACTGAGGGGCCCTGGGCACAGTAATATTGCCTCAGGATGGAAGGCTAGTATCTTCCAGATTACTACGGAAGTTGGCACCGTTTGCAGGGATTAATCCAAAATGGCAGTTTTCTTTTTCTTTTTTTAATGTTTAAAGAATGCTTTCTCTACTTATTTATTTTTAAAATTTTATTAATTTTTGGCTGCGTTGGGTCTTTGTTGCTGTGCGCGAGCTTTCTCTAGTTGCAGCGAGCAGGGGCTACTCTTTGCTGAGGTGTGCGGGCTTCTCATTGTGGTGGTTTCTCTTGTTGCGGAGCACGGGCTCTAGGCACACGGGCTTCAGTAGTTGTGGCACATGGGCTCAGTAGTTGTGGCTCACGGGCTCTAGAGCGCAGGCTCAGTAGTTGTGGCTCCTGGGCTTAGTTGCTCCGTGGCATGTGGGATCTTCCTGGACCAAGGATTGAGAAAATGGCAGTTTTCTAAATGGCCACTAGATGGGGCTGGCTCCCCAGGAGGGCTGCAAAACGAGATGCACCTTTCTCCTCCGGCAGGAATTTCCCCTTTTCCTCACTTGAAAATTGTAGAGCTCCATGCAGATTTTACAATCAGTGTAGGTAAGCTTTTAAAAAATTTTTTATTGGAGTGTAGTTGCTTTATAATATTGCGTTAGTTTCTACTGTACAGCAAAGTGAATCAGCTGGACATATACATATATCCCCTCTTTTTTGGATTTCCTTCTCATTTAGGTCACCACAGAGCATTGAGTAGAGTTCCCTGGGCTATACAGTAGTGTAGGTAAGCTTTTGCAAAGTGTGTTTTCTGCATTTGGCCCCTCCTTGCCCCTGCGCGCTCTGCACCTCTCCTGAGTGGGCTCATCCATCTCTTTATGCCCTTGGGGACTTTTTCATCATGAGCCATGCTCTCACAAATAGAGCATTTTACAGACGAAAACTTAGCGTAGGGTTTTCCCTCTTAAAATAGAAAACACTCTTCATCTGCCAGATGGAGTGAGAAGGGTGGGAACATTAGACTTTGTTCAAGAAATATATTAAAAACAAATGGTTTTCAGTTCCACCTTAGGGCTGGTTAACAGTACGAGAGATACGTACACAGGAGAGAGTGACATAGAAAACTGTGGAAGGGAAGAGAGAGACGAGGAAGACATAAAGCAGAGTGGGGGAAGGCAGTGGTGGCTTAGCACCTTGGAGGGGAGTGGCGCCTGGGCCATCCTGAGAGGTGTCTCTTAGACCGAGGGGGTTGCCTTCTGCCTTTGAACTGTTCACTGGCTGGTTGGTCACTCTGTATGAATCACCAGCAGCTCTAACCCCTACATTATTAGAGGATTAACATATGAGGAAGGTGATTCTCTGAGTGAGACCAATGATTGGAGTAGCTCATCACCTGCTGGGAAGATGGAAGGGAGCTCAGGCAGTAGTGGGTTGATTTAAAGAACCTGCTGCAGAATTGCCTTCTCATATTGTTCCTTACCACCCCCGAGCCCTTTGGATTTTCATGCTGGTAACCTTGCTACTTGCTACTCAGAGTATGATTCACGGAGCAGTAACAGCAGTGTTACCCAGGAACTTACAAGAAATGCAGACTCTCAGGCCCCACTCCAGACCAACAGAATCAGAATTTGCATTTCATTTGGGCAAGATCCATGGCAGGTTCGTGTGCCCGTAATAAAGCGTGAGAAGCACTGACCTAGCTAATCAAGTCTTCCAAAGTTACTTCTGAGACTCAGCCAGCATTTTAACAGATGGAACTTAGATATTGGGAAACGTTCCAAGACATTGATTCGCCCTACTTCTGATTTTCAACTTCAATTAAAAAAAAATAGTAATGAAAACAGTAATAGTAATGTAAAATTGTAATTTTACAGCAAATTGAGATTTTATTCTTACAACTTGTGGTCCACTGATTCCTTCAGCAAGCATTTGCTGACATTTGCCAATTTCCTGAGTGTTATTGATGAATCCCAGGTAAGGATGGTGAAGGGCCCTAGAGAGGTAACCTCAAACAGTGACGTTGTGTCCAAAAAAGTGACTGAGGTTCGTTTTTTCTGTGGGCAGCATAGTTTGCGGTCTGAAAGGGCTTGGGTTTGATGGGCCCCGCCAGCTGTGGATCAGTGTGTCAGGGCTAGGCCATCAAACGCTCCATTTCTGGCAAGGATTGAAATGGCCTCTCTTCCGGCTGTTTGGTCCTGAGGAAAGGATAAGGCCTTTGAGGGACTTTCACTTGCTCACTGCCTGCTTTGCTGGGCCAGGATTAGGTCATGACCCTTTTTCGTTTGTTTACTGGGGCTCCAGGCCCCTGGGGAAGGAAGGTCTGGCCAGGGTTCCGATTCTTTTCCAGTTGCTCATCGCCAGTGTGTGCCAGCACGCAATGTTTGTTG
The DNA here is from genome assembly GCF_949774975.1 of Lagenorhynchus albirostris. Taxonomy (NCBI): domain Eukaryota; kingdom Metazoa; phylum Chordata; class Mammalia; order Artiodactyla; family Delphinidae; genus Lagenorhynchus; species Lagenorhynchus albirostris. Next base: position 33,846,657 of record NC_083101.1, on the reverse strand, counting down.
GACCAACGGATGGGTGGATATGAATGACGGAACGTTTGGATTTGAATGACGTGACATAACAAATCTGTGTCTGCTTTCAAGTTGTTGAGAGAGTCCCTCTTGCTGGGCAAGAGGGGTTTTTCTCTTCGTATGTGGCTCCTCGCCTGTCTTCAGGACAGTGCTTCTGAACAGTCGTGAAAAGGAGCTCCCTCTCGGATTTTTGTAGATGGCAGTTGAGTTTCTGCATGAACTGAATGTTCCATTTTTCAAAGTTGGATCTGGGGACACTAACAACTTCCCTTATCTGGAAAAGACAGCCAGAAAAGGTGAGTGTTTAATTTTTGTCATACATCTGAGTCCAGACCTTCATGTTTTCACCCCGCTAGTAATAACCCGCTAAAGGAGTCTCCTGAAGACAGATTTTCCAGTCAGCCTATACTCCCACTTCTTCATGTGCTGACTTGCAAGGAAAGAAATGAAAAATAAGACAGTTTTTTAAAAGAATTTTTAAATTATTTTTAATTCCTAAGAAAATATTTATATAAAATTAAGGATATGACAGTATGTGTCAAACTTCTTAGAGGAAGCTCTGACTTTGAGAAGTATTCTGTAGGTATAATATCCAACCTCCACACATCACAGTTTGTAAAGTGGTTTTACAACGTGAGTGATCTCATTTGATCCTCATGACAATCCTGGGACTGACGCAGGTCATATGATGATGATGCTTTCTACTTACTTCACTGACGAGGCATCTGAGAACACACAGCTAGGACGTTGGCCACCCCAGGCCTCACACTCTTGAGTCTGGGGCAGTGCTCACCCTACCACACCGTGCAACCTCTTAATCCAATGAGATGCTCATCTTTCTCTAAGGAGTGTGAAATTCCTCTTAATTGGGTTCACTTTGCTGAACAATAATGTTTTATGGGGGTGAGGGGAGTCCACGTTTCCCGTGGTTGAGAACAGGAACCCACCAGGCTCACCTCTGTTCCCCCACTGTGGCTGGCACAGTGCTTAAGAGATGTTTGCGGGGTTCAGTAGAATGATGAAACCAACAGCAGGGGTGTGCTTAAGGGAGATTCAGAACCCCTAAAAAGAAAGTGATGATGGTGTTGGTGTTGGGTCCCTCAGGCCGCCCAATGGTCATCTCCAGTGGGATGCAGTCCATGGACACCATGAAGCAAGTCTATCAGATTGTGAAGCCCCTCAACCCCAACTTCTGCTTCCTCCAGTGCACCAGTGCGTACCCGCTCCAGCCCGAGGACGTCAACCTGTGCGTCATCTCGGTGAGCCCGAGGGAGGGCCCTTGTCTGATTGGGCCGTTTGCTGTGGGGAAGATGCAGCCCAAATTCTAACCAGTCTTGACATACTTCGTAATTCGAACATCCTTTGACGATCTTGCTGTTGCAGAATCAAATTAGAATCAACTATGCAGTTAAGGAGTCAGATACATTCTAAAGATTACAAGTTACGTTTTCTTAAAACCCACCTTAATTTCTCTCATTATAAAATTTAAGGGGGAGTCTTCATAATTGGCCATATACATTTTCTTTACCTGTGTGTATTGGCCATCAGCGGTCCGTCTTCTGTGAATCGCTGGCTTTCTTAGTGAGTTGTGGGTTTGTTTTTGTAAAATATACATATGATTTACCATCTTAACCATTTTTTGGCGTCCAGTTCAGTGGCATTAAGTACTTTCACACTGTTGTGCTACCATCGCCACCATCCATCTCCAGGACTTTTTCATCATCTCAGAGTCAAACTCTATACTCATTAAACACTAACTGCCCATTTCCCCTCCCCGAGCCCCTGGCAGCAGTCATTCTATTTTGTCTCTATGAATTTGACTACTCTAGGTATCTCAAATAAATGGAACCGTACAGTACTTGTCCTTCTGTGTGTCTGCTTTCACTTAGCATAATGTCTTTAGGGTTCATCCATGTTGTAGCATGTGTTAGCATTTCATTCCTTTTTAAGGCTGAAAAATATTCCATTGTATGTATGTACCACATTTTGTTTATCCAGTCATCCGTTGATGGACATTTGGCATGGTTCCACATTTTGGCTATTGTGAATAATGCTGATATGAACACTGGTGTACAAATACACCATTTTTCTCCATATTGACAAACAAAATACCCATTTTGTCTGTCTGTGGGGGAGGGGGAAATGGGCAGTTAGTGTTAATGAGTATAGAGTTTGACTCAGACGATGAAAAAGTCCTGGAGATGGATGGTGGTGATGGTAGCACAACAAAACCATTTTGGGATGGTTCCACCTTTTGGCTATTGTGAATAATGCAGATATGAAGACTGGTGTATAGAAATCCGTTTTTCTTCATATTGAGTTATAGGAGACCTTCTTGAAACTTCTGGCTTTTCCTACTTCCAACTCTCTGTTATTTACCAGCTCTCTGATTCTGAGTATCCTTGAGGGTCAGAGTTGTTACAGTGACAACCTTGAGAGAGCTTTCTCTCTCCCAGCATTTTGTCTGTTCCACTTCATTCGGTTTACAGGTGACAAGGTCCAGTCCTTACCTGGCCTGAGATCTCACAGCATCCTGGTGGCAAAAGCTGGAGTAGAATTCTTTGTCTCTTATTGTTTCGGGCCATCTCTATCAATTCCTCCTGGTAGCTCCTGAAACATAATTAATTGGAAATATATAGGTGTGTAATTATCGTACAAAAAACATTATAGTAAGAGTAGTGGAATTCTAAATATACACACACACACTCCTGATACTGCAATTAACCAGTTTTCCTTTTATATTTTTCTTTCATTACCGTATATGACATTCTGTGGGTTTTTTCCCCCCATGATTATATAAGCTCTTATACATTTTTTTAGAGTCATGTTTAAATTAAAAAAAAAAATTAACCTTTTTTGAAATGACACTACTCTCTTTTCAACTAAAGTTTCTGTCTCTCCCAGTTCTGTAGTCTTTTCTCCATTTCTAGCTCATCTCTAAATCATGTTATTTTTTAAATTTAAACATGGTTTAAAAAAAAAATTCAGCCCTGAAATATATAACATACAAAATGAACATCCTCTGTAATCCCATCCCACAGAGATTACCGTAATTAACAATTTAGTGTGTCTGACGCCAAATATTTTCCTCAGTTTTCTTCCTTTGTGAAGTGTGGTCCCCATATCCCTTCCATCCCCACCTGAGGTATGCTCACATCCTCTCTCTTTAGAGCAGGGCACCGTCAGAGTTAAATTGCCAGCCTGCCCCCCAGGCCCAGCCCACCCCTGTCACAGCAGGGTGAGTCCTCTGACCTAGCAACCTGCACTTCTTTGTCCATCACACACCCTTAAGCCTGGTTTTCAAGGCCTTTGCCACTCAGCCATCCTTATCTTCTATTAATTCCCATCTGGGTCTTTCTGCTGTACTTAAGCTTTCTGGTCACCCTCACTGACAAGGCTCACTCCACTTAGAATGTCTTTCGTCACATCCAGTGAATTATAGATAACCAATTAATTAATTATTTAGCATTCCCACCAAAGGATTGTTTTGAGATTGGGCTGTATGTATTATTGATGGTGATATTTGTGCATATAGCATACTTGCTTTCAGCAGCTCAGGCTAATTAAATGTGACAGATGCTTTTTGAATGGGTTTAGGCATTTGGTTATAGTTCTGTTGTTATTCTTCGTGGTTTGCGCAGTGTGTAACATTCTTCAGATGTGTTCCTGATAACGGCAGCCATTATTTTTGAGCATTTACAGTGTGCTGAGTGCCCTCCACAAGTTCATAGCAGCTCCCACCAGGTACTGCTATCGCTGGGAAGGAGAGACTCAGAGAGCCTCGGAGGCTTCCTGGAGCTTACTGGGCCTCAAACTCAGGTCTGCCTGACTCGAGAATGTATGCGGGAAGTACCACACTATTTAACTTTTTTTTCGCTCCCTTTTTCTATTTTAAAGGAATATCAGAAGCTCTTTCCTGACATTCCCATAGGGTATTCTGGGCATGAAACAGGTATAGTGATATCTGTGGCCGCAGTGGCTCTGGGGGCCAAGGTCCTGGAGCGTCACATAACTTTGGACAAGACCTGGAAGGGGAGTGACCACTCGGCCTCGCTGGAGCCTGCGGAGCTGGCCGAGCTAGTGCGGTCCGTGCGCCTCGTGGAGAGGGCCCTGGGCTCCCCGACCAAGCAGCTGCTGCCCTGTGAGATGGCCTGCAACGAGAAGGTGGGTTCTTCTGTCCTGCCGGGTGCCACTTGAGAGGGGGCTGCGTGCGCTTACCTGAGAGGTAGTTGGTACCAGCCCTACCTGAGCACAGGCCAGTGGAATGATGCAGGAATGTCGCTCGGAGCCTATGAGTTTTTTTGGGTTCATATTAGCAGTGGGAGGAACTGGTTATTTAAGGAACTTCAGCTGTTTCTCTGGTTCCCTGGCATATTACAGTTTTCCATTAAGTCTCAGAAGCCTCTGGCCCCAGCGCTGTAGACGCCGGGTAAAGGGGGGTGGTATCCGGGGCCCCTCGTGAGGCACACGGGTAGGTCAAGTCTGGGGTCCTGTGGAGTAGGTAATCCTTGAGGGACATCCAGGCAGAGGGGCCCCATGAGGCAGTGGGAGGAGGGCCTGTGCTATGTCAAGGCATCCCTAAGCGTGGGAGGCGATGGATGGATGGGGGTGGGGCCTGTCATGGGGTTGGTGGGGAATGACGCAACGTTCCCTCAGGAGCAGTTTGAGCTGTGCAGCGTTAACCTTCAGACAGAGGGGACGGGGAGGCCCGCGAGCCCTGCCTGGCACACTGACTATGTGGGCTTCCCGGAAGCCATGGCCTATACCTGGCTCGGCCTCTGAGTCTAGAGCCAGGCGTCCCGAGGCTGCCAGGGAAGCAGACACTCCTCAAACGCTGCGGGCTGTCTGGGCCAGAACAAAGATCTAACACCAGGCCTGCTAGAGGAGTGCTCTTTTATCCCAGTGGGGCCTACTTGCTGCCCTCAAATTAAAGATGCATATACACCAGGAAATTAAAATAACAGTAAAAAGAAACAAACTACCTTATACAAGAAAAGGGGAGAGAATTGGCCCAGAAACTGGAATGAGAGTTATAGCAGTTGAGCACTTAATTTGGTTCTGAGCCTCCTGGCTCCCTGGGCAAACAGTGAGGTACCAGAGGATGCAGAATCTGATAATCATCCGCCGAAAGACCTTTTGTCCTGGCATAAATTCCAGAACTGATTCCGTGGCCCTTACCTGGAAGATGCAGAGTATTGGACTAGATACTTTGTTGAAAAGCATCTATGGGCAAGACCTAGAAACACTGGTCATGAGCTTCAGGTCTCCTTTGTTCCCCTCACCTGCCCAGCCTATCTGCCTCTTCCTAAGAGGCTCCCTTCCATACTCAGCGTCTGTGCGCCCTCTGTACTGCTACTGTACTGAGCAAGGAGGACACAAGGTTTGTGTCCCTCGAGCAGTGGGCCAGGAGTCAGGAACCCCAGGTTCTCATCTTGGCTCCTCGCAACCTTGGCCAGCTTACCTGCCCTCCGTGGACCTCCGTTTCCCCATGTTTAAAATGTGATGCTGAACTGGACGATGACAAAAGCAATCATAGTTTTAATTTACTGAGAGCAGTCTATGTTCCAGGTAGGTTACATACATTATTATCACGAATCCTTGTAGTCATCTGACAGGGCAGAGACACTGTTATTTCCCATTTTACAGAGAAACTCAGCCACAGCTTGTACCCAGCTGCCTGGGATTCGGATCTGGCTCTCTCTGGCTACATAACCTGAGTCCTTTATTATAAAGGCCCCTCCTCTGAGTCTCTGAGTCCACCCCACACTGGCCGAGTCCCTGCTGTGTGTGAGATACTGTTCTAGGCACCGAAGGGGGAAAACAGAGTCCCTGCTATCCAGGTAACCTTGTGCGAGAAAACTGATCAGGGACCTTGGGGATAAAGCAACGTGTGCTAACTATTTCTGTGAGGCTGGCACTGAGTCTTAATTTTGTCCACAGCTGGGCAAGTCTGTGGTGGCCAAAGTGAAAATTCCGGAAGGCACCATTCTAACACTGGACATGCTCACTGTGAAGGTGGGTGAGCCCAAAGGCTACCCTCCTGAAGATATCTTCAGTCTGGTGGGCAAGAAGGTCCTGGTCACTGTGGAAGAAGACGACACCATCATGGAGGAATCGGTAGAAAATCATGGCAAAAAAATCAAGTCTTAAAATAAAGTGCCATTCTCTGAATGCTGGTGCCGTCAGGTGCATTTGGGTGAGGTGGGGCAGGAATGGTGGTCTCCGGGGATCTGGCTTTCATCCACTCCCCACCCAGACAGCAGACATTTAGGGGCCAGGCCCTGGGTCAAGCCCGTTGGAGGGATACAGAGAGCAAATATGGGTGGCCTCTGCCTCAGGCTGGCTGGCCCAGAAGGGGCGGTGGGCTCAGAAGCATCTCATCACTGCCCAGTGGCAGTGAGGGTGCAGAGGAGTGAGTGCTGGCTGTATGGGCCCTCTCCTTTCAGCCTTCCTTCTTCCTGCCTGCAAAACCAACCCTAATGACCCCAAATATCTCTTCCTTCCAGCTCTCTCTCCTTATCCCCTGCCGCCCTGGGATTGAGTCTAGTTAGCTGTATAGCCATCACTAGGCATTAGAGAAGGGGTTGGCCAAAGTGTTTTGCAGGCAGAGGATGCCAAAGCACTCACAGCTCTGAGCAAAGAGAGGGAATGGCATTTGTTCCTTCTTTAAACAAATATGGAGGGCCTACTATGTGCCAGGCCCTGCTTTGGGGCCTGAGGATGCTGCAGTGAATCCCCTCCTTATGGGACTTCCGTTCAGATGGGGACAGATGCTCCATAAAGTAAACCACAGAAGGTGACACGTGCAGTGGGGCACGTGAGGGAGCTGGGGAGTGTGGGGCTTGGCGTATTTGCAGCTTGTGGTGACTTGTAAGTATGCTGGCGATGCTGAAATCAGCCCTTCCATGATCCGTGGTGAAATTACAAACCCAGCTAACAAAAGATCCTCACTGTTGGACTTCCTTGAACTGAAGCATGAACCCTTCACAGAGATTCCCTATCATAGTCCTCTTTGTTCTTTTGAACCAATACTGAGATTAATGATTATTTTCAAATGCACTTTCAAATTCTTAATCTTTGTTCATATTTATTTGACCTGGTTACTTTAATTCCTCTTGATTCAAAGTGTATCTTGGGGGGCTTCCCTAGTGGCACAGTGGTTGAGAGTCCACCTGCCGACGCAGGGGACACGGGTTCGTGCCCCGGTCTGGGAAGATCCCACATGCCGCGGAGTGGCTGGGCCCGTGAGCCATGGCCGCTGAGCCTGCGTGTCCGGAGCCTGTGCTCCGCAACGGGAGAGGCCACAACAGTGAGAGGCCCGCGTACCGCAAAAAAAAAAAAAGAAAAGTGTATCTTGGAGTCTCTTTTCGAATGCGTAAATTGCTCTTTGAAGTTTCTTTACTTGTGAGGATAGGGCCTCCCTCTCCTGGGGATCCCAAAACAGTTTCTGGAAGGAGACTCGCGTTTGTATGTGTGGGTGGGGTGGGGTGGGAATCCGGGGTTGTACTCACGAGAATCCGTAAAATTGACGTGCTAGGAGCTGGAGTGTGACGGCATCCATTTCTGGCTGCTGTTTACTCCCTTTCACTTCTCCCTACAAACAGTCATGAGCAGACAATCAAAATTTCTGATTCCATAGCCTTTTTTTTTTTTTTTCCTACAAGAGCAGAGATGACATTAAATATCTGAGACCTCCTAACAAGAAGAGACTTAGTATGGTAGTAGACGATGTGTTCCAGGGCCTGGGAAGAGGAGGTGGGTCTGAAAGGAAAGGAGGGAAGAGCCTAGCTGGGGCTCTGGCTGAGAATGTACAGCAGGCGGTTTCTAGCAGGGAACCTGTCAGTTGCTTCCAGGTCCTGTCAGACTGGAATGTGAGAAGGGCCCAGGCTGCTCTGTAGACCTCAGCTGGATTCCCCCAGAGGGCAGAAGCCAGTGAGGGCACAGGGCCTAACTCTGCCCTTTGGGTAGAGGACTGGGTAATGTGTTGGAGAGAACTGTGAAGAAGGGCCATTGTCTAGAACCCGCTTCCCATAAGGGCACATAGAGAAAATCATAGCCTGTGAATGCCTTGTGTAGGTAAAGTATGGGGCTGCCTGCAGCCAGGAGCAGCTGGCCACCTCATGCTGTGCCAGGCCCTGAGGGCAGGAGGATGGATCTCTGGGCACAGCTCTGGCCTATTCGTACGTCCCTGAGCACCTGCCAGGAAGGAGATCCAGTGCTGGGCCCACAGTGAGGCAGCAGACGGTCCCTGTTGGAGAATTCACAGCCTATTGGGTGCAGTTACGTCCACAAATAGTGCCCTGCATGTGTGAATTGCGGAAATGTTTTCCAAGAGTCATGAGAGCTATGGGAGTGGGGATGGGAGAGGAGGCGTTGGCCAGGGAAGCTCTCCTGGAGGAGGTGGCACTTTAGTTCAACCGTGCATGTTGAGAAGTGACTGAGGGAGGAATTGTGGAATCTGGGGCATGGGAAGTACCCTGTATGTCCAGGTGAAAGTTGGGCAGGGAAGGGCCACATGGAGAGGAAGGAAGGGATTTGGAAGGTTGTCAGGAAGGAAGCAAGGGCTTAAAAGCCTGCTGACTTTGGACTGTGTTCAATAGGCAATGGGAAGCCATGGAAGGCTTCAGAGCAGGACATGGCGGACTCAACCTTGGGCCCCATCCCTCTTATGCTTACCGTCCCACCTCGTATGCAGCTTGGCTTCTTGGGCAGCCTGTCCCCTCCTCGTGGTATGGACTCCTGCTCACCATGCCCTGGCTGCGCTGGGCCACCTGTGTGTGCCCTCTGCTAGGCTGCGTCTCCTCCACCAGGCTATCATCACTGTCCCCCTTCTCCCTGGCAAAAAGGAACTGCAGAAACAGAAGATATCATTCAGTAGATAAGAAAGGGTCCCTGAAATCTCTAAAAATTAGTAAGTGACCACAAATGGCTTCAATGTTGATCAAAAGTTGCCCAAAGTTACATAATATTATCTTGGATAGGAACTGCTGGGAGGCAGAATTTGTTGCCACATAAGCAAGAAGTTCTAATGTGAATTACCTTCAGAAATAGTGAACTCCCCCCATTACTAGAGATATTCCATCAAGGACCAGCTGACTAGAGCAAGAAAGTTGTGGAGGGGGTGGGAAATGAGCAAGGCCCCGTCCAGGCCTGGGTGCCGTGTACTTGAAGCAACACAAACTCCCAATGAAGAACACGGTTAAAAGGGACGGTACGGGCTTCCCTGGTGGCACAGTGGTAGAGAGTCCGCCTGCCGATGCAGGGGGCACGGGTTCCTGCCCCGGTCTGGGGGGGATCCCACATGCCGCGGAGCGGCTGGGCCCGTGAGCCATGGCCGCTGAGCCTGCGCGTCCGGAGCCTGTGCTCTGCAACGGGAGAGGCCACAACAGTGAGAGGCCCGTGTACCAAAAAAAAAAAAAAAGGGGGATGGTACTCATTTTATTAAAACCACATCTGCAAGCAATTTGCTCTTATCAATAAGGAAATTTCTATAAATTCAAGTCTGAAAGAGAATAAGTGATCAGTACCGTTACAGACATGGACCCCAAGGAAGCTCAGTCCTGTGCTGAGTATTCACGGAGGCTCCTGCTACTGCCAAAGGGCAGCTAGGAGTATCAGCTGTCTCAGCACCGTGTCAGGCACAACAGGAACTCCACTGGGGATGCAGATAGGTCCTGGCATGGTACAGTACTGTACAGTTTTTAAGGCAAGTTCATATCCTGCGGGCTCATCTGAGCCTCACAGCACTTGCAGGTGGGGTCATTAACCTCATTTTACAGATGATGCCCCCAGGAGTACAGTGACTAGCTTGAGGTCACAATTGATTGTGGACCAAAACTGCAGTTTTCATCCTTTATAGTCCAGCTCTGACTCTGCTACATGAATCCCAAACTCTCAAATCTCCCTCTGGGTGTAAGACCTCATCTCAGAGCCCATGGAAGGTAATCCAAAGGTAGACTTAAGTCCCACAGAGAAACCGAGCAAAAGCAAAGCATCACAGGCCTAATAAGAGAGGGGCCATCTCCAAAGAAGATATACAGATTGCCAACAAACACATGAAAGGATGCTCAACATCACTAATCATTAGAGAAATGCAAATCAAAACTACAATGAGATATCATCTCACACCGTTCAGAATGGCCCTCATCAAAAAATCTACAAACAATAAATGCTGGAGGAGGGTGTGGAGAAAAGGGAACACTCTTGCACTGTTGGTGGGAATGCAAATTGATACAGCCACTATGGAGAACAGTATGGAGGTTCCTTAAAAAACTAAAAATAGAATTACCATATGACCCAGCAATCCCACTAGTGGGCATATACACTGAGAAAACCATAATTCAAAAAGAGTCATGTACCAAAATGTTCATTGCAGCTCTATTTACAATAGCCAGGACATGGAAGCAACCTAAGTGTCCATCAACAGATGAATGGATAAAGAAGATGTGGCACATATATACAATGGAATATACTCAGCCATAAAAAGAAACGAAATTTTGAGTTATTTGTAGTGAGGTGGATGAACCTAGAGTCTGTCATACAGAGTTAAGTAAGTCAGAAAGAGAAAAACAAATAGCGTATGCTAACACATATATATGGAATCTAAGGGAAAAAAAAAGGTCATGAAGAACCTAGGGGTAAGACGGGAATAAAGACATAGACCTACTAGAGAATGGACTTGAGGATATGGGGAGGGGGAAGGGTAAGCTGTGACAAAGTGAGAGAGTGGCATGGACATATATACACTACCAAACGTAAAATAGCTAGCTAGTGGGAAGCAGCCGCATAGCACAGGGAGATCAGCTCGGTGGTTTGTGACCACCTAGAGGGGTGGGATAGGAAGGGTGGGAGGGAGACGCAAGAGGGAAGAGATTGGGAACATATGTATACGTATAACTGATTCACTTTGTTATAAAGCAGAAACTAACACACCATTGTAAAGCAATTATACTCCAATAAAGATGTTAAAAAAGAAAAAAAAAGAATAAAGAGAGGGGCCAGAGCGAGTAGGCACTGGCTAGAGACCGGCTGCATTCACCTGAACATGGTGGATGAGTACAGACCCCAGTTCCACCATCAGCTGTGTGACTTTGGGCAAGTTACTCATTCTGTGTCTCAATTTTGCCATGTGTACAATTGGGATAACTTTCTACCTCCTAGGGGTGATGTAAGGATCAAATGAGTTAATAGCTGTAAAGCATTAGAACAGTGCCTGACAAAATAGCAAGTACTTTTACTTGGACCCTGCGGCCGTGGGTCTGGGAATAAATATTGATTTGCAGGGATGAACAGAGATATGGGGTCAAGTGCATGCATCTTCCTCTGTCAGGAATGCCCTCTGCCTGTCAGAATTCTGCTCTGGGCCATCCCCAGTAGAATTAATTTCCCTCTTCTCAGCATTCCTGGAGCATAGTGCTGAAGACATCTATCCAAGCTAGAGTTTTAAATGATTTGGTTAGGACTAAAGCCACTTTTGAGGTTCCTTCTGCCTTGTATTCTACTTACATTACATTGCCCCATATGAAAGTACCGTTTTCAGGTTAAAAAAAAACTATTGGAAATTGGCAGTTTTATATGGTTCAAACCAATTAACGCACTGAGAGTCTGTTTAAACCCTGAGGGAGATTGCTTTGCGTGTTCCTCACCCTACCACTGCCCTCCTGCCAAGTACCTAAGAAGATACTTTTACATAGTACCACTTCAAAACCATATAAGGAATTTGACCGACAGGATGCTGAACCTTCAGAACTGAGGCACAGACCCTGGAAAGAGGCCTTTCCCTCCCTACTAGAGGGGATGATCTCCCTGCTGATCTGGCCTTCTCTATTTCCATTATTACCTTCTGGAAAGCAGGGGCTCTCTGGGTTTCCTTGGCAACATTTTGGACCTGAGGAGCATAGGGATGCCTGAGCTGCCCAAACCCCACTCATAGTTAGTTCCTCTCCTTTTGATTCCAAGACGGTTGGGAAAACTGCCTGTGGTTGCTTAGCAACAGTCACGTGCTGATTTCTTCCCAACATTCCCTAAGAAATGAATAAGCAGTAAAATCTTCCAGGTTGAAAGCTGGGCCTGAAGGGCTGGGCCAGGGGGCAAGTGAGACACATGCCTGAGGGCTGGGAGGTGGCCGAGCCCTTAATCACCGTGGGTGACTTTAGGCAACTTTCTTTCAGGACCTTATTCTCCCCAAATGTACAATGGGGTCAGGCTGAGTGATCTGTGAGACCCTCCCAGCTCAGCTGTTCTGATTCAATAGCAGCCAGCTAGTGGTCATTCACTCGCTGCCTTGGAGGGAAGGGACTTTCTGAACTTTTCAGGGTGGGTAAGGTGTAGGACATGGCTGCCCTTAGGAATCTTCCAATCTAATTGGAAAGACAGGTCCCAGACTGTGGATCTGATACAGAGAGATTCTTGTAGCTTGGGGAGACTTCCTGGGGGCAGTTAAGCCTGGGGAAAACAGACAGGCAAAAAGAAGAAGGGGCTTTCCTGTATAAATGTGTTTATATGGGAAATGGCAAGGGCAAGGGTATAGAGGTGCAACTATGCGACACACAGTTCTGATTGGAGAGTCTCTGAAAAGAGCAGTAGGAGCTAGATGAGGATGTGTAGTTTGGGGCAGACTAGAAAAGCCTTGACTGCTAAGGTAAAGTGCTCCCCACCCCCCCCATAGTCTCCTTGGGAACCTTCTGATAGTTCTAAGAGGTTAAGTGGTTTCACGCAGATCACTCTAGCTGTAGGGTGGAGGATGAGCATGGGAAAGGGTTCAGGCCAGGTGTTAAGAAGCTCTTGCAGCTGCTCTTAAGGAAGTGACATGGACAAGCTGAAGGAGAGTGGAGAGGAGGAAGCAGATCCGAGGGACATTAAGGGACAGAAGAGTCTTAGCGACTCTTATTCACATATTTACTGTGCGCCTACTATGTGCCAGGCGGTTCTGAGTGCTGTACGAGGGAGAATGTTCTGAGGCTAAGGATCATGTATTCTGACATGGTGAGGATGCTTAGGGCTCACCCATGGGTGTGTCCTTTCAGGAACCTGGACTAAAAGCAGTGTAGAAGAAGGGCCCTGGTGGCGGTGGGGAATTCGGATGAGAGAGCAGCAGCAGAGGACCTGTGTTTAGGGCCCGTTTGAAACTAGCGTACCTAGGAGAGGAACTGTTCAAAGCACAGGGCATGACTGGTAGGGGAGAGGATGGGAATGCTTACAGAGGCGGCAGTAGAACAGCCATGTCTGGATCGGATGAGACCAGAGCCGCGGAGAGCCTAGGGCGGCCACTCAGGTGTCGGCCCCTAGGGCAGTCGGGAGATGCTGATGGCCCCTTCCCAGAGCCGCAGGGCCGGGTAGAGCAGCTCCTGGAAGGCGGCACGGAAGGTGTGCAGGTGGGTCATGCCGTCACGTCGTAAAAGGTGAAGACGCCGACCTCGTAGTCCAGGAAGACGCCGAGCCGGTCGGGGTCGTCGCGGCGCCGCAGACGGCTGCGCTGGCCGTCGTGGAAGGCCCAGTACTCGAGGTCATATAGTTCGAGGCACCAGGACTGGCGGTTGCAGCCCAAGCGGGCTGCGGCAGAGGCGCCGCAGGGAGCCGTAGGCCGCGCCCACCCACCAGCCGACGCCCGCCTCCAGCACGTCCACTTCCCAGTAGTGGCGGCCGGCGTCGAAGCAGTCGCGGCCCAGCACCTGCCACAGCGCGTCGAAACGCAGCGCAGGATTGAGCCCCAGGTTGCCGTGGTGGCCACAACGCACCTTCAAGCAGTCTGCCGAGAGACGCACGCGCGAGTGCAGCGTGTCTGCCTCCAGCGTGAGCGTACGCGCGTCTGCGGAGGGCGGGGACACCGGGCCAGGCCCGATGGGCGGGGCCAGTGCCCCTGCCCCGCCCCCTGGAAACCGACCCTGCTGGTACCCGTTGTCCCGCAAGTGTTCAGGGTAGAATACAGGGAAACACGGAAATCACGAGTGGGGCGGTGGCTGGGGAGCACGGGCAGGAGAAAACATTTTAGTGCACACCCGTTGTACGGCTTGAATTTTGTACCATGGAATTTGTTGCCAATTTCTAAAAAGTTAATAAAAAATAATCCTATCGGGGCTTCCCTGGTGGCGCAGTGGTTGAGAGTCTGCCTGCCAATGCAGGGGACACGGGTTCGAGCCCTAGTCTGGGAAGATCCCACATGCCGCGGAGCAGCTAGGCCCGTGAGCCACAACTACTGAGCCTGCGCGTCTGGAGCCTGTGCTCCGCAACAAGAGAGGCCGCGATAGTGAGAGGCCCGCGCACCGCAATGAAGAGTGGTCCCTGCTCGCTGCAACTAGAGAAAGCCCTTGCACAGAAACGAAGCCCCAACACCATCAAAAATAAAAAAATAAATAAATTTAAATTATATAAAAATAAAAAAAAAATAATCCTATCACTGTTAACACTTGGGTGTATATGCTTCCAATTTTTTTCTTTACTTGCCCCTTTATAGTTTTTTTCTTAACGTTGGTGTCATACTATACAGGCTCTTGGGTAATCTGCTTTTGAAATTTATTGAAGTATTTATGAACATTTTACCACATCAATTTCATCTGTGGATTCAACAAACCTCTGATCAAATTTTGATGGGCTGTTGGATCTGTGCATGCAGAATCCATGGATACAGGGAGCTGAGTGTATTTGCAAACCATATAATTGTTAAGAGATTAATGTCCAGAGTATATAAGGAACTGGTACCACTCAGTATCAAAAAAAAACAAAAACAAAAAAAAGAATAACCCAACTAAAAAATGAGCAAAGGGGCTTCCCTGGTGGCGCAGTGGTTGAGAGTCTGCCTGCCGATGCAGGGCACACGGGTTCGTGCCCCGGTCCAGGAAGATCTCACATGCCGCGGAGCGGCTAGGCGCGTGAGCCATGGCCGAGGAGCCTGTGCTCCGCAACGGGAGAGGCCACAACAGTGAGAGGCCCGTGTACCGCAAAAAAAAAAAAAAAAAAAAAAAAAAGCATTTTAATGGCAACCTTAAGATTTTGATGTATAGATGAATTATAATTTAACGTATTCCCTCCCCCCGCCTTAAAAAATATGCTTTTTAAAAAGGTTTTGAAAATACTAATATGAATACATCTTTATGTATCTGATTAGTTATTTAGAATATATTCCTAGAAGAAGAAGAATTGCTCGGTCGACGGGGATGATTGTGATTTTAAGGCCTTTGGTAAATATTGCCAAACTGTCCTCCAGAAAGGTGGTGGTGATTTAAACTCCCAATAACAGTTCTTGCTGCATTATACACCTCTGTAGACATGAAGTTAGAGAAAAGTCTAGATCTTAGGGCATGTGGATGTTTAGCTTTAGTAGATACTGCTGGATAGTTTTCTCGGTAATATTTTGGAGTTTTCTGTAGAGAGGTTTTGTATGTCTTTTGTTAGATTTATTCCTAGCTTTTTAAAAGTGTTACTGAAAATAATGTTTTTAAAATTTCATTTTCTAATTGTTTATTGCCGATACATAGAAATACAATTGATTTTTGTATGCTGACATTACATCCAGCAGCTGTTCTAAATTCATTTGGTAACTAATTTATTTATAGATTATTTTGGATTTTCTGTAAATAATAATGTCACCTTTGAATAATGATCTTTTTTTCCCTTTTCCCATCCTTATACGTTACTTTTTTTTTTTTTTTGGCCTCAAGGCACTCTCTAGGACATCTAGAACAATGTTGCATAGAAGTGTTTATACTGGGCATCCTTTTCTCCCACTCCTGGGTAAATACCCAACAGAAATGCATACATAGTGCATCAAAAGACATGTACAGGGATATTCAAAGCAACATTATTCACTATAGGCAAAAGCTAAACAATCCAAAATGTCCATCAATATATTAAGTGTGCTACATTCATACAATGGAATACTACACCACAGTGAAAATCAACAAACTACTGCTACACACAATCATATGGGTAAATCTCACAAATGTCATGTTGTTCTGTCGAAGCAAGACACAAAAGAGTAGTCTGAGTGATCTCATTATATAAAGGTCAAAGACAGGCAAAAGTAATCTTTACTGTGAGAAGTCAGGAGAGTAGTTACCCTTCGGGATAGTGAACTGGCATGAGGAAGGATTCTGGGGAGCTAGAAGTTTCCATTTCATGGTCTGAAGGAAGTTATTGAATGTGTTCACTTTTAAAAAATCATTGAGCTACAGCCCTTTGACTTGTGCACTTTATGTATTTTATATTTGTTAAAGTTTAGTTTAAAAAAATGCATGCCTAGTAATTCCATTTTGAGAAATTACCTAAAAAAATACAAAAATGAGCTAAGGTGTATTCAGTCACTAATCAATTCAACAAAGAGGTACAAGAATGGATGTTTACTGCAGCACTGTTTATAGAAATGAAAATGTAAAGCAGCCTAAATGTCCAATAGTATGATATCAGATTGATTTAAACATGGCATATTCAATGGAATACCATGTATCCTTTAAAAATAACTATAATATCTGTGTTTATTAAAATAGAAAATTGTTCAATCTATACTATTAAATTTATTTATATATTTATTTATTTATTTTGCGGTACGCAGGCCTCTCACTGTTGTGGCCTCTCCCGTTGCGGAGCACAGGCTCCGGACGCACAGGCTCAGTGGCCACGGCTTACGGGCCCAGCCGCTCCGCGGCATGTGGGATCCTCCCGGACCGGGGCACAAACCCATGTCCCCTGCATCGGCAGGCGGACTCTCAACCACTGCGCCACCAGGGAAGCCCTAAATTTTTAAAATTACAAAAGAAGGCAATTCCCTGGTGGTCCAGTGGTTAGGACTCCGTACTTCCACTCCTGGGGGCCAGAGTTTGACCCCTGATTGGGGAATTAAGATCCTGCAAGCCTCGTGGTGGAGCCACAAATAAATAAATAAATAAATAAATAAAATTACAAAAGAATATCTATAATATCTCATTTTTAAAAATCTGTAGACATATATATTTTTTAAATGTCTGAAAGAATATATGACAAACATTAACATCATTTAACTCTGGGGCAGCCAATTGTTTTTTTTAGTATATGTAATTTGGAATTCTCTACAAGAAGCACACATTACCTGTATAATTTTTTAAGGGAACAAAGATGTTCATAATATATCAGTAGATGAAAACACAGATTACAAAACAGGATGTAGAGTATGACACCATGTTTGTAAAAAATATATATATTAAATATTTATCACAGTATGTATATAGATATACCAAAGAAAGTTAAAAGGGCAAATAATAGTAGTTATCTACTACTACGTGTCTGCCTCGGCATGTGAGCAGAAACATTTCCGAAGCTCCTCAGTGATTTATGAGTGATTTTCTTTTTAAAAACTTTTCTTTGTTTTCTAATTTTTCTACAGTGAACGTGTATTATTTCTGTGGTTTTTAAAAAACTGATAATAAGGGTTAAGAAAACTGAAGTTGGGTTTCTTAGGGGAAAAGGGGGGCCTCTACTTCAGTGACCCTCCCTCCCACAAGTACACCCCACGCCCTCTTCACCCTCTCCCCGCTCCTGGGGTCTTACATTTTAAGAAGAGTGATCGCTCTGGTGAGGGGCTTGTTTTCAGCAGGGAACCTGGCTGGGCGCCGGAGGAGCCCGAGAGCTGGCAGTTCACGTCTGTAATGAATTGTGAGAAATGAGTGCCTGGTGTTCATGCAAGCAGCACAAATTACAAAACATACTAAAAATATTACACAACTGGGGATTTGCATAATCTCTCCCCAAGAATTGCATGCAAATTTAAGTAGGAAATGCAAATTCACAGTAACAAGAAAACTTCAGGACAAGGCTCAGATCTATACAGAAACGCACTTTCCAGGATCCGAAGCAAACTGAGCAATGACAGGCCAGTGTGAGTGAGGCCTGGACATGGGGAGGAGACAGCAGGCTCCAGGACCATCCTGAGAGTCAACCATGTATTCAGCAGTCAAGGAAGGGGGCAATTTCATGGCAGACATGCAAATTCTAGGATAAAGATCGAAAACAAGAAATCAAAGCTGAACCCTTAGGAAGGTCGCGTTCCGCTCTCATCCAGGTAAGAGGGAGTTCAGGGGAAACCCAAGTCATGGTCCCTGTCTCCAACAGCTCAGTCAGGTAAATGAGGTGAGAAATGGGCTTGCTTGAGCCATACCGCTCAAGGCAGAGAGTGCTCTAGATCGAAGAGGAGATGTGAAAGGGCTCCAGGGCCTGGAGGGGTCAGTGAAGGCTTCATGGAGGAAGAAGCACCTCAGCTGGCCCTTAAAGGATGGGGAAGATTTGGACACCCAGAAAAAGGATGGGAGCCTTTCCCCAGGATACAGCAGGAGCAAAGACATTAAGGACAGGTGCTAGGAGCATCGTGTAAAAACTGAGGAGCCATGGAAGGTGTTTGAAGGAGCGTAGATATGAGCAGAAGAATCTCCAGAGCTCTCTCTGGTGGGGAGTGGATGGGGCAGGGTGAGTGTGGAGGCAGAGGCCCTGTTGGTAGGCTCAAGCCTGACCTGGGGCAGCAGGGATGGAAAAGGGGCTGGGTTCAGGATATACTGCAGTGGTACAAGTACCAAGGCTTAACTCTAATGGGAGTGGAGAATGAAGAGTAGAATGGAGTCAAGAAGCAGAGGATTGGGGGTTGAGGCATGGAAGATGCCGGATTCCATTTCAGCCTGTTGAGCCTGCAATGCCTGTTGGACTCACAGGTAGGGAGGTGAGGCAGGACACTGGAAGGGCAGTGGTGCTGCAAGACCCCCATCTCCCTGTGGCCTTCCTGGGAGTCAGTACCTCTCAGTATTACCTGTGATAGTAAGAATGATGGCCTTATCTGGTGGTGGATGAGGGGTGATGGGCTGAGAGGAAGCAGACTCCAGGGGATCAGAAAACAAACCTTGGGACCAGAGTCTGTTTGAATTCTGCCTCTACCCCTACCAGCTGTGTGACCTAGGGCAAGTCAGTTAACCTCTCTGACCCTCAGCTTCCTCATCCGTAAAATGGGGGATAATGAAGATGTCTACCACACAGGGTAATGCTGATGGTTGCATTTTTTAGCAAAATCAACACAGAACACATGAAGCAAATAACCATTAGTAATCTTGACATCAACATGAGCTTCAATCATGGTCTGCCATTTTGTGACCATGGAGCACATTTTGACATGGATAAGATCCATGCCATGAAAGTTAGGCAGTTCTTGCCCTGAACATCTTCAGGAATTAGCTTTAATTCTCTAAATGCAGCTTCATCATTCTGCAGGTCAGCAAGGCTCACTTCCAAAAGTTAACCCTTGAGACCATCAAAAGCAATTTTGGTTCCTAGAGTTCTCATGACTAGGGTTTTTCCAATATTTCTTATATGGAACGTAGTTGGTACTTTCACATCGTACCAACCTTCCTTAGAAAACAGATCAACCATTTTCTTCTTGGCTCCTTTTTAACTGCCTTTCGTCAGGCATTTGCTCTTGCAAACCACCATGGTGCTGCTCAGAGAGCCAAAGGGGCCATTCTCTTCAAGTCTAAATGCTCTTTTCCATCTCAGAATATGACAACTTCCTTCTAGTTGTTCCAGTAAAAATCTGTGGAGTCTCCTTGGTATCTCCTTCTCTCTTCTTCCCTTCCTGCGCCCACATCTACTCCTGTTGACTCCCCCCACCTGCCCTTTGCTGTTCCTTCAACATGCCAAACTTACTCTTCCCTTGTGCCTCGGGACCTTTGCACTTGCTTTTCCCTCTGCCTAGAAGACATTTCCCCCAGATATATCAGCAGCAGCAACAATAACAGCTAACACTCACATGGTGCTTATTATGCCTGAGCACCATTCTGAGCGCTTTACATGTAAGAACTCATTTAATCCTTACAACAACTCTATGAGACAGGAATATATTATCATCTCCATTTTATGGATATGGAAACAGAGGCATAGAAAAGTTAGGTGCCCTGCTCAAGATGGCAGGGTTAGGAAGTGGTGGGCCTGGGATAGGAACCCGGGCAGTCTGGCTCCAGAGTCCATGCATGTGACCACAATGATCTCCAGCCCATCCTTCAGGTCAGCTCACACATCCCCTTCTCAAAGAGGCCTTTCCCACTTCCCATAGAAAATAGCTCTTCCTCCTGGTCACCCTCCATTCTCCTTACTCAGCTTTATTATTTTTTTTCAAAGCACTTCTTTTTTTAAAAAAAAAAAAATTTATTTATTTGGCTGCGTTGGGTCTTCGTTGCTGCGCGCGGGCTTTTCTCTAGTTGCGGCGAGTGTCGTTGCGGTGCACGGGTATCTCAGTGCGGTGGCTTCTCTTGTTGTGGAGCACGGGCTGTAGGCACGTGGGCTTCAGTAGTTATGGTTCGCGGGCTCTTGAGCGCAGGCTCAGTAGTTGTGGCGCATGGGCTTAGTTGCTCCACGGCATGTGGGACCTTCCCGGACCAGGGCTCAAACCCTTGTCCCCTGCATTGGCAGGCGGATTCTTAACCACTGTGCCACGAGGGAAGTCCCCCAAAACACTTCTTATCGCTGACATATATTCATTTGTTGTCCATCTTCCCCTTAAAAGACTGAGCACCACAAAGGCAGGAGCTTTGTCTTGTACCCCACTGTGCCCAGCACATAACAGGGGCTCAGTAAATGGTCTGAATGAATCCTAATAGCAGAGATGAATGAATGGATATTTCTGAGCACCTGCTTTGTGTCAGGCCCTGCAGTGACCTCAGAGCTGGACCCAAAGTGGTTCTTGCCTTCCAGGCATTTAAGAGAGGAAGGGAGGGGTCCATGTATCCAGCTGACAAACACCCCCAGGCAGAAGATGGAGCAGGCCCAGGGCAGAGGCGGGAGACGGCCGGGAGAGCGAGCGAGCCCGGGGTTTCTTGGAAAGGCTTCCCAGGTGAGCACAGCTGTGGGTCCTGACCAGGCAGAGGAAGAGGAAGGGGAGTTGGCCCTTCCAGCTGGGAGCCCAGCACAGGCAAAGCTGAGGTGTGGCAGAACCTCGGGAGCAACTGAGGGGCAGGAGCAGAGCAGGGCAGCTGCGAGAAGCAGGACCTGGTCTCCGAATGGGTAGGAGGTGAGGTTGGAAGGGAGGGTTGGGCCCAGGCCCAGGAGACCTTGACCACCCAGCCTAGGGCCTCTGTGCAGGAGACACATGATTTAGGGTGGCGATCTTCACAGTTGTCTCTAATCACAGGGCTCTAGGGGAGTAAAGGACCCAAGGTTGGTCACACGGTGACTTACTCGCCTTAAGGCGGTCGTCCAGTGGCGTCTGCAGCGGGCTCTGAGTGGCTTCCACAAGGCCCTTAAAGAAGCTCTTGACGGGCTCAAAGGAGTGGGGCACGGGGTGGCATGACTCCCCCAGGCTCATCTGCTGCTGCATCTGCTGCTCAGCGGCCGTGTACGCGCGAGGGCACGTGGGGCTCTGGGTGGCTTGGAGCCGCGTCCCAGCCTCCACCACTGTGCCCAGGAACAAACCCAGCCAGCAAGCACTGGCCCCGCCTGGCCGTGGCACCTGCTGCCACCCCAGGCCCTGCCCCTGGGAGCAGAGCCCCGAGGACCACAGCCTTGGCAGTCCCCCCCCCACCCCCGCCTCGAGGAAGAAGGCAAGCTGACTGCCCCTGCCCTGAAGTTGCTCACCACCTCGAAAGGGACCCCGAAGCTTTACAGACACTGTGACAGAGGTCGGCCTGAGGTACAGGGGACGAAAAGAGCGAGGGGCCAGTTTTCCTGGGGAAGGCGCTCCTGGGGCATGTCCAAACGGGGGGAACAGGAAACCATATCCCAAAGGGGAAGCCAAAGACTCTGGAAGCTCAGCTGGAATGCTGACCAAGGGGGTGTGCCCACCACAGTGGGGGCCTGTCCTGTTTTCTGCCTGGACAGCACCTTTTAAATACCCTTCCTGTGTTAAGTGTGGCTTTGCTAAGTACAAGCAAGAAAACTGTCCCAGCCCCCGGTGTAGGCATGTGACGAGGAGTCTCCACTCCAAGACTTGGATGTGGAAGTGAGGGTGGACTGGTGACAGTGGCGTGTAGCTGTCAGGGACAGCAGTGGTGGAGGTTGCAGGGGACGTGCTCTGGGTCAGGGGTGTGAGCTGTGACATCTGCCCAGCGGAGGAGGGTGGGTCTACACTGGAGCAAGTCTGTGCCATGGCCCTGACTTCACTCCTGCGGCCTGGTCTTCATCACAACTTTCTGGCCTTCCTGGAGATCAGATGTGCTGCCTAATACTCTTTCATAAACTCCTTTCTTGCTTAAAACAGTTACAGTGGATTCTCTTGTTTGCACCTAAGATCCCTGTCTGCACTTTCTGGAGGGTTGTCCTGGGCAGGGATTTAGAAGACAACAGATTTCCTTAGGAGAGCAGGCCCTGGCTGGTGGGCGGTGCTGCCCAAGATGGGAGGGGCGGGTGGATGCCTCAGGAGGGAGGGAAGGTGGCCCAGCGCTTGGCAGGAAGGATGCTGGGCCTTGGAAGGGCTGAGGGATGATCTCCAAGCCCTGTCTACCTAGGAAGCTGCAGGTCTAGAGCCCATGCTCATTTGGGTGGGAAGAAGGTAATTTGTGGACAAAGAGGGCTAAGGTCACACTCAGAGGGCTGGCCAGGGAGTCAGATCACTAGCAGGGAGGGCAGGGAGCGGCTCCGGGGTGGCCCAGAGGGCAGATGGGTGGGGTGGGACTGGGGAAGGGGATGAGGGACAAATGCGACCACCTGGTAACCCCAAACTCCAGCATCTAGCACAGGGCCTGACACATAGGAGGTTCTCGATAAATGTTCACAATGCAATAAATGAATGAATGAAACTGAGCACATCTACTTCTTGCCTTTGCAGACTCAGGGAACAGCCACATAACCACCCATCTCTCAAGCCAGAAACCAGCTGTCATCTTGGATTCCCCCAGTCACCAATCCTGTCACATCTATCAAACTCGCCTGCTTCTCCCCATCCCCACTGCCCCTTCACTGGTCCAGCCCACCATCATCTCTCTCCTGGATACTGTGGTCTCCTCCCAACTTTCCTTCCAGGCTCCATTCCTGCCTGTCCAGTCCATCCTCCAGCCTGTCACTAAAGTGACCTTTCTAAAGCATTAATCTGACCGTGTCATTCCTCGCTGCAAAACACTCCCCTGTCCCCCGTTCTCTTTACAAGACAAAGTCTAAACTTCATAACCAGGCATATAAGACCCTTCAACAAGTAACCCTGGCATCCCTACATCTCCCAACACGCCCCCCTCCCTTGTACCCTTGCCCCGCCTCCAGTCAGGCTGAACCGTGGCAGTTCTCCAGCCTGCCAAGCTCTCACACGCACATACTTCCTTTCTGCCTGGGATGTCCTCTCTGCCTTTTACCACTGTATATACCCAGTGAGCTCCTCCTTATTCTCCCATACCAGCTCCACTGTCACTTCCTCCTGGAAGCCTTCCCTGATTCCCCATACAGAGTTGGACTTCTCTTGGACACACTTTTGCTAGCTCACTTAGCTGTGCTGTGTTGTGAGTAACTTTCTGAGCATGTCTCCCCACCCATGAGCTCCTAATGTGAAGCAGGGGCCTGTTGCAATCAGGTTGCTCAGTGTATATTTGATGAAAATATGAGTGAACAAATGGAAGGAACGACGAATGATGAAAATCAGTAGCTTGGGCACCAGAGAATTAAAAAAAAAAAAAGAGAGAGAGATGAGAAAGCCCTGAAACTGTATCTATGATGGAAGAATAGCATTCTTCTCCATGGAAGCCTCCCTTTGAATCAGATATTCCTAAAATGTACCATTATTTTAAAAGAAAAAAAACGTGCCCCTCTGTGCATCTTGCCTCTCTTAAAGTACAACGTCTAAAGTGCCTAGGAGAGCACCTCACCCAGAATATTTTGTTAGGGTTTTTTTGTTGTGGCTGTTATTTAACAATGAGACACAGGCTGAATTGACCAAGGCCACATAAAGGCACAAGAGTGGAAACAGCCTCCAGGGACTGGCTTGACTAGTCTTGTACTGACATTTATTTGTCTGTCTTATTTTGCAGCCAGAGCCCATGCTAATCTGTGGTTCAACTCAGTGTCATCTTTACTTAGTTGTACCTTGCTTCATCCCACAAACCTTTAAAGCGTCTTACAAAAGTTATCTAATGCTGCAAGATTTTCCTTTACAGTGAGAAAAATGAAGCCAAGAGAAAACCAGGATAAGACTGTAAGCTGGAAGCCAGAGTGAGATGAGGCATAAACTGTATGCCACAAAGTCTCATCCCAGCTATTTGAAACATGTTTGGCTCTGAGCTTCCCAGAAGCTATGGCAAAGAAAGAAAGAGGAAGAGTTAGATGAGTAGAAAAGCAATCCAAGTGCACAGGTGACTGCACAGGAGTACTGACACAAGAGAGGAGTTTCTCCCATGGTTCCCTGAAGACGGGAACATGACCCTCAACAACATGCTTTCACTAACTGTAGTAGTGAATATTATAGGGGCTAGTTTTTAGATTCTCCTTCAGGATAATAGCCTTCAACAGAGCCCACTGGCCAAGGAGTCCCGTCCTTCTCTCCCCTTTGAGCAAACTGTGACTCCACTCTTGAAGTCTGCTTAGTAGCTTTTGCAAAGGTGCCTGCCTTTCCAGGAGTGATGTTTCCATTAAGACTGTACCGTCAGAGGACTGGGCAGTGATGCCTTGTGGCTTTAGAGTCAGACAGACCTGATCCCAGATCTGCCACCTACCAGCTGTATAACCTTGGATGAGTCCCTTCATCTCCTGAGCCTCCATTTCTCATTAGTAAAATGGGGTGAGAATATCCAATTTGCAGAGTTCTAGTAAATATTAGAGCTAAGATACCTGAGGTGCTTGGAACACAGAGGCCCTCAAAAATGGTGGCTGTTCATGTCATTTAATTAGTCCAAGATGTATATTATCTTCCTAACAATGTAATCAGTCTACCTGCTGACAAGGCAGTTCTCTGTGTATTTACTCAGTGTGTGAATACTGTGTTCAGTGCCACATTAACCAAGATGAAATGTGGCGGCCGGTGGCCACTGTGAGGGCAGAAACCCAGCATTACCTGCAGCAGCTGTACAGGACTGGGTTCCTGGCTGATATTCCAGACCCTGTTGGAGAGATTGTTCATGACATCGATTTGCTCCCCATAAGACTCGATTTGCTCCCTGTACGCCTGCAGGGCAAGCTGTGTGTTTTTCTCAATGAATTTCTTGGTCAGAGTTTCCTCTTCATCAAGTAGTAATCTGAGTTCAGTAAATTTCCTTGTCAGCCAGGTTTTACTTGACTCTGCATGAGCCTAAAGAAAAACCCGAACAATACAAAACCAGATGCAGATAATTGATTCATAATAATATGAATCATAATAATATGATTGCCAACCAGGAAATCCAAAATTATCAACATGAAAAAAATTATTATAACTTCTAAAAAGTGAGTTCAGCACTTATAAAAAGCTTTCCTGAGTACCAGCTATAACCAATTGGAAAATGAATGGAGAAATAAAGATCATTCTTAAAACAGTAGGAAAAAATAGCAAAATATTTAAAACTAGACCTAACAAAAACTGTAAGGGCCTAGATAAAGAAAAGCATAAAATTGTACTGAAAGACATAAAATAATCTGAATGCATGGAAGAAAAACCATATCCCTGGCTAGGAAGATTGAATACTATAAAGATGCCATTTGTCTCCAAATTAGTCTATAAATTGGATGTAATCCCAATCAAAGTCTTAACATACAGATTAACCAAATGTTAAATTACCATGGGGGAGAATAAGCACAGGAAAAGCCAAAAATTTCTTTTAAAGGATCAGTGAAGGGGAATTCCCTGGCGGTCCAGTGGTTAGAACGCCAGGCTTTCACTTCTGAGGGCACTGGTTCGATTCCTGGTCGGAGAACTAGGATCCTGCAAGCTGTGTGGCATGGCCGAAAAAAAAGAATCAATGAAGGATGAGCTGCCTTATTAGATATCAAAACAAACTGTAAAGGTACAGGGTTTAAAACTATGTGGCTTAGGCATAGACAAAAATATCAAGAGCAAAGAATACCTTAGAAAAGTATGTATATACGTATATATAATTAATATAATTATATATATAATTCAACAAATGGTATTGGTACAGCATGCAATTAATCATGTATTTAAAAAAAACTAAGCTAGATTCTTATCTTATTCTGTATACAAAAACAAATTCAGACAGAACCCCACCTATGAAGTACTCTTGTGAAAAATGTGAATCTGAATCTGATTAAGCCTCTAGATCTAACTTAAAGATACAATTTAGAAGACACATAGAGGACAGAGGAGCATGTTAACCATCAACTTAAAAAATACATCAACCAATAGCATTTTGAAAACTTTCACTCCTAATTCAAATAAACAAATAAAATGTGACACTTATAAGACAATTGGGAATGTGACTACTGGTTGGATATTTGATAATATTAAGGAACCATTGTTAATTTTCATAGGTGTGATGATGATACCATGGTTATATATTTTTTAAAATGATTACTTATCTTATAGAGGTAATATGCTCAGAGTTTTAGAGATGAAATTGAATGTCTGCGATTTGCTTCAAAACACATATGTATGCTTGAGGTTTTCCATGATAAAAGCTAAACAAACAAACAATTCTAAATAGATCAAAGCACTATACATTAAAAGAATAATAAACCTATTAGAATAAAATACAAAACAATTTTATTTTTAAAAATTTGAGAAGGGAAGACCTCTGTAAGAGGAACCCAAAACTCAGATAGCAAAACGGGAGTCATGACAGGTTGGACTATATAAAAAAAGAAACTCTTCCCAAGAGGTAAGGCACTGTAAACAAAGCCATGACAAGTAACAAACTACACAGGCTTACTATCCATAACATATAGTGAAAAAAGAAATCATTCAACTTAAAAATGGACCAGAGATATACAAATGCCAAGAGACGTATGAACAGGTGTCTCTGCGTCCCAAACAATCAAGGAAGTGAGCAGCATAATCAGAAAAAAAAAAAAAAAAAAATATATATATATATATATATAGGCCATCAGACTGGAAGAATGCTAACTGATGGATAATACCAAGAGTCCATAAGGGTGTGTGGAATAGGCACTTACATACACTGCAGGTGGTAGTATCCATCAGTATTGCATTTTTAGAGGGTGGTATGATAATATCAAAATTTTAAAGGCTTAAATCCTTTGATGCAGCAGCTCCTCTTGCAGGAATTGATCCTAGAAAATGTTTTCACATGTGCACAAAGATTTGTGTACCAAGAAGCTCACTATAGCATTGTTGGAGATAGAGAAAAGTTGGACAAAATTTTCAACATGGGAAGTATATATGTATGTTCATTGTACAAATTATGCTGCATTCATACAATGAAATAATAATATTCAGTGATTAAAACGAATGCAGTGTTCTGACACATGCTATAATACGGATGAACCTTGAAGACATGATGCTAAATTAAATAAGCCAGACAGAGAAGGACAAATATTGTATGATTCCACTTATATGAAATATCTAGAGTAGGCAAATTCATAGAGACAGGAAATAGATTAGAGGTTACCAGGAGCTGGTGGGAGGGGAATGGGAAGTAATTGCTTAATGATTACAGAGTTTATATTTAGGGTAATGAAAAACTTTTGGAAAGAGTGCTGATGATTGTACAACACTGTGAACATAATTAATGCCACTGAATTATATGCTTAAAAATGGTTAAAATGGTAACTTTTATGTTACGTGTATTTTGCCACACACACACACACACACACACACACACACACACACACACACACACACACAAGAATGCAGTGGACCTATATGTCCTGTCGTGGAAAGCTCTTCAAGACACCGTGTGAAAAAGGGCAAGTTGCAGAATAATATATATAGGATGATCCCATTTATGTAAAAGATAACAAAATGAAAAGTGTACATGTATATATGCATCTGCATGTTTGCAAGTGCATTTAAAATGTCTGGGGACTTCCCTGGTGGCGCAGTGGATAAGAATCCGCCTCTCAGTTCAGGGGACATGGGTTCGAGCCCTGGTCCGGGAAGATCCCACATGCTGCGGAGCAACTAAGCCTGTGCGCCACAACTACTGAGCCTGCGCTCTAGAGCCCATGAGCCACAACTACTGAAGCCCATGAGCCTAGAGCCCATGCTACGCAACAAGAGAAGCCACCGCAATGAGAAGCCCACGCACTGCAACGAAGAGCAGCCCCTGCTCACCGCAACTAGAGAAAGCCTGCACGGAGCAAGAAGACCCAAGGCAGCCAAAATAAATAAATTAATCAAAAATTAAAAAAAATAAAATGTTTGTTAGTTTGGTCATGTTTGGGAAGAGGTGTGGGATTGGGGAGATGGTCAAGAGGGACTCTCACTCTGTACTTTCCATAGCTGTACACTGTATTCTAATAAACTATTTAAATTTTAAAAGCTGAGATGTGTTCATGTATTACCAGTACAATTAAAATAAATATAAAATCATAACAACAAAAAAATCAGGCCGGCTTCTTTCCTCAGCCCAAATGTCTGTACAGCCCACACAGCAGAAAGATCCTTGGTACCCAGGTAGGCATGGGGGTGGGCAGGCTCCCCTGTGTGCCATGTTCTCTCCTTAGTGGGGCAGGAATGTGTGGTTTGGCAGGATCTACGGGATGGGCTCCCAAAGTCTGTGTTTCCCATGCAATGTTCTAGGCAGTGGTGAGGCTCTGAGTTTAGAGCCTCATATTGACTAAACTGGCTTTGGGCTAGCTTGGGAATTAGTCCACACTTACAACATGGTTTCTGTGAGTCAGTGAGCCTGGACAGAAATATATCTTTGTTGAATGACTAAACGAAGGAAAGAAAATGTGTTCTAAATGCTTGATATATCCACACATTTTGGAGGCAACATATGTACACGGAGGACCTTTCTACAGAAACTGAGGGCAAATATCTTCTCCCAACCAACCGGGCTCCAAGTAGTTTCTACAGATCCACTTTTTAAAGAAGAATATACAAAATAAGCTTAATGACACTACACTTTGTTATGAATCTCAGCGTAGAAAACTTAAGTATAGGCAAGATGAGGCTGATTATGCAATATGGTAAAAAAAAGACTGAGAGAGAGAATTCTGGAAATGAAACAAGGAAGTACACTGCCTGGGCCACATTGGTTCAAAATGAGCTAATATATATCTATATATATATCATGTATTTATATACTCTTTTGTTGTTGTTCACAAAAGTAACAAAAGCTCACTGTGGAAAATCTGGAAGATTTGAAAGAAAACTATAACCACTCTGCTATATATTGTCAACTCATCCCAGTTTGAGTAAAAAGTTAGGGCAGCAGGCAAGTGTTGATTTTCCCTACACTTGGCATGTATGAGCGCGCTGAAAAGCCATGATGGGGAAGCAAACAGCCTATTAACAAGGATGTCAGAGAAAAATCATTTAATGGGTATTGGCTGGGGATTCATGATCAAGTCCTTCTTGATTGCTCTCTGGAAAGGCGTGGATGGGTAGGCCTGGTTGTTGGCTTCTGAACAGTAGACGTTGGTCAATTATGAACTTTACTGGTTTTAATTTGTTTACCAAGCTGTTTTATGGATTAATTTTCAGGCAAATGGCCTTTTCCCTAGTACTGCCTCTGAGTAAGCAAGGATGGAGAGGCATGGTTGCCCCAGACCTCTGTGCCACAACTATGCCTGCCACAGTTCAGCGGAACGCACCAGACTCCCTACAAACGTCTGTGCCTATTGAGCCAGGCGACTCACTTCTAGGAACGTGTCCCAAAGAAAATAAGTCAAGGTGCCAAATATCACTGCAGCGTTGTTTTACTTGAGTGAAAGCCTGGATGTGATCTAAATGTTCAACATTGGAAAATGGCTTCATGAATCATGGTCGATCCCTATAATGGAATATACAGCCTCTAATACTGACACTGACAAAGAACTTTTAATGACACAGGGAAGGGTTAGGGTCTTAAACGAACAACCACAAACCCCCCCATATGTAAGATGACATATAGTTTTGGTCAAAAAGGGAGAAGGAGCTGACATGGAAATCCCCCTTCCTACTTCAAACGCACGGAAATGCTGATAAGATGAGTAACTTTTAAAATTACGCGATCAAGCTGAAAAAAAACCCCACAAGACCCCAAAAACCAACCCACAATCAAACAAACAACAAAAGGGAAATCCTCAGTGCCAAAAACAAAGAGGGAACTTGGCGTCAGAACCATGGGCAGGAGCTGAGTGAGGGACCCCGGTGGGGTGGGGGTGGAGGGGTGTATGAGAGCCACACCATGCTGGGGCCGGGTCATCTAGGAGGGCGCCCTGGGAGCGGGAAGGGGGCCACCTGATCCGCATCAAACCAGATTCACAGAGAGCCGCTTCATCCATGAACTAGGCACCAGTAAAAGCCCACCCACGGGCCTGGGGGAAGGGCAAGGAATCTTGTCATCCATCCAGGGTCATGCACTACTTTTGCAACTTCCTATAAATCTGTGATTACTTCAAAATAAAGTTTAAAAGTTGGGGAAAAGCTTCAAAAAAGAAAACCATTCCTTAGATGAAGCTGAAACCTGCCCCCTTAGACTTTCCACACAGATCCTAACTCTTTCCTCGGGGACCCCCAAACCATATCTGCTTTGAGATTTACAGACAGTGAGACTGTGCCCTGACTCTGTTCTTCTGGCTGAACAGCCCAAAGCACCTCCGCCATCCCTTCAGGTGTGCCAACTTTCAGTTCCCAAATCCTTTTGAGCTGATGTAGTTGCCTATACCCAGAGTCTTGCTCTTGAAGACATGACATGATTAATAATTAACCCAGGGCCACAGGTGTAAACCACAACTGTCCCCAGTAAACTGGGGCATGCTGTCGCCCGAAAGATAACGGATGTTGGGCAAACAGGGGGCCAACTCTGTGGCCTGGTCTGGGTGCCAGCTACTCCTGTGGTCGTCAGAGCCAATCTCCCTGCCTGACTTGGGGTGGCCAGTCTGGGGTTCACAGGGCCCTCAGTGAGACAGACCCTGGGAGGGCAACCCACTCCAGCCCTCACTTTGAGGCGGTGGCAGCTGAGGGTGAGAAGGGAAGGGATTGGCCAAGTTCACCTAAAACGCTCCTTTAAGAGCAACACCATTCTCACAGTCAAAACAGCAGCTGGGATAATGTCAGCCCCAACTTCCCACTTAAAACCCACAAAAGAATCCACTTAAATAAACAGTGTGATGCAAGGAGAAGCCTGAAGAAAGTACATACTTATGGAATACATTTATACCTATTTACTTTCTTTCAACAGTGAAACCTAAAGAGCGATTTGTGTGTTCCTTACCTTGTGTTCTGCTTTGCTTAAGGCAGTCTGGGGTGCTGGGTTTGGAGGACTAGTCTGTCCAAGAGAATGGCTTTGGCCATGGCGGGAGGAAAGGCCGTTCCTGCATTTTGTCAGGCATTATGGGACTAGGCTAGGGCTCTGGGCAGAGGCAGATTCACCACAAAGCTAATGAAACAGGAGCCCCAGGTCCCTCCCTGGCATGGCCCCTTCATGATCTTGCAACTAATTTTGTGTTCTTTTTCTCCAAAAGGGCCCCCTAAATTACAGAAGCCCCAGGTCTCACCAAACCTGACCTGCCCCTTTGAGGCTGTTTGTCATTTTCCCTTGGCTCCATATTGGGGAGAACTGTGTGTCCAAGGGCAAAGGTGGACATCTCATCTGGAATAAGGAAGAATCCCCCACTTGCCTTGAGCTTCTCAGCAGCATCTTGTCTGGGTTATGTTGCCGACTTGCTGCTGCTTCTTGGTTGTCAAATTCTTTAAACATTCTTGGGTGAGTTTCTGTATGTGAAAGTATTAGGAGAGAAGTTTTAATGTTGTCACTTTTGAGATAACAAGTCACCCCAGGGGTCATGTCCTCTCACTCCTGTATTTTTTTTCAGCTGAGCTGAGACTCAAAAGGTGAGCTGACTTGCCCAAAGTCATGAGGCAAGTTGGAAGATGAGCTGGAAGTAGGGCCACTCTGATCCTCAGAGGCCCACATGAGGTATTCTCCAAACCTCGAGGTGCCCCCTTTTTTTCTAGGACAGTCCTGCTTGTGACCTGCTTTTCCAGGCCCTCAAATAGGACTTTAGGGAAGCAGCTTGGGGTCAGGGGAAGAGCCTTCACTTCTAGAGTGAATACTGAGTACCTATAATGTGCTGGCGCCTGTTCTCGGAGCTGCTCTCATGGAACTTGCATCCAGGATTGGTCTGTGGTCCTCTGGCCTGGACTGGGGTTCAGAGGACCTGCATGGGTAAGAGGTCCCCTCTCCCACCTAAGATGGCTCCCTTCCTTATCTCTGCTTTTTGCAACTGCCATTTCTCCAAAGGCCCTACCTCCATCTTACCTTCTTATGGCTCACCTTACACTCAGCTGCTGGACCAACTGGGAGCTTCCTGAGGGCAGGTCTGCTCCATTCTTGGTTCCTGATCCCCCATAGGGACCAGGGGGTGACCCAGAAGTGTTTGCTGAATTGAACAGAATTACCAGGGGCTGCCAAATTCAAGTGGAGAGCTGGAGCAAGTTATGAGCCTAAGCCCCAGACTCAGATGGGACCTCCTAGGTCTGAGTCCCAGCTCTCCTTCCACATGACCTGGGCAAGTGATCTCACCTTTCTGAACCTCGGTTTCCTCAGCTACAAAAAAAGGGGACACCCCTACAGAGTTGCTGGAAAGAATAAGAAGTACACAGAGTGCTTGGTATAGTGCTTGGCACACAGTAAGTGCTCAATAGACATAGCTTGTATTGTTATTTTAATATCCAACAAGCATTTGCTATGGTGTGCAGGTTTATTCTAGCTGGGGGTCTGGGAGTGAGTGGTGGGGCTGGGAACACAATAGAAACCCAAGTATAAGCCATAGCCTCAACTTCCGGGAGCACATTCATACCCCACTGTGATTTCTAAGCCTTCAAGTCCAGCTCCTGGCTATCAGCCAAGGATAACCTAGCTTCCTGGTGCTTGAAACCTCCAGTCACAGGGTGCTTCTCCCGTCTAGTACCTGGTGAAACCCCACTTATTCTTCACGGCCAGTTCCCATGGCTCCTCCTCCAGGAAGTCTTGCTGGGCTTCCTGTCCCTAGTTCACATTGTCCTCTCTTTGGCTCCCACTGACCACTGCCTCAGACTCCCCAATTACAATACTTATCATACTGTGTTGTCACTGTTTGTTCTTCCCCCACTAGCCAAGGAACTCCTCCAGGTCAGGGAAGAATTGGTCTATTCCCTGACTCATGGCACCAGGTATGAGTTGAATGGATGTCTAATGAATGAATGAATGGGCAGATGGATGATGCATGAACAGACAGGTGAGTGGGTGGGTGTGTGGATGCAAAAGGGGTAGGTGGGTGGACCTGCCTATTAGAAGCTGTATCTCTGAAAGCAGCCTTGTTAACTCTGAAAACAGCATTTTGAGGAACTAAATTATTATTATAACCATTTTATAGATAAGAAGAAGATCTTGGAGGCAGAGGCAAGCCTTGAATCCTGGACTCTACCTGCTAGATTGGCCCCCACGTGGCCCGTTCTCACAGTGGAGCTCCAAGGTTGTCACCATGATGGTGTTAAGTCATGCTGTGCAGGGAATAGGTCATTGTGGGGCTGGAGTAACCACAGACGACTTCTTGAAGGTGAAGTGGTAGAATCAACATCTGTCTGTGACAGGAGGGCCTGCCTAGCCCAGAGAGGTTGGAGGGGTCTGACTAGAGTCACTGGACAAGTTGGCCACAAGGTTGGAACAAGAGTCCAGAGCCCCCTTCCACTATTAAGAATAAGCATGGGTGAGAGCTCCAAGGTGAGAATGGGCCCGTGGGAGGCAGTCCTGGGTTCAAGGCCCGCCTCGGCCTCCAGAACCCTCCTCTTCTTGGCCACGAACCGTCTGGCCTAGCTCTCACCAGGCTGTTATGAGGGTTGTCCGCTCCCAGGGCGATCAGGCGGTCCTCAGCCCCTCTCTGAATTCCAGGAGGGAAAACCAGAGGAGGTGTTTGTGTGGCTTTCCGGAAACACAGATGTTTTCGAAGCGGGAGGGGTTTTTTCATCTTTGTTAAAAGGCAGAATTTCTCCCGGCCCAAAGGCAGTGTGGTGGACCCGCCTTGGTGGGTGAGGTCCGGGATATCCGGTGCCGGCCGGGGCGCCCAAGTTCTCACTCCCAAACCCACCTCTTCTTATGCTTAAATGATGGCCTTGCCTTTCCTTGGGCTTGTTTCTTTTTCTGAACAACAGGTCGGCCTCCTAGATGCTCTCTGGGCCGCCTTGGGGGTCCTGGTCCCAACCGGGAACTGTCAGTGGAACCCAGTACGCCCCTCCCCGCCCGCTGCTCCCGGGCTCACGCCCCCGCGTCCCCACCTGCACGCGCACCGCCTCCTCCAGCGCCAGACCAACCGGGTGGCCGCGGTGCGAGCCCAGCACCAGGCAAAGCGCGCACACGCAGCGGCGGCAGCGGCGACAGAAGAGCTCAGCCACGCGGTCGCCGTGCTCCGGGCAGCGCCAGCCGCGTGCGTCTTCGGGCTCCGCTGGGCCCAGCCCCCCAGGAGCCTCACTTTGGCGCCGCCGCGCCCGCCATTCACCCGCAAGTTTTGCGGCCGCCGCGCAGAGAGGGGCCGGCGGGGAAATAGAAACCTGCGCGGTGGGGCGGGGCGCTCCGGGCCGTCCCAGTTCCGGCAGGGAAAGACAGATATATGGCAGGGCGGCGCCTGCAGGCCAGGGCACAGCCGCAGCATCATCACCCTGCGGACAGCACGGTGCTCTCCCGCCCATCCGCCGGGGCAGTGAATGCTCAGGCCTGGTCTCCCGGCTCTGTGTCTAGCCCAGAGGCAGCCGCAGCACAAATGGGGGCTCACTTCGAATGGGCTAACTAACTGCAAGGAGGTGGGCTTCCCCGCTGAGTGACGCTCGTCCAGTCATGATCAGAAAACTGCAGCCCTGTGGATGGGACCAAAGTTGGCTGTGGCCTTCCGGGATGCTATGCATTACCTAGACTTTTCATTTTCCCTTAATTCTCTCTTGCCCTATCCTCAAGAGAAATAACGATTCCCGCAATTGTGAGAAACATTCTGGAAACTCCACCTGCCCCCACGCTAAAGTCTCAGCATCCACGGTGGTACAGGAATTATGGAGGTTCCTCAAAAAATTAAAAATAGAGCTACCATATGATCCAGCAATCTTACTTCTGGGTGTATATCCAAAGAATATGAAGTCAGTATATCAGAGCTATCTGCACTCCCATGTTCATTGCAGCATTATTTACAATAGTCAAAATATGGAAACAACCCAAGTGTCCATCAGTGGATGAATGGATAAAGAAGATGTGGTATATGCACATATATATAGTGAAATGTTATTCAGACTTAAAAGAGGAAATCCTGCCATTTTCTAAATGAATGAGCCAGGAAGACATTATGCTAAGTGAAATAAGCCAGACGGAGAAGGACAAATACTGTATGATACCTAAATATGTAGAATTAAAAAAAAAAAAAAGTCAAACTGATAGAGTAGAAAGGTGGTTGCCAGGGGCTCACAGAAAAGGGTAGGGTGGGGGAAAAGGATACAAACTTTAAGTTACAGAACCCATAAGTTCTGGGGATCTAATGTACAGCATGGTGACTATAGTTAATAATACTGTATTGTACACTTGAGATTTGTTGAGATTGGATCTCAAATGTTCTCAACCATACACAAAAAATGGTAAGGACGTGAGGTAATGGATGTGTTAATCAACTTGATTGTGGTGATCATTTCACAATGTATTCATATCGTAATCATTACCACATACACCTCAAGAAATCACAAACAACATAAATATATACAATTTTTGTCAATCATACCTCAATAAAGCTAGGGAAAAAAGCCTCAGCTCCCGCCTACAAAGCCGTTGGCTCTTTCCTTTCTTTTTTTTTTTTTTGGCCCACCGCTCGCATGTGGAACTTCCCCTAGCAGGGATTGAACCCACGCTCCCTGCAGTAGAAGCATGGAGTTTTAACCCCTGGACAACTAGGGAAGTCTGCCCTTGGCCCTTAATACTCATGATCTCTGCCCTGTCTATGCTCCACCCTTTGCTTGTTTCCAGACTATGGAACAGCTAGTTTTCTCTGCTTGGAACACTCTTTTCCCCAGATGCCCTTTGCCTTGTTTACTCCTATGTATCCTTCAGGTTTCTGCCTAAGTATCATTTCCTCCAAGAAGCCTTCCTTGCTTCTCCTCGAAGAGCAGCCTGAATGTCCCCTTCCTTCCAACCACGACTAAAAACTCTCTGGAGGGTAGGAACCAAGTCTTTCTTGCCTGTTTCCCAGCTTGGATTCTGGCCCAAACAAGTGGGTATTTCCAAAAGTTCACTTTCTGCCACCTTGCTTTCACAAAAGACATACATTAGTACTTGCTTTCACTAACGGAAAGAAATCTGAAGAGGATTTTCGCTTTTATGAGAAAAGACAAAAAGTGAAAATAGGTTCAGCGTTTGTTTTACAGCAAGCTATTATAGAGGCATTGGTGCACCCCCTAGCACCCCAAGCAGTGGGAGTGGCACCACCAAGCTCCTTCCCCAGGAACTACACTCAGCATCCCAACATTAAGCAGTCTTAGCTTTGAACTGTGCCTGTGAGCATTTGTGCTTTATCTGGACTTATTTTGTGTGTCCGTTAGCAAGTTGTGTTAAGGTAACTGATTCTTCACTTTAGCCATTTTGGCTTGCAAAAGGTTTCATAAGAACCCTCTACTTTCATATATCGAGGGGAACCTGTCATTGGTATTTGTGAAACAAATCAAGGTAAGCTCCATGCATTAAAATGTCTAGGAAGATGTTGTTTATTATTTTGTTCCATTCTTTCCATTGCACTATTCCACATCTATTTATTTTCACTTTTTTTTTTTTACAAAGGTACAAGGAATTTCAGAAACAATATTAAAACAATCAAACTGTTTCAGGCACGGTTTCATAGTAAAAGCATAGATTGATTTCTGACTTCCTGCTTCCCTCTATGATACAATCTCAATGACTGTAGAGCTAAGGTGGATACACCCCAAAGCTCATCTCCCAGTGCTGTCTTCATTCTCAGAAAGTTCCTGAGTCAACAGTCAGGGGGTTCCTAGGGTATGGAGTAAGGAGATGAGTACACATTCTGCTTGCCCTGAGCTTGAGGGCCCTGCAAATGCTGGGCGAGTTCCACTTCATCAGTCAAGAACAAAAATGTAATTTTAAAAAATGTCTTAAAAAAATATCTGATAAAAATTACCTATCCCTCTCCCTTGCTGTGAAATAATTTAAATAATTTATTGTAGATGTAAAAAAAAAAAAAAGAAGGAAAAAGAAGTTTGTTCATGGATGCCTTCGTATTGTTTTTAAGCACGAGGTCTGGGTCCCTCAGGGGTGGGGAGAGCTTGAGAAGGAAGGGATGTCTCTGTGTCGAGGAGGCATGTGGGAAGCTCTCCAGACTGGCCCCACCTCCATGCCTTGCAGCCAGTGCCTTTTGGGCTTGATGATTCTTCATTCTCTGAGGTTAGGTCTTCTCTTCTGAATTTGGGGATAATAACACCTAGCTGACCCATATTAGAGTAGAATGTGTCAGTGATTGAGGGTGGGAGTGCTTTGTAAACTGTGACATGCTGGCCGCAAATGAGGTGGGAAAGGTAACCCCATCCAGTGGAGCTCTGCTCCCCTGACAATGCCTGGGATTTGGCCTTTGGCAAGCTTGGCAGGCCCCAGTGACTGAGTAAACCCGACAAGGAACATGGGCACCTGGTGTGTGTGGGCAAACAAGGGGACGCAGCCATGGCTCGGGGAGGGGGCAGTCGGGAGCACAGAGCCCTCACTGTGCTGCAGTCAGGGTCCCAGAGACACCCAGGACAATGCTTCTTGACTTTTTTTTAGGAGTTTCTAGCATGGACTTAGAAGACAGGGTTGAAGTCCCAGATCCTGTCTGCACTCACTGTCCTCATCTTTACTGCAAATAGGTACAGAGGGACTAGCCCAGCGGGTCTCTGTCCTCTCTGTATTGCAGAATTACCTGGGAACTTATAAAAACATACACAAGGTCAGGCCCTACTCTGGAGATTCGGCTCCAGTTGGTCTGAGGTTGGACCTGGGTATCTGTATTTCCTGAAGGCTCCCAAGGGGATTCTAAGGGGATTCTAAGGGGATTCTAGCCTGGGTTGAAACCTACCAGGCTAGGTGGCCTCCTGCAGTTCCCATCTTAGCTCCAGGATCGCCCTGTGCAATGGACAAACTGATCGTCTGCATAGCCTTGGTAAAGAGGGGCACATTTAACTTCCAACATTCCCCGTCTCTAGCTGGGTTGGTGTACTGACCACTGAGAAGGAGAGAACCTTAGAGAAAGGGCTCAGAATACAGATTCACAAAGGAGGGACACAGAAAAACTCTCAGGCTGGAAGGGAAGTCAGAGCCATCTGGTCCCGCTTCCTTGCCTAGTACAGTCATCCTTCTCCAGAAACCCTCATGGCTGGGCAGCCATGGGGCTCTGCCGGCACACTTCCAGGCTGGGTCTCCCTACCTCCTGGGGACCTCTTCTATTACTTTGGGCTGAAATCTGCCTACATCATCCTGGAGGAGGCAGGCTCTGCGACCTCAGGGCTTTGGTGGTGGCAGTCAGTAGCCATGGGCACCACTCTGCTGTCTGCATCCCCACATAAGGGATAGTGTCTACCCATATTCAGCTGATTCTGGTTGAAGAGAGAGAGGATGGCCTCCCGTCTGTGTTCTACAATTAGGCTGAACCCTGACTTACTTCCCTGAAGTTAAACTTCCTCTGCCTCTTTGTCAACGTCTTTGGAGTTCCTGCAGCAAACCCAGATCATCACCCTACAAGTAGTTTTCCTTAGGTCAAGGCCAAGGTTTCTTATCTCAGGTGGCAGATCCTATAGAGGGCAGCGCATTCCAGGGTCCCCCTTGTTCAGATGGAGAAAGTGAGACCAGAGAGGTAATGATTTGCAAGAGGTCACTGAGCAACTCAGGGGCACAGCTGAGGCCAGAACCAACGGATTCCTGCCTTGTGGGCTGAGAACTGCACATCTGCTGCATCATAAACCGCAGAAAGGCAGATCCAGGAGACCAGGAGTTCAGCCCAGCCCGGCCATGAACTCTCTGGGGACCTTGATTACTTGCCTCTCTCTGGGCCTCAGTTTCTTCACCTGTAAAATAAGGAAGTTGGGCCACGTCACTGGTTTTCAAACTTCTAATATTTTTTTAGTAGCAGAATTATGTATTCCATAGAAGCTAATATATAAAACAGAAAGAAGGGGAGCTGACTGGTAGGAATGGAGGCGGGGGGGGGCACAGCCCTCCTGACTTAGCCTTCCCCCCTTGCTATGGACCACAGTTTGAAAACCACAGGAAGGTTCACCTCCTAGGACCTTCCAGCTCTAACTTTCTACAATGTTCTTCCCCTTGAGAAGTTACCGTGGACCCTTCAAAACAATTAAACAGAAGGCAAGGTATCATCTAAAAAGAGTCAATTCAGACACTGTTGTTTCAAGAAGGCAAATAGAAAATCGGCACCAGGTCCCACTGGAATCTTTCCGCAATCAAGAGTTTCATCTCTGGTAAAAAAATACAGAAATAGTGGCTGTTCTCGGGGGACCTGTGGTTTGGTTCCGGACCTCCCCGTGAGCCGAGTGGTGTCCCTGAGGGCGAGGAGGGCAGAGGACCCTGCTCAGAGCCTCTCTGAGCCCATCCGCAAGTTTTTGATCTCCAGTTCCAATTGTTTGGCCTGGACCTCACGCTGGGTCACCAGCTCCCGGAGCCTTCGGATCTCATCTTGTTGCCGATAGAACATCTGCAGCAGCTGGGAAAGCACAGAGCAGAGGGGAAGGTCACCTGGGTGTCCTGGGG